>NC_135575.1:58797500-59422500 GCF_965152235.1 Eretmochelys imbricata | reverse complement strand
ACCCTGGCCAACACTATGTCCAGGAGCACCCCGATAAACTCTATGTGTTGGACCGGGACTAACGTGGACTTGGTGTTGTTTACCAACAGGCCCAAGGCGGTGCACGTGGACAGGAGGAGTGCCATGTGATCCCTCACCTGTGACCGGGAGGTGCCCTTGACAAGCCAATTGTCCAGATAGGGAAATATCTGGACCTCCCAGTCATCTGAGGTAGGCTGCTACCACCAACATATATTTTGTAAACACCCTGGGGGCAGTGGACAGACCAAACAGGAGGACCGTGAATTGGTAATGATTCTGTCCCACCACGAAATGGAGGAAGCACATGTGCCCCTCGAATATGTGAATGTGGAAGTACACGTCCTGTAGATAGAGGGCAGCGGTACCTGTCCCTGGGATCCAGGGAGGGGATGATGGAGGCTAGGGAGACCATGCACAACTTGAGTTTCACCATGTACTGGTTCAGACCTTGCAGGTCCAGGATGGGCCTTTGGCCTTCGGGATAAGGAAATAACGGGAGTAATACCCCTTGCCCATGAACTCCTCGGGCACCGCCTCTATCACTCCTAATCCTCGCCGCCTCGCCTGCTCAAGCAGAGCTTTGTGTGAGGGGTCCCCCAAGAGGGACAGGGTGGTTGGGCGGGGAGGAAGTAAACTGGAGGGTGTAACCCCGGGAGATGGTGTTGAGGACCCATCGGTCTGAGGTTAGCTGCGACCATTCTGGGAGGAAAGCACACAACCAGTTGGAGAAGGGAAGCTTTATTGGGGGTGGATCCCTGATGAGGACTGGTGGGGTGCCCCCAAGCATCCCGTCAAAAACACCTTTTCCCTGCCTGCTTGCCCTTGGAGGACCCAGGCTGGGGGGCAGGCCGAGAGTGCCTCTGAGGGCATCTCTTATAGTCCCACTGTTTCTTATGGGTTGCCTCGTACTTTGGGAGGGCGGCCTGGGCGGGAGTCTGCTGCAGCTTGAACTTAGGTTTTGCCGGAGCCAGGACATGGAGGCCCAGATTCTGGAGGGTCGTGCAGGAGTTTTTCATGCCATGCAGCCTCGTATCTATTTCCTCCGCCAACAGAGCCTTCACATCAAATGGGAGATCCTGCATGGAAGACTGCACCTCGCAGGACAGCCCAGAGAGCAGGAGCCATGACACCCGTCTTGGACACCGCGGAGGCCATTGATCATGCGGCCTTGTCAGCAGTATCCGAGGCTGCCTGCAAGGACGACCTAGCGGCTGCTGCCCCTTCTTCCACTAGCACCCTGAACTCCTTCATATCACGCTCCTGGAGGGAGTCCTCAAACTTGGGCAGGGAGCCCCACAGATTGAATTTGTACCGGTCCAGGAGAACCTGATGGTTTGCCACTCGTAACTGGAAGCTCAAAGACTAATACATTTTCCTTCCAAAAGAGTCCAGTCTCCGAGAGTCTTTGTTCTTTGGGGTTGGGGCTGGCTGATCCTGCTGTTCCCTGTGGTTGACCAAATCGACCACCAGGGAGTTGGGAGCTGGGTGGGTATACAGGTACTCATTCCCTTTAGTGGGTACAAAGTACTTGCGTTCTGCCTTTTTAGAGAGGGGGGCCAATGAGGCCGGTGTTTGCCACAGGCATTTGAAATCTTAGCCTTCATGGAGAAGTAAGGTCACCCTACCCGGTGCCGATGGGGACAACATGTTAAATAGAGAGTCTGAGGGGACTCCCCTCAGGGCTCCTCAATCTCCTCTGCTTGGAGGTGGAGGTTTGCTGCCACCCTCTTTAAGAGTTCTTGGTGGGCCCTGAAGTCCTCCTCCGGGGTGATGGGGGGTGGGGCCGCAATCGCCTCCTCCGGGCAGGACGAGGAGGCCGTGCAGTGCTCTGGGTATCACCAGCACCGGAGGGTCCACCACATGGTCAGACTCTGGGCATGGTGCCGAGGATGTACATCCCACCAACTCCTTTCTTGGGGGTCTGGAGAGGGACGCCGACGGTGCTTCCAAAGCTCCGGCCACCAAGCGAGCTGCCACCAGGGGCTGCGCTGGAGGCCATGGTGCCCACTGGTACCATTGGACCAGCCACAACACTCGGTGCCATTCCACCTGCTGTGGCACCGATGGGGCCAGCTATTCGGGTTGGCTGGCCTGGCCCATCGAAGGACGGCTACGAATGGAAACCGGGCTGGCGTAAGATCTGCTGCTGTCTCTGGACCGGGAGGAGCGGTGGTGCTGGGATCTATGACGGCCACGAGACCGTGATCTTGACCACGGAGGACTGGTACCGTGGAGGACTGGTACCGACAGTAACAGCTGCTCTGTGAACGGCCTCGACGGGCGGACCCACGACGGCAAGACGCCGGTGATCAACGCCCGGGGCTGTGATGTCTTGGTGGAGACTAGGAGCAGGAGTCCAAGCGGGAACGGCATCGATGACCGTGCCATGACGGACTGCGGTACCCTCTCCGAGACAAGGACTGTTGGCGACGCCCGCCATGGTCCCTTCGATATTCACTCCTTAAGGACGAGCAGTGCTAAGAGTCCTGGCCAGATGGAACCCAGCCAGACAGTCTGGTCAGCGTCAAGGGTGATCCACATGGACTCTGCCCCGAGTGGTCGCTGGGCGGTGAACGGCGTCAGGAACGTTCCCTCGACCAAGACCAGTAGCAGGCCAGAGGCGACTGCGGAGATCCCAACGGCGGCTTGCCTCTGGAGAGTGGGGCCGACATCGACAGTGTTCCAGGCACCGGCATGGACATAACGTCCTGGGCTGCCTGGAGGGCTTCAGGCGTGGATGGCATTCAGACATCTGGAGAGGCCTGTTCTGAAGGGGCCGGGCTACTCCGCTCAAAGTGAGTCAGAGGCCTGGGGCCCGGTGGGGATCGAGGACTGCCCAACACGGGCGTAGCCTCTGTCCCAGACTTCCCTCGGTGCCACTGCGAAGAGGGAGTCTTCCTGGCCCTCTTGGTGTGCCCCATGGACAGGGAGCAGTGCCGACTGGTCGACGGCACTGGAGGGGTGCCGCATACCGATGCCGCGGTGCTGGGTACCAGTTCGGAGCGGCATGCTGGAGTAGGGTCAGCGCTGACTCCATCAGGATTGTCCGGAGCCTAATGTCCTTTTCTCTTTTGGTCCGAGGCTTAAATGACTTGCAAATCTTGCACCTTTCGCTGATATGGGTTTCTCCCAAACAGTGCAATCTACATGCGGGTCACTTCTTGGCATAGAACACCTACAAGAGTCGCATGACTTAAATCCCGGGGTGTGAGGCATGCCCCAGCCTGGGCTCACTGACTAACTAAACTAACTAAACAGCTAACTAACTACAGGTACTAACACTGAACGAACGAACAGTTCTGGGGATGAGCTACAGCAAAGCTGGAGCAGAGCAGTTCCGACGCACCTTCACTGGTGGCAAGAAGGAACTGAGGGTGGGGGAGCGCGAAGCTCCCCTCATACCACACCAGGCAGGCACCACTCCAGGGGTTGTGGGGGGTGCTCCCCACCTAGAGGTACGCTAGGGGAAAAACTTCCATCACCGGTGCACGTGGTGAGCACGCACACCTATTGTGGAATACACATGAGCAATCACTAGAAGAAGAGCCTGTCTGTTCATTCCCTTTGGGGCACCTGTCATTGGCCACTGTCAGAGGACACGATACTGGGCTTGATGGACCTTTGGTGTGACCCAGTATGGCCGTTCTTATATGGTAAAATGAGAAAGTAAGCAATTTTTCAGTAATAGCAGGCTGAGACACTTTTGTATTTTTATGTCTGATTTTGTAAGCAAGTAGCTTTCAAGTGAGGTGAAACTTGGGGTACCCAAGACAAATCAGACTTCTGAAAGGGGTACAGTAATCTGGAAAGATTGAGAGTCACTGATTTAGCAGATATAACTGACAGATGCAGAATTTTATTTTGAGAACCATTTTGAGACATGAGACAGATCAATTTTTTATTCACTTACTTCTTCGCTCCCCATAGTTATAGCAATGGAAACCAAGTATATTCACTTCAAAAAGTTACTCAGTTGCATCCAAACTAGGCAGAGAGAGGGTGTCAAATGCAACAGTCTCCTCTTTCAAAACCAACTGAAATAATGTTACTTACTGATTGGCTGCCCAGTCCGCCAGGTCTCCACTCTCCAGAACAAGGTGATTTTTGTCTGGCTCAGGGGGGCTACTGGAGACTGCAGCTGTAGGAGATTGAGAAGAAAGAGAATCCATACTGCCAGTCGGTGTGTCCTCCCTGGGAGGGCTGTGGTTGTCAACTAGAAGAGGAAAGCACAAGGATACAACATGTCAGGAAGATACCATTAAAAACAATAATCTAGTGCACAGTAAATTACTTAATTATCCAAACTACATCGTATGTTACAGTGAAACCTTTACAAGAAACAACTTTCAGTGTTACAAGTATCCCCCACCCAAATATATGTTATTAGTATAACCCTAAAGTATTTCAAAAAACTATGGAATACAGTTTTGCTCCACTTTTGTTGGAAGGTTACTTCTGCTAAGCAAACCAAGCTGGCATTCCTCTGAGTGGCAATTTATGACAGACTTCCTGTTCAGACTGGGATTCTTTGGGTCCCCTATCTTTCTTAGCTTTGTTAAATAAAAGAGTCTGAAAACAAATAATGTAACACAAAAACTCCGGGAAATGATCTTTCACAAGCTAATGCAATAATCATAATCGTATCAAATGCAAGACTGTGGAATTTACAAAGGTCACAACAGGCAACAAACCTATAACAAGCAGACAGTTGTGAAACACATGATATCTTTAGGACATTTTAGGGTATTGATGCTGCTAATCTGTAATTAACCCCATCGTTTTCTGGTCATCTGATTGTTTACATGCTGCTCCTAGAATATCACCTAGCATGTAAAATATTCAGAGATGATTTATTTAGCTGGCACCTTTGTTTCTCTGCCACTAGAGACCCTTTAAGAAACAGAGCATCTATTTCATCACAAACGATGACAAATAAAGTTACAGGTATGCTGCACCACTGAGTTATGAGATTCCCCAAGACAAAAAACATCCCACATTGAGCTGTTCTGCTTGGATCTATCTATTTAGAAGACAGCTTTTGATTTTTAAATGTATAGTTAGAAACGTCTGGAAGGATGTATAAAATGTGAGTTTACAAAGATTCATAGAATATCAGGATTGGAAGGGACCTCAGGAGGTCATCTAGTCCAACCCCCTGCTCAAAGCAGGACAAATCCCCAATTTTTGCCCCAGATCCCTAAATGGCCCCCTCAAGGATTGAACTCACAACCCTGGGTTTAGCAGGCCAATGCTCAAACCACTGAGCTATCCCACCCCCCAATGTGGCCTTTGGGTGCTACCATAATATAAATATACACTAGTAATAATAAATATTCAAGACAACCTTCACAGGATTCCCTCCATGCACCTCATTTATTCTCTCACTTCAATTTTACTCCTACTAACATATGCCAACACATCCCAGAGAAGTGGTGATTAATACCATATTAAAAATATTATATGGTGATGACCCCTCAACCTCATCATCAAGTTCAACTCCTTCAGGCAAAAGCTATAAACCCCATATCCTACCATTCCATGTCTATATAATTATCTGATCAATGGTCTCTAAATTGTAGCATTAGTCTGAGAAGCTGCATATTGTGCACTCAGTACTCTACATGAAAAAAAACCCTTACAAATATGTTCTAATTCAATAATTGACATACTGGTAATTAATCCCCACAAAGAATAGTTCAGTTTGATATAATCTAATCTGAGTTGAATGTTCTACTGTTTCACTGATCTGATTTCCTTTCCCCCCCCTTTTTTTTTTAATTTGAATATTGTCAACTAGGAACACCTTCAGAGGATAAAAGCCATTGTCCTCCACCTCACAACTACTTTATCCAAGTCAACTTCTTCCACTGAAATAGTAGACGCTCATCAAAGCAGTCAACTCCTGCTTTCCCAGCCAGCTCTTCACTATCCCCCTTCCACACAAACTTCCTCGTGGCTGGACTTTACAAAAACTATACAAGCCACTTACAACACACACTTTGCTTCTCTACAAAAGAAAAAGGACACTAAACTATCTAAACTACTACATGCCACAAGGGGCCACAACAGTGGTTCTCTTAACCCACCCAGCAATATTGTTAATCTATCCAACTATACTCTTAGCCCAGCAGAAGAATCTGTCCTATCTCGGGGCCTCTCCTTCTGCCCCTCCACCCCCACGAACATGATACAGTTCTGTGGTAACCTAGAATCCTATTTTCGACGTCTCCGACTCAAGGAATATTTCCAACACACCTCTGAACAACATACTAACCCACAGAGACCTTCTTACCAAGACTACAAAAAGAAGGATTCTGGGTGGACTCCTCCTGAAGGTCGAAACAACAGACTGGACTTCTACACAGAGTGCTTCTGCTGATGTGCACGGGCTGAAATTGTGGAAAAGCAGCATCACTTGCCCCATAACCTCAGCCGTGCAGAACACAATGCCAACCACAGCTTCAGAAACAACTCTGACATCATAATCAACAAGGCTGGCAAAGGAGGTGCTGTCGTCATCATGAATAGGTCGGAATATGAACAAGAGGCTGCTAGGCATCTTTCCAACACCACTTTCTACAAGCCATTACCCTCTGATCCCACTGAGGGTTACCAAAAGAAACTACACCATTTGCTCAGGAAACTCCCTGAAAAAGCACAAGAACAAATCCACACAGACACACCCCTGGAACCCCGACCAGGATTGTCTGGCTATGTAGACTCCCTCCTCAGGCCCTAAGCTACCAGCACTCCCAGCTATCTTCGAGACACCACTGACTTTCTGAAGAAACTACAATCCATCGGTGATCTTCCTGAAAACACCATCCTGGCCACTATGGATGTAGAAGCCCTCTACACCAACATTCCACACAAAGATGGACTACAAGCCGTCAGGAACAGTATCCCCAATAATGTCACGGCAAACCTGGTGGCTGAACTTTGTGACTTTGTCCTCACCCACAACTATTTCACATTTGGGGACAATGTATACCTTCAAATCAGCGGCACTGCTATGGGTACCCACGTGGCCCCACAGTATGCCAGCATTTTTATGGCTGACTTAGAACAACGCTTCCTCAGCTCTCGTCCCCTAATACCCCTACTCTACTTGCGCTATATTGATGACATCTTCATCATCTGGACCCATGGAAAAGAAGCCCTTGAGGAATTCCACCATGATTTCAACAATTTTCATCCCACCATCAACCTCAATCTGGACCAGTCCACACAAGAGATCCACTTCCTGGACACTACGGTCCTAATAAGCGATGGTCACATAAACACTACCCTATACCGGAAACCTACTGACCACTATTCCTACCTACATGCCTCCAGCTTTCACCCAGACCACACCACATGATCCATTGTCTACAGCCAAGCTCTCCGATACAATCGCATTTGCTCCAACCCCTCAGACAGAGACAAACACCTACAAGATCTCTATGAAGCATTCTTATAACTACAATACCCACCTGCAGAAGTGAAGAAACAGACTGACAGAGACAGAAGAGTACCCAGAAGTCACCTATTACAAGACATGCCCAACAAAGAAAATAACAGAATGCCACTAGCCATCACCTTCAGCCCCCAACTAAAACCTCTCAATGCATCATCAAGGATCTACAACCTATCCTGAAGGACGACCCATCACTCTCACAGATCTTGGGAGACAGGCCAGTCCTCTCTTACAGACAGCCCCCCAACCTGAAGCAAATACTCACCAGCAACCACACACCACACAACAGAACTACTAACCCAGGAACCTCTCCTTGCAACAAAGCCCATTGCCAACTGTGTCCACATATCTATTCAGGGGACACCATCATAGGGCCTAATCGCATCAGCCACACTTTCAAAGGCTCGTTCACCTGCACATCTACCAATGTGATATATGCCACCATGTGCCAGCAATGCCCCTCTGCCATGTACATTGGTCAAACTGGACAGTCTCTACGTAAAAGAATAAATTAACACAAATCAGACGTCAAGAATTATAACGTTCAAAAACCAGTTGGAGAACACTTCAATCTCTCTGGTCACTCGATTACAGACCTAAAAGTTGCAATTCTTCAACAAAAAAACTTCAAAAACAGACTCCAACGAGAGACGGCTGAATTGGAATTAATTTGCAAACTGGATACAATTAATTCAGGCTTGAATAGAGACTGGGAGTGGATGGGTCATTACACAAAGTAAAACTATTTCCCCATGTTTATTCCCCCCTCTACCCCCACTGTTTCTCAGATGTTCTTGTCAACTGCTGGAAATGGCCCACCTTGATTATCACTACAAAAGGTCTTTTCCCCCCTCACTCTCCTGCTGGTAATAGCTTAAGTGATCTTAAGTGATCACTCTCATTACAGTGTGTATGTTAACACCCATTGTTTCATGTTCTCTATGTATATAAATCTCCCCACTGTATTTTCCACTGAATGCATCTGATGAAGTGAGCTGTAGCTCACGAAACCTTATGCTCAAATAAATTGGTTAGTCTCTAAGGTGCCACAAGTACTCCTTTTCTTTTTGCGAATACAGACTAACACGGCTGCTACTCTGAAACCTTTGAAAGAACAGCTTCCCTAGAAATTAAAATGACATACAACTAAAGACACTCAAGTGATAAAAAGTGATCATCTGAAAATTTCTCCCTAAAGTAGCTGCTAATTTAAGGATCTAAATTAGCTTGTAGTAGCAAAGTATGAAACTCTGAGGAGGAGAATGATAACCTCAGAAAATGAGTCATTCATATTCTAGCCTAATCCTGCTCACTCACAGAGCAGCTGCACTGCGTTACTGCTTTGCAATGATACTTTGAGCTGATAATTCTTCAATATTGCTGTTCTAATTTGCATGGTATGTCATGCCATGAGAACTGTACAAGTGTCAGGTAAAAACTAATTCATTACATCTCTGTTACAGGTATATATGTCAAAATCAGAAACATATTCTAAAGATTAGACAGTAATATTGTAATCTTACTTCATAAGGTAATTTAATTCTCTAAAACTAAAACTAAGTCATAATGCACATTTCCCCTTAAAGTCTTGCTTTTCAGACCCAGATACATTGATAGCACCAAGATTCTCAGTCAACATAACTGTTTCGGAGGATTTGTCTGCTTCTGTAATTTGCTAAACATTTACAATCACAAACCATCAAATGGGAATATAATCTATATAAATGCACGCAGACAGGTCAAGAATATAAAGCACTTCTATGAGTATGCAAATACTCAGGAGGAGGGTTGTTTTAGTTTACAGGTAGG
The DNA here is from genome assembly GCF_965152235.1 of Eretmochelys imbricata. NCBI lineage: Eukaryota > Metazoa > Chordata > Testudines > Cheloniidae > Eretmochelys > Eretmochelys imbricata. The sequence goes on along the minus strand of NC_135575.1, from coordinate 59,413,214 downwards.
CTTGGCAGTGCTTCCATATTATAAGTTGCAGGCACAATATGAAGTCCTTCAGACACAGGGTGAAATCCTGGATCCACTAAAGTCAATGACAAAACTCCCACTGACGTCAATGGGGTCAGGATTTTACACGCAGATTTTACAGTTTGTCACAATTTCTTTCCTACAGCATAAATGTTGATATGGATGTGCCTTCATCAGCTTAGAACAACATACTACAGTGTTACTTTCTAGTAACACAAGAGATTTTTTGCTACACATACATAATCTCAGTGTTAGTTTTGGAGACTAAGTTATGTACCCCAAATTCCAAATTAATTTTCATAGATTCACAGAGTTTAGGGCCAGAAGGGAGTTGTAGTGATAGTTGGGGCCTGGTAGGCCTACCTCAGTTGTGAGTCTAAGTGTGGGGAAACTGGATAAGAATCCACAAAAATGTCATGATAACCTATAACAATAAACCGTGATGGGAAAAGGGGCAAAAGGGAGAAAGAAAGACTGAATTAGTGTAATTAGTTTAGTTAATTACTGTAATTTGTGTAGTTGTAGCTAATTTAGTTAATTAGTGTAATTAGTCCATCATCCAATCCAGAGGGATGTCCTTACCACACCAGGACAGAGAGAGACGGACCTGGATGACACCACCACCTCCGCCAGCTCTGGCTAAATCCCAGATATCATCTGGGATGGGAGACTGCCGTCTCCCTCATTTCTCCTCCCTCTGGTCATGTGTCCTTTTCCTTCCTGACCTTATTTCTTCTCTTTCCTACCACTCTCCTAAAAATGTATAATCTCATCAAAGAATGAAATTAGAATTGTTTGACAAAACCAATCTCACATAAAAGCACACAGGCATTACTTATATTCTAACCCGTTCATTCTTTATCAAGTGAATCCTGTCACAGTTCAGGGAAACTGCACCTTTATTACACCTCTGTGGTCCAGCACCCACTCTAAGCACCAGGCTCCTCAGCCACCACTGTTCCCACTCTTGACTGGGATTTCCAGACTGCACAGCTTCCTGCCTATACTGTGGCATCCCCAGAAAAATCAGACTTCCTAAGCCAGCTTGCTTTACTTTTTTCCTCAGAGAAAAGACAAAGTTATGAGTTAGCGCAAAGTTCTTTCTAAGCAAGCACTTTTATTCCTACAGTAGAAGCATTACAGAGAAAATATATTTAAAAAAATAACTACATGCATGCTAATAAGTTTACCAGAGACCACTCCCTAACTCCAGCAAGGGCTCTGGTTGGTAATTAGTTCTTCATGCCCCACACAGAGGTTTTTCCTGAAGTTCAGAACAGCTATCGCTCAGAACTAGCTCCCCCATGAGTTACTGAGTCCTTCCTTTATCTAGTTTGGGCTTTTGAATAGGTGAATAGGTAATCAGCCAGATAATGGATTTCTCTTTGAGGCACAATTTCAAAAGGATGGCTCTGGAGGGGATTCCGTTCTTTCCAATTGTTTCCTAGGAACTCCACTCAACTAAATTCAGTCTTGTCTGGTCCACTGGGGTCTTTTTGTTTTGTTTTTTTAAAAAGAGTCCTTTGAAGCACATAACACTTCCCAGTATTTACATTAATCCTTTCTCCCCCTTAAAAGAACCATCCCACAACAATACATAAACATTTGCATTTTTAACACAATGACCTCCTAAGATACTTTTACTTAATTCAAAATAGGTTTTCCAGGATATTGTCATATCTGACACAAACCCACATCAATTTTTCTATTAATTTTCCAGGGATTGATGTTGCACTAACCAGCCTATAGTTTCCTGGGTCATCCTGCTTGCCCTGTTTGAATAGTGACAGAACATTAGCACTCTTCTAGTCTTCTGGAATTTCCCCAGTATAGTAATATTTATTAAGAATTAACAACACTCTCCTCAGCCAACTCTTTTAGGCCTCTTTTGGGTGCAAGTTCATTTGGGCCCATTGATTGTAAAATGTTTATCCCTAGAAGATGTTGTTTGACATCCTCCTTAGTTACTAATGGACTGGAAAGAATTTCATTATCCTCAAGTAATATGAGTACATCATCCTGCTTTTTTCCAAATACAGAAATATTTATTGAACACTTCTGTCTTTTCTGCATCATTAACAATTTTACTTGTAATGGGCCTATATTCTAGCTAGAATTTATTTTGCTGCTAATATACTTTTAAAACTCCTTATTATCCTTAGCCCTACCAGCCATGGAGGTTCTCCTGGTGTCTTTAGCTTTCCTTATCAATTTTCTACATTTCAGAACTTTTAATTTATATTGATTGCTATCTATTTAGTCTCTTTCCCCCCATTTGTTATGTATTGCTTTGAAAAGCCAGTAAAATTCTAGAAAGGTTCAGAGCGCAGAGCAGCCTTGAAAGCATTATGATGTCCACTGTATCTATGATGTCAAGCACTTTACTGGCACAGTTTTGTTTTGTTTTTTAATTCAGTAGATTAATTGATTCCTAGATTCAGTAGATTGTTAATTTTTTTTCTATTGTGGTTTTCCCCCCATTTCTTTTACATTGTCAAGCTCTGAGAAACATTGTCAAGTTCTGTAGGTGTAAATGTGGCATTGCATTACTGGATTAATATTTTTTATTCTTTTAGAGAGGGGCACCAGGAACCTTCAGTTCTCCTCCATCTCCCAAAGCCTCTTTATTATAGGTAGCTTCTATACAGAAAAATAGGTAGAACATTACTACTTTTGAAGTTCATTGCCATTACTTAAATTAGCTAGACGGCTACCTTTCTGATCACTTCCTTCAGTGTATCATTGAGTGGACTGTTGTTCTGAGCGTTTCATGGGTGTTCCTCAAAGCCTTCATCCCCACCCAATTTCTTTTCTCTTACTACACCCTATCTCTGGCTGCTCTTATCTGCAAGCCAAACTTAGACTAACATTTTTATGCTGATAACTCGCAAATCTCCCTCCACCCATTCCAATATCTCAGCCAATCTTTAGGACAACTCTGCATGGATTGTCCTCAAGCATCCACACATCAATTGAAACTCTACGAGACCAAAACTGAGTTCTTGATACTCCCTTTCCACAGCACTATACCCTACCCCTTTTTCTCTATAATCATGAGCAACACTACCATCATCTGGGTCACCCAGTCTGTGAGCTTGCATATCACTTTTGTCTTGGCCTTCTCTCTCGAGCCATACATACAGGCTTTTTTCTACATCTTGCCTCTTCTTCCTACATAGGTACAAGATCCAACTTTTCCTCTCAGTCCACATAACTACAACTCTGCCTCTGTGCTGTAATGGCATGATCTGCCACTCTAAGGACAAAAGGGCCTCAGGCCAGTCACCCTGTTCAATTATCAGACCCAGTTGAGAAGGGGGTCAAGAGACTCCTATAAAGGGCTGAGAGAGCTCAGCTGATGAGGAGAATGGCAGGAAGCAAGTAGGTTTCTGTGGAAGGCCCTGGAGCAGCATCGAAAGATACGAAGGGAAAGGCCTCTGGGCCCCTGCAAACTGCTTTGATCAGGAGAATAGCTTTGTTTTGTGTTTGAATAATAAACTGAGCTCTGATGAAAAGATGCTGAGAAAGATAGGCCAGCAGCCTTACATGTGGTGGAGAATGCAGACAGGCAATTGGTCCCTGGAACAGAGAGGAAATTCAATCAGCTACAGGAAAGATCAGGATTTGCCTCTCCCCTCGTTTTGTTGTCTGTCTTTTTTTTTAATACCAAGAGAAAAGAAAGAGGACATTGTCAGTCTACTGGTAGAACAGCAGCAGCAGACCCAGGCTCTCCTCCTCCAACTCCTGCAGAGTCCACAGCAATAGCAGGACGCTCAGCTTGCCACTCAATAGCAGTGGCTGGAACTCCAACCCCAGCAACAGAAACTGTTACTGAAACATCTGGAGAACTGGGCTTTAGGGAGTCTTACTGGACCTGAAGAGGGTGGCTCAGGCAAGCCTTGCACTGGGTTGGCAAAGATGGGGCCAGAAAACAATGTGTGAGTAGACAGGACTGCAAGCTTGGATGAGTTGATTTGGAAGCCTGGGTGGCACCCATTTCTGATGGGAGAGACCCAGGTAGGGTACCGAGTATTGAGTGAGGAGGAGTCTGGCTTACATCCCACGGTAAAAGCTGCTATTTTAGACAGACTGGAACTGACTTTGGAAGCATATAGTCGTTGATTCCAGGTCAAACAGTTTCCACAGGGAGCATGCATGCACGTAGTGGCCCAGTGGCTGCAGGACCTCACTACCCATTGGTTGTGTCCAGAGACTAGCTCAGTAGAGAGAGTTATAGACCTGGAGGTCCTGGAACAATTTTTGCAGGTCCTGCCTGTGGGAGCCCAAAGCTGGGTAAGGCATTTTTGGGCACTTTTCATGGGCAAGGCAGTGGAGACAGTGGAAGACTTCTTGGAGCCCAAGGAAGCTGAGCAGCATATGCCAGACCAGGAGTTTCTCACTAGGGAAGGCAAGAAATGTATGCCAGATCAGTAGTGCCCCCTGACTTTGGATGTGTGGTATACCCTGTAGCCATCCCCTACATTTGAGTCTAATCAACTCAGTGTAGCTTTGTTGTATGCCTTATCAAGGAACCTGAGTAACAAGACCAAAGTCAAACTGAGGTCTTTGGGAACCGAGTGGAAAAGATCTCGAAGACTACCCCAATCCGAAGGAGGTGGGGGGAAACTCTCAAGTGGAGATAATCCTGGTAGCCACAGACAGAGAGCATTTTAGAAGAGTTATGGGCCCCCAATAAGTCCTCTGACATAGGGGAAGTTCCCCTAGAGGAGCTAGAAAATCTCATTAGTATGTTTCCAATGCATCAATTATGTGGGGTGCTATTTCAGACAAAGGGAGAAGCCGGGGTCCCCTAAGAAGCATGTAGGCCATATTGGATCACCAGGAGGAAGGGCTCAGATCTGTGCTTCAGATGTGGGAATGTGGGACATGTATTTGTCATAAATGTAAAGGGAAGGGTAAACCCCTTTAAAATCCCTCCTGGCCAGAGGAAAAAATCCTCTCACCTGTAAAGGGTTAAGAAGCTAAAGGTAACCTCACTGGCACCTGACCAAAATGACCAATGAGGAGACAAGATACTTTCAAAAGCTGGGAGGAGGGAGAGAAACAAAGGGCCTGTGTCTGTTGGTATGCTGCTTTGCCGGGGATAGAACAGGAATGGAGTCTTAGAACTTTTAGTAAGTAATCTAGCTAGGTATGCGTTAGATTATGATTTCTTTAAATGGCTGAGAAAAGAATTGTGCTGAATAGAATGACTATTTCTGTCTGTGTGTCTTTTTTGTAACTTAAGGTTTTGCCTAGAGGGATTCTCTATGTTTTGAATCTAATTACCCTGTAAGGTACCTACCATCCTGATTTTACAGGGGTGATTCCTTTACTCCGATTTCATAGAATCATAGAATCATAGAATATCAGGGTTGGAAGGGACCCCAGAAGGTCATCTAGTCCAACCCCCTGCTCGAAGCAGGACCAATTCCCAGTTAAATCATCCCAGCCAGGGCTTTGTCAAGCCTGACCTTAAAAACCTCTAAGGAAGGAGATTCTACCACCTCCCTAGGTAACGCATTCCAGTGTTTCACCACCCTCATAGTGAAAAAGTTTTTCCTAATATCCAATCTAAACCTCCCCCACTACAACTTGATTTACTTCTATTTCTATTAAAAGTCTTCTTATAAGAAAACGGAATGCTTTTTCATTGTTCTCAGTTCCAAGGGTTTGGGTCTGTGGTCACCTATGCAAATTGGTGAGGATTTTTACCAAACCTTTCCCAGGAAGTGGGGTGCAAGGGTTGGGAGGATTTTGGGGGGAAAGACGTGTCCAAACTACGTTTCCCAGTAAACCCAGTTAGAGTTTGGTGGTGGCAGTGGTTATTCCAAGGACAAAGGATAAAATAAATTTGTACCTTGGGGAAGTTTTAACCTAAGCTGGTAAAAGTAAGCTTAGGAGGTTTTCATGCAGGTCCCCACATCTGTACCGTAGAGTTCAGAGTGGGGGAGGAACCTTGACAGTATTAAAGGGACCTGGGACCTCAGAGAAGTACATAAGGGCCCTGCAAATGAAGCAGAACATTGCCCAGGAGAGTCAAAGGAGGAGGAAGCGTACAGTCGGTTAACAGAACTGAGCAAGTCCCAGGTACAAGAGGAGAGAGAGGTTCCATCCTGGACCAGGAATATAGGGGAAGAACTAGACCCAAAGACTAGCACACCCAGGGAGGTTGTGTGCAAGGGCTGATGAGAACAAAACAGAGGTCTTTGCCCAACCTAACAGCCTACTGACTCAGCTGGCAGAATGCTTGGAGGGACAAAGGACAAGGTTTTGGGCACAAGCCCTATCGAGGGAACAAGAAATGGTACATATCAGAGGGAAGGAAGAGAACAGTGAGCAACAATATTTGATACTGGAGGAGGTGGCAAAGAAGCTTTGCACTGAAGTTCTCCTAGAGCAACAGCACACGACAAAAAAAGATAAGAAGATGGAGACCCTTGAGGCTGAAGTGACTATCCTAAACAGGAAAGGACTGTACCCTGGTGAGGATATAGACTACAGACATTGTCCTCAGGCCAGTCAAGGGGGGAAGCTGTGTAACAGCATGGTCTGCCCCCTTAAGGGCCAGAAGTCCTGGGTCCAGCTAGACAGCTAGCCCTGTTTCAACCCAGCAGGAAAGGGGTCCAGCCTCAGAGAGCTTAATTGAAGGGGAAAGCTGTATGAAGCCAGTGTGGCAGCCTGGAAGCAGGGGGGCGAGATGCAAGGCGAAAGGCCTCTGGGCCCCTGCAGCCTGTTTTGGTCAGAGGAATAGCTTTCCTTTATGAGTTTTAAATAGTAAACTGTTCTCTGGGGACAGATCCAGACTTTGGCCATGGTGTTAGTCTTTCCTGGGCTGCGGGAAACAGGACCGCAGCCTATACATGCCCTCATCACTTTCTGTCTGATTACTTCATTTTTTCCCCTCCTTTATGGCCTTTCCCACAGAAACCTTGCTCCCTGTTCAAGTCCATTAAAATTTGTTGCTATCAAGATCATTTTCCTGGCTTGTGCTCTAACCACAATACCCTTAGGCTTTCTGCAGGCTTTCCTTCACCTCTTCAGCTTGTGTTTATAGTCCTTTATAATTTAACGCAACCTTATCTAGAAAATCTAGTGATTTATCACATTCTTGCCCCTCATCTTTGATCCATTATGTCCAGCCTTTACTGTCCACCATTCAGTTTCTCCTTCAAGCACCCTCTGCCCTTTTTTCCATGTCAACCCCATACACAGTGAAAACTCCCTTAGATAATCCATAAAAACACTATCTTCTAGTCTTTTAAAACCCTCTTTTAAGACTCTCCTCTGTTATAGCAATAGATCCTGTCAAACTAACTTGTATCTTTTTTGGATGAAATTACGAATTTGGTTGATAAAGGTGTTGACGTAATATATTTAGACATTTATAATACATTTGACATAATACCACACAATACTTTGATTAAAAACTAGAATATAAAATTGTGACACATTAAATGGGTTAAAAACTGGCTAACTGATAGGTCTCAAAATGTACTTGTAATCTGGGAATTATCATGGAGTGGGTGTATTTCTAGTGAAGTTCCACCAGGATGTGCTCTTGGCCCTTTGCTATATAAAGTTTTTATCCATGTCTTGGAAGAAAACAAAATCATCACTGATAAAGTTTGATGGTGACACAAATATTGGGGAAGTGGTAAATAATGAAGAGGACAGGCCACTGATAGAGATAGCTGGGCGTAAGTAAACAAAATGCATTTTAATATAGGTAAATGTATACCTCTAGGAACAAAGAAGGTAGGCCATACTTACAGGATTCTATCCTGAGAAGCAATGACTCTGAAAACCAATTAACGGTGGATAATCAGCTGAACAAGAGCTCCCAATTGCAATAGCGTGGCCAAAAGAACTAATGCTACAGTGGGATACATAAACAGGGGTAGAGAGGTTATTTTATCTCCTTATTTGAATTGGAGCAAGTTCTACTGGAATACTGGGTCCAGTTCTGGTATCCACAATTCAAGAGGGATGCTGATAAATTGTAGATAGTTCAGAAAAGAGCCCACAAGAATGATAAAAAGATAAGAAAACAGACTCAAGGAGTTCACTCTATTTAGCTTATCAAAGAGAAGGTTAAGGGGTGACTCAACCAGTTTATAAGTATATACCTGGATAACAAATATTTCATAATGGGCTCTTCAAAAAATATTTGATAATGGGCTCTTCCAAGGATGGAAGTTGAAGTTAGACAAATTCAGACTGGAAATGAGGCGTAAATTTTTAACAACCAGGGTAATTAACCATGGGAACAATTTACCAACGGTTGCGGTGGAGTCTCCATCACTGGCAATTTTTAAATCAAGACAGGATGTTTTTCTAAAAGATACAATCTGGGAATTATTTCCGGGAAGTTCTATGGCTTGTTTTATACAGGAGGTCAGACTAGATGATCATGATGATCCTTTCTGGCACTGGAATCTATAAAAGCCTGTCCTTGCTTTCATCTTTTTTTACTCCCTTAATTCTTGACCTCCCATACTCTTGACCTTCTCCTTCTCCTTATTTCTACTCCCAGTTAAAAAGAAAAAAAAAGTTTTGTCAGACAAAATCTGTAACAAAACTGTGTCTATTACCATGTTGTTCAATAAGTTTGTATGTTACTTCACCTTCCCAACTCTCTCTCATCCCTCCCCTGCTCCAAAATCAGAGATTCTTAGGGTTGGAAGACTCTAAATATATAAACTGTAATATTATTATCCATACCAGAATCCAAACTCTACTTTCCAGCTAGGCCAGCCAATTTTATCTTTATTTTTTATTTTGTTGTTGCTGTGATTGGAATGCATGTTCTGTTCAAAGAATATTTTGTTGTTGGCTTCAAAACCTGAAAGAAACTGAAATATCTTGACAAACATCAAGAATCAGTCCTTGGCTTTAATCCAAGAATTTTAAATAAGAAAACATCCACTTGTAACAAGAGCCAAGAAAACCAGACAGCTAACACCTTCTCTCTCAAGCAATTAACCAGTTTTTCTGCAAACTAACTTGAGTAGAGTTACAGATTGCACCATCAAAAGAAAAAGTAATCTTTAAGATCAGCCATACTAACAACATCTATGGGTCAAAAGTAGTCTATAAAAATGAAAAATTCTGTAGTAACAGTACGTAACGTGAAGGCTTCACACATACCCCTAAGATATCAAGATGACAAGCACGGTATAGATTATAAGAAGAATAAAATGTTTTCATGCATTTGAAGGCGTTATGTTGGCTGCACAGATATCCCAAACTGGGAGGTTAAAAGACCTCCACTCATTTTTTTTTCCACCTTGCATATTGTAATAAACAAAGTCTAATGTAGGTAAGGAGCAAATAGAGTTGAGATATTCATTCATCATCAGGAACAATTTTTCCTCGATAATACAGATATCTAACTAAGTAGAAAGTAGTCTTATTTGTCTGTGAATTTATGATGGATACATTCAATGTTTTTATTTAAAGAGAAACTTCACAGATTAGAGACAGAAACAATGCACATAATAAACATTCACAGAAGAGTAAGAATTACATTTGACACTACAACTTCAACATGTACAGCAGCAGAGTGAAATGGTATAAAAATATGACAGAGGATCAGTTGTCTAACAATGTCAATACAAGTTAAAAGGAATCACATGATATGAAGTACGGATCACATTATTAAGTCAGTGGCAGCTAATAGGCATTACGTTATGACATGAACCACCACCTCTACTTCAAAAGGTCAATGGAATTCTTATGTGAATTAGATTATGAACTGAAGGGGACCAGTTAGGTTACAATGTCAACAAAAGTCAAAACAAATTACCTTATACTGTTGAAGCAGAACATTCACATTTACATAATCACAACAGAAGTCAAAAGATTCTGAGACAAGATATTTAAGCTTCTAAAGAGAGAGGAAAAACTAGTCAACCTACTCCCATTTGCCCCCTCCACAGCTGTCACATAATGGATTTGATTAGCACAGTTGTTGCAATTTGCACCCCTGTGCCAACAAGGGCAGACTAACCCCGGAAAGCCTGGGAAAGGTGGCTGTGTTTGCACTGACATCCCACTTCAGGGATTCGACCAGAAGAACGCAGCTTCATATTATGGTCAAGGCTCATCAGATGACTCAACAACGGAAGCTCTTTGGGATCATATTAAGTCAGCCCATCTCTAAACAGGGCTTTGACTCTCCTAAACCAACAACATTACACTGCCCAGTTTTGGATGGTGCTAGCTAGCCAGCTCCAGCAGTATAGGGGTTGTGAGCCTCTTGTGCCAATGCCTCTCCCATTAAGGGTGGATTTCCCACCACTACAGTCCACACGGATCATGTTCAAATGGCAGAAATCAGGAGTAGTCTTTTATATTAAGATCTGAAGAAAGAACATCCAGTGCTGAGGAAAGTAATCTCAGTATAATCATCTTCTTTCCAACTGAAATGTGTAAGCAGAACTCTGCTTACTACTCAGACCCAGTCTACACCCCAAAAATTGCACCTATTTCACTAAATCTGTTTCTAATTTGACTTAATTAAACCAGTCCAAACCCTCTCATGTGGACACTCTTCAGAGCAAGGGTGGCTGACATTTAGCTACTTTATTTTGGTAGCAAACCTTAACAAATAACACTAAGATTAAAAAACAAAAAACAAATTTCAGGGTTCCTGAGATACTAGTCTCTGAATATTAGGTTCCTGTACACTGTGTGAAAGACAGCTCTATTACTGCATGTCATTACATGAGAAAGATTTTTGTTATTGTGTAGCAAATCCCACAGAATTCTACTGCTATCTTAGTATGTAAGTTAGACTACATAAAAAGTATTAGGTTTTCCATTAATTAAAATGTTAAAAAGGACTGTTGCACACTGCAACCAATACAGATTTCTGTCAGATAATGGGCAGTAGATAACTTGTTTATCCATCAGAATAATTCTTCTTTTCCAAACACGTGCAGTAAGAGTCAGGGTTGCAGAACATTATGTAGGCCAATTTTTCTTTATGCTAAAATAATTTTTAACATATGGCTATGACTGACCTCACTTTTTTCCTAAAGACCGACCAGCTTTGATTGATTTAAAAAAGTGTGTGCGTGCGTATGTAAGAATGCATGTATATATTATACACAATGTAGAGGGTTTTATTAGAGAGATTATTTTCCCCAACCCCAAAATGATTCAGGAATGCTAGAAAAGCAGCATCAAGAGGCAGAACCTGTCTGAAGATTGGTTCATGCAGTTTAAGGTCTGCAACCAAAATGCGAGGGAAAGGAAATGTGTCTTCCATCTGCAAGACATTACAAGCTGAGGGCACTTCTCCTTCCTCACTCATGCAAAAGCTTTTTAATTTTTTTTTAAATGTTTGTATAAATTTAATAAAACAAAACAGGTTTTCCAGCCACACTTTTACCACCTGGAATATCATAGAATTACCTTCATTTATATCTGTTCCTCTTCAGGTTCCCCCTTAAAATGTAGGATGAAAAACTTTTAGATTGCCAATTTCTTTAGTAAAAACCACACAGATGTGCTGAGTTGTAGGTGAACCTTTCACTGAGCTAACTTAAAATGAAATGCTTCAAGAATCCTCATCTCTTCATTAAGCTGTGGCAAACAGTTCCAGGCACACTCACAGATCCAGAGTGGGGTATCAGTTTAGACCTCATAATTAAATTCTGAGATATGCCAGATCAAAGGGGAACTGTGTGAACAGAAATCAGATACAAAAGTGTGGAGTTCCTCTCTTTACTCTTTGAGGATTACAATGACAAGAGGAGGCTCTATTAATCAGAATGAAAAACTATGGTGAGGCTCGTAGGGAACCTCCTATAGAAGAGCCATAGGTCACCAAAAGGGGGCAGATACAGCTAGAAGAGAAAGCAAGGATGGTTGCTGGTGAGAAGGCAGTGCCATGACTACACTAGTACAAAAATCTCCACTGTAGGCAAGCATTAGTGCTCCTCATATGGCATCAAATATCCTTAAACCCAGGGCTATTTTATTAAAAGTTTTCTGTTCTTTTCAGGACACAGTGCCATATTGCATGGCTGTGAAACAAAGGCACATGCACTGGCAAGGGGTTTACGGTGCCTTTCTCGTCAGACGACATCATCATCATGGGTTTATTTTGACTTTCCTTCTGCGGTTTGCAGTATTGGGTTTGGCAATCCTGTCAGTTAGTGGGGTCATGCCAGATGGCTGCTGTGGAACTCCTGTGAGTGCCTCAGCCAGGTAGACATGGACCACAGAAAGAGCTCATGCACTCAATATAGGCTCCCCAACTGACAAACTGAGACCATATCACCTTGTTATCCAATTTTCTTTTGCTATTTAGTATTAAAAAAACAAATACTTTCCTGCCTTCATTTAGAAGGAAACATAAGCATCAGCAGTAATTGAACAAGCTAATATTGCTACAAAAACACAGGGCTCGTCTTCACTATGGGGAGATCAACACTACAGGGATCAATTTAGTGGGTCTAGTGAAGACCCGCCAAATTGATGGCAGAGCACTCTCTGGTCGACCGCAGTATTCCACCTCTCTGAGAAGAGTAAGGGAAGTTGACTGGAGAGCATCTCCTGTCCACATAGTGCAGTGAAGACACTGGGGTAAGTCGACCTAAGCTATGTTGACTCCAGCTACGTTATTCATATAGCTACAGTAGCATAACTTAGGTTGACTTACCCTGGTTGTGAAAACAAGCCCTAACATGCCTCACAATGGTTTCCCGTATCTCCCCTCCTTTTCAGTATATAGGGGACTGCTGGAAAGGTTAATGAGGAGGCCTATGTTGAAGCGTTTTCAACATGCCAATTACACTCAGCTCTGTTTCCATTTTGTCTGAATTAGAGGGTGCGAAGAAGAGAACGGCCATTCCGGGTCAGACCAGTGGTCCCTCTAGCCCTGTATCTTGTGTTCCAACAGTAGCCAATACCAGGTGCTTCAGAGGGAGTGAACAGAGCAGCCAATCATTGAGTTATCCAACCCCTGCCATCCTGGCAGTCAGAGGTTTAGGGACACCCAGAGCGTGGGGGTTGCATCCCTGTCTTAGCTAAAAGCCATTGATGGGCCTATCCCTCATGAACTTATCTAATTCTTTACTGAACCCACTTATACTTTTGGCCTTCACAACATCCCCTGGCAATGAGTTCCACAGATTGACTGTGCACTGCGTGAAGAAGTACTTCCTTGTATTTGTTTTAAACCTGCTATCTACTAATTTCATTGGGTGACTCCTGATTCTTGTGTCACGTGACGGGTTAAATAACACTTCCTTATTTAGTTTCTCCACATCATTTATGATTTTTATAGATCTCTATCATATCCCCTCTTAGTTGTCTCTTTCCTAGCTAAACCGTACCAGTCTTTTTAATCTCTCCTCATATGGAAGCTGCTCCAGACCCTTAATTATTTTTGTTGCCTTGCTCCATAATTCCCCCCCAATTCTAGTGTATCTTTTTTTAGGGGGACCAGAAATGCTCACAGTATACAATGTGTGGGCATGCCATGGATTTATATAGTGGTATTATGATATTTTCTGTCTTATCTAGCCCTTTCTAATGATTCCTAAGATTCTGTTAGCTTTTAGACTTCAGCTGCATATTGAGCAGATGTTTTCAGAGAACTATCTACAATGACTCCAAGACCTATTTCTTGAATGGCAATAGCTAAAGAGGAGTCTGTCTCAGTGAATAGTAGCTCATTGAGAATGGATGAGAGGGTCACGGCTGTGGCTCAATCCACAGAAGACTGAGGTAACATTGTTAGGTTAAGGAAAGCAACTATAGGATATGGCAAAGTTTGTATTGGCCCCTGTGACTGAAGGTGCGTGTTTGTCATGTGTGATCACAATTTCGGCATCTTGCTAGTTTCTAGCTGATAACATAAGGCAGCCATGACCAAGACAGTTTTTTCCACCTCCATATGATCAGGAGGTTGATGTTCTGTTCTTACACGCAAGGACCACCCTATCATCATCCATGCCTTGGAGATTAGTCTATTGTAATGCACTTTTCAAGCAGCTAAACATTAAATCTATTCAGTAACCGAACATTTTGTAGAAGACAACTGCCCACTTCCTAAGAGTGTATCCCAAGTGTTACACATCTTGCATGACATTTTTGCCTGTATGTTACTGCTCACACCGTCTCACAGGACAGCGGAATTCTCTTCTATCTGCTGGGCTCCAGCCAGGCAGCAGGGTAATGGCTACAGTTTCAACTCCTAACCACCAGGTCCCCACCATAGCACCTTCTGATCAGGCACCCACTCTGCTATTCTACCCCGCTGTTGGTTCCTAGCCAGAAAGGAGCAGTTGTAGCTGGAATTACGGAAGGAGGTAATCTGTCTGTCTCAGCTTTCCACTGTCGGGGGAAATGAAAAGCCTAAAAGAGAAGCCAGGAGCTGTCTCAGAAGGACAGGATCTAATGGGGAAAAGGAGGGGAAGAAGGTAATGGGAGAACAGGAACAGAATTTGGAAGACTGAATGAGAAAGGGTAAAGAGGAGCAGGAGCAGAACAGGGGAAGGCTCCCTTAACTCTCCCATCAACCCCTTATATCCAGAACACCAATCTCTAGACTTTTCTCACTCACACTGAACACCACCAAAAAGAGAGACAAAGACATCCCATTAAAAGAAATGCTCTCTCATTCACTCCAGTATTATTCCTCATTAATAGGACTTGAGCCTATTGCTTCAGCTGTTTATTCTGCAAGCAACCTTGCATGCCTCAGTAAGGAATATTATCTTTTGAATGGAGGTTGTACAGTGCACAGCTGGCATGAAGCAAGGGTACATGTCAGTCGCTTCCATGCCTGGGATTAATGGCTTTTAGTACGCCAAATTGGCCTGCTTACAGTATTATGTGCTCTTGCATGTCTATGTGCAGAAGGTGGAGCATTACAGAGATAGGGGAATATTGCAGGAGATCTGACTTTTAATGATGCTCTTTCTCCAGGAAAGATTGACCCTATTACGTAGGCTCACTGGTCCTCTTATTCCCCTCATTATTTTATTATTTTCATTCTAGTCATGTCCCCTTTTCTATTTTTATTTTTGAATATTCCTACAAGGTCTGTTTTGCATACTGAAAGTGAGAGAGCACTTTGCTTATATTTGGGAAATAAAAATGTGCATGGAAAGAAACTCTGTATGTGGCATTGGATACTTCATGGTGTGGGGAACTTACATCTGACAGTTACACAAACACTTCTACCAGCAGAGCCAGAAATGGAGATGATTCAGGGCCACATTCCATACTCCACATGCTTGTAGCTTTTGGCTTCTCCAGTCCTAAAGGCCACCATGATTATTACAATTCTCAGGCTACAGATAATTCCCTACCTCCATTTTTAATAATTTTGGACGAGGCTCTTATTTTTATTTGTTGGAGGGGGCACTGGGTTAATAGATTTTCCCCATTTTACCTCTGAGAGCATTTTTCTGTGGACTGTAAAATGCAAAAATAAATAAATTTAGGAAGGAACAACATTTTAATTGTCTCTTGGATGAAATATAAACAGAGCTTTCTTCTGAGAAACTTTGTTGACTGTCCATGTAAAAACTGAGGACATTTTCGGGCAAATCTGGTACAAATATTCTGCAGTGAAAACTGGAGAATCAGGCCATATCTCAAAGTACTTCTCAGTCCCCCATTAAGCAGTGTTCTACTTGAAATACTGACAGGATGGAATACTTCAACATGTAGCTTTCATAATTTCCTTACCATGGAAAAACTCAAAAAAAAAAGACCAACAAAAAATATTTCTGTTGTGAATTGGTTTGCCTTTCTGGCAACAAGTTGGTAAAATATAATACTTGAATTGTTTGCAAACAGTTTAATATCACCTAATTACCTGTGAAAGGAAAATCCATGTGCTATCAGACCCCACTGCAGCTAATTACTTGAAGACAAAATAAAGATTTTAATCAATGTGTTTTTCAACCTGTTACGACTATCAATATTTACTTCAGTTACAGTCCTATGTCTGGGTAGTTGCTGCAAACATTTTGGGTGCACTCAAGAATCCTTGTGACTTGAGAGTGCTTTTGAAAAAGAAAAACTGTCCTAGAACTTGTGCTTTCAATCCACTGAGTGGACTCTGCAGCCTGTTGACTCCCTGGAGCAGCTGATAGTTAAAGGCTTGTTTCCTCTTTCCGAATGATTTCCTGGTTTGCATAACAATTCTAAGCGAAACATGCTTGAGAAATTTTCCAGCACAGAGACAGTTTTACTTCGTGTCGTCAAACACACTGCTGAGAGTTCAGAGTTTTAATGCATTATTTTGTTAATAAGAAATATATATATATATATACGCGCGCGCACATACACACTAATTTTAAGGTACATTTTTCTATAAATATATAAAAACTAGCTGCTCTCTTTAAACAACAAGGTTGTGACAAATTGATCAAATTCAGAAAATAAAAAATATTGGCCAATGCTCTATGCTTAACTCATGCCATTGTGAATTTGAAAAAAAGGTGTGTGTGTGGGGGGGGGGGGAGAAATGGTTTAATGTTTAATTTCCTGTTACAACACACACACACACACGATATAAAATCTTTCAAGAGCAGTTATAAAACATGTATTTGTTAGCCAAGAAACTAGGAAAATATGGAATAAAGCCCAAGCTAACTTCTGCTCCTCCTCCTTTCCCCACAGAATGAAGTAACTGAAAGCTTGTAAGAACATATTTAGAGCTATTCAAGTCTAACCAGTGATTAGATAATTAATGAGGCTGTAATACATATTATGCTTCCCATCCACCAAAATGATCCTTCAGGTAACGACATAGCTGGGCTAAACATTCTGTGTTACTGTATGTATTGTACCCAATGTCAAATAATTAGGATATTGGCTACTGACAAAAGTTTCTCAGAAAACTGAACAGCTAAATTCAAATGAAAAGTCAATGTTAATACGCAACACTGTACAGAGAAGTCACCTATCAAACAGCCAGTTCCTAAGAGCAAGGTGCTGAGAGTCCTGAGTGAGTACCACTGATTTCAACATGCATGTAGTACATTAAGGGGGGAATTTTTCAAAGGCACAAAAGGAAGTTAGACACCCAAGTCCTACTGACACGAAGTATAGGGTTGCCAACTTTTTAATGGCACAAAACTGAACATCCCTTCCCCACCCCTTCCCGAGGCCTCACCCTTTCTCCAAGCCCCACCCCCACTTGCTCCATCCCCCCCTCCCTCTGACGCTCACTCGCCCCCACCATCGCTCAGACTCCCAGCCAATGGGAGCTGTGGGGGTGGCACCCATGGGTGCGAGGGCAGCACGCGGATCCTCCCTAGCTGCCCATGCTGTTGGATCATATTAAAGAAGTTCTGTATTAAAATCACAAATGAGTTTGATTCCCCATAGTTTAAATTCCAGGGTATTACTAATTAAGAGGTCTCTTGGTTTTTGGTACTGTTTCTCTCCCTCTATGTGTGAAACTTGCAAGCTGCTAATTGTGTTAGTACATTCTAAGACAGAGTCCGTTCTCAAAGCAATTCACACAGAGAGAGACTCAAAGCAATACTCTGTAACAACAGAAACAGCACCCAGAGACTCCCCGCCCTTTTGTTGTATTGATATTGTGATTAAAATAGAGATAGAGGATGTATGTGGATGGATGCTTGGTGTGGATAATAACTGAATGATCAGGGAGGTGCCA
Organism: Eretmochelys imbricata; assembly: GCF_965152235.1. NCBI lineage: Eukaryota > Metazoa > Chordata > Testudines > Cheloniidae > Eretmochelys > Eretmochelys imbricata. The sequence continues at coordinate 59,395,534 of NC_135575.1, read as the reverse complement.
GCTTAAGAATCCAGTGTCCATCGGCTGAAGAAGGCGTCAAGTGGAAATAACCAGAGGACCCCCAGAGAGCAGACTGGAATCCACCCAACAGCCTCAAGAATGGGAGAACCAAAGAACACAATAACATCTAGCAGCACGGAGCCGTCAGGAATGTGCTATCTGCTGATTGATTCAGCAACAGCATGATGAAGCAATTCCCATAGACTGGCATAGGAAGAAACTCCTATAAAAATGGACTCTAGAAAGTGAGAACTTTGGGGGTCCAATTCTGCAAACCAACTTCCAGGAGCATCAGATGAGCGTCTGACAAGGCCCTGCTCCCTCCTCATGTCCAGGCCACGTGGCCAGTGGCTTGGCATGAACAACTCTAAGGCTGGTAACTATGATAACAACCTTGCAGAACCTGTGTGTGTGTGTTTGTATGAATGAATGTGTGAATAAATATGAGATTTATATAATGGAACATTATAGCTATAACTAACTGCTTACTATGATTCTTTCTGTATTCACAATAAATGTGGGATTTTGCCTTTTCCTCTTTAATAAGATCCTGCTGGTTTTTAATTTATTGGTATAACAATGCATATAAGGGCTGCAAGGACCTGGTGGCCGCTTCTGGGAGCCACGCAGAGCTAGCGCAGGTAGGGAGTCTGCCTGAGCCCTGGGCCCCCCCGTGCTGCTGATCGAACTTTTAATGGCCTAGTCAGCGATGCTGACCGGAGCTGCCAGGGACCCTTTTCAAATGGGTGTTCCAATTGAAAACCGGACACCTGGCAACCCTAACTAAGTAGGAGTTAGGTACCTAATTATTCTTTCAGGCTTTAAAAAATGTCCCCCAAACACATTTTAGGATCATCTGACAAAGCCCTACATCACAGTATCGTGACATCTGAGTCACGACAACACAGAACCCATCCCCATCCACTGCGATGGCATGTTACTAGGTTATCATGCTGCATCAAATCATTACCACAACACAACCCACAGGCCTCAAAAGGGATCACAGCAAGCACTGAATTACCATGTTACACATAGCAATATTCAAGCTCTAAAATGTCAGCCTTTTTCTTATTTCAAAACACCCAAATCAGGAGGCAATATGGGCTGTTTCTTTAGCTAAATGGCAAGGTTAGACAATCTGCCCCGCCTTGTATTTAGCTCACACTCTGGTTATCTTTCCCAGGCCTGAGGAAGAGCTCTGTGAAGCTCAGAAGCTTCTCTCTTCCACCAACAGAAGATGGTCCAATAAAAGACATCACCTCACACACCTTATCTCTCTCAGATTATCATTATTTTGTTACCAATACCACTGTTTTAAGGGCCTAATCCTATTCCCAATGAAGTCAACAAGAAAACTCCCATCGACTGCACTAGGATCAGGATCAGCTCCTTAATGTGAGCTGCTGCCACTGTGTGGTGGGAATTCATGGGTCTAAACAGAGTTTGCATTCAAAATGGTGGCAGTGGCAGCCTCAAACATGCTCAGCAGCCATTCAAGTTGTGTAAAAATATTTAAATTGAAGATTAATTTATAATTGGAGAAACTGTTTACAATGTCTTTTAGTTTGTCAGCATATTCTTCAGTCAGCAATGTATTAACCTTTTCTAGTATATGCCTCTAGTTTCATACGTCTTTAAAAAAAAAGAAAGAAGAAAGAAGCAGAGCTTCCCCATCTCACCAATGAGCTGAAAAGTACTGCAACACGCTGAGTCTCTTGCGGACATTTCTCAGAGCCAGCTGTCTGACACAGTTGTGCTGAGCTTGTTTATTAAACTTGCATGTACAGCTATAGTAAGCATCTCTGCTTTTTAACTACCAAATTCACCAAGGCAGGAAGGCAGTGTAATGCCAGTGTATCGATAAGTCTCATACTAGTACATAACCTTCAAGTCTTAATTTTCTTCACTTTAATGTTAACTGGGCTTTGTGTCTTGATCTCATGCTTCTTCATGTGGAGGAATAATTAACTAACTACATTGAGGGAGAGGGGAAGGGACTAGAGTGGAGCAGGCTGCAATACAAACTGAGCACTTACTTGCCTTTTTAGAACTGCACATGCCACCAAACCAGAAGATTTCAAGAAAATGGCCAGGTTTTGAGCTAAATGCCAGGACATGCAGGATACCGTATATACCATACTGCACTATATGATATTGCTGCACACTGCATGTCCAGCAAGATTTCTTGCTTCTCGGCAGCACAGAGCAGGATGCAAATATTTACTGCCACTGAACAGCAAGGTATTAAAGATTCAAGTACAGTAGCAGTATTCTGCAGTTCACTGAGTGACCTGAGCCTTTAATCCAGATGAATTTAACATTAGAGTGCATTAGCTCTTCTCATAAAAGATTTGCTTTAATTTTAGTTCCCTCTCCATTTATCTTATGGTTGCATAATCTTCAGTAGAGGTCATACAGATCTCCCCAAAGAAATGGGAACGGCCTTTTTTTTTTTAAAGGGCGGGGAGAGGAGGGGGCAGGAATGGGACTTTAGGCAATTATTCCCCAGTTTCAAATATGTACAAGAATATTCCCTACTCCTTTCCATGTCTCAAATGACAAAAAGAAAAAAAACAGAAATGTGAAATGGAAAATTACTGTAGACTCACACAAGATATACAGAAACACCCATCTGCTGCCAAGATAGACAATATAATTAAAATCTTACCATCATCAAGCTCAAGACAGAGATTATATACAGCCAGAGGCCGCTTATTACGCTGCCCTTGTCTTCTTGATTGCCTTGGTGGGACATTTGGAGGAGATATTGACATAGAGATTGGCTCAGGGAAAGTAGCATCAGGAAGGGTTCTGAAAATCTGCAATCAAGAACACAAGAGGTATTAATTATTTACCATTAACAGCAACCTGTGCAATGCAACTATAAACCATTATCAAACAACATTTGTTCTGGATTTCATTCAAAGCAGAGAGGAGCCAAAAATCCATTCCTTCAAGTTTTGGGAGTGTGTCATGGGTCCTTAATGAGTGCTTTTTAAATAAATACATACATACAAAATAAAAATAAGCAAAAGCACTGTCTACACATTAACCAGACAGCAAATCAGTTAATCCAAAGAATAAATATGTGCAGCCATGCTTGCCAGCTAGGGGAAAACAATGAATTAACTCTACGAACCACTAACCAGAAAAGTAAATTTCCACAATTTCACTTAGGGCCTGTAATTTTGCCATAATACCCATATTAATTTTCAAAATTTACGACAGTCATATTATCATATTAACCCCTAAAAAAATAGCATGCTCTTGGAGGGTGTGTGTGTGGTGGAGTTGCTGTGAGGGCGGCAGGAGAAGCATATTGTATAGAACGTTTTCAATTAGCCATTAAACAATGAGTCGTTAGGCGTACTTTTACTAACCATGATGATACTCACAAAGACACACACAAGAGATTACATTTCCTTTAGTCATTTTATTTTTTGATTCATTACCTCTAGAACATCAATATCCAACATAAAGCATCATATCATTTCTCTCTGGGTAAAGCAGCAATGCACATATGTTCAAGTTTCCTGCATTTTTTACTAGTCCATGATGCTGATTTACTTATAAAAGCTGATCAATATGCCTATATAGCATTTAATAGCAGCCCTTTACATTTGATCATGGCAAATTCATGTGAGCAAGTTAGCATACTATAGATTTCTCTGAAGACAACAGCTATGAGACAGTAAATATGCCCATAGCTTTACAAAAATGAAGTATTGTGTTTCCATTACACCATACAGCAGCACAGCATAATGGTATAACAAGAAACAACATAATTAAATAGTGTACGGTGTTTCTGTGTACTGGAGTTATACAGAGACAAACATTTTGTATATTACCGCAAGAGGTTATAAAGAGGGAGTTTGTAATAAGCCTTCAGAGAAAAAAAACTTTTACAAAGCAGAAATTTAAGAAGTTGTAAACAAAGAGACTCCCGGGTACACATTTCTGGATTCTTACAACATGCCCCAGGTGTGCATAAGGCATGAGGCTAAAAGCCAAGTGACTAAATACTTGAGAAGTGCAGTGGTCACTCAGATAAACCACTCAGAGCACCATGTTGTTTGAATTAAAAGAAACTCTTACATGGCTGGCCTGGTTACCCTGAGTATCGCATGTATATGAATTAGATTGTACAAAAAGGATCTTCAAGGCAAGAGCCCACATTTACACTGACTTCTCTCTGGGATCAATTTAGTTTTATCTACTGCCAAGGAGAGGTGGCTGCAATGGTGCAAAATGGTCAGAACCACCCTTCTGACTTGGAAGGGAGCATAGGGCATCCAAGGGAAAGCGATGTTGGAAACACTGTCTGACTTCTCTGAGATGCAACATGACATAATTTAAACCTCCCCATGCCAGCTTTAGAGAATCTGTCTCTTCTTTTACATACATATACATACATATTGACTGTCTGAGAGAATAAAAACACTGCATACAATTGCAATTACAGCTCTATAAATGCACAAAATAATTTACATGTAGAAAAGAAAACTATCCAAGTATTCCCTCTATACATTGTTCCTTGTGTAGATGCACTATAACTCGTGGAGCCACTCACGAAGTTCTAACTGTGCTCAGAGTTCTAAAGCCATTTCTTAAAACATGATGCAATGCATAATATAATAAAATATAATGTGTGCACACAAGGCATTTGGCTAATAGTACCATACTGCCCTCTTATGTGTAAATACAACAAAGCTGAATTCAACAAGTTTATGGATAAATATTTGCTTCTGAAAAATTAAAGAGAATGCTTCTAATGCCATTATTTCCATGGGTTGATTGTTGCATTTGTGCTCTCTGGTAAATAGTAAGCCACCTAGAAATTTTTTAAAGGATTCAGTGTCTTACATACTAAATTACATTCCACCAGTGCATGTTTGTTTAGCCCTATCTACACCTCTCAGTTCAAAATTGATGCCCTAGGTGTGAAGAGAAGGCCTTCTCTAGGAGTGCTGCAAGAGATCAACTTGCCTGTATATATTAGGTTGACTTTGCAAGAGTTGTACTAAATTTCCTCGGTTCTCTATTTTGATCCTCCACAAATATTTCAGTATGTCCCTGTAAAATTACTGGACTAAGAAGCCAAATAAGTCAAAAAAGCAAAACAGAAACTATAAGCAAACTATTTAAAAAAAACCCATTCAGTGAAACACTGAGCTAAACGCATGCAGTATGTTAATGAAGTGGATACAGGAAGTGAATCCATCCATAACTACTGCTGTAATTAGCAGCATAATGGAAAAAATTTGTTTTAGAACTGGGGAAGCGGAGCAACACATGAAGTGGTCACATTGTGACTCTCTGCTGCAAACTGTCATGTTGTGATCCCCATCAATACTGTTTACTAAACAACTGCCCCTGACATGTGCATGTGCACACAAAATAAACAAGACAGATACCAACTCAAGTTCTTTACTTCTAGGATCCCTGAAAAACTCAATTTCATCCTCTGGCTGGAATCAGCAATACTAAATGTTAACTCCTTCATGAAGGTGTCATCATCTTCCTTATGGCATAGGAAAGTGCTATACACTAAATAACTTGTTTTAAAATTACTTAGCTAGTGAAGTGTCAAAATTATGCACTGCTGCTTCATAATGGCATCATGCAATTTAAGTAACCATCTCAAGGCCAGCTCAAGCAAATCTGGTCTCACTTATGAAAGCATACAGTTGGGCATCAAGCCACTACCCCGTCTCTTCCTTCATCCACCTCCCCAAGCTGCTCAGGCCAGGTCGGATGGGAGGTTTTATTTCTGGGGTATGGAAGGTCAATAGGGAACGTTTCCAGAAATGGTGTATTTTTAATCTAGGGAACACAAATTACTTCTAGAGAGCTCTTGGACAGCACAATTCAGCTTGTACCCCCTACACTCAGGAATTACAGCATGAGTACAAGTAACACAATTTCAATGTTTCTGTGGTCTTATGCAATATGGTGTTTTCTGCCAAATTTCATAGTCACCTCCATCCTCACTGCTGAGGAAGAGGGCTTTAGAAATTTCCAGGAGTTCTCCAATCTACAAAAAAAAAGCTAGTTGGATAGAGAGTGGAAAAATTCAAACTTCTGACCATCAGCAACATACCACTCATAGCAATTCACACTTAACCATGGGCCCAATCCTCCAGACACTGCTGTGCTCTGTGCTTTTTGGTGTGAAAAGTTCTGCAGGACTCTATTTGTCAAAAGTCACAGCATTAAGTTTTGCAGTATCAGGCTCTCTCTCTCTCTATATATATGCTAAAATGTTACTGTATGTATGTTAGGGACTACTTAGTATAAGATCAGCACAAAACTAAGTTCTGTCATAATGTACTGCACTAGAACATGTGTTTTGGGGTCCATCTTTCCTCTTTTCATGTAGGCCAACTAGTCAAGCTTTTTTTTAGTTGTTTCCTCTTTTTATTAGACAAATGTGATATATAATGTAGCCCTTCATAACTAGATCTGTCTTTTCTACAGTAGCAATCTGTCTCTGCAGGCCAAAGTTGCAGCTCACACCACACTTTCTCAGAGTCAGTGTTTGAGAAACAAGCAGAAGGGCCAAACTCTACCATCGAAGGTGCACATGTGGCTGCACTGACATCCCTTTTCTCACTTTCCCCAAGTTCCTGTAACTGACTTCATCTTTCCTTGTATGCAGTGTTGGTGTAGCCATGTCGGTTCCAGGATATTAGAGAGACAAGGTTGGTCAGGTAATATCTGACCACTAACCATCTTGGATACATACCACAACTAACAAATCAGTCTTGATAACTACAGTGCTAAGACCGTTCCTGTACTGCAGTTATTCAGCTTGTTAACCATAGATCCCATAAGGTTTCTAGATGCATTTCGTAGAGTAATAAGCCAAATTCAGCATGTTCCTTCAACTGTATTCCACTAGTACAGTGGTCTCCAACCTTTTTATGCCCAAGATCACTTTTTGAATTTAAGGGCAACCTAGGATCTCCCCCCACACCCTGTTCCCCAAAGCCCTGCCCCCCCATTCTCCCCCCCATCACTCGCTCTCCTCCACCCTCACTCACTTTCACTGGGCTGGGGAAGAGGGTTGGGAGGGGGTTCGGGCTCTGGGCTGGGGCTGAGGGGTTTGCAGTGTGGGAGGGGGCTCCAGGCTGAGCCTGGGGCAGGAGGTGGGGTGCAGGAGGGGGTGAGGGGTGCAAGCTCTGGAAAGGAGTTTCTGTTGGGGGTGCTCCAGGCTGGGGCAGAGTGTTGGGGTACAGGAGGTGGTACGGGTTCTGGGAGGGAGTTTGGGTGCAGGAGGAGGCTTTGGGTTGTGGCAGTATTGGGGTGCAGGAGGGGGGTCAGGGCTGGGGCAGCGGGTTGGGGTGCAGGCTCCGGCCGGGAGGTGCTTACCTCAGAAGGCTCCCAGTTGAAGGCACAGCAGGGCTAAGGCAGGCTCCCTGCCTGCCCCGGCCCCTTGCCACTCTCAGAAGGGGCCAACGTGCCCCTCCGGCCCCTGGTGGGGGCACATGGCTCTCCACACTGCTCTCTCTGCAGGCACTGCCCCTGCAGCTCCCTTTGGCTGGGAATGGGGAACTGTGGCCAATGGGAGCTGCAGGAACAGTGCTGGCAGGCAGGAGTAGCATGCAGAAATCCCGGCGTGCCCCTCCCCCGCCCTGGGGGTGTGCTGGCCACTTCTGGGAGTGGCATGGCACCACGGCAGGCAGGGAGCCTGCTTTAGCGGCAGCCCCGCTGCACCACCGGAGATCATGATCGACTGGGAGATTCTCCAGGATCGAGCAGTCGATCATGATCGACCAGTTGGTGACCACGGCGCTAACAGAGATGCCACATGGCAACAGACAAAAACATTTTGTTGCACTCCCCAAACTGAACAACAGATGGTGTTAGAGAGGATATGAGATTAATGCTAACTGCTCTCTAATTCATTCTGTTTCCAGATTCCCAACTGTTACTAGAGTGCTTGCTTCTGGGTGCCACAAAACCTACAGCCGAGGAAGCCCCTAATTCAGCTGGGGTAATTCACAATTTTTGAGTCAGGCATGAATTATATATGGAACTGCTGCTATACTAGGACACCGATCTAGTCAATCTAGTCTCTCTGGTCTCAGGCAAAGATAATTAAATGAACTTTAGTATGTTTACCAGGAGCCATTCTAGCAAAAGACCTGAACATCACACCATCTTTCCTATTTGGCCCACTGCGGCAGTGACGATTTCACCCAAAATCAGTGGAATGGAAACAGTAAGTAGAAAAGCTGGGTGACATAAGAGAGAATATGGGGGAATCTGGCTGTAAGATTGTGGAGGAGGAGAATCTTAAAGAAAATCTCTAAGACCTTAAAGTTGTCCCTGGCTTTTGTCATAAGGCAAAAACCCACCTATTTTCATAGTATTTGCTACATGGAATACCCACCCATTTTCACAGTATTCGCTACATGGAAGCAGTTAATTCAGCCCTGTGTGTACAAGCAAGAATCACAATACTGTAATTTGACATCTAATCCCATGTACAGGATGCCGGAACAATATGGTCACTTGGGGTCCTGAACTGGTGGCTCTCTGACACCAGAATAATGATTTCTGTTACAGTATTATATTTGGAGCTCCTCAAGACATTCAGTGCAACGAAACAAGTCTGTATCTGGTAATTTCCCTTCAGTACACGGGTGCACTACAATTGGTAAATAAAAGAAAAAAAGACACACATTCATTTCAAGTGATCTTTAATGAACAATAGTTCTCCGTCTGGGCCAAGTGTACTGCTCTGCCCATGTGCCCTACATGCCAACTGCTCCTCCCTGCCTTTCCAATGTATGGTGGCCTAAGGATATGTTACACAGTAACAGGGCCGGCTCTATGTTTTTTACCGCCCCAAGCAGCAAAAAACCCCCAAAACCCGCTGAATACGCCGCCGCGGGAGAGAACAGGAACATTGGAGGGAGCTGCTGCCGAATTGCTGCCGACGGCGAGACCCGAGTCATAAGAGTCGCCGCTGAATTGCCAACACGAGAAACAATGGAGAGGGGCTGCCGCCGAATTGCCGCCAGGGCTGCTACCGGAGTGCCGCCCCAAGAACAGCTGGAGTGCCGCCCCTGGCACCAGCTTGCTTAGCTGGTGCCTAGAGCCGGCCCTGCACAGTAAATAGTACTCGAGGGTAACCTCATCATCCCCACAAATTCTTCTTTGCTGGTTTGGCTTTTCTTGGACATGGTGATAAGAGAACTGGGTTTATACTCAGCAACCTGTACAAAAACAAAAAACACTTACTAGAAACATACCAATGCTCAGGATAAAAGGCAAATTACATTACTGGTTCACAATATGAACTTACTCTGCTGGAATCTACACCCAGTTTATCCCTTGAGGCAATGAAGACGGTGGATCATTTTTCTGCAATGTAAAGCAACAAAGCATGCATGATAAGTCAATGCTTTAGTGTAGACAGAGAAGCAAAAGCACGTTAGGACGTGCAAGGTGAAATATATGGAGTATAATGCTATGTACCTCTGATAAATTAATCCATGGAAAGGAGAACTCAAGCTTCAAAGTAATCTTCTAGACACAATCATGGTTCATAATTCTAAAAATGAGAAAAAATTCAGTATCATATCAAATTCTAAACATTATTTATTAGCTAAAAACATTGCCATGGAAATTATAGTACTATATAACTAATGTAAAAGATTAACATTTAGCAGGACAGGCCAAAAATGTTATTTTAAAATCACATCTCTTCACCAAAATTATTGCTCTAGTAGATTGCTAAAACTAAACATTTAAAACAATTTTTTCATAATATATACTTTTTATTTTTTGCATTTCATTCAATCTGGAGGACAACAGTTCAGTTTCACTTTTGTCTTTACCCCAGCATCGAGATTGTTTCACTTTCTGGTTCTTATTTCCAGAATTTGATGTGTGTTATGAACACTATAGGGAAATATTTGTATTCAAACCAAAACTTTTTTGATTTTAATATGGTTTTAATTTGGGTTAAAAGGGTTCTATTAATATTAAATCTGTACAACTTTAAAAAAAAAAAGAGGTTTTTTACCAAAACCTGAATTATGTGACTGTCCAATAAAATTTAGCAACAATTTAATTGCAATTGTAAAGTTGCTTACCTCCCCAGGGTCACCCCTCTGCTGGTCCAGATACAGGTAGCCAGCTTTGCTAACATACAGTCCAGCAGAAATAGGTCATGTGACTTTCCATACACTGGCTTCCATGGGATTGCGCAGGATGCAAAGGTGCACCTCTGGACTTCGAATATTGCAACCATTGTATGTGATTATACAGTATCCATAATTCTTAAGTCTGAAAAAAATTTCTGATCAATGCAACCAAGTGGAGTGCCTGAAGAGTCAATAGGTAAAAAGTCACAACTAGAGTGAAACCGGAACCATCATTGGCCGATGTAGCTTATAGGTATAAGTATTTACTAGGTAATGCATAGGTATAAGTAAAGGCAGTAATGCAGTGAGTCTCAAGGCTTGTAAGACTATAGCCTAGCTCAGAGGTGGGCAAACTATGGCCCGTGGGCCACTTCCAGCCCACGGGACCCTCCTGCCTGGACCCTGAGCTCCTGCCCTGGGAAGCTAGCCCCATCCCCTCCCCCGCTGTTCCCCACCCCGACAGCCTCAACTCACTGTGCCGTCAGCGCAATGCTCTGAGCAGCGGGGCTGCAAGCTCCGGCTGGGCAGTGCAGCTGCAGAGCCGCAGCCTGACCCGGTGCTCTGTGCTGCACGGGGCGTGGCTGGGTCAGGCAGGCAGCAGGGCTGCCTGTCCTGGCACGCTGGGTGGCGCGGCTGTACCACCGCCAGCCACCAGTGCTCCAGGCAGCACGGTAAGGGAGCAGGGAGCAGCAGGGTTGGCTAGAGGGCAAGGGATTTTGGGGTGGTGGTCAGTGAGTGGGGGGAGTGGATGGGGTCAGGGCAATCAGAGGGCAGGGAACAGGGGGGTTGAATGGGGGCAGAGGTCCCTGGGGAGGGGGCAACCAGGAAGGAGAGAGGGGGTTGGATGGGGCGGCAGGGGGCAGTTAGGGGTGCGGTTCCGGGGGCAGTCAGGGGACAGGGGAGTGGATGGGGCAGGAGTCCCAGGGGGGCTGTCACGGGGCGAGAATCAGGAGGGGTCACACTGGCGGCAGGGACTGGGCCACGCCTGGCTGTTTGGGGAGGCACAGCCTCCCCTAACCGGCCCTCCATACAATTTCGGAAAGCTGATGTGGCCCTTAGGCCAAAAAGTTTGCCCGCCCCTGGCCTAGCTAAACTAATCAAGGCATAAGGCCCAAAAAAGTCCTAGCATAAGTAGCTAACCAAGAGTAACCCTAGATCATAAGATATAACATAGAATGCTGAATGACAAAACTGCTGGCAGGTAACTACAAGATGCTAGTTTATACCAATTTGGAATATTCCAAGTTAGTGACATCAGCTGATGTCTGATCACCAGTGTGCCGTGGTAACTAACAAACATATATACTAATAAGATTGAGGTACAAGGATTAATAACGTACGGGAGAAGGGCACCCCAACATGAGTTAGGGAGAGGAACTATAAATAAAGAAAAGGGAGTGAAACTCCTACTGAATATGCATTAGGTTTAGTGGTGTTAAAATAACACATTATAAAACCTATATCCTGGCCTTTGTGTCTTTGGAGATGCCAGGAGGACAACCACTGGTGGTGCTGATGAGGAAGGACATGAGGAGGAGGAAGATTATGACTTAACATTTTAGGTTGTTCTGCAAGGGATGGTGAGAGTATATGGATGTTCAGGTGTATTGTATCATCTCTTTTTACCTTGCTGGGTTAGAGTGTTTGTAACTTTGCTAACTGTATTCATAAAACTATTATAAATAGTTGTAAGTGTTGCAATAATGCACATCCCAACTAAACAGTAATTTTAATAATATTGGGCCAGATCTTGGGACAAGCACCTATCAAGCCTCAGAATGCTAAATGAGAATTCTTAAGCAAGCAATATAATAATCAATATATAATCAATAAATCAGACAACACTGAGAGCACTGTATTTCAAGGACTGCCCATGGAGCTCTAAAAGGAAGTCCCACACATCTTTATCTTCACTACAAAGATGCAGTTTAAAGAGAATCTGTCCCAGCAGCCTGGCCACTCATATTCAGATGAAGTGCTGCTTACTGGGACCTGTGGAGTCCATGGGTCTCAACACCATACTAAAAATGGAACATCTGCTGTCAGCTCCTCTTAATACAATGTCCTTGAGCTCCTGACAAGTTGCCAAAAGAGCTATCAGTTGGGCAAAATTTCAGTGCCACATGATGGTGTCTGTATACTCTTACACCATTCAATTGGCCTGCCTTTCTCCTTAAACTATGTGGCTCATATTTGTACTATAATGCAGAAACTATACATAGACTCTAAAACAAGAGATTGCTGTCTAACAGGCCAGCTGTGAAAAGGGGGAGGGGAGAAACAAGGTTAAAGCTTATGTCCTCTGATCACTTGCAAGTTATGAGTTTGCTGACTCAGCCTTTTCTAAAAGTAGCATTCGTAGTGCAAAAACTGCAGCTTCTTCTGTATCCTAATCTTGTTCCACATTTTAACAATTCACGACATGAATGCTCCTGATAGCAATGAACAGACTGCACTAAACTACTAAATTTTGTTGCTATTCTTTGAAGGGTGGAGGAGACAGAGTTAGCAACTGATATGCCAGGATTGAAATAGCCACACATCTGTCCATAGTGTGAGCAGAAATCCACCTTCTCATTACTGTACCTTTACTACTAGAATGAGAATTAAATGAGAATCAATGCATCAATGAGAATTTAAAAAATAAAAGGAAGGGGTCTCTCTTTAAATCACAGCCACGTAGAGCAGGCTCTACATGTCTTGTTTAGTTATGAGAGATTTAAAGGAACAATTAATGCCTTTAAACAAGAGGGTGATTTACTCAACATAATTCTATTTCACAGCTTTCCCAAATAAAACATACATATAGTTACTAAAAGAGCAAATAAAGAATTCCGGAAGAGAATGTGAATGTCTCTTTCTTGGCAAAGGGAATAAGAGGCAGCTGCAAAGATAAAAGGGAATGTTGTAAAACTCAGCAAGGGTGTAGCCAAAGAATAGCTTCACCAAACCTAACAAGGCAATTCCCCCATTTTATCTTTAGCGATGAGAGAGAAATATAGATAAATAGATCTCCAAAATGAAACACGGGCATCTGTGAAAAATTATACATGGAGAATACAGGCAACATTCAATCTATCCATCAAAGATTTAGTTGTATGAAACACGGGAATGAAATGGTTTGAAGTATGATCTTTGAGAGTGGAATTATATGTAACAGGTCTTGACTAGCATAGTAAGAATCCTGCTACTATTTTTCCTTCCATGCAACAATAAGGATTCTTATCTTTAATTCAGTTTGTAGTGTGCAACTACAGAACTCCTTAACAAACATACATATCTTATGCTCCCCAGTCTATTTGTTATACCCATCTCTTGTCATTTGTTTTACACTTAGCTCGAAAGTACTTTGGGGCAGGGACTATGTTTTAATTACGTTCTGTATAGCACCTACCGCAATAAGGCCTTGATCTTGACTGATGACAGACGGGATGACCACAATACAAATACAGGTTTCAGAGTAACAGCTGTGTTAGTCTGTATTCGCAAAAAGAAAAGGAGTACTTGTGGCACCTTAGAGACTAACCAATTTATTTGAGCATAAGCTTTCGTGAGCTACATCTGATGAAGTGAGCTGTAGCTCACGAAAGCTTATGCTCAAATAAATTGGTTAGTCTCTACGGTGCCACAAGTACTCCTTTTGCTTTTCACAATACAAATAAACAACTGTTGTGACCAAAGCAATACATATTGACTGTGCTAGGTGGGAAATGCTGCTAAAATGGATTATACACGATTCTAAAGACAACTTCAATAAAGCAAAGGTGGGTTAGAATTCATGAAGAACGTAAGCAGAAACACTGGGACAAATTAGGTACTCACACCCATTTGGCTGAGGGCTGGTCTTCACTGTGGGGAAAATCAACGCTTCTCCAATCGATACAACAGGGGTCGATTTAGTTGGTCTAATGAAGACCCGCTAAAATGGACCGCAAAGTGCTCTCCGATCAACCCCGGTGCTCCAGCTCCCTGAGAAGAGTAAGCTAAGCCAACTGGAGAGCGTCTCCCGTTGACGCAGCACAGGGAATACACTGGGTAAATCGACCTAAGCTACGCTGACTCCAGCTGTGTTATTCATGTAGCTGGAGTAGCATAATTTAGGTCGACTTAGCCCAGTAGTGAAGACAAGTCCTGAGACTGGACAGCTTGTAATTTAGATCAGTTTAGACAACAAACAACAAGAAGATGGAATCTTGTAAATTCTGCACTTTGTTTATGAAGGGAAGCTGCAGCAGAGCATAAGTCCAGGGAATGCTCAGTCTATGGAAGGGTTTAACTTTTTTCACATCTTCAAGAATGCTGTGATTACATTTTCTCATAGAGCATTTTCTGACAAATTTCCTGACTTGGTATTTCCTTTTATTACCAAATACATTTGGCAGCATTCCTTCTGGAGCCCTCCAAAGTGATCTCCTTAGGCTAAACACATGCAAGTCAGTATCTTAACAAGCCTTGCCATCTAGCCCCACAGAGAGTATTAGTCATTTGAATTCCACTTACTATTCTCATTTCTGTTTGCCTGCCTAGGAATTTTGTCAATGCTGCATTTTGTTCAAAAAGAACAGAAATCTACTCCATTTGGAAATTTTATATGGAGTTGAAAGAAGTATTCCACAGTAATCTAATGTATGTGAAAACACAGAAAGAAGAATTGTCCACTTACATCCATGCTGCATGGACCATACACACATGCATTGCATGCATTTGTAGTCAATGTTTTGACAAGCTGCTTTCAAACCTTGAGACTTTTTTTTTTTTACACTGATCTGATGATTTACACAATTTTTATTTTCTTGGAGCCAAGTACTACAATACCCAGAACCGTGCTTGGTTCCTTTTGATCTCAGCAGCTGTTGCACAATTGGATCAAGATCAGATACACAGCCTCCACTATATTATAAGCTACCCTTTAAGACTTACAAAATAGAAGATTTTTTAAAAAATGAATGCAATGATTTGTTTTCAATGTATTGCTACATCATGAGGCTGTCTTCAGAGGTTGCTTTCCACCATGGTCCCCCTGTACAACAACCATCTATTGGGATGGAGAAAGGACTTAAAAACCCAGCCATGCCCTGCCCAGTGTAGAGGACTCCTTGCTAAATTGCCCTCCACCAGGATACAGCATGGATTATTTTTTTTGTTGCTTTTCGGAGTCCCAATCCAGCAAAGCATTTGAGCACACGTATAGTCCAACTGATGGTACTGACTACTCATGTGCTTAACACTAAGAATAAGCTTAAGTGCTTGGATGGATTAAAATCCAAGTGTTGCTGTAAAATCTTCCCTAACCAGAAGCAGGGTGCATGAGCATATGCCAGAGCAAGAGGCATTCAGAATGGGCTGTTTCAAGAAGCTCTGCCACGTTTTATGCTATATCTTGGTCCACCATTCCAATCTTTATGGCAAAGGGGACTTGGGTGGTACATCAAGTTTTCCAACATTGAGACAGGTCTGTTAAGTCTAAGGTTCCCTCCCTCCCCTTCTTTGAGGATCCGCCTCCCCACTCCTCCTTGAAGTCTGCTGAGGGAGGAAAGAGCCTTCAGAGATGGCTTTATCACCCTGTCCCAGAGATTCTTGAGCATTCTGCAGCAACAGTGACTTGTCAACAGAAATTAGAAGTGTTGCTAAACATGCTGCTTTGTGGCCACACCTTACTAACTCTGCAGTCTTGAGCAGACCTTTACCTCTCTGCTTTGGTTTTCCCATCTGTAAGAAGGGGCTATTTCCTTGACCCCTATCATGACTATTGTGAAGATTAGTGTCTGCAGAGTGCTTTTAAGACAAAAGAGTACTAAGTTTTATTATATGAAATAATTACTAGCTTGACAGATAAAAATATTAAAATACTTCTCTATATTAAACTACCTTTTAATTTTAAAATACATGTCTACTTTACACCTAAATGATGAAAATACATTCAAATATTGGTACTTCACTTTAATGAGTTCCCCATATGAACAGACTACAAAACGACATATAAAGATACATTTTAAGCTACATGCAGTTAACTTAACATTTATAATGCCGAAGAAGGAAAAAGAATTAATACATTCTTCACTCTTCCAACAGCAATCTTTTATCTTTTAAAAATGAACATTTCTGGATAGTTTTTGCCTCTGGACTTAAATTTTCTAAATTCTTTGGAGGAGTCTCATTCTTTCCTTACTCCTCCTCGCCTCTTTGCACTCTTTCCTTAGTAGACTCTGGTTTCCTTCTTTCCTTATGGGACTCTTGTCTGGCCCGTCTCTCAATTTTTTTTCCTTTGTAATCTTCATTTCCTCCTGTTTTTGCCATTTCTTCTTGCTATTCTGTCCTCCTCTCATCCTTCCCCCATACTTAAACTTAATTATTCTCTTCCCACTGAGATTTTTCCTCTTTTCCAGCATTTTTCCCGTCGTATTTTCTTTTTCACTTTTTTTTTTTATTTCAACTTTTTTTCTTTTAACGGAAGCTTATTTTGGAGTTGAGGAACCAAAATACTCCACATTAAGGTATGCCTCCATGGCACACAAGTAACACTTTTGGATGGTGACGGTTACATTCATTTCACTGGACAGTCTTTCCAATGACAGGCCAAAACATTATGCTGCTTGGTGACAAGGTTGTCTACTCTCTTCATGTTGCTAGGCAATGCAAGAATAGTCTTCCTGAGTGCAGGTTCCTATACCTCCAATGGCACTCAGGAGCAGAGACCATTAGGGCAACTATTGCCAGGAACTCCTGGCCACTAAAACTCCTGGGAAAAGGTCAAATAATAGTCTTTAACCCTCCAAGAGAAATAAAAGGAGACACACATCACGGCCTCTTTCATGAAAGGTTAATATTATTATTGGTCATGTTTATTACAGTAGTACCTAAGGACCAAGCAAGAACAGAGCACTATTGTGCAAGGCACTGTGCAAACCCAAACTAGTAGATGGTTCTTGCCCTGAAGAGCTTACAGACAAAACAGGCACAGCATGGGGTACAGGGTATGTGTTACACACAAGCAGAGTGAACAATGTGATGGCAGCAAACATCATATTAGTTCCATGATTTTTGGGTGGTGGGTTTCGTTATGTGGCAATATAAATAGAAATAAGCATGAAGGAAGAGGGGATACTGAAGAGGATGAGGGGGGACAGGACAAGGGCGAAAAGGGTTAGAAGTGCAGGTGTAGAGTGAAAACGAGGTGAAATTATTGTGAGAGAGGGGGGAGAGAAAGGGTTGAAGCAAATAGCGAATCAGCACAGAACAGAGGAAGTCCAGAAAAAGTTCTCTAAATGTTTGAAGGTCCCTGCCTTCTGCAGCTGGTCCTACCAGCTGGTGTCTGGGGTAGATGCCAGAGTGTCAAAAGCAGAGTGTTCCCTAATACACCCATTTACATTTGACAAATATGAATACTTAACTCATCTTTCCTTAATCCCCATTCACCCCTTGTATCCTTAACCTCACTTTGATTCTAATGCCGGCTACTGATCCCTCAGGTTCCTGTAGCTGCAGCAGTCATTGCTTCCAGTGTCTCAGCACTGGTCTACTTAAATTTGCTACACCCACAGCTACAAAGCTACTATAATTGGCTTGCCACCACTACTTGGAAATACATATAAGGTCTGTAAACAAGGTGAAAGCTGCAGTGATTGTTTTCCAGCTAAGAGAAAATAATGTACTTAACAAAGCTTCAAAAATAGCTTCTGGATTAAGCAATATATTCTTATTCCAGAGCAAATCCAGAGCCAGTTTTCTTCACACATAAATTGTATAAAGTTCTTTAATTAGGATTCAGTTGAGTGATGATGGCTGTTACTGCACCATTATTTCAAAGCTAGTAACCTAACTCATTATTTCTCTTACTAAGAATGGGTTGTTGCGATCTGTCAACAAAGCTGCCCATACGGCGCTGCTTAGAGAACGTTAATGATGTTTAATGACAGCTTGACAGCATCATAAAAGGTGGTGCAGTTTTATCTTTGTTCACTGACTAAAACCTACTGAACCAATTGAATTTGGACTAGAAAAATAGGTTCACTATTCACTTCTGAAGTTATGTTCTGTTTTTAAATACTGAATCGAATTTGATGCCAAAGAGAGGATGGTTTCTCTATGAAACGCTAGAAGCATGCCTTGTGGCCGGCAGCAGCTGGGTAAGTGTTACTTCAAACGTCTCCCTGCACCTCAGTCTTGACCCTACAGAATTGCTACTATCACAATTTTAGAGTCTCTAAAGCAGAAGCTGCTAATCATTAGCAAGGAGCGAGATTTACAGCTGAATGAAATGTCACATCTCTACGTGTTTAACATGCCAGGATTGTACCCACAGCTGGCAGACTGTCTCCTGGGATTTTACCAAGGTTATAAATAAAATAAAAATAATGTAAATCTCTATGGAAAGTCTGACACATGTAGAAGTATTGTTATTAAGAAGACTATCTATGCAAAAATGAGCACCTTGCTGCTAATACACCTGTTGGCCTATACTGCCAACTACTTGTTGAGAGCCAAGGAAAGAAGATTCATTTTTAAAAGAAAATGTGTTTAGTCTGACTACGTAATGGCTGCGACACCCCTACAGGGGTCTGCCTGCCCATTTAGCTGTCATACACTGAGTCCACTCTCCACCAGACTTGGAGATTCCTGTCAGTCTGGGCAACACCAACACTGTGCACAACAGAGAAGGGTCAGTGGGAAAGGTAGATCCTTGCTGGCAAAAGTAATGGTAGAAACTAAAAGCCCCTTTAGAAAAATATATAAATGATAACCCTTTCAAGATCCTAAGGAAGCATAAAAGATTGAGTTGTGTAAGCTAATGCAGTATCACTTTGGTGTATTTTCTATTCCCCCAGGACCAGCCCACAACATTTTGGTACCTGAGGCGAGGAGCTCAAATGACACTCCATACTCCCTCGCTTGGGCCAAAACTTTGAAAAGTCTCAATTCTGCCTTCTTCCTGTTCTACTCCTCTCATGGTACTGCTCTGCTACCTACCCCAATAAAAGGAGTACTTGTGGCACCTTAGAGACTAACCAATTTATTTGAGCATAAGTTTTCGTGAGCTACAGCTCACTTCATCGGATGCATACTGTGGAAAGTGTAGAAGATCTTTTTATATACACACAAAGCATGAAAAAATACCTCCTCCCACCCCACTCTCCTGCTGGTAATATCTAAAGTGATCACTCTCCTTACAATGTGTATGATAATCAAGTTGGGCCATTTCCAGCACAAATCCAGGTTTTCTCATCTCCCCCCCCCCACACACACACACAAACCCACTCTCCTGCTGGTAATAGCTTATCTAAAGTGACCACTCTCCTTACAATGTGTATGATAATCAAGGTGGGCCATTTCCAGCACAAATCCAGGGTTTAACAAGAACATTGGGGGGGGGGGGGAGATGGACGGACAAGGGGTTACCTTGCATAATGACTTAGCCACTCCCAGTCTCTATTCAAGCCTAAGTTAATTGTATCCAATTTGCAAATGAATTCCAATTCAACAGTTTCTCGCTGGAGTCTGGATTTGAAGTTTTTTTGTTGTAATATCGCAACTTTCATGTCTGTAATCGCGTGACCAGAGAGATTGAAGTGTTCTCCGACTGGTTTATGAATGTTATAATTCTTGACATCTGATTTGTGTCCATTTATTCTTTTACATAGAGACTGTCCAGTTTGACCAATGTACATGGCAGAGGGGCATTGCTGGCACATGATGGCATATATCACATTGGTGGATTTTTGTAGTGGTAAACACCCATCTTTCATGCTTTGTGTGTATAAAAAGATCTTCTATACTTTCCACAGTATGCATCCAATGAAGTGAGCTGTAGCTCATGAAAGCTTGTGCTCAAATAAATTGGTTAGTCTCTAAGGTGCCACAAGTACTCCTTTTCTTTTTGCGAATACAGACGAACACGGCTGCTACTCTAAAACCTACCCCAATAAAGGAGAACTAACAACTTAAAATGCCTTGTTCAGACATTTTAAGTAACACTTAACTTCAAACGCCTGAACAACAAATGTAACTTTTCTTGTCTGCATAGTAAACACTGGCATTTTTATCTGTTTGAATAATCAAAGTGGTGCTTTCCATGCCTTCTTGGTTGCAAAGATTTGAACTGCTTCCTGCTGAAGATCCACACTCTGGGCCAGCTCATGCTCTGTTGAGATGGTTGCAAGGCAGACCAGCCTCTCCTGTGTCATTGTGGAGCGTAGATGTCTTTTTATTAACTTCAGCTTGGAGAAGCTGCTTTCTCCACTGGCAACTGTTACAGGAAGTGTTAGAAGTATGCGCAGAGCAACAAAAGCATTTGGAAAGAGGGTGGTCATCTTATTTGTGCACATAGATTCCAGAACAGCCTTTGGAGTTGGTCCTGCTGAAATGTATCTTGAAAGGGCTTTCAGTTCATCACCTAAATCACTCGCATCAATATTGCACGTCATCATGTGTCAACACTGTCACTAGTGCCCTGCATTGCTGGTGTAGGTCTTCTTCAGGTATAGTGAGGAGTTTTGGAATATTATACAACATCACAACTATGCTGCTGTGTTCCTCGAGCTGCATGAAACGTTCTTCAACTGACTGTACTGCACACTCTAACACCTGGTTAAAGAATTAAATTTGAATTGTTGTTTGGGGTCTCTTATGGGATTATCCCATGCCTCGTAATCAAAATGTCATTGTCTTCTATGACTCTTGTATTCTTGAATGGGTGGGAAAATAGCTTCAGTGTGAAGTTCCTATGCCAACTACTGTGCACTCTTCAGAATGTTTTGAAATCCCTCTTCTGACCGGTAAGACTGTAGGTATGACTTTGCTTTGTCCAGTTGTTTCATTGCTCCAGATATATCAAGGTCAACATCTTGGAGTCTCTTGCTTACAACATTTATTTCAAACAGTATGTCATGCCACAACACTAAGCCACACAGAAATTTGAAGTTATGTATGTTTCTGGTGATTCCATTTCCCTCTGCCACTGTTCTCCCGCGAACAGTTCCTGTCATAGCATTATCCTCCATAATGGCAACTATGGCATCATCTAGCTTCCCAATTTGGTGTTTGATAGGCTTTATTGCCTCCACTCAACTTTCCCATCATGTGGCAAGCAGTGGTTTCAGTGTCAGAAAGGATGTTCCCAGATGTTGCTTCAAAATTTGCAGTCGCTGAGTTGATGCAGAGAAAAATACATAGATGCTTTGAATTACATTAAAAAATTCAGCAGCCTCACTAGAAGCTGATGCTGCATTACTGACCACCAAGTTCAATGAATGAGAACTGTCTGGGACAAAAAAAGCTCTCAGATCCGTGTCTGGACTCCTCTGTTCTTTCCTCTCATGTTGGCACCATCATCGTCGCCCTAACCTCTCATGTCAGCTATCGCAACTCCTGTGTCTTCCAGTTTTTTAAGAAGCACGTTTGTCATACCAGCTCCTGTAGTATCATCAATGTCAATAAATTCTAGAAAATGCTCTCTGACAGTCACCATTGCAGGGGCATTTTCACTAGGTTCTGTTGTTGTTACAAAACGCACCATTAAAGTTATTTGTTCCATATGGCTGATGTCAGGTGTGCAGTCCAGAATAACAGAGTAATATCTTGCTGACTTCAGATCTGCCACAATCTTCTGTTTGACTTTTCTTGCCAGTAACTGTATGATCTCATTTTGAATTGTTTTTCCAAGGTAGTGGTGTATGTACATTTCTTGGGTGGTGACTCTTCTTAGATGTTCCTGGAGTACAGCATCAAACTCAGCCATCAGCTCCACAGTTTTAAGGAAGTTTCCATTGTTGGCACATACAGCTGATCTGAAGTGCCACACAGTGATGGGGTTTGGGTAGCAAGCATTCTCACAATGGCGATGAGCCTTTTTAGACCATTTTGCCAGTAAAGAGACTCTGATGCAATCTTCTCTTGAAGCTGATCATCTATGGTGCCTTTAACCTTAGTCTCATCTCAAGCTCTTTCCACCTATGGAATGCTCTCTGGTGATTTGCTGCCTTCTCATGGCATGCCAGATTTCTAGCCAGATTTTTCCAGTCCTTTGCTCCTTAGAACCCAATGTGGCTGGAACATTAGACTGGAAGAGTTTGCAACAAAAACAGATGTAGCATTCTGGGGTTTTGAATACATAAGCCATGGCCTCTCCACTTTGTCACCATTGGGGATTTCACACTAGTAATGTGTTGGATGGTAACTTCTATTTTCATTGTCTTTCGGGAACATGAAGTTTTTCACTTGCTGTGGCCCATGCAGTACAGGGAAGTCCCTCAGGCTACTGCTCAAGTGGGTCCACAGTCCTGGATCATCTAGACTTAAGGAACTAAACTCAGCAGCAGCTGTTTCTTGCGCATCCACCACACTCTTCTCTGATCTACACTTTTCTTCAGGAATGTGCATGGTTATATCCATTTGAGATGGAGATATGGATGCTGCAGTAGCTGCCAGGTCACCTGCACTCTGACTAACTGGAAGATCAGGCATCTCCTCACCACTCACATCCTCACTGGGGCCAGAAGGCTCACCATGAACATTTGTGTCTATGTATCTCAGGAGAGCTCCTTCCTGCTGAGATAGAAAAGCTTCCTTTGCTTGCTTTCTTTTTCTGAATGCTGCCCCAGAGGGGCGTTTTCTTCTTTCACTCATGACTGCTGTTCTGTGTCAGCTATAGTGGCTCCCAACACTCAACTGAAGGGGACAAATAAGCAGGCTGGTAGCAGGGCCTGAGTGAAGGAAGATATCAGCATCTTAAGGGCCTAACTGGCTCCTACTACTTCAGTTGACTGCCTGTTCTCCTCAAATGGGTTCAGAGAAGCAGCAGGAAACAGAAAGCTCCCTGAGAAGCTGGTGTTAATCAATCCAGGCTCCTGGCGGTGCTAGATAGGTACATAAGAGGTTCCCCGCTCCTCTCTTTCCCTGCAGCTCCTGCTGCTTTCTGTTATTCCCTCTCACCTTTTCTCCTGCCTGCCTGTTATGTCTCTTGTGCCCTCCTTCCTCCAGCACAGCACTCCACCATCTCTGTGCATCTAGAGCAGAGAGAATATATATGCACCAGAGCAGACACAATTTTCTACACTCTGGGTCCTAGTGGTGCCCCACCCCAGTTTGGCACCTGAGGCGGCCGCCTCAGTTCGCCTCATGGCAAGGCCAGCCCTGCATTCCCCACTTCTCTGCTACACTTCTTTTCACAGGGAACAAGAACAACCACAACAATTGCTGGTTCAAACATTCAACCAGTGTCCAGTTTCTAAAAAAATATAAGCAGCTGAGATGGCAAAGAACCAGCCTGGTGTTATGCTTGCCAATAATGTGTTTTTTAGGGATCTGGATAAACAGGAATTAAATGGACCCTGGCTTGGATTCAGCCTTTATGTGACAGTATGGCAAACCAGCACCTTTTTCAGGAAGACTTTTTATTTTTGGTCTCCAGAATTTAAACTATAAATTAAATATATATATATATATAGTTGTTACAGTTGCTGAGATAGCTTCAAAAAATATGAACCAAGTGTTGCATTTGGGTTCCTTTGCAGAACCTGAAACAATTGTTCCAAGGGGTGCAGGCTGTCCCATTCATCTGAACGGAGTCTAACTCAGATAGCTAATGATGTTGACATTTCAAGTATTAACTATTTCACCGCTCAAAGAGCATAAGAAGAGAGAGGTGATCATACCAGTTTCTGCACAATCTACTGTGACAGCTCATTTTGACAATGTGAGTGGGAAGGCTTGGGATTTGCCACCTTTTTCTCCCAACCACTCCAATCAAGAAGGAATTATACCCAGGAGGAGCCCAACAGAACCAAGAAGGACATCTGAGGCCTCACAAAAGGGGAATTAAATTCAAGATGCCAAACTAGGCTGAAAAGACTCACTAAGGGGAAGTCAAGCAGGGGATGCCTAACAGAACCCCTGGGTTTAGACTGCAATGATGGGAAGCCAAGAGAGGATGCAAGATGATATTTCGAATGTCTGCTCTGAAGAACATTGTGTGGGGTACTTTAACTGGCAGCAACAGCTTCCATTGTAACTTTTACAATAGAAAGCAGACTTGAGAAAATGAAAACATATTTTAAATTAGAATTTTTTAAATAAGAATATTATCGATACCTAGCTCTCAAACAGTGCTTTCCTCCTGTAAAACTCAAAGTCTATGAGTCCTGTTTTACAGCTGAGGAAAACAGGCACAGAAAGGTTAATGGTATATCCAAGTTCAGGCACAATTAATGGCAAACCTGAAAACAGAGCAGAGGTTCTCTCACTTCCAGTCTGCTGTCATATCCAATAGACAGAAGGAGCCCCTTTCTTTGTGCATGTGCAAGTGTTCACGAAAACTCACGTGTATACAAATAGCACAGATGTAAGTGCATTCTGAGTAAATATGCATCTGAACGTGCTTGATGTGTATGTTGATAGGTCAATTTACATACACAAAAGTGATCATTATGGGGGCAATGGGGCACGTGTGAAAAATCTGTATGTACATATGTAAAATCATATGCCCATAAAAGGTAATGTTTAGGTCATGCCATATTCTATGCATAATAATAATGCTATCAAGCAAATTTTTAAACACACACAGAGTCTCACCTTCTCATGGTTTTCTATAAGGATTTCCACCACAATATTCTGAAACTTTAGGTCCATTATAGCTGCCACAGTTTCTTCCTGTGGCCTCATTAAGGTTGGTCCAAATACTACTCCTAAATTTGCTACAGTCATTAGATTTTTCTTGGCATGGTCTGCAACGCTTTTTCAAAAGAATTGGAAGAAAAAAACAGGAAACAAGTTATGAAAATTTGCCAATACTCTTGGAAACTGCAGTATACTTTACAAATGAAAACATTACATTTCCCTAATCCATATTTTAGAAGTTTATTTTGTTCAAAGTTTCTCCAAATAAAACCATGTTGAATTGTGGAAAGTAGGAAACCCATTCTTCCATCTGCATTTTAAGAAGAAACAAAAGTCGTCATTTATTGAACTTAAATGTGTACAATGCACTTAGCCTTGGACTTCGGTAAGTGCGAAACCAACCTAATTTTGCTAACAAACCTCTAGTATTCTCTTTGCCAGAATTTGCAAAAAGAGAAAGTATAAATTCACTTTCTCACTTCAATCAAGCCCTCAATTGCTGGCAGAATTGCTAAGTAAATACTTATATGACTTCATTAACAGATTAGATTTCTGCCCTCTTCTCCACAAAACACACAGTCAAACTTCTCATCTACTTCCATAGGTTTGGTGCCTGGTACTGTGTCAAATAGCGTCATGACCAGCCTTGGATCCAACCACAGTTAATGAGCCCAATTGTAGATAAAATAGTTTTTGTTTGGTTTTTTTTGTGCCGGGGGGGAGGGGGGGGCGGTGTTAATAAAAGAAGCCATGGTGCTTACTTTGCTAAATGTTTCACCAAAATGTCCAGCATCTCTTTGTTCTTCTCTGGAAGTTTATGAACCAAGAAGTGGATAGCATTAACTCTGGACTCAGGGCTGCCACTTTCTACATAACAGAAACAAGTAACTGTATCTCAAAGACAGAAATCCTGCCCCACCCATACACACCCACCCCAAAAAAAAACATTCCTCGCATACTTTGGTTTTGTACTTAGATATCTCCAAATAGAGCAGAATTGAATACATGCACATTGTGTTTCAAGTCATCCTGTTCTACTACTGTCTGCCCATTTCTTATTTTGTGAAGTGATTTTCAATCCACTTGTAAATGGATGCCTCTTTCTGCTCATCTATATTTTAAAAAAAAAGATGCAGATATTCTACTGCATCATACACATGCTTAGAAAAATACTGCAAAGCAAGGGGTCATGTTACTAGCTACAGCATCTCATTGTGAAAATCAAGTGTGAAAGGATGCTTCTTTATCCTTTTGACATCGCTTATTAATTATCCTTATCATTTACATTGAGTTTTGTTGGTGCTAGACAGCTGTTGACACTGCTTCAGAACACCTTCCATTAGAAACTGCACCAGAAAATAACATTCAGAGAGGAGTAAAGGGTTCAGAAGAGAAAAACTAACACCTTTTTAAGATGTAGGCCAATAACCCTGATAAGGCTGCAGAGTTAGATTACCAGGATAAAGGATTCTTGATATCAACTCTCTCTCTCTCACTGTTATAACTGGTAGCACAGTTGGGTGTCAAGAAGCAATGGCTTCCTTGTACATAGCAAAGAAACAAACAATTTAGGCCACAACTGGGATTAAATAGCTGAAAAAGATTTGTAAAATGTGAAAAAATAAATCAGTCTTTTTTTAATTTACATTATTGTTTGGCTTAATAAAACTAAGTCTGAAGAATGGATTACAGTAAGGTGTATATAAAACCATATCTTTTTGTAAGTTAGTACTGAAGACACGGTACATAACAGAAAACTATTATGGGCATTAGGACACAGTGAACCTGAGAAGTTCTGAAATTAATACTACTGCTCTGACAGCACTATCCTAAATTTATTCCAGATGTTAAGTATTTACTGTAAAAAAAAAAAAAAAAAAAAGCCATTTCTCTTAGGTGTTTCTTTTAATAGCTTTGGAAATATTTTTGGTAGAGAACATACTTGGTGGAACTTTACTGAGGAAAATGCCACCAGCAAGCCAACAGTTTTACTTCTGATCAGCCGAATTCAGAGAGCCCCCCAAAAAACAATCAAACTCTCTTCAAAGTAAAAGTCCTTCAGAGTACCATGGAATCCTGAATGTCAGATGAAGTGACGCTTCATCAAATGTGTTATGTGTCACAGTCAAGGGCTTCTGATTGCCTCAATCAATACTTGTTAAGAAAATGGGGTGGAGTACGCTCTGCTGCAATTTAATAACAGCCCATTCCTTATTATCTACTACATTTTTATACCTTAGGTTAGAAAGATACTTGGAAGCTTTTTTAAAAAAAGAACTGACTGGCTGAAATTAATGTTGTGTTGTTCAAGTTTCTTCTCCTTGCTTGACAAGTTTAGCCATTGCACATGTGGGCTTATGCAATTTTTTAGTACTTGTGGATATTGTATTCTTAAGACCAGTAAACAAACATCTTCCAGTAGACCTTAATAAAATGCGGGGGAGGGTAATACAGAAACTTATACTGTTATCTCCTTTGGGGAAAGGGAATATTTTAAATCCTATCTCAGGTAACTCTGAATGTACTCATTATTTATGTAAATGTCTTGAATTCTACTAAGCCCTTCACCTCAATTACATTGTATGGCAGTGAATTTCAAGGCTAACTATGTACTAGGTCAGAAAATATTTCCTCTTTGTTGCCACTTGTGAATTTTGCGAAAAAACATCTAGTTTTATCAAATCCAATCACCACAATGACGGAGTAAGCAAATAGATAGATATATATATATACACACACACATACACCTAAACCTGTTCAGTAAAGTTCTCTCTCTTTTTTGAAATATGAAAATACTCTAGCAAGGACTAGAAACTAGCATTCTGCTGTTTTTGCCAGTCTTTAATACTAGCCAACAAGATAAAACAATTGTCCTCAAAATTTTACTTTAACTTCAATTCTCATGGATTGCCAGAAGTGCCACAGGCTGGAAAGCAAATCAGCTAAATATTTGTTGGCTATTCTGCCAACATTTTTTCTTATGCAATTTCTACTCCTCAGACAATTCCATTTACATTAGAAATCATGCAGCTGAACTACAACTGCTGCTCTACCTTCTCTACATCTTTACTTTAACTTTACTTTAACTACTTTAATTTGGCCTTTACATTCCCTTCTTCTAGTAATATACAAGGCACCTTTAGCCCAGCTTGGATACAGGCCTCCCAGAGAGGTGGCTCTGAAAACAAGGATCAAGTGGCAGTCACTTTTATGATCCAAGGGAGCATGTTCTCTTTCCCCCCACCCCAAGCATACTGTATCCTACTAAATTTCATTTCTTTATAAATGGCTTAACGAGATGGAAATATTGCCATCCCAAACTACTGCAAGAAAACTGGGTATATAATATTCACTGTGGTATAACTGATATAGGAAATAAATCCAGAACTTTAAAATTCTAACTACAAAATTCATATAAATCAAAACAGAGGGAAGTGCACTAAGCCAAGCAAAAACTTGCCCCATTGAGTCTATCAATATACAGTGCATTTATGTATCTATGAAGGTTTATATGCTTACACATATATAGATCTCTATATGCTATATCTATAGATATTGCATTGATGGCATACCCCAATTTAACTTCATATTAATATCCCCAACTTTCTTTTTTAAAAGGTTACAATTTTTTCCTATACCTCTGTTATTTATTCAGTTGAAATGAGCAATTTATTTGAGACTACATTTTCAATGTCTGCTCCTGAGTGCTAGAACAGTGCTATTATAAAATAGTTCTATTTGAACTGTAGTCAAATATTTACTGGCAGGAATGATGAACTCTCCATGCAACTCATACGTCATTAGGGGCTCTGGAAGACTTCTGGAAGACAAAGAAGACATGGAATCACTAAATACACTAAGTTCATGTACATTTGTTTCTATTTGTATTTATTCCGAGCAGTAAAGTCTTTCAATATGAAGCAGTGTTACCTTCCACTGGGGAGAGCCCCCGGTGGGGGCAGCATGAAGCATTTCAATGGTTTATAATACAAACTGAAGCGTGACATATAAGAGCACAATCCTAGGGAAACAACATGGTTAAACACAAGACCTAAACTCCACCAGTTGAAGTGAAGCCTCAAATACAGTATAAACACCTTCCGTACATTTTGAGATTGCCTTACACATGAAAATATAGGCATGCCGTGTAACTAATTGTTCATCAGTTTCTTTTAAAAATGTGCTCACTGCAAGTGAATGTTGTGGGTCTGTGTCCCCTTTAAGAGACCCCTGTACAATTGGGTTACAAGGGTGGGGAGGAGGAACTTATTTAAACGGAGGTAAGGGAGGAACAGGATGTGGCCGAACACGTATCCACTCCAGTTGCACCCCTCTCCGCCCCCCGCCATCCCTGGGGGCGGGGTGTCATATCCTGTGCATTCCTGAAGAAGCCCTTACTTTTATCAATCATGGGATAGTAACACCCACCTTCCCACCAATGGGATTAGAACAGAACTACTTTTTTTCATGATCTGCCGGGGCACTGAACTAGTCACCTTTTTATTTCAGGGCTGAGAAGGAATTTTTCACTCCTCACCCGATTGGCCAAGTCAGAGTGGGGTTTTTTTGCCTTGCTAGGACCTTACCATCGCCCTACCTCAAATGAGGGTTAAGGTAGGCTACATAAAGCCATATATCTGGTCATTGTGTAACTTCCCTGTGGCGTACCTGCACTAGACATCTGCCCCACACTTACATGATGAGTTGCAACATCATAGCCTAACTCCCTTCCCTACTCACCATAACAAAGCCCTCCCTAAACCTGCTGGGGGGAAAGCAAAAGAACCCCACTCCACCTAGGCCAATCTGGTGGTGAGGGGGAAATTCCTTCCCAGCCCCTCAGAAAGGAGCAGCTCGCCTGATGCCCACAGCAGGTCCTGACTAAACCTGGCATTTTGCCATCTGACGGGGAGGGAGGGTGGGTGCTCTACCTGATCCAGAGAAAAGGGGCTTCTCCTACCAGGACTTGAACTCTCCAGACCTTCCAGTCCCTGAGGATGACTCACACCATGCTGACCCACTCCCCACTTTTGCAACTGTTTCTGAGTCTTGCTCACTCTCCTAGCTGGGAAGTGCTATACCTTCTCCCCCAACAAGCCGGACAATAGTCTCCCACCCACCACTTGGAAGTAGACTAGGGAATGCATCCCCTAAGGAAGCTGGGTTTGTGGTTTCTAACATCTGGTAGAAGACACACACACGGCCCACTTTTTCTACCACTCCTAACACTCGTACAAGAAGAGGGAGATAGGGTCCTAGACACAGTTTGGCTGTGTCCAGGCTGGAAAGGGGGAGGGCTGACAGCTGACCTCCCATTTAGGTGAAAACAATAAAGGAAAGAATGATGATCTGCACTGTACAATTTATTGCTGGATATTCCCAGATATTTTAAGTGAATAAAGTTGTGGGCCAATTAAACCACATCCATTGCATCTCATCTTTCTTCCTGCAAGGCAGGGATGGTAGAGAGAGTCAGGTGGCCAGATGCCTTTATTTAAAAATAAGGAAGTGCAGCAGAATATTTTTTTACATCAGATGCAAGGGAATATATAAAACCCTCTATGCTAGAGTTAAATGAATAATTCACTGTAGTCTATCCATTAATATGCCTTCTTTTTGGTTCATAGATATTGAAGAACAAATCATCATTTCCTTTAATTTATTTGAACATAAATATTTTATGAATTTTTGTTGTAAATTCAGTTAACTATGAACTGATCACAACAGTTCTTTGCAAGTATTTTCTATTTGAGTTGCGCTGGTTAGCGAGTCACAATGTAAGCACAAAGGACTGTAGGATTCAGGTTACAGAAAGAGAGACTTTTTTTTCAACAGTATCTTTTTTCTTTCAGGAAGCGCTGGAGAGCTGATAGCCATAATTTTCAAAACTGACTAGTGATTTACGATGCCTCGATTTTTGGCTTTCTAGCTTTTAGGGATTAAGGGGTCTAATATCCAGGAAGTATTGAGTACCTACCATCTGAAAATCATGCCCCTTTAAAATGTCTTAGAATTGTTATTTGCATATAAAAAATATTGTCCATCAACTAATAAAATTCTTATTAAATAACAGCAACTACAGAAAAATTTGACAAACATTTTTTAAAAAGTCAAGTATATTGAGTTGACTTTATTCATGTTTTAAAATTACTTTAGAAAATATCAGGATCTTATGGATCAGCAATATTATTTTATTTTGTTCATTTAAATAAATATTTTTTCTCCTCCCTGAAGTCTATAAGCTATACTTCAAGAGCCAAGCTTGATACTTAAAAATTCCTTCATATTTTTTTAGTTCACTTTATTGATACCAGGAAAATTAATATACAAGATTTTAAATTTGAATTTAAATGGATTTTCATCACTGAAAACCCAGCGCTGTTTAGGTTTCAAGAAAAAACAAACAAAACAAAAATGTTTTGTTCATATTAAACCATAATGGACACACAAAAAGATGTATATTCTTACATAATTCAGCTGCATATCTCAACAGGGAACCAGAAAAGTGGTTTGCACACAGAACAGACCCAAACCTCTAAAGATGCACTTCTCTTACTTTTTCTCCTGGCAACTTACAGCTCCTTGGGACCAGGAGGAGAAGTAGCAAAATATAAAGCTAGTCACATTTTTCAGATTTCAAAATGTAAACATCATTTCAAATTATTTTTAATGATATTTTTGTGATTTTTTCCCCCCTCCTTTTTTGGACCAGCTCTACCAAAGTACCCTAAGCAAGAAATACTGTTGAACAGCCTAACCCAATTGGAATCAGCAAATTTTATAAGAAAGGCCAATTCTGCAGACCCAAGATTTCTAGAGAATCAGCCAAACACTTAAGTGTTTATGCCCTCTGAACATTTTGAAGTTTGCCAGTCACTAACCTTAATCCATTCTTTGTGAAATTATGAAACCCCCATCCCCAAAGCAAATATAGTGCCTTAAATAAATATGTGGATTTGTAGTCAGTGTAGACTTCCATCCAAACAATAGTAAATACGAGTAACCAAAACAACAATAAAACATCATTGTCATCAATCTGTGGTAATTAGAGTTCAATTATGAATAGTTAACACATGGACCCTTACCTCAGGTACTGCTTCATAGCACTAGTAATCGTCTTCACTTCCCAATCTGTAGAGTTTTCCAGATCAGTTTCACTGCAGGTTTTTGCATCTAGCAAATGACCATAAAGGAAAAAGAAATCTAAATCTATACATACATAAAAGATTTTATCAAAGTTAAATTCATGGCAGAATCTGTGAAATCAGACATTATTATAATAATCCTAAAGGAAACAACACAATGCAAGGTCCCTGAATGGAAGAATATCAAATTTGGAGTCAATAATTTAGAAACGTTTGTTAGTTTAAATCCAAAATTGTCCTCTACCTCTTAATATTAAAACGGAAGTAGCATTTCAAATCCAAAATACACACCCGTCTCTTTTGAAAATTTACTTATAAGTGCTTTTAAAACTATTTCACTGATTTTTCTCTCCTTAGTGAACAATACAATTAAACTAGGCTTCATTTGAAATTTCTTTATAGAAGGGGACTGCAGAAGACATTATATACACACAGAGACCATGAAACAATACCTCCTCCCACCCCACTTTCCTGCTCGTAATA
This sequence comes from Eretmochelys imbricata, assembly GCF_965152235.1. NCBI lineage: Eukaryota > Metazoa > Chordata > Testudines > Cheloniidae > Eretmochelys > Eretmochelys imbricata. Next base: position 59,363,139 of record NC_135575.1, on the reverse strand, counting down.
GCTTATCCAAAGTGATCATCAAGTTGGGCCATTTCCAGCACAAATCCAGGTTTTCTCACCCTCCCCCCGCCCCCCCCAACTCACTCTCCTGCTGGTAATAGCCCATCCAAAGTGACCACTCTCTTCACAATGTGTATGATAATCAAGGTGGACCATTTCCTGCAAAAATCCAGGTTCTCTCACTCCCTCACCCCCCTCCAAAAACCACACACACAAACTCACTCTCCTGCTGGTAATAGCTTATCCAAAGTGACCACTCTCCCTACAAGTACTCCTTTTCTTTTTGCGAAGACGGCTGTTACTCTGAAACCTGTCTTTATAGAAGGGGGTATTTCCAAACTCCCTTATTTAGAAGAGGCAGGGAGCTTTCAATATGGGAATATTCATGAAAAGATGCAGATCAAACTCACTTTAAAGAAAAAGCCACTGAGGAACAAATAAAATGATAGCCAATTGTCTTGTGCCTTTAAGCACTTTAACATTTTTTGATTACAATCACTGACAGCAACATGCAATAAACTATAACAATGGTAATTAACGTGGATTACATTTTGATCAGTTCCTACAATTCAGAATTCATTTGTTACTGTGCTTGTTGGACAAACGACAGATACATTTAAAAAATCAAATTAGGCACCCTGATTAAAGGTGCAGTCCTTTCTAACTGGGACTAAATAATTATGTTCTAAAGACTGTGCCAACCAATTATTTCTGTAACTGAATATTCTCTCTCATTAAATCAATTATTTAAATCTTATTTTAAAATACCAGTCAGATAACATTTTCTGTCAACTTGCTACCAGCCAACCATCAACCAAAAACCTGAACACTGTCTAAATGGAGCCTTTTATTTTCTTTTTTCCAACATATTCCTGTGCTCTGAGAATCACATTCTTTCCACTGAGAAGAAAATCTTTTTACTAACTTCATGGAATAAAAAGCAGCTGTCACATCAGAAACTAATGACTCTAGTGACTATGTTAGTAATCCACTATTAAATTTTCACTGTTTTCAAATAACTCCTCAATCATCACTGACTCTCCTTCAAAATCAGAAGGTGCACTTGGTTGTGTGGAATTTGTTAATGACATATTTGAAATTCATACTTCAGAAAACACTGTGAATAATCATCCTTAAAATATTAGAAAGTATTTTTGCTTTTTAAAAATAGTAAAATTTGTGGGAAAGAATTCCATTATTCACCCCGGAGCAAAACACTAGAACTTTTCAAAGATTACCCTCCTATTAGCCCCACCCCAAAAAACAGACAGTGAGACTACAAAAAAAAATGGAGATCAAACACTTTTTTTGACTCTCTGGTTCTGCCCGTTGTCTTTTATTTAAACAGTTTCCTTTATTCTACTTTACTTCTACGTTCCACTGTGTCCTAAACATTTAAGAATCACATTTGCTAAGGGGTCTCAATAGGATTTCGGCATTCATGCTGGCAATTTTGCACACACAACTGTTTGTGCATGCAAAAACTAAATGTACACACAAGAATGGCAGCTGCAAATATTTGTGTGCACACAAATAAAGGTGTGCAAATTTAAAAAATTATTGAAAATTCAGCTCTAAATCTCCAAAAATTTCTGATATTATGGAAATAGGGTTACAAACCAGTTGGGCTTACTGAGCTAGGTTAGGAGGAGCAGCTTTATTTCTAGTTTTGATTTTAATATGGCCACTTTGAGAGTTTAAATGTATTATAATACGCTGTATATAAAATAGGGTAAACAATAGATTCAGAGCAGTAACTTTCACAGCTGTTTTAAAATGTAGGTGGATTTGCAAAATTCTTTTCTATGAAATATGATGCCTGGCATTTTTCATGATAGTCACTGTCAGAAGTCAAAACTGAACCCATCAATAGAATATACAAGACTTTAACAGTCACCTCATCATAAGTCACTTTATAAAACATGTTTCTTTGTAGATTGTTGCACTTAAATAACACACTATTTATTCTGTGAATCATACACAAAGTAGCGAGTGGAACTGAGTATTCTGCTGGCTGCACTACAACAGTGCAGTCTGAAAGGCTTAAGACTGAGACTCCTGACACCTTCAAACTGGGGACTCTGTGTTTATAATAAGTTAGAAGATTAATTTAATATCCATTTCATGCAAAAATGAGACCTTTGTTTACAAAATGTTATCCTTTGTCATTCATATTTCAACAAAACTATTGCTGAAAAGCAGAACAACAAGGCCCTATACAGGTTACAGACAAATTCAAGAAGTAAGTCAAATACAGAATGAACATAGTGTTATGTTTTACAGAACTGCATTTTTTTGCTTTAACTGAATTTCATTTATGATCATAAGAAAGGCTTGATTCCACAAATTTTTACTCTGGCAGGTGGGACTCCTTGAGAATAAGGTATTACAGAAACCGGCCCATAATTAAGGTCTTTCCACCCTCCTTCAATACACCACTATGCTGCTTCTGGTTTTATGTCTTTTCCAAAAAGAGACAAAAAGGCTATATACTATCAACACCCATTCCTAGCATCTGAAGTCTATTTTCATCTTTTTGCATTCTGGACCACACACATCGGATGGCCCATGACACATAAAAGTAGCTTGAAAACTCTTTGAGATCTTATAAAAAAAAAAGTGAATACCCTGAAAGTTAAATCAGAGACAATCAGAGATGGGGTTCTGTTTTATTTTTAATGACACTGGAAGGAGGATTTTATCAAGGATATTTAAACTCAGATACAACGGGGTATAGATTAATCAGATGTTTTAGATCCTTCTGCACTATATAACAAACAGAAACCCTTCTCTAATCTCCCTTGAGACCACATAAAAATAAGTATGCAAGCAGGATCACATCATGATACTTTCAGTGAACTATTGGGAGAGGGGAGGGGCACCTGACTATAACATTACATGTTCTCTAGTTGATGTTTCTTGCTGTCTTGACATTAGTATAATCTTTCAATTCCCAATCATTACATGAATCTTGGAAAGGAGCAAAAAAGTGTTTCTAATTTAAAAATTAAGTAAAAGCAGATGCTGGAATCCCCATTAATCTCTTCCAGCTGCTACTGAACCACTGGAACCTGAGTCTATTTAATTTGGAACCACTAATGGTAAAGAGGAAAATCTGACTGCCAAAACTGCACACCCTAGATAAACCAGTGAGTAGAAAAACAAAAACCGCCCATGGTAGCAAATGCATTCTAACGAGGTTCTTCAACTGATGACAGGTAATTGTTCCCATGGCTAATGGCTAAAAAAAGGTTATTGCTTACTGAGTCTTTAATTCCAACACAGCTAAACAGCCATCAGAATCTGTTGTGTGTTGGTTGTTTACATTAATTTTGGTTTATGATTCCTAACACTCCCTTCTTGTTACAACGCTTTAAAATACAGACAAGTTTACATGCATTGACAGAGTACCTCAGGGCATTGTTAATATTGATTAATTAAAGTAAGACATCATATAAATTAATATTTAGCAAGGTCATTATGACAGATTGATATGACATACAGGCCCTCAAGCCTGAAGTCTTATCATCACTCCTGAAGAGACAGCCTGCTTTAAAAAAAAAAAAAAAAAAGGCTTACAGGTGGCACTGAATTGACAGCAGTGTATAATATAAAAGCGCTTTGTCATTCACATAATGTCTGGGGTAATGAAATGAATTCACTTTCTGGTTTCCTCCAGTTTTCTGTGCCAAAGAACACTGTGTTATCAGCACAGATGGAGCATGCATGGTTCTGGAGAAGAGCCTGGTGCAAACTGCAAACAAGCTTCTCTGAATACCAATGAATCCCTGAGAATCAGACCCTTGCTGTCAAGTGACAGGTTTGGAAGCTCCATAAAAATGAACTAATCCCTGTGGTCTTGTCCAACTGCATGTACTATCAGTGCTCTGGACAGGAAATTTGGAAATGTTGCACATTGTGCAGTCATGGCTATAAATTTGGTGCAAGATACTAGGCAGATGAGGAGATTCAGCCAAACACCAGCACTTTTCTGGAAGCAATGGTGTGGCAGCAAAAGTGTGACTACTGGGACTAAATGAGTATCAAGTTTTCCAGAAGAAAAAGAAAAAAATATTCTGGTGGCATTAGTGCAAAGAGGGATTACATCAGATGATATATAAGCTACCCACTGCTAAGTGCGTGTAGGCGGAGTCTAAACGAAGGCTTGTCTTCACATACAGCACTTCTCCTGTCAGCAGAGTTAATCCACCTCCTTGAGAGGCGGTTGCTATGTCAATGGCAGAAGTTCTCCCGTCGACATAGCGGTGTCTACATGGGGGTTAAGTCTGTATAACTAAGTGTGGGTTTTCCATACCCTGGAGTGATATTGTTATACAGATATAGCTCTGTAGTGTAGACTATGAGCATGGACTGGTCTACACTGAAAAGTTACAGCTATGTCTCGAGGAGGGATGGGGGCGCAGTGTGAAAAAACAACACCCCAGACAGATGTAGTTAAGCCACCCTAACCTCCAGTATAAACAGTACTAGGTCGACTGAAGAATTCTTCCGTACCGCCTCTCATGGGGATGGATTACCTACAGCAAGAGGAGAACCGCTCCCATCCTTGTAGTAAGCATCTACGCTAGGGGTGGGCAAACTTTTTGGCCCTCGGGCCACATCTGGGTATGGAAATTGTGTGGCGGGCCATGAATTCTCAGAAAATTGGGGGTTGAGGTACAAGAGGGGGTAAGGGATCTGACTCAGGCTGCGGGCTCTGGGGTGGGGCCAGAAATGAGGAGTTCAGAGTGCAGGAGGGGCTCCAGGCTGGGACAGGGGGGTTAGGGTGCAGGGGGGAGGGCTCCGGATGGGGGTGCAGGCTCTGGGGTGGGGCTGGGGATGAGGGTTGGGGATGCAGGAGGTTGTTCCACGCTGGGTCAGAGGGGTTCGAAGGGCGGGATGGGGATCACGGCTGGTGTAGGGGGTTGAGGTGTGGGAGGGGGTCAAGAGTGCAGACTCCAGACAGCGCTTACCTTAAGCAGCTCCCAGAAGCAGCAGCAGCATCATGTCCCCCCGTCCCCTCCCCCGGCTCCTACACGGAGGCGCAGCCAAGCAGCTCTGCACGCTGCCCTGTCTGCAGGCACTGCCCCTGCGGCTCCCATTGACCATAGAGTTCCCAGCCAATGGGAGCTGCGGGAGTAGCGCCTGGGGCGGGGGCAGCGTTCGGAGCCCACTGACTGCCCCTACGTGTAGGAGCCAGAGGGGGGACATGTTGCTGCTTCTGGAAGCCGCACGGAGCAGGGCAAGCCCCCAACCCCACTCCCCAGCTGAAGCGCCGGAGCACAGCAAGGCCCGGACCCCACTCCCCAGCGGGAACTTGAGGGCCGAATTAAAACATCTGGAGGGCCGGTCTACACTGAAGTGATACAGAGGCACAGCTGTAGCATTGTAAGTGTTGATGTATGTTGATGGAGACTATACCAGCATAGCTATGTTACTATACCGGCATAACTCCATAGTGCAGACACAAATCGGTTTTTCTACTGCTATAGGAATTAGGGCTGTCAAGCAATTAAAAAAATTAATTGTGATTAATCGCACTGTTAAACAATAATAGGATACCATTTATTTAAATATTTTGGGATGTTTTCTACATTTTCAAATATATTGATTTCAATTACAACACAGAATACAGTGTTCAGTGCTCACTTTATATTTATTTTTGATTACAAATATTTACACTTTAAAAAAAAAGAAATAGTACTTTTCAATTCACCTCATACAAGTACTGTAGTGCAATCTTTTTATCATGAAAGTTCAACTTACAAATGTAGGTTTTTGGTTGCAAAGCTGCACTCAAAAACAAAATAATGTAAAACTTTAGCGCCTACAAGTCCACTCAGTCCTACTTCTTGTTCAACCAATCACTCAAACAAGTTCGTTTATATTTGCAGAAGATTATGCTGCCTGCTTCTTGTTTACAATGTCACCTGAAAGTGAGAACAGGAATTTGCATGGCACTGTTGTACCTGGAGTCACAAGATATTTACATGCCAGATGCACTAAGGATACAATATGTCCCTTGATGCTTCAACCACCGTTCCAGAGGACATGCATCCATGCTGAAGACTGGTTCTGCTCGATAATGATCCAAAGCAGTGTGGACCGATGCATGTTCATTTTCATCATCTGAGTCAGATGCCACCACCAGAAGGTTGATTTTCTTTTTTGGTGGTTTGGGTTCTGTGGGACTTGTACGCTCTAAAGTTTTACATTGTTTTGTTTTTGAATGAAGCTTTGTAACAAAAAACCCTACATTTGTAAGTTGAACTTTCATGATAAAGAGATTGCACTACAGTACTTGTATGAGGTGAATTGAAAAATACTATTTCTTTTATCATTTTACAGTGCAAATATTTGCAATCAAAAATAATATAAAGTGAGCACTGTACACTTTGTGTTCTGTGTTGTAACTGAAATTGATACATTTGAAAATGTAGAAAACATCCACAAATATTTAAATAAATGGTATTCTGTTATTGTTTAATATTGCGATTAATCGTGATTAATTTTTTTTGAGTTAATCGCGTGAGTTAACTGCAATTAATTGACAGCCCTACTAGGAATACTACCTCCCCCAATGAAAGTGGTTATGTGGAAGGAAGCATTCTTCCATCAACATAGCTGCCTCTACACTAGGTCATTGTAGCTACCTTGGTCAGGGGTTGTTCCCCCCCACCCACACATCCCTGACCAAAGTAGCTACGTTGGCCTAACTTTTAAATGTAGACCAAGCTTAAGACCTTGTCCACACATGAATTATACCACTTTAAGTATACCAGTATGTAAAGAGGTACAACCCCCAACCCCAGTGTGGATGCAGTTATATTAGTCTATATGTGCTCATACTGATATAGTTTATCCCCCCTTCCCATATGGAAGAAAGCTATATTGGTATAAGCACATTTGTACTGATATAATTGGGCCCATACTAGGCCCTGTACCTGGATAACTATATTATTTGGAAAAAAAAAATCACATCCCTAATTGACATATTTACACTGATACAAATCCTGTGTGTAGACCAGGCCAAAGGGAATTTAAGCTCATGTCATTTACTCACCATTAGCCAAAAAAGGTACAAGACAAAAAACAGGAAGGTGTAAAAAAGCAGACTCTCCCATATACCCACTTTTCTAACCCTTCCAGACTGCGGGTGTAGATTAGATTAATTTAAACTCAGGCTCCTTTAAACCTACCTATACCACACCCATGATTTGTCCCAACAGGTACTTTTGGCAGTTTTCTTTGTTTATACTAACAGCTAAAACTTGCTTGCCTTACTCAGCCAAGAGGCCACAGTGAATGCAGGACAAAACTATATGCATGAGTATGGCAAGCTAAAATTTGACCCAAAATGATGAAAAAGTAAATGTAAACATTACATAAAATATCAACACTGAAATTAAATCAGCCATGAATCAAAATGAAAACATGGTAAAAGTAGTTATAAAATAGAGGCATACCGATTAGCAAACTCAGAAGTCTCTGGACCTTTGAACTCACCCCCACAACTCTGTATAATCCTTGGTCATTTATACCTATTGAGGAAGAAAACAGATCAACCAGAGCATTCAAATATACAGCAAATACAACTTTAAAAACTTCTAAAATGCTAAACAATAAGTTTTCCTCAAAGCTGCATTCACCACATTGTTACTCATGACTACGAGAGGAATACACTGCAAATAAAGTATCTGTCTACAATCATCTTTTTGCTGTCCATTAAAATAAATCCAAGCTAAATAAAATGTTGGTCTTCAGGAAAAAGGTGCATACACATTTTTTCCAATGCACTGACACAGCCCATTTAGGACTTCGGAAATAGTTTTAGGGTTTGTTTTTTCCCCCCGTTCTACGAGCTCTTTCCTAAAACCTCAAACCAAACTTTTTTCACATCAGTAAACAATGCTCTTTCCTTAAGATACAAGGCATCATTCCAACCCACTGTTCTCCCCACACTGGGTATACCCAGAGCCTGAGGAACCCAACTTCAGGACTGAGGGCAGTAATTTCTCTCCTGTCCTTTTTGTGTGGTGCAACCTCAACAGCCAGCTGAGCATTCACAGCCTCCCGCTATCCTAATTCACTCATCTCTGGAACATGGACACTGGATACTTCTCTTGTTCCCCACTCTCGTTTTCTGTATTGCCATTGATTGTTGCTCATCTTCCATCCAACCCCTCTCCCCTCCCACTGCAACCATTTAGCCGCCCAATCTCACTCAACATGCCATTATGCTGCTCACTTTCCTTTCACCCCCCTTCTTTTTCTTTGCCCTCTCCCTTTGCCCCTTCCCCCCTCTATTCAGTCCCTTCTCATTACAACATTCCCTCTCTCCCCTCACTGAAATCTCACATAACCTCCCTCCAAAAAACTAAGATTTTTTTGCATAAATAAAAATGTAAAGATCAAAAAACTAAAAAAACCCAGAAGTTGTATGCCCACCATCACACTGATCACATTGCTTCTATGTTGAACCCCTTTACCCCATCCTTTTTTATATGTCTGTACACAACATGGCACAATAGGGCTGTGAACCTGATTGAGACTTTGGGGCTCTGATGCAATCCAATTTACAATAACAAGCTCAGTACTTCCTGGTTTCATATGGACCTAGAAGTGGAAATGCAGAAATGCTGGAAGGTATGAATACTGTGAGAACAACCTTTATTTTATCTTTGTAACTACAGGGTAGGTTTTGTGTGATTGGCTTTCATTTTTCATATTTTTATTATTATTAATTACTATTATTATTTATTATTATTAAAGAATACAACATACAGAGAAAACACCTGTGGAGATCTCCCAGTTTCAACAGTAAATGGTTTCAACACAAAGCAAAAGAAAAAACAAGCAGAACTAGTCAAATAATGGAAAGCTTATACCTGATGTGACAGGGTCGGGCCAGATGGCTACAGGGGAGTGATAGAAGGCAGATATATTAGCCCCAGGTTAAGCAGGTCCCTTTTCCCTGGGTAAAGTAACAGGGGCAGTTCCTGAACAATCACGAACTTGCTGGAACCAATTAAGGCAGACAGGCTAATTAGGACACCTGGAACCAATTAAGAAGCTACTGGAATCAATTAAGGCAGGCTAATCAGGGCACCTGGTTTAAAAAGGACCTCATTACAGTGAGTGAGGGGTGTGCAAGGAGCTGAGAGTGAGAGGGTGTGCTGCTGGAGGACTGAGGAGTACAAACGCTATCTGGCATCAAGAGATAGGTCCTGTGGTGAGGATACAGAAGGTGTTGGGAGGAGGTCATGGGGAAGTAGCCCAGGGAGTTGTAACTGTCACACAGATGTTACACAAAACACTGTAGACAGCTGTGATCCACAGAGTAGAGGGCGGGTCCGGGTTCCCACCCATCCCCCAACTCACTATTGGATACAGGAGGAGCTGACCTGGACTGGGGGTCTCACCAGAGGAGAAGATCTCTAGTGGAACCCACTAGGTGGACCAGCAGAGACTGTGGGGATTGTTCTCCTTCCTTTTCCCCATGCTGGCCAGTGATGAGGTTAGCTGAGTGAACAGCAGGTTTGAGCCACTTGCAAAAGTGGCCAAACTGAGGGCTGCCGTGAATCTCTGAGCAAGCAAATCCGCCAATAAGCGCAGGACCCACCAAGGCAGAGGAGGAACTTTGTCACACTGAATATTAGATAAATATCTTCAAAAATCGTAAGTATCATTTACAATAAATATTATTCTTAATGAATTACTCTAGCAGCTTCACAAATGAGACCACCACCACCACCACCACCTAGTATACTCAGTGGTCAAAACACCTTGACATTTGAAAAATAAAAGGTCTTCTAGATTTTCTTCTTCTTCTTCTTGGGCTTTCTTCTTATTGTCTAGATGGCCACAGATCTAATGATATAATGTAAATTTACATATACAAAAACTTCCCATACCTCTCAGTTTTCCAGAGAGTCCCATGTTTAAGACTAAGATCATCACCACACATGTACTACACATCACTTAGAAAATTGCCAGCAGGAAACAATTAAAATAATTTCTGACCCACCCAAAACTAAGAAGCCCTGGAAATCTTGGGGGACTGGAGAGGATGCAAAGTAGAGAGCAGTTCCTGCTTGAATTTCCCTTGGGATTCCGTGGGAACTCCAGCCCAAAGATATATAGATCTCTCATATTCAACTTTCTGATGCTTTGCCAAATGGCACCAGGCCTTTTTGCAGGAGCATCCAACTTTAGTTTCTAGTGCTGCAGAACAAATCTTCTGCATTGTATGCAAGAAACAAGGAAAAGTTGAAGCAACGTACTTACAATCAAATCTATATTATTGTTTTTGCTCATCTCAGAAGTTCAAGCTGTCAGGTTGTATATTGATTTACTGCACTGCTAACATTAAAACTATTAAGAACAAAATTGTGCTGACCTTATGCTTAAAAATAATTTAGGACAAACCACAGCAACCCTTGTTTGGTTTTTAAAACAGATGTGCTGCTGTGAAGTGTCTGAAATGACAGTAATATTGAAACTAGGATGCCACTTTAGCAATAGTAATCACTCTGTGCTGGTAATTACTATCAGATAATTGATCAAGTTCAAATTCATCAACCTGAAAGAAGCAGAGCTCATTGCTAATGCATAATGAGAGGTGCAGAGGGGAATTAATGCTTCTCAATACCGTTTTTATTTTAATGAAATTTTTAATAAAACACAAACACAGTTTGAAATCATGTGATTTCAGATCTGAACATTTAAATACTGCAGAGTATTTTAGAGCGTTAGCTTATTGCCAACTAGAATACAAATTCTGATTGGTTCAGCCAGCAGTAGCGGCCTTTGAACCAAGCACTATTAACAGCTTTGAGAGCTGCAAGGCTCCGCAGTGCATATTCTAATTCTTTTTATATTTACATGAGTTATGGGTGACTGACTCTCAGAATACCAGGGCTTGATTTGGACACATATGGTTTGCTAGGCATGCCAATAAACAAATTTACTATAAGTAAAACAATTCCCCCTGTTTCAAACTTATGCCATAGCAAGCAGGGTGTGTCTACCAACAACGTACATCTCAAATGAGTTTTTTTTTTTAATACATATTGCTAATGTGGGCTATTAATACAGCTGCAGAAATAACATGTTTTACTTAGTTTTCTATCCAATTATGTACTACTGATGTGCTTACACACGCATACTGACAAATCAAGGTAATGCCAGGTTGTTCCTATGGGAAGGTTCCCTATTTTCTCACCAGTGAAACAAAAATTCTGAGGAAAAACTGAGATGACAGCTCACTGCTGCCATCTGTCCCTACATCTCAGAATAGGTGCTGCCGCAGTACCAATTACTAACAAAGTGGAAATCTGTTATTAACCCTTAGCACTGGCATTTTACAAAATGCCGCCCTAATGAGTGCTCAGAGGAAGTAGTACAGTGTCTGTCTGTCTGTCTCTCTCTCTCTCTCACACACACACACACAGACCCCCACCTAGTTTTTCCTTTTGGAAGAACAGCACTCAGATGTTTCTATAATCTTTTCTCTCTCATTTTTATTATCCACTAAGGTGCTGAACTGTAAATCAAAATGGAATAATAAAAAACATCCAGTCTTGCTCTAAAATACAGTATATGGTTGAAAATCCCATCAGAATTGTACTCGTGTCAGAGAAAAATGGGGCCGCAGAGTTTTTAAAATATAATGCTGATTTAATAGCTCAAGTTTTCTAATCTAGTAAATTAGTAAATATCCTTATACATCAGCTCACAAGAATTCTAGTCTACTACCTAATACTACTTTTAATTGAAGAACAGTTTTTTTATTCAAAGTGAAATATTTCTTCTCAGCTTGATAAAATGAATAACACAAGTGGGAAAGTCATTCAGCCATTGACAATTTAATACTCAATATGTTTTCATTTTCTTTTTTTTCCTTTGCATACCAGAGTTATCTGCTATGACATGACAAGACTATTCTCAGTTTCCACCCACACTAGACTGTCCTCTCTTTCCTCCCACACCAACCTCACACCCATTAGGATTAAAAGAGATAAAACATGGCATACAGACACAGACTCTGAGGAGCATCTGTCTTCTATTTTCTTTTATTGAACATTACTTCCTTTAGCAACTTACTGTAAAATATTCACAGTAAAGGTTGTTATAAGATTTATTTTAGTACATCTTCTATTTCCTAGGTATAAAATCTGGAGCTTTGAAGCCTAATAGTTTTCCTCATATTATTATAATAAAGGTACATCAAGGAGACTTGCCTAAATTATTTCATCACTTATGCTCATACAACTCAACAGACATCATTAGAAATGTATGGGTGTAACAGTGCAGAAACTGATCTTCTATCCCTATGAGAGCAACAGCACATGTCATACACAAGGCAAGATTTTGTTTTATTTTGTTTTCAAATACATCTTAAGTATGTTCAGAGTCAATGAACAGATAAACAATAACCATGGCTTTGTATACTATTTCCAAGTCATGTTCCCTTAGGCCATGGCTGGGTGGATTGCAGAATGCTAGATAGCAGACATATTGCCTACACCCACACCTGAATTCCCCACCCTACAAATAAAAGTGAATATTTTTTTTGAAAACTCTTAATAAAATTAAAATAATAAAGAAATCATTTGTTTTCCCTACTAACTATCATTGTTCATTTTATCTACTATATATAGCATATAGTAACTACATTAAAAGAACATTGGCAATGTTGCAAAGTCAAGCACTCCAAAGTTAGGAAACGCTAGAATTCATTCAGCCCCCTTGTATGTATGCATTACAATATAACTTCAATTACATGATCACAATATTTTTTCCAGAGGACTCTGCCTCATTCAGTGCACAGACTAGACCAGCTTTAGGGATGAATGAGGGTTGTGTAGCAAAAGACGACAGTTGCCTGCAGGACTCCTGCGTCATGTGTAGCATTTGTTAACTTTTGAGTGCTTGACTTTGCAACCTTACTGTTACTTTAACATAGTTTTGAGTGTACAATTTCCTAGTTTAAAAATAAAACGCTTCACATGGCATCATATTGACAATCATATGGCTCATTAGCAGATGCACCACACAGATCCCTGCCGCTTGAACTAACAGTACACATGATAGCAGGAGTAGGTTGTCATCCTGTATTGTAGACCAGCATTAAAAGAGAATGGGACACTTTGCCAATAGGTTACAGAGATATTTGATGAAAGCAGAGGAATGGTGAGCCTTGGAAATCTTGGGTTCCATTCTGGTTCTGGTGGGGAGTGAACTCTTCTGGGCACAGACACGTCTGCTCATTTTCCCCAAGCTTGTACCCTTTCGCACCTTCCCCATGCAACCTGTCCTCATTCCTGGTCTTCCCCACCCCAAGATCCTCATCCTAGTCACACTTGCCTCACCTAGCCAGCCTTAGTAGCCACTCCTCAGGCTTCTCATCCCAGTCCCAATTGCCTTGGCCAGCAAGTCCTAATCTCACCCCTCTGAATGCTACATCCCAGTCCCAGTCTTCCCCTCCCAGCTCCTTATCTGATTTCCCTTCACAGCCTCCCATCATCCCCAGCCCACATTCACATTCTTTATCCTACTGGTTCCCAGTCCAACTCTTACCACATATAGCCCCAGCTCCTTGTCTCAGTCTCTTTGACCAGCCAAGCCCAGTTCTCCCCCTTCACACTGTTTCACCTCAGATCCATCTCCACTTCCCACTGGGTTCTCAGTCCCAGTCTCCTCATCCCAATCTATTTCCACCAACAGGTGCAGCTCTTGTCCGCTCTACATTTGAATCAGACATCCTCCTCCTCCACACTGCTTAGACCCAGCAGAGGGTCACTGAGAGAACAGTCGAGACAGTCTTTCCTGCTCTCACAGTTCAGGTGTCCAGATCTGGGCCCAGTACAGCCAACTATAGCCCAAAGCTGAAATTACAGGGAAAGTCCAGCTGATCTTAGGGCTGGAGCATGCTCATTGTAGATGGAATTGTTAGAGATTTTAGTAGCTAAAATCTGAGAAATCTTTACTCAGCAAGTACAAACTGTGATTTTTCTAAAGCTTATAACTTGGCCAAATTTGGGCAGATCTCCACAGGGATGCCAAAAGGCACATTCCTAACACACAGGATGCTCCCTCTCCCCTGCCAAATTTCAAATCCTTGCACCAATGCTTGGGAGTACTAGAGTTGTTCAAAGAAAAGGTCTTGAATTTTTTAACACAGGCAAAATAAGGTATTTTTTTCCTAGCCTTGATCTTGGAAAGAGCTGAACCATTTTAAAAGAAATGCTCAATAAATCAATCAATCCGTCGGCCTGAGGCAATCAGGTTCTTAAAAGAAGAATTTTAATTGAAGAAAAAGTAAAAGAATAACCTCTGTAAAATCAGGATGGTAAATACCTTACAGGGTAATTAGATTCAAAACAGAGAGAATCCCTCTAGGCAAAACCTTAAGTTACAAAAAGACACGAAAACAGGAATATACATTCCATTCAGCACAGCTATTTTACCAGCCATTAAACAAAAGGAAATCTAATGCATTTCTAGCTAGACTACTTACTAACTTAAGGAGTTATGACAAGCATTCCTGATCTGTTCCCGGCAAAAGCATCACACAGAAAGGCAGACCCTTTGCCTGCCCCCTGCCCCCACCCCCCAGCTTGGAAAGTATCTTGTCTCCTCATTGGTCATTTTGGTCAGGTGCCAGCAAGGTTATCTTAGCTTCTTAACCCTTTACAGGTGAAAGGGTTTTGCCTCCGGCCAGGTGGGATTTTATAGTTCTGTATACAGAAAGATGGTTACCCTTCCCTTTATATTTATGACACCTTTCAAAAAATTAAAAGCTTCATTAGCAGCATATTAAGCCCCTTATAGCCTGCAGAGTGAGGATTAGGAACTGCACGCACCCCTTGATGGTGTTTCAGTAACCATGGGCAAATATCTGACCTCCTTTTTACAAACACTGGGACTGCATGAGGCCTGACACAAGAGTGGGGAAGAATATACCTACAGACCCTCCATCAGGATTTCCTCAGGAGTACAGGACACATTTTTGTATACTCAGGAGCAGATCACCCTTAGACCCAACAAATCCTGCATCTTGGCAGGGGGTTAGACGAGATGACCCTTGTAGTGCCTTCTAACCCTATGGTTCTATGATTCTACCTGGAGCACAGCCACAGCTAAAATGGAGGGGCTGGACAGATGCTTCTTCTGAGTCTGGCCTCCATCTTCTCCAAGCTCTACAATGGGCCTGGTGAGACTTTATAGCAGATACACACACACACCCCCCACTCCCACCTTCTCACAGGCCTCAGTCATCTTTGTCCTTCCCTCATGAGCAGTAGCACTTGGCTGTGTTGATCATTACCTCGTGTTTCAACGGCACTGATGCATTTTCTCAGAATGGTGAACCCTATCTTATCCAACTGTGCACCTAAAAGGAAAAACAATTTCAAAAAGTTTTAAGCACAATTAATAATATATTTGTCTTTTTCTCACCGATGGCATGTCTACACAAACACTACATGCAGCAAGCTGGGGTGTAAATTTACAGCGTTCCAGCATGCTTCACACCAACTCTCTGTGTGGATCCTGCTGCTATGCTCTAAACATTCCCTAATGTATTTTCACCTACTTCTGTTTCAAGCCACAGTACGTCAACGCAAACTAGGGAACTTTTAGCGCACATCAGCGGGGTCCACAGGACAGTTAGTACGCAGCACGTTGAAATGCCGCAGATTTACACCCCTGCTTGCTGTGCCATAAGTGTTCGTGTATACATACCCAAAGATACAAGGCCAATCTAGTGCTGCTTTTTTGGTAGAAAGTAAGATTGCACCTAACCCTACAGACAGGACTCACTCAGGCAAAACTGAGGAAGAATTCCAGGAGCAGGCACCTTTGTAAAATTTTCTAGAGACATTTTTCTTTTTTGGTCTCTTATATTTGTACAGAACCAATCCTGCAAGCACTTGCTACGAGGTATAGTGACTTCAGAGAGTCTATTCACAGTACTAAGTCTTTGCGGGATTTGACCCTTAATTAGAAACGTATGTTGGCAGGAAAAGAATGTGGTTTAAGATTATTTACTGCAAAGCAAGACAGACTAATCCTAAAAAATTTTCAACTCATTGGAACACGTCCTGCAAGATCTTGAGTATTTGAATACTAGCTATATCCACTGCAGATTTTTAAAGGAAAACCCCAACTCTTAAAACACACCCATAAAACTAAAATGCGCATGGAGACTTTCTGATGGAAAACCCTCAACTAACAGCCAAAAAGACAATAACTGTATTTCCAGTCTTGTTTAAATAATTCCGTGATATTCCCTTTTAAAATAAAGTGAAAATCATATGAAGAGAAGCCTCATGTGAACTTGTCGTTTATTAAATAAAGGTTATGACTACAATCAATTTTTAAGCTGTATTTTTTAAGCTATATTAAAATATTTCAAACTTCGGGAGGTCATTTCAAGAAACTGGTTTATCAAAAATAATTATTTATAACTTTTTAGCTTTAAATATTTTGACAAACCTAAAAAATGGATGCAATGTCTCTTTTTAAAAAAGTATTATGTAGAATGAATAAAATCTAAGAAAGTTCACCCAATTGGAAAAGAGAGTACTCGTACAGAACACATTGCAATGCTTCTCCCCTATGGAATTCTTCTAGCATCCCCAACAAAGTATGTCCTACACAAGCCAAAAGATGTTTCCCACCACAGATTTAGGACATGTATGTGCATCTCTTCATGGCAGCTGATGAACGGGCTACCTAAAACATGATGTTTTCAAAGGATAATGCTCGAGAACCAACTATCTTTGTGGCACTGTCTAAGCCCTTTTCTACTAAATCAAAACTCATGTTACACAACCACATTTCACCTAACCATCTGGTCTTCACCTTCACTGTTGGCTTGCTCCTACACCATGAAATCTTATGGAAGTTTTCCCATCGACTTGAGTGGGAGCAGAATAAACCCCAGGATTACAAAGAACACATGCATTAACCCCTGAATCCAAGGAGAATAGTTGTCTTCATTGTTGGGACGGTGCCAAATTATCATGAATTATTGTGATTGATATGAATGAATGTGGTGAACATGAGTTTGGTATGGCTTGATACGTTTGAATTTGCTAGAGGATTCTGGGAGCAGGGTTCTCTTAGCATCAGACAGTTGGTATGGAAATTTATTGAGAGTGATCAGAGGCTCTATCTGTGTGTGTGATTCAAAATGGAACTTTGGAACATATCACCCAATGGCCAGCTCACCAAGTAAAGAAAATGCAAAAACACGCAATCAGTGAGGTTGGCACAGGCTGACCCGGGTCAAAATGACCCTTTAAGATGGCCACACACGAAGAGCTCAAGTGAATGACTGAGGAGAGGATAAACGTCAACTGATCTTTGGTCTCTGTCCATTTTGCAGTCCCTTCTAAAATATTAATTAGAAAAACTAGTAATGAATAGGGCTCTAAAATATTAATTGCAATTAATTACAGTATTAATTGCACTGTTAAACAAGAGAATACCAATTGAAATTTATTAAATATTTTGGATGTTTTCCTATATATATCTTGTATTCTGTGTTGTAATTGATAAAGTGTATATTTTGATTACAAATATTTCAATGTAAAAATGATAAACAGAAGAAATAGTATTTTTCAATTCATCTCATACAAGTACTATAGTGCAATCTCTTTGTCCTGAAAGTGCAACTTACAAATGTAGATTTTTTTTGTTACATAACTGCACTCAAAAACAAAACCATGTAAAACTTCAGAGCCTACACGTCCACTCAGTCCTACTTCTTGTTCAGCCAATTGCTAAGACAAAAAAGTTTACAGGAGATAACGCTGTCCTCCTCTTATTTACACTGTCACCAGAAAGTGAGAACAGGCATTTGCATGGCACTTTTGTATGCAAATGACATTTTCCATGCTAGTGATGCTAGTTAAAAAAATAATGCATTAAATAATAAATAATAGTTGCTAGTTAAATAAATAAATAAATAATAGATGCTAGTTAAAAAAATAATGCATTAAATAATAAATAATAGTTGCTAGTTAAATAAATAAATAAATAATAGATGCTAGTTAAATAAATAATGCATTAAATTTGTGACTCAACTCCTTGGGGGAGAATTGTATATCCCCTGCTCTGTTTTACCCGCATTCTGCCATATATTTCATGTTATGCCAGTCTTGGATGATGACCCAACACACGTTGTTCGTTTTAAGAACACTTTCACTGAAGATTTGACAAAACACAAAGAAGGTACCAATGTGAGATTTGTAAAGATAGCTACAGCACACAACCCAAGATTTAAGAATCTGAAGTGCCTTCCAAAATCTGAGAGGGACGAGGTAGGGAGTATGCTTTCAGAAGTCTTAAAAGAGCAACACTCTGATGCAGATACTACAAAACCCGAACCATCAAAAGTGAAAATCAACCTTCTGCTGGTGGCATCTGACTCAGATAATGAAAATGAACGTGTGTTGGTCTATACTGCTTTGGATTGTTATTGAGCAGAACCCGTCATCAGCACGGACGCATGTCCCCTGAAATGGTGGCTGAAGTATGAAGGGACATATCAATCTTTAGCACATCTGGCATGTAGATATCGTGTGATGTGGGTTACAACAGTGCAATGAGAATGCCTGTTCTCACTTTCAGGTGACATTGTAAACAAGAAGCAGGCAGCATTTTCTCCTGCAAATGTAAACAAACTTGTTTGTCTGAACAAGAAGTAGGACTGAGTGGACTTGTAGGCTCTAAAATTTTACGTTGTTTTATTTTTGAATGCAGTTTTTTTGTACATAATTCTATAATTGTAAGTTCAATTTTCATGATAAAGAAATTGCACTACAGTACTTGTATGAGGTGAACTGAAAAATACTATTTCTTTTGTCTTTTTACAGTGCAAACACTTGTAATCAAAAATAAATATAAAGTGAACATTGTACACTTTGTATTCTGTGTTGTAATTGAAATCAATATATTTGAAAATGTAGAAAACATCCCAAAATATTTAAATAAATGGTATTCTATTATTGTTTAACAGTGTGATTAATCACGATTAATTTTTTAAATCACTTGACAGCCCTAGTAATGAAATATTTCTGGGACATGTGACTCCTCTGAGAACAAGAGGTATAAATGCTAAGCAGAGTTAGTTCACCAATTAACATCTGAAGAGGTCTGTGATGCTGTAAGACAGAGGGTCTCAGGGTAGCCAACAACCTGCTATGAGGGACCTTTGTAGGACTTTTGAATCAGAGGGCCTTGAGGTAACCCAAGACCCTGCTTCGGGAGACATTTGACAGACCAAGTAACCGAGGAGAGGAGAGATGAGAAGAGTCGAGTCTCCATCTAGGACTGGTAGCTACACCTGCTTTGTGTGCCAATCAAGATACTGTGTAAGGCCAACATAGTTACTGAGGGTTTATGCTTGGGGAATTGAGGCTTATTAGGAAGGCATACTATATAATCTTTTACTGCTTGTGTAACCATTTCTCCAATAAACTGCTGTGCATTGAGCAAAT
The DNA here is from genome assembly GCF_965152235.1 of Eretmochelys imbricata. Classification (NCBI taxonomy): domain Eukaryota; kingdom Metazoa; phylum Chordata; order Testudines; family Cheloniidae; genus Eretmochelys; species Eretmochelys imbricata. Next base: position 59,343,628 of record NC_135575.1, on the reverse strand, counting down.
TGAATCCGAATTTTCATTGGTACTTGTAACAATCTGCCCAGCTGTGGGCCATTAAATATCCGTTTCAACATTCATCACTACCTCTTTCTCCATAGGAAAGAGTAAACAATTAAAAAAATATCTTTTATAATGCCAGGTTATGGTTCAGATTTTGAGGACACACAAGTTTTGATTCTCACTGCTACATTAACTCACTACTCTTGCAAATCTACAGTATTTTATACTACTATATAAGCAGTGAGCCTTTATGCTGTTTTTATATATGTGTGCAATGTGACTAAGTTATGGTTTCCAATGCCATATCATTTAATTTTCTGATTTCCATACAAATATAATCTCAACCAGTAAAGTTTTGTTATGTTTAGAAGTTGTACCCTTAAGGCACTTATAGTATGAAATGAGTTGACATGAACAATGGGATAGTTTTTCTCAAAGCAGGTGTGAACTTAGACCCCAATACTGCATGCATCTATGCCTGTGCTTACTCCTGTGAGAGGAACCATTAACTTCTGTGGGATGATTTATATTAGTCAAGTTAAGCATGTGCATACGAGTTTTCAGAATCGGAGCCAAAGGGATTAAAATTGAGTTCTTTTTAAAAGTGTATAATCTCTTGTAAAACATTTTTATCTATGCGTTTCAGAATTAAAATGTTAAATATTTTATATTTTAATATAATAAATTGATAATTATTAAAATATTAACATATTTAATATAATAAATATTAGTTTTAATAGTAGCTCCAGGTACTTACTTCCCTCCTGTCTTGTGTTGGCTCTATTCAAATTGATGAACAGCTAATAGAAAAATACAAAAATTTAATGCTCTGCAGTAAACAAGTTCATAAGAACAGAACCAAGATGCTTCCTGCTTAATGCCAAACAGGCACAATTGCAGCACTTGATTGCTAACAAATACTGGGCCTCACTTGATACAGTACATTAGCCTAGAGCTGCTCGAATAACAATTTCCAGCCCATGGGGAATTCAGATATTTGACATTTGTGTTTGTTCCAAAGAGCATGAAGAGTCAAACTATCTAAACTTTTTTGGAACGACACATTTCATTCTGGGTTTGATCAACATTAAACTGCAACCACTTAAGCTGCCCCAGAGCCTTACAAGAGCTGTAGTTAAGGTGCCCCACACACACCCATTTTTCTCTATGGGCAGACTCCCTGTGCATTCATGAAAGATGTAATCAGGCCAGAGAGCTCATCCTAGAGAGGACACTGGAAGCATGAGGCACTTATATTACATCTCCCTAGTGGCAAAATGGCAGCTGAGGTAGATGCAAATTTTAATGTCAACCCAACCGGAAACAACATTTTTCAATTAGATTTTCCAGAACTATTAGCAGCTCAACATTATATATATTTAACTGCTGAATTCTACTGGGTAAATCAAGTCCTGGTGAATTATAACCGGAACTATTCACAACTTTAAAAAGCTTTTGCTATGATGCTGACAAAAAAGGGGTAACGAAAAGAATTTTTTAAATTCACAGGAACTATCTGTTGTGACACAGAAATAATACCACCTACTATCAAGTCCCACTATTCTTGGCTTACAAACCTAAACCCTAGATCTGAATACTCAAATATAACAACATGAATAATCCAGTGCTGTATCCTAACTCTGCAACTCCATCCCATGTTTAAAGTATTTTAATATGAACCAAAAACAGGACAACTACTCAATCACGAACAGATTAAAAAATAAAATCACTTTCAAGTAAGACCTATTATTTTCCAGTGTACAGTACATTTTTAAGCTTATAGAAATATTGTCACATGACTGCTCATGCAAGTCTATTTGAATAGTTTAGATTGTTATCAGGAAAAGTGATTAAGTCTACACTAGCCATTACCTAGAATAGTGATATCATCATTGTAATGGAATCTATAAAATCAATTTTTGCTGTTACAAAAATGAAACACCACAGCTTCACCACAATCTTTACAGACCTCTATCCTGTGCTAATGTTTTATTTCACTGATACTCTCTTTCAGTAAATCTATCATTTTGCAGAACTACGTAATCCTGGCATATAAGCCCTGCAGAAAACATGATCATCATTACACTATAACTGTATGCGAAAAATAATCCATGTATTATATTCTTACAGCTTCTTTTCCATCCAAGGCTTCCATCCACAGCTTCCTGTCCTCCTCAGAAAATGCCTGCATGGTCACAGGAGTAACAGATCTACAGGAACACCAATAAAGGAAAATAACTATATTTGTCTTTTTATTAGCCAGTACATATAACATCAATTTTGCCTTTTTTTGAATGGCACTCCCATCACCATCACAAAATTCACTGTCCAAGAACAAACTTCTTTTTTGTGTGTGCTATATTACAGAACATTATTCACCCTTAATATTGATGTACTGAGAAATCAACTGTATCTCCAAAGTGAACAGCCATTCTGCAAATTAGGCAGCCAGAGAAAAAATAACAATCCACTTTAAACTACTTATTTAAACTAGAAGTTTGTTAATTTCACCAACAACTGAGAATTACTGAATTTTGTGAATTACAAGATATACAAGATTCAGAGTAACAGCTGTGTTAGTCTGTATTTGCAAAAAGAAAAGGAGTACTTGTGGCACCTTAGAGACTAACCAATTTATTTGAGCATAAGCTTTCGTGAGCTACAGCTCACTTCATGTATGCATGCGATGAAGTGAGCTGTAGCTCACGAAAACTTATGCTCAAATAAATTGGTTAGTCTCTAAGGTGCCACAAGTACTCCTTTTCTTTTTAAGATATACAAGATATATAAGATCAGGGCTATTGTACAAAAATATTACTTTGTTAATTTATTTGAAATGTAGAGTTCAGTTTTAAATATTTGTGCCAATACTCTAGAGTATTCTAGTAAATATTCTATAGTACATTTTATAAAGAGTAATTAAGTCTTAATATAATACCTCATTACAAAATTCAGCTATTAAAATTTTTCTAACGAGTGAAGAAAGTCTGAATTTTGGGATGTAGAGATTAGTAAATAGAGGTTAGTGTAAATCTAACTTTTTTTTAATAGAGTATGAGGGAACTTTTAAAAATAAATAATTGTGAAGCTTATTAAAGAAACCAAATGCAAGGGAAGTTAACAGCTGCAATGAAGTAGGAGTAGTGATGCTAGTAATTACTTTCCTGCCAATTAAAAACAATGTATCACATTCACCCTGTTAGGATATAGATATTCAGGCCTGTCTGTAAAGGCCTATACTCTAAGAATTTAGGTGTATTCTTATCACTTAGCTAGTAATAGAGGTATAAAAGAAAGAATCAAAATCACTGTCTGCTGGTGTAAGGGCCTTCTCTTACTGTGACAGTCTGAGGCCCTGTGCTTAGGCTAAGGCCTTTGGCTAAGCAGCAGAGACAGCCACAGGCTGGGAAGTGAATGGTCACAACGTCACATTCCAAACTAGTCACACTGAAATAAGGCAATCTGGGGCTGTTAGAAAGGTGATCTGATCTATCACCTCCAGAGAAAGGGAAGAGCCTAGAGGATGTAAAAGGAAGTTTAGTTTAATAGTTTTCTGTTCAGTAAGAACTCACTTATCAACAGACACAGCTGGGAAACCCTTATGTCTTTATAGATGCAGTTGTGAAATCCTCACTTCTGTATTGTTTTGTCATTATAGTTCCCACTTTGGTATTGTTTATTGGCATGGTCTCTGTCTGGTTCTGTGATTGTTTCTGTCTGCTGTATAATTAATTTTGCTGGGTATAAACTAATTAAGGTGGTGGAATATAATTGGTTAAAAAATCATGTTATAACATGATTAGGATTGGTTAGTTAAATTTCAGGAAAATGATTGGTTAAGGTATAGCTAAGCAGAACTCAAGTTTTACTATATAGGCTGCAGTCAATGAGGAAGTAAGGGGTGCGAATGGGAACGGGGAATGGGGGTGGGAAAATTGGAATCATGTGTTGCGTGCGGGGGGGGGGGATGGTAACCGGGACACAGATAAGGCTCTGTGGTGTCAGAGCTGGGAAGGGGGACACTAAGGAAGGAAACTGGAATCATGCTTGCTGGAAGTTCACCCCAATGAACATCTAATTGTTTCCACCTTTGGACTTTGGGTATTGTTGCCCTCTGTTCATGCGAGAAGGATGAGGGAAGTAAGCGGGTAAAGGAATAAGCCCCCTAACACACCCTGCCACTGAATACCATATTTATAAATATGATATGCCTCAATCCTTTTTCTTTCTGCCTTCCAATTACTGAACTAAGTTTTGGTTTTCCAAATTAATTTCAGCATAGCACTGTGCAGATAGGAATTATGGTGCCCTACTCCCTTGCTCAGTGCATCCCTTTGGATTACACATCAGGACAAAATACCCATACAATCCAAGGATTCAAGATACTGTAGTAAATGGAAGCTTCCTGCCTCAGATTTTTTTTTTTTTTTTAATTGTCCTTCCTCTGAGCCAATGCTAGACTCAGGGGAGCCAATTATAATTATGGAAACAAACTGCAAATGGCATAAACATTTCTCTTTAGATCTATTAAAGTGAGGGTACGATCACTGTGCATACAAGAGGTATCCTACTCTCCTGAAAAACACTGCTTCCCCCTAGCAGATATAAAAATAAACCATAAAAAAAAGCCTTCTGCAGGAATTCATTAAATGTGTGCATCTTATACCCTTTGTGGCTAAATATAAGAAAATACAGATATGAATAGAAGAAGTAAGATGTGGGAGATGGGGGGAGAAACAGACTTTCCAGGGCTTAAACTGGACATTTAATATTATTCAGTTTCAACCATGCTAAATGTACAAAACTGAATAATTCTGCAAGGAAAGAAAAGCAGGGAAATGGCTGAACTAGCAAAAGGACCACATAATATTTCAACGTCTTCTCTTATCTCCATTTTATCAGTGAAAGTAAAAACCCAGTATATCGCTTTTACATAATGCAAATGCTCCTCCTCTTCACTAGAATTACAAAAGTGAAGTGAAAGCACTAAAACACACTCTCTCCCCCACCCTCAGCAGCGTATCAAGAGAATCATCCGTGTTCTGTATTGGTACAAAGCTAGTCTAGGAGAGATATTTATTCCTTCCCCTCCTCCACAAAGGTGGTCTATATTTAAGGTTTCATTTCTTAAAATTTGCCACCACCACCACCACAGGTAGTTAAACTACTGGAATGTTAGTGCAGCCAGGGAACATAGCCTACACTAGAACTTCCGCCACTGCTACTTCTGGTGGAACCAAATCAACTGCTAATAATGCAGGGAAAAAAATGTCTTGGGCAGGCAAGGTCTATTGCATCATCAGGACATAAGACTACAGTGATGAAAAGCCTCTTATCAGAATGAAACAGTGTACAGTGGGCTAGAATAAATCTTTTTATGGAGAAGTGTAGGTTTCACTGCAAAGTCAAAAAAGTGTGCATGTTGCAGACATATAAACAGTATGAAATAAGGAAATTTGTACTATCTGTCCACTGATCCTAAAAATGTTAAATACTCAAACTACTCACATCTTCCACTGTTACCGTCATGACAAGTACATTAATGTTTAACTATTTCTCAAGAAATTAGAGTACTTCAAAGCATTAAATAGATTCCCATAGCACAGACCCATTCTTATGTTGTGCATATTTGAAAGTAGAAAAGCATCAAACGTGACACGAAATATTAAATCAGAAGAATTGGTATCTAGTGTTAGCGTGAGGCAAGTTTTGGAGCCCATAAAACCTACAGCTTGGATTCTGATAAGGATAAAGGACAATCACAGCTTTCTGATTAAAAGAAAATGAGAGTTAGTTTCTTGTTACGAGAGCTTTGAAAACAAACAGATGTCAACTGATTGCTAAACCTGAGACTCTTTCCTAAAAATCATTGGTCATTCCCTGTATCCAAAGCATGGGGACACACAAAACCCAGGACCAATGGTTAGTCTTTTGACTACTTTGGTGAGAGAGATGTCTGAGAAATACACAGCAGTGCTGTCCAGACTGCTACTAATGAAGCTAGGGCAGTTGCTAAGCCCCTACACCAGCTGAGACAGTGCCTCTACTGAGTAGCCAGCACAGCCTCCATCCACAAGGGGTACACAAGAACATAAGAACGGCCATATTGATCAGACCAAACGTCCATCTAGCCCAGTATCCTGTCTTCCGACACTGGCCAATGCCAGCTGTCCCAGAGGGAATGAACAGGTAATCAAGTGATCCATCCCCTGTCATCCATTCCCATATGCTGGCAAACAGAGGCTAGAGACACCATCTGGGTCCATCCTGGCTAATAGCCATTGATGGACCTATCCTCCATGAACTTATCTAGTTTTTTTTTTAACCTGTTATAGACTTGGCCTTCACAACATCCACTGGCAAGGAGTTCCACAGGTTGACTATGCATTGTGTGAAAAAATACTTCCTTTTATTTGTTTTAAACCTGCTGCCTATTAATTTCATTTGGTCACCCCTAGTTCTTGTGTTATGAGGAGGAATAAATAACGCTTCCTTATTTACTTACTCCACACCAGTCATGATTTTATAGACCTCTGCCATACCCCCCCTTAGTCATCTCTTTTCCAAGCTGAAAAGTCCCAGTCTTATTAATCTTTCCTAATATGGCAGCCATTCCATACCCCTAATCATTTATGTTGTCCTTTTCTGAACCTTTTCCAATTCCAATATATCTTTTTGAGATGGGGTGACCACATCTCCACACAGCATTCAAAAGGTGGATGTACCATGGATTTATATAGAAGCAATATGATATTTTCTGTCTTCTTATTTACCCCTTTCTTAATGATTCCCAAGTTTCTTCGCTTTTTTCACTGCTGCTGCACATTGAGTGGATGTTTTCAGAGAACTATCTGCAATGACCATTTATTCCTACCCTTTGTTTCCTATCTTTTAACCAGTTACATCTCAGTACCACAAGAGGCAGCCTTGTGTACCGGTTACAGTGAACAGGAATTGGTTCAATTTTGCAGGGGGAAGATGGGTATGAAACATTGTTTTGTAGGATCAGCCAAACATGCTCCATTCCGGCTCAGTGGCAATGAGTACACAAGACTGAAGAATTTGAAGAATTAAGTTTTCACACCATATGCCAGGTTAGAATGGCATTAATTGGCAAGCTCAGGGAGTAAGTTGGATGGCCTAGAAGGAAAGAGCTGCAAAAGGGCAAAGTCAGAAAAATGTTAGAGAAATATCACAGAAAGTGACAGATTACTCTGTGCATAAGGTCACAAAGAATGCATCAGCGTCACATCATCAGAAGACTTGCCAGAGTGACAGAGAATGGCAAAAAGCAAAGTAACATTTTAAAAAATAATCCAGCTCTGATTTTAAAACATTTTTCTAGAATCTATGGATTTCTCCACACTCATGGAAGTAAACAGAGAGTTAGGAGTAAAAACTGTAGCTTCCCTGTGACCTGGTAGGGTATTATAAACATGTTCCACCCTGGCATAGGGCTTAATAAAGATGACAATTTGCATGTGTCAGAGACAGACAAATGCAGATTCCATATTAACCACTAAATCATGCTGAGAGAGCCCTGCAAATCATATCCACTTTATATCCGCAGACCATTTTTGCAGATCGGATGCAGATACAAATTTTGTATCTGTGCAGGGCTCTAATCATGCTGATTAATAGGGTGTTACAGACACAAGGCACACTGGGAAGTCTCTACCCCAGGATACCCAATGATGCATCAGTGTAAGGGAGTTTGGGTTATATTTGATCATCTCATCTGTAAAGCTGACCTCCAATATGCAGTTTAAATTTAGTATTTTGGAGCCTGAAACCCATAACTGGGAATTGATGAGACTCTCCTACATTCCAAGTAGCATTTCGTACTAGACCTACTCCAGTCCAGTGCAGAGAACTGATTAACCAATGGAATACATCTTGATCAAAGAAATATTTTTAATCACAATGCCTTCTAAACTGGATTCTCCCACCCTCACACTGAATGAAGACCAGTTGAGGTGGAAAACATAAAATTTGACATATTTTAAAATATTAGATTTATCTGATAAGCAAAATGAGTACACAGTTTCCTGAGTTTGAGATAACCCAGTAGTACGCAAATGGAATCACACAGGAGAGATGGCTGCAGCACTGTATGGGATGTATCATGCCCTGTAATGAAAAATTAGTACAGTAGAACCTCAGAGTTATGAATACATTGGGAATGAAGGTCGTTTATAACTCTGAACAAAAAGTTATGGTTCTTCTTTCAAAAGTTTAAGACTTAACATTGACTTAATACAGTTTTAAAACTTTATTATGCAGAAGAAAAATGCTGCTTTTATCCATCTTAATTTAAATGAAATAAGCACAGAAACAGTTTTCTTACCTTGTCAAATCTTTTTAAATTTTCCCTTTTTTAATAGTTTATGTTTACCATAATACTGTACTATATTTGCTTTTTTCGGGGCGGGGTGGCAGGCAGGGGAGTCCTCTGCTGCTGCCTGATTTTGTACTTCTGGTTCCAAATGAGGTGTGTGGTTGACCAGTCAGTTTGTAACTCTGAGGTGCTACTGTATGTTACTTTTATATTGCCTTTGCATCCCATAATAAGAATAAATTGCCTGGTTCTAACTTAGCCAAAATGTAGCTTTGTAATATACCTTTCATTTCAGCGACCAGCATACAACAAATCACAAGAAACTGTAATTCTCCATGGGCTTCTTCCCTCTAATGTTGAAGTAACAGAGAACCCAATATTTGGTCTTTTGGCCATTAATGCATGGATAATCCATAGTGACCCTTGTCTTCCATCACAGCTATATGTGCTTCAAATAAGGTTACAGCCACCACTTTATCATTATTATTGTACACATTCCTAGTGTGCACAAAGAACCATAGTGCATGAGCCAAGAAAGAATGTATTTCTTTTATGCTTTTTCTTCAAAGTGAAAACCTCAGGCAGTGCGTGCATTTGAAGGTAGATTCTTATTGCCTCATAACTTTGGATAATTCAAGCTAAACAATAAGCCAGGACTGCCTCGCTTGGATATTCCTCTAATGATGATTTCCTTGCAGGAAGCCGTTTTATTACTATGCATCTGAGATCCTCGCAAGGAGAGGCAGTATATAAAATCCAAGTTATTATTAACATTTACCCTGATGCTTTCTTTAGTGTATTTTACCAGCTTACCTGTCTGCAGCTTCTATGTCAAAACAGAAACGCCTGTCTATAGTATCCATATTTCTTTTGGTACAGAATGTAAGGAGGAAAACGTCCCCGTCACCCTATAAACAAAGAGATTTTTTTTATATGCTTGATGTAATAACAAAACTGAAATCCAAAGCTTCTGTAAGCCAAGTGATGAAACCTGAATATGATAAACCTATATTAAAGTAAAAGCAAAAGCTGGACTGAAACTGACATATGCAATGGAATTCAGTTATGGATGCCATTCAGGTCTTTAAAATCTAAACATGTTACTGCAGAAGCCTCAAAAACCAAGGCTATTTTATACATTTTATACATCTGCAGCAATACAGTGCGTCTTTTATTTGAAATTTTGTAGTTTAAATGAATAAAAACATTGTAAAAAAAAAATCAGAACGTTGCACCCATTGCAACATCAATGCAGACATATTGTAAGAGAAACTTTCACTGTAACATTTTTTCCCAGACGTGGTAATATTCCAAATTCCACTTTAAAGGGCTACAATTAAAGTAGTTAGGACAAAAAAGGGACCTACAGTACCATGAAATTTGCGTTTTATAGCAGGTGTTATCTTCAAAATCCACTGTGTGTTCATAGCACATTTGCAAACTCATCCATACAGCATCCAAAAATCAAATACATGAAATAAACTGTGACTGATTTTCAATAAGCTGCTGTATGAGGCACTCTCCTGTATCAGAACATGCAGCCATTAGTTTTGTGTAGTGGACAGTACGTTATGCATTTTAATTAATTTTAACATTTCTAGGTGCATGAAGCTTTGGTTTGAAAGAATAAATTACACTGTGCGGTTCAAAAAGGGGAGATCTTCAAAAAAGAACAAATGCCAGACAGAACAACAGGTCACATTTTTTGGCTTAGCTGCCTTGCTGGTGTCTCTTTAGAAACTTTGTAGTGCATGATTACATATTTCAATAGGTTAACTAAAATAGCCTATTACAGTCACAATAAGTTAGAGTGTAAATTTACAAAAGTGCCTACATGACTTAGGAGCTTAAGTGCTATAGACTTCCAAGAGCACTTAAGCTTCTAAGTCATGTAGGCACTTATGAAAAAAATTTTCCCAACACATTTAAAGAAATATGTTTTACTAAGAATGATGAAAAGATCCTCCTGTCTACCAAGCATGCATGGATATAATCTTCAATGGAGGTCCAACCCCTGAGGACTATTAAAACTAAACAGGGCAGGATGCTGCATTTGCAGGAAGATTGACTGGGAGATCTAAAACGCCTTTTTCATCTTCAAATTTATTATTTCTGTAACAAAAACATATTTCATTCATACTAATGCCATCACTGAATGCCAGGCCCTGAAAGATGCTGAGTGCCCTCAATTTCCAAACACTTCAATGAGAATTAAGGGTTCAGCATCCAACAGAGGACTGACCCCTGAATTTTCTAGATGCTATCAAGGAAAGCTTAAATTATTTTTCTGATTGTCCGTGCAAATTGCATTCCATTTTAAGAATTATCTGAAAGCCTCCTAACCTAACCCCTCCTCCCCCCACCGCCAGCTCTCCTGTCTACGTGCCTTGGAAGAAAAATTTGGATGGAGAGTATAAGTGAGAAACCTAATGCAACTGTACTGTCTCAGTTCACACTTGGATACAATCAGACTAAAAACTTTAAATCCCCTTAGTGAAAACTACACATGAAAGGCACATTAGGTGTATTTTAGCTCTCATATGTTTTCTACTTTTCCAACACTAAGCAACTAAAACTTCTACAGAATCCTTATCTATTAAACCATTCCATTATTTTAGCTTAATATCATTAGAGGGCAAATTGTGAACTGCATGAAAAATATATTTGACATATCTTACCTAACATATCCTCTCATTTAGATACAGGGCATGAAGAAGTATAATGAAATGTACTTACAATTTTCCCTCCTGACCTGTGTTCAAATGGGATCATGGTGAACTTCTTTGTTTCCTTCCTATACATGCAGTAATGTTTTACCCAACTGGAGCCAAATGGGGCAGGCCCTTAAAGAAAAATCAAACCATTAACTATGTCTTATTATTTAAGATGTTTTGCTGCTCTTCCCATGTTATAAAAATCTACTTAACCTATCATTACATTCCTAAATGTATCAAGTTACAAAGTCGAGCAATATTGCTGTCAAATCATAATAAATGTTAGCCTGTGTTTAGTGATCTGTACTCTCCTGCATTATGTATTCTATTCTCACTGATATTTACAATCTAATGGAAAACAGCTCTTACTAGATGCATCTCCATCTTACCTCCTTCACTGCTAGACAAAAGCATTTTTGCCCATACAATTGCTTACAATGAAATCAAGGAATTTCAGGGCACATTAGGTGTGCTCAGAAGCAATTAAGCAGTAAACTCATCATATAATCCTAGTTCTAAAACAAAATGCTGTCTTATACATCATTATATACAGGTAAATTCTGCTTATCCAACTACCTGGAAGTGAGGGTATCCAGAACTTTGGATAATCTGTTTTGAATAAGTGAATTTGAGTTCCAATATGAATTTCAGATTAAGAGATAAAAAAACAAAAACAAATTTTGAGTAACTTGAATTTGGCACATTTAGTTCCATAGATATTTTTCACTCTATCCAATGCAAGAAATGCCAGCAAGTCAAACACATACCACAGAATACTACAACATGGCTCATGCTCACCTGCATCTTTTAGAAGAGAAACTGGGCTCTGGTCTACACTATGAGTTTAGGTCGAATTTAGCTGTGTTAGATCGATTTAACCCTGCACTCGTCCACACGACGAAGCCATTTTTGTCGACTTAAAGGACTCTTAAAATCGATTTCTGTACTCCTCCCCAACGAGGGGATTAGCGCTGAAATCGACATCGCCGGGTCGAATTTGGGGTAGTGTGGACGCAATTCTACGGTATTGCTGTCTGGGAGCTATCCCAGAGTGCTCCACTGTGACCGCTCTGGACAGCACTTTCAACTCAGATGCATGAGCCAGGTACACAGGAAAAGCACCAAGAACTTTTGAATTTCATTTCCTGTTTGGTCAGCGTGGCGAGCTCATCAGCAGAGGTGACCATGCAGAGCTCATTAGCACAGGTGACCATGCAGTCCCAGAATTGCAAAAGACCTCCAGCATGGACCAAACGGGAGGTACTGGATCTGACTGCTGTATGGGGAGACAAATCCGTGCTATCAGAACTCCGTTCCAAAAGACGAAATGCCAATATATTTGAAAAAATCTCCAAGGGCATGATGGACAGAGGTTATAACAGGGACCTGCAGCAGTGCCGCATGAAAATTAAGGAGCTCAGGCAAGCCTACGAAAAAACCAAAGAGGCAAACAGCCACTCCAGGTCAGAGCCCCAGACATGCTGCTTCTATAATGAGCTGCATGCAGGCCGTTCATGCTGAGCTATTCGCGTTTGGCTGGCAGGGATCTTTCCTGATACTAGTCACGCGGTGGGAGGAGAGGTAAAGTAATCATCCCAGAGAACTGGGGCAGAGGGGAGAAAGTTAGTTGGGTTTGTGCTGCACGTTAACCCGAAAACCGCAGCCCCTCCTTTTAAATGGCCTACCCAACGGGTGCTTGGTATGGGAAAGGAGGGCGCTGCTGTTTGAAACAATTCCCACATGTTATGAAGGTTGAAGAAGACGAAAGACTGTGTCTTACCATGGCTGCCTGCAAGCCGAATTCTTTTCCCGGTCCTGCGTGTGTGTTATCTCTCACACCAAACCAGCAGGCCCTCAATATAAGAGGCAAAATGCGACCTTGTACCGAAAGCACATGTGGTATGTAATGTTCACTGTTTGGTTCACCGTGAAAGAGTCTATCCATTGTTATCTAAAATGTGTCTTTTTAAACACTACTCTCCCATTTTTTTCCTCACGCAGCTGCAAATGTTTCAACGCTCCCCATATCATCTCCATCCCAGAGGCTAGTGCAAATAAGAAGGCAAAAAAACCCGCACTCGAGATGAAATGTTCTCTGAGCTCATGCAGTCCTTCTGCACTGAAAGAGCTCAGCAGAATGCGTGGAGGCAAACAATGGCAGAGTCCAGGAAAGCAGAAAATGAACATGAAGACAGGCGGGATGAGCAAGATGAGAGATTGCGGGAGCAGGAGGAGAGGTGGCGGCAGTGTGATGAGAGGAGGCAGGATGCAATGCTTAGGCCACTGGGGGATCAAACTGATATGCTCCTGCATCTGGTGGAGCTGCAGGAAAGGCAGCAGAAGCACAGACCGCTTCTCCCCCCCAAGTTCTATATCCTCCTCACCCAGATGCCCAAGAACACGGGGGGGGGGGGGGGGTCAGTAAACTGCGCCTGCGCGCTTTAAAACATCCGAAGGCATATTCTACCACCATTCTGCACGTGCTCAGCCTGTAGTTGAAAAGCTCCTGACTACTATCCAGGCTGCCTGTGTATGGCTTTGTGAGCCATGGCATTAAGGGGTAGGCTGGGTCCCCAAGGATAACTATAGGCATTTCAACATCCCCAACAGTTATTTTCTGGTCTGGGAAGTAAGTCCCTTCCTGCAGCTGTTCAAACAGACCAGAGTTCCTGAAGATGCGAGCATCATGTACCTTTCCCAGCCATCCCACGTTTATGTTGGTGAAACGTCCCTTGTGATCCACCAGTGCTTGCTGCACCATTGAAAATTACCCCTTGCGGTTTACGTACTGGCTGCCAAGGTGGTCCAGTCCCAAGATAGGGATATGCGTTCTGTCTATCACCCCACCACAGTTAGGGAATCCCATTGCAGCAAAGCCATCCACTATGACCTGCACGTTTCCCAGAGTCACTACCCTTGATAGCAGCAGCTCAGTGATTGCGTTGGCTACTTGGATCACAGCAACCCCCACGGTAGATTTGCCCACTCCAAATTGATTACTGACTGACCAGTAGCTGTCTGGCATTGCAAGCTTCTAGAGGGCTATCACCACTCGCTTGTGAACTGTGAGGGCTGCTCTCATCTTGGTATTCTTGTGCTTCAGGGCAGGGGAAAACAAGTCACAAACTTCCATGAAAGTGCCCTTACGCATGCAAAAGTTTCGCAGCCACTGGGAATCATCCCAGACCGGCTGTTACTCTGATCCCAGACCTGCAACACTATGCGGTCCCACCAGTCTGTGTTTGTTTCCCAGGCCCAGAATCGGTGTTCCACGGCATGAGCCTGCCCCATTGCCCCCAGGATGTCCAAATTGCCAGGGCCCGTACTTTGAGAGAAGTCTGTGTCCATGTCCTCATCACTCTTGTCACCGCGCTGCCGTCACCTCCTCACCTGCTTTTGCAGGTTCTGGTTCTGCACATACTGCAGGACAATGCGTGAGATGTTTACAATGCTCATAACTGCAGTGGTGATCTGAGTGGGCTCCATGCTTGCTGTGGTATGATGTCTGCGGGAGAGCAGAGTTGCAGCGGGAGAGCAGAGTTGCAGCGGAAGTGGTGGCTGACGACGGATGCCACGAGAATAGATATTTATAAAGAATGATGAGAGGACCTGCGAGGTGGATTCATGAGAGCAGGAGAGCAGAGTTTCAGTGGAAGCGGTGGAGGATGACAGTTAGCACTGCGCACGTTTCCCGAGGAAGAACACACATACCCGGGAGCCCATGACAGCCAGCATGGAGAAATTTGCTATTGAGACAACAGCAGCAGAGCAGAGTTGCAGCGGAAGCAGTCCTACTGCACCGTCCGCTGAAAGCAGTATGGTGTCCGCATGGAAAAAAGGCGTGAAACAATTGTCTGCCATTGTTTCATGGAGGGAGGGGCAACTGATGACATATACCCAAAACCACCCGCTACAATGTTTTTGCCCCATCAGGCATTGGGAGCTTAACCCAGAATTCCAATGGGCGGCGGAGACTGCAGGAACTGTGGGATAGCTACCCACAGTGCACCGCTCCATAAGTCGATGCTAGCCACGATACTGAGGATGCACTCCGCCAACTTAATGTGCTTAGTGTGGACATACGCAATCGACTGTATAAAATCGATTTCTAAAAATCAACTTCTATAATTTCGACCTAATTTCGTAGTGTAGACATACCCTGGGATCTTTTATCTGCAATACAGACATTGCTGTAGCTATTCATGCCTTTGTCGCTTCCAGGCCTTTCACTATAACATACTTTACTGTATTTAGTCTTTGATGAGTCCCTGGAAGCTTAGCTGGTACAGACCAACTTTGAGTAGAATTGGTCATTAATAGTACAGAACACCAGTGCTTCAAACTCTACATTACCTGGTTCTGGCTACCATCCCGGTGCCAGTAATCATCTTTAAAAACCTACATGATATAAACCCCAGTTATTTCAGAGACCACCTTATGTTATGCTCTATGACAACAGCTGAGATCAGCAAGGGCATCTCAGCTGTTGAAGCCTGGAACTCAGCTTTTTGGACATCAGAAAGGGAATTCTCTAAAGCCCCTTTCACTGACCCTTTCAAATGTCACAGTTACGGCTTGAACTGGGCATACACACAGGTAACACGGCGCATACTCACTTCTGAGCCAACCACCATTTTTCTCCTAAACTTATGACACTGGTATCACCAGCCAGCCAGAGCCAGAGCCAGAGCACCAAAATCAAAAGTGCAGCTGGCAAGCTGGAACATAAAAAAACAAGCCCAGTTTGATACTGCATCACTACCCCCAGCAGAGAGCAATTGACAATGGAACCAGCAGGAACTGCCACTGCAGAAATTCCTGCCTTGTCAGTAGTAAGGAGCCTTTATTGCTGCAACCTGACTATTTGCTGGGACAGAAACTCAGGAAGGCAAGAGTCCAGCCCAGCATATGATCTTAGCAAGGGAGCCAAGACCTCAGCATATCAGTGTGGTGAGTAAGCACAGCTTGGGAGAATCAGCCCTTCCTCCCACCCAATCTGATCCTGGTCAAACCCTAAATTTAGTGAGATCACATTCATATTCATCGCTTTTTTTGGTCCAGTCAGCCTTGAGACTATACTTTTATATTTGTTTACTGTTTCGGACCACAGAGTATTTTTTTAAATGCGGATCAGGATGTTTTTAATAAATTTGGTTATTCTGATATTGTGAAGTAGCTGGGTACCACATTTATCTGCTATAGGCACTTCATTATTATTAAACACACGTAGCAGAAATGCCTAAAGGACAGTCAATTAAATTCGGGTGCAGTCCAGGGAGACTACATCCAAGCACATAATGTTCCAAACTGATTTGAGCAGAAGTGTAAGCTGGTCATGTTGTTTGCCCAGATATGCCGTCTACATAGACTACACACCTATAGTAAAGAGGAGACCAGGTGGGGGAAAAAAGTGCTGCCCCCAGATTCCTAGTCAGCTGCCAATCCAGCACTCAGCTGGACACAGTCTGGGCAGCACTAGCTCTCCAAGATTCCTGAACTCCCACAAATACCCCTAAACCTTTTCACATGATTTTGGGTTTGATATAAAAGAATCGATGTGCCTTAATAGTTTCTATAGTTTAGCTGACAATGCTTACACTGAAACAAAAATAAATCTACACATTTGGCATCTACGGACGGGGGAAAGACATTTAAAAAATTAAAATACACAAACTTATTTGAGAATTATTTTTAAATAAGGCAAACTAGGAAAAGAAAGGAAACAAGGACCCAAAACAGTGTTTTCTTAGAGAATAGGAGTACTTGTGGCACCTTAGAGACTAACCAATTTATTTGAGCATGAGCTTTCGTGAGCTACAGCTCACTTCATCAGATGCATACCGTGGAAACTGCAGCAGACTTTATATATACACAGAGAATATGGAGTCATCGGGATGATTCCTCACTATTGGTGAGTTTAAAACACTTTTTCAGGACGAGCATGTAATACAGTCAGAAGTATGAAGCAATGACTCTGAATCCTTTCAAGGAGTATGTAGAATCTTCAATACATGAGACACTCACTTTATACATGCCCTCATTTGCATCGTACAAGATGTTCCTCTGATTATGCAATTAATCACCATTATTAACGCATTGAGAGAGTACCAGCCTCAGGTTAGATAAAACTCAACATTAAGAGTGTGCATATTTTTGAAACTTTAAATCAGATTTTTTAAAATGATTAGACTTGTTTAAAAGCCAACATTTGAATTCACAGCCATTTGTCCAGGATTAAGATCACTACAACTTATTAGTAATTTAAGTACACTGAAAGTTGGATTGTGTGTACTGGAATGCATTAATAGGATGTTCTTTGAATAACATCTGTGTATCAGCACAACAGGATTCATGATATTTGCTGTCCAACATTCAACCTACTTTATTAAACAATAAGAACACAGCTAGAGAATGAAAGCACATAGCTGAACTATGGAATAAGAGCTGCAATCCTCAAATTTAACTGGCCTGATTTCAGAGGTACTGAGCACTGACTAGTCTCATTAAATTTCCATGAGAGTCAATACTGCTCAGCACTTCTGAAATTCAGGTCAAATGCCTACCCCTCAAAAATTGAGGGGGAAAATGCTTCCATTTGGCAGCACTT
Organism: Eretmochelys imbricata; assembly: GCF_965152235.1. Classification (NCBI taxonomy): domain Eukaryota; kingdom Metazoa; phylum Chordata; order Testudines; family Cheloniidae; genus Eretmochelys; species Eretmochelys imbricata. The sequence goes on along the minus strand of NC_135575.1, from coordinate 59,325,972 downwards.
CCTCAAAGATGAATTCTTGCTATTTGGAATGATGGCTTGAACCTTCAAACAGGATTCTCTCTAAATTTATTGCCCATCCAAAAGCCAGGGAGAGGAACGCTGGGTTAGATTGTTGGTCCTACCCCCATTCTATGACAGTAGGTAGATGCAGGGGAGGGAAAACATCTGGAGAGTCATCATGAACCAGAACTGTCTTGGCCACCAAGAAGGTATTAAGACTACTGTCACCTTGCCCATCTTTATCTTCCTGAGCACAACACGTGGTAGGAGGAGAATGGGAGGGAAGGCATACATCAATGGGCCTGACCATTGTGTTAGGAAGGCATCCCCTCTGACGCAGCAGCAAGCTGTTCTGAGAGCAGTAAGCTGAGCACACTTCTTGTTTGACTGAGTGCCAAAGTAGTCCCAAGATGATATTATTCCCCATTGACAACATATCTGCTGGACCGCTGACACATGAGCAACGATTTGTATTCTTTGTGAAAATTCCTGCTAAGATTGTCTGCTAGGGAGTTCATTATGCCCAGGAGTAGCACTGCAGAAAGGGTGATCTATGTTGGATATACCAATTCCAGAGTCATACTGCCTCCCAACATAGTGGGTTGGACCTTGCTCCCTCCTGTTTGTTTATATAATAAACAGTGGTCATATTGTCTGACCTGAGTAGAAAAGAATTGTTTGCATGCTTGGCTCAAGGAGGTTGATGTAGCACATGGACTCTTCTGGAGTCTGGGAACTTTGAGCAACTTGGTCATCCAGGTGCCCTCCTCAGCCTAGAAGAGACTCGTCCATGATGAAGGTATACAAGAAACCCACACAAACATTGTGGCTCTTCTCCCACCAGGTAAGATATGCCCAGATGTAGGGAGGAAGTGAGACTCTCTTATCCAAGGAGTCTTGGTTTGGGATGTAGCCCTCACCCAGCCAGGTTTGGAAAGCCTGGTGAAGGGGGTCACACGTGCATGATGCCATGTGTCCTCTGAGGACCACGCAGGATTGGACTGTCATTTGACTACTGAGTCAAGTTGGATGTTAAGGTCTTTCATCGCAAGAACCTATCCTGTGGTAAGTAGGCCCCGGCCGCAACTGTATCCAGGACTGTTCCTATAAATGTTATAGACATTGTGGGTATTAAAATGGACTTTCCTGGGTTTATTTGTACAAGAATTGGCCAAGGGTCAAGGAGGTTGGGAAGTATTATCTGCACTTCCTATACAATCATCCCTTAAACACAAAAAAGAAGCTTACTGAAGTGGAAGATTGGACAAATGACCAGGGAGGAGTATAAAAATATTGCTCGGGCATGCAGGAGTGAAATCAGGAAGACCAAATCACACCTAGAGTTGCAGCTAGCAAGAGATGTTAAGAGTAACAAGAAGGGTTTCTTCAGGTATGTTAGCAACAAGAAGAAAGTCAAGGAAAGTGTGGGCCCCTTACTGAATGAAGGAGGCAACTTAGTGACAGAGGATATGGAAAAAGCTAATGTACTTAATGCTTTTTTTGCCTCTGTCATCACGAACAAGGTCAGCTCCAAGACTACTGCACTGGGCAGCACAGCATGGGGAGGAGGTGACCAGCACTCTGTGGAGAAAGAAGTGGTTCAGGACTATTTAGAAAAGCTGGACGAGCACAAGTCCATGGGGCCAGATGCGCTGCATCCGAGAGTGCTAAAGGAGTTAGCGGATGTGATTGCAGAGCCATTGGCCATCGTCTTTAAAAACTCATGGCGATCAGGTGAGGTCCTGGATGACTGGAAAAAGGCTAATGTAGTGCCCATCTTTAAAAAAGGGAAGGAGGAGGACCCGGGGAACTACAGGCCAGTCAGCCTTACCTCAGTCCCTGGAAAAATCATGGAGCAGGTCCTCAAGGAATCAGTTCTGAAGCACTTAGAGGAGAGGAAAGTGATTAGGAACACTCAGCATGGATTCACCAAGGGCAAGTCATGCCTGACTAATCTAATTGCCTTCTATGATGAGATAACTGGCTCTGTGGACATGTTATTCCTTGGCTTTAGCAAAGCTTTTCTCCCACAGCACTCTTGCCAGCAAGTTAAAGTAGTATGGGCTGGATGGATGGACTATAAGGTGGATAGAAAGCTGGCTAGATCATGGGGCTCAACAGGTAGTGATCAATGGCTCCAGGTCTAGTTGGCAGCCGGTATCAAGCTGAGTGCCCAAAGGGCTGGTCCTGGGGCCAGTTTTGTTCAATATCTTAATTAATGAGCTGGAGGATGGCGCAGACTGCACCCTCAGCAAGTTTGCAGATGACACTAAACTGGGAGGAGTGGTAGATACGCTGGAGGGGAGGGATAGGATACAGAGGGCCCTAGACAAATTAGAGGATTGGGCCAAAAGAAATCTGATGAGGTTCAACAAGGACATGTGCAGAGTCCTGCACTTAGGACGGAAGAATCTCATGCACCACTACAGACTAGGGACCGAATGGCTAGGCAGCAGTTCTGCAGAAAAGGACCTCGGGGTTACAGTGGACAAGAAGCTGGATATGAGTCAATAGTGTGCCCTTGTTGCCAAGAAGGCTAACAGCATTTTGGGCTGTATAAGTAGGGGCATTGCCAGCAGATCGAGGGACATGATCGTTCTCCTCTATTCAACATTGGTGAGGCCTCATCTGGAGTACTGTGTCCAGTTTTGGGCCCCACAATACAAGAAGGATGTGGAAAAATGGGAAAATGTCCAGCGGAGGGCAACAAAAATGATTGGGGGACTGGAACACATGACTTATGAGGAGAGGCTGAGGGAACTGGGATTGTTTAGTCTGCGGAAGAGAAGATTGAGGGGGGATTTGATAGCTGCTTTCAACTACCTGAAAGGGGGTTCCAAAGAGGATGGATCTAGACTGTTCTCAGTGGTAGCTGATGACAGAACATGGAGTAATGGTCTCAAGTTGTAGTGGGGGGAGGGTTTAGGTTGGATATTAGGAAAAACGTTTTCACTAGGAGGGTGGTGAAGCACTGGAATGTGTTACCTAGGGAGGTAGTGGAATCTCCTTCCTTTGAGGTTTTTAAGGTCAGGCTTGACAAAGCCCTGGCTGGGATGATTTAGTTGGCGACTGGTCCTGCTTTGAGCAGGGGGTTGGACTAGATGACCTCCTGAGGTCCCTTCCAACCCTGATATTCTATGATTCAAGAGCCAGTCATCCAGGTAGGGAAATATATGGTAGCACTGCTACTACAGACATGACCTTTGAGAAAACACTTGAAGCCATGGAAAGGCTGAAAAGGAGCTCCTTGTACTGGAATTGCTCTGAGCCCTCCATAAAACGCAGGTTGCAGTGGGCAGATATCTATATGAAAATAAGCATCCTTAAATCAAGAACTGCAAACCAGTAGTCAATGTTTAGGGAGAGTATTATAGAGACTAAGGTGATCATCCTGACTTGAGTGGCGGATGAAGATGTTCAACTGCCTGAGATCCAGGATCCAGCTCCCAGTCATTTTGGGTATTAGAAAGTATTGGGAGTAAAAGCCCTTCCCCCATCTCAAAGAGGTACTGGCTCCGTTGCCTCTACCTGGATCAGGGCTTCTTATCTCCTGCATGAGGATTCTCTTGTGAGACGGGTCTCTGAAAATGGACGGGGAAAGGTGTTTGGGGGAATGCAGACACAGGAATTCGATCAGGTAGCTGGCTAAGCTGATGTCCAAAACCCATTTGTCTGAAGTTAGGCATTGCCACATCAAAAGGAAATTGGCCAGGCGGCTACCAAAGAAGGTGAGGGAGACTGGATGAGCTGGGACTGGTTGACATCTCTCAAACATCCCTGCAAAATGCCTTCTTGGTCGGCAGTTGGCTTTGGAGAGGAGATGGTGGTGCAGCAGGGTACCTGCCATGCTGTACTCTCTGGTGCTATCTTGGTGGTTCATAAGGCCTCTGTTGATAGAACGGCTACTGGGCTGGCTGATACCTATGTTGCGATGACTTAGAGCATCTTCTGTGAGGTTTCAGGGTGTATATTCCCAAGGAGCTGAGTATGGCCCGGGAGTCTTTGAGTGAGTGAATGACTTGTCAGTCTTTTCATTGAAAAGGTCATTTCCACTGAAGGGAAGATCCTCCACTATTGGGGCTTTCCAAGGAAGTTAAGGCAATGTCCAGAGCCAGGAGGCCTACTTCATGACACTGAGGTCACCATGAAGTGAGGTGCCCGCATCCAGTGATGCCTAAAGGGATGACCTGGCTCCTAATATCCCTTTATCAGGGATATCCTGGAACTGGGACCTACATTCTGGTGATAACTGACTGCAAACTCTAACAAGTTAATAAAGTCGTACTTCCACATAACTGCCTGGTAGTTTGCAGTAAGGAACAGTAAGCTGGCAGATAAAATGTTCTCTCTTGACATCCTTGTCTAAAGGAGTAGGTCTTGGTTGTTGTAGTCTGTTCCACTTCGTTACCGCTTGTACCACCAGAGTTCAGGCTTGGGAGGAAGAGAATAAATATTTTACCCCCTTAGAGAGAAAAAAATATATCTTTTCAGCCCTCTGGGGCGTAGAGGCACAGATGGCTAGTGTCTTCAGCAAGCTCCAAAATGGCCTCCATAGGGAGCATTACTTTGGAGGGAGCTCCTGACTAAAGAAAATCCAGGAACTTGTGTGATGGGGGTCCTGAACTCCTTCAGCGGGATGTGGAGGGTGTTAACAATCCTTCTTAGCAGCTCTTGGTATTGCAACCATCATGTGGGGGGAGGGAAGCTGGCATCACTGCTTCAACTAGGAATGAAGAAGCAGGCATGTGTGGATCTGGCAGTACAGGCTGTTCCAGTGGCTCCAAATCCTCTTATTCCTTCCTCTCCTGTGGCAGTTGGGAATCTTCTGCTGGAGATGATCTTTTGTGAGAACAATGCCCCTAGTGTTCAAATTCTGGACCTCTACGGTGTACAAGAAATAAAGCAGGGGGAGTCGTCAAGATTGTTAAACAGCATGCTTATCCAGACCACACTAGTAGAAAAGGGAATTAAGCTGTATGCAAAATAAAAATACCCGAGTAATGAATACCTGAGTTCTTGGAAAGCCAAGTGGAAAGCAGTCTTGGCGGGAATCCCAACACACAGTAGGGGCCCCAGGCACTCCAGTAAGGCCAGTGGATGGGATCATACTGATAGTTCAGCAGACCCCATGGTGATTACCATGGATCCATGGTTGGTAGGTAAGGGTCCTGTGGAAGAGGAGGTCCTCAAAAGGCTCTGGGGGCCCTGTATGAACTGACATGCTGTGGACAAATCATCAATGGAACTGACAGCACTCATTCCTCCTCAGAGTAAGAGTTGTCAGACTCTAAGGGTGGAACCATTGGTACTGGCTGCATTCAACCAGAGGTGTAACCAAGTGAATAGCATCCCCACTGTGTTGGAGTGTCATAGCCCTGCCAGTGCTCAAGACTGGCAAGTGACGCCTGGACAATGTTGTGATTGGACCATGAGGTTCAATCAGATTGGAGACTCTGGATGCGTGTAAATAGTCAGATCCTCAATAAGGGAATACCAAGGTCTGGCAGGAGAACTGACTGGAGTTTCTGGAATTGGATCCATCGTGTAGGTGTAGGTACAGTATTCTTAGCGTTGTGCAAAACCGATGGTGCTAAATGTCTAGGGATTAACGGGGGGGAAACCCCTGGTCCACACTCACTAAACTACAACTATACACTAATTAACTATGAAACTGTTAACTAACAAAACTATTAAAACTATATACAATATTTTTTACAGGAAGTTGAGCCTAAGAAGCTACAACCTACTAACACAGGAGGTTCTGTCCTAGACCACACGTGGTGGAAAAAGAACCGAAGAGGTGATCGGTCCACATCGCCATGTCTGCCTACAGTTCACCCCACGAGGAGGCATGGTACATCAGCACAGACCAAGAGACATTGCTATTGAAGAATTTCCAGTACCAAGCACATGAAATGCATGTTCACCCACAAAGAATACCATAGGGTCCACCCTCAAAAAAGAACAAAACGTTTCCTATAAAAGGGCTTTACATTCAACAACAAAATATTTAGTGCACAGTACTGAGAGACAGTTGAAGACTCTATTCCCAGCTCTGCCACTGATTCACTATGTAACCGTGGCCAACTCACTGAGCCTTTCTGTGCCTCGCTGGAATACTAAGACAGGAATATTACAGCCTCCCTACCTCACTGGAGGTTTGCTTAATTGATACTTGTATAGTGCTTGGAGATCACTGTATGAAAGAATATTAAGTATGATATTAAATTTGTAAAGAGATGAGAACACTGAATTATAAATGCATTTTTCTTAAACTAAATGCTTTTTGAGTAGAAACTCTGTGTGTGCATGTGTGTTTGTCGAAGTACATATACAGGCATGTGTATAGCACTTAGAAGATTTTGGGCACTACTGGAATACAAATAATAAAATAAAAATGTATCTTACTTTTTTCCTGCACATAAAGGTAGCCTTCTATTGTAAACTGATTTGCTCTTTTATGTTCCTGAGGACTCTGCCTGATTTTGTTCATGAGCTCCTCCACCTCCGATCTTGTTCCTTCAAAACGATTTCTTGTCTAAATTGAAAAAAAAAAAAAAAAAAAGCTATTTAAAATAGAAAAATACTAGAAAAGCTACGTTCTGAAGCTTTGTGAGCAGCCTGCCTCAACCCTCCAGCATCAAGACACACACTCAAGGAGAGCAGACATCCTGGTCCAGAAGCAGGTTGCTGTAACCATCTGGAAACCGGCTATCCCTGACTGCTACTGGTCTGTTGCTAACCAATTTGGCTTTGGAAAGCTGAATGTGGATAAAGTGGTGGCAGAGGTTTCTGCGGCATTCCTGAAGTAAATCCCGCCTTTGAGAGAATGCGGTTTCCAAACTGTGCTGGGGCCATTGCTGGAATTCATGTGCCCATAGTTTTCTTGCCCTCCTAAAGGAGCATGTGAGTACGTAAACTAAAAAAGGTACTGCTCCATTGTTATGCAGGCCTTTGAAGACCATATCAACATGGGCTGCACTGGAAAGTTCATAATGCCAGGGTTTTCTGCCAATTGGGAGTCTACATTCAAAGACAGGCTGGGACACTAGTCCCATGAAATGACATTGCCATAAACGGAGTTACTTTCCCTACTATTATTCTAGGGGACCCCACGTAACCGTTTTTGTCTTGGTTTATGAAAGCATACCCTGATCTCAGAGGCGCCGGCAAAATAAGGTTAAATTACACTTTAGAAGGTGCAGAATGGTGGCTGAATGTGGTGTGGCAGATAGAAACCCCACTGGCACTGTCTAGAGACCCATTTGGATTCCAATGTCATCAATGCTGTTTGCATTACTGTGGCTTGCTGTGCTCTTCACAATCTTTGGGAAGCAAAAAGATGAGACATTTCTCCAGAATGGACACATGACAGTGACAGACTGCTGAGCCAGTACCTCAGCCACAAAATGCAGCTACCACAGTTGCAGCAGGATGCACCCAGGCAACAGAAATTAGAGATGCTCTGTGCTCTCACATCATGGACTAATGGAAGATGGAAAATAATACCTTTTATGAATGTGCTTATGCAATTCTTACAGTACATTAGGTAAGATGAGAGTGGTGGGGGTTGATTGTCATGAACTGTACTGCTTAAAAGCCTTGTGTGAAACAGATTCATAGATTCTAAGGCCAGAAGGGACCATTATGATCATCTAGTCTGACCTCCTGTATAGAACAGGTCATATATAGAAGTTCTCCAAAATAATTCCTAGAGCAGATCTTTTAGAAAAACATCCAATCTTGACTTTAAAATTACATCAACCACGATTCTAAGCCACTCAGGGAGCTGGCATTACTAAATCGGCATAGAGAGACACTTTACAGTGGACAGCACCACTGACCTCCATGTCTTTTGGGCTCTCAACCTCAGGGTCATTTCTGACTCTTCTTTCCATTCTCCTCCAAGGCTGTCACCAAGTATTGCCACTCCTTCCCCTAGAGCATTTTGAAAATCCAACCCAGCCTTTCAATTCCAACAGTTATAACAGTAATCTCACACTTTCATTACTGCAACCTCTCTGCATTTCCTGATACACATATTGCTGCCATTCAGTCCATCCGAAATACTGCTACAAAGATTGTTTTCCTTTCCCATTGCTCTGACCACATCACTTCCCTCTTCCAACATCTCACTGGGTCACCTTCATCTACAATTTCAAGTTCAACTCCTCATCTTCACCTTCAAAGCCCTGTACAACTTCATCCTGGCCTATATTTCAGATCTTATCTCTTATCTTGTCCTACTTCAGCTTTTTTGCGCTAATACCAATATCAGACTCAATGCCCTTTTACTATCCTTCTCCTATTTGCACCTTGGTGCCTTCTTTTATGCTGCCATCTGTGCTTTTTATATCTTCTCCCAATCCCAGTGGGAAAGACCCCTCATTTAATTCCTTTCAGAAAGGGTGACTTCTTCCAGGAAGCCCACTGTCACAACCGAAAAATTCCCTCTGCAACCCAGTACAAGTTGAGAATTCATGAGCGTGGAGAAAAGATGTACACAAACAAAAAGGAAATACAAGTGTGTTATCAAAGATGTTAACTTACATAACCATATATTATTGTAACACTTTTCCGCCTTTTCTCCCCACTACCGTCTGTTGTTCTGACTCATCAATTCATGTCTATAATCAGACTGTAACCTCCTAGAAGTACTGTGTCATAATTCCAGACAACCCTGGAGACCAACAGCCAATCAACAAAACAAGTGTCGCACAGGCCATCACTGTCTAAGTTTCCTTAAACAGCTCGATACTTGAGTGCTTCAAGTACATTATTTTCTGAAAGTATTGTTCTGAAGAAGAGAGTCTGGTTCAGAGCCTCCATGTCATTTTTTCTTTGGCCCCTTTAACGGAAGTACCAACAAGTGTGACAAAAATTGTTAGGAAGCCTGGCTGTCCCACTGAATGTTTTTCAGTTACCTACAGTGTAGTTCTGTAGTAATGACTTAAAGTCAATCCAGCCTGCATTCAGATGTATTCCATTGCCAAACCTCTGAGCCAGCCAACTGCACATACTTAAAATAAACTGTTAATTACATTAAACAAACATATCTAGTGTGAACATGAAAGAATTTAAATGCAAACTATGAAAAGCTGACAGAAAATATTTTAAAGAGTATTAGAGAACACTAGGGTGGCAGGGTTAGCTGTATTCTCAATTATTGCACAATGGATGATTCAGTCACATAATTGGTTAGCCAGAAGATGGCACTATAACCCCAAAGTTTCTCTTGATTAACTCACATTACCAAGAAACGAGTTATCCAAATACACAGTACACATTTTTTATTCCAAAAATTTGTAAATGGCTTAAATATAAAACATCTTAGCTTACATTCTGGATATTGATCTGCAGAGCCATTTTGTAGTGATTGAAGTCTTTGGCGAGTTCATAGCCCTGATGATAGAAAGTGAATATACCCTGAAAAAATGACAGCACCTGGAATACAAGCAGGAGAGCTTTCTTAGCAGGGCGAACGCCAATTGCCAGCAAAGATTGCTGTATTCTCATTTAGTCTTTACTAAGCATTTAAAAGAAGCATTTAAAAGAACAAGTAAACAAAAACTATCAGATTTCTTTAATAAAAATATTCTTACTAATGTCTACTATTCACAAGAATCTATTTTGTTAAAAATGGCTAACAACATAACTAACACCTGTGGAATCTGTCTTGCTTCCAGTCTCTTACAAATTATCTTTATTTTAAACTTGATCAAACAAGTACGAAATAGGGGTGACGATTAATCGCAGTTAACTCACACAATTAACTCAAAAAAATTAACTGTTTAAAAAAATTAATCGCGATTAATCAGTTTTAAATTGCACTGTTAAACAACAGAATAGCAATTGAAATTTATTAAATATTTTGGATGTTTCTCTACATTCTCAAATAATATTGATTTCAATTACAACACAGAATACAAAGTGCACAATGCTCACTTTATATTATTATTTATTACGAATATTTGCACGGTAAAAATGATAAACAAAAGAAATCGTATTTTCAATTCACCTCATACAAGTACTGTTGTGCAATCTCTTTATCGTCAAAGTGCAACTTACAAAGATTTTTGTTGTTACATAACTGCACTCAAAAACAAAACAATGTAAAACTTCGTGCCTACAAGTCCACTCAGTGCTACTTCTTTTTCAGCCAATCGCTAAGACAAACAAGTTTGTTTATATTTATGGGAGAAAATGCTGCCTGCTTCTTATTTACAATGTCACCAGAAAGTCAGAACAGGCATTCGGATGGCACTTTTGTAGCTGGTGTTGCAAGGTATTTACATGCCAGGTACACTAAACATTTGTATGCCCTTTCATGCTTTGGCCACCACTCCAGAGGACGTTTCCATGCTCATGATGCTTGTTAAAAAAAAAACCGTGTTAATTAAATTTGTGACTGAACTCCTTGGGGGAGAATTGTATGTCTCCTGCTCTGTTTTACCCGCATTCTGCCATATATTTTATATTATAGCAGTCTCGGATGATGACTCCGCACATATTGTTTGTTTTAAGAACACTTTCACTGCAGATTTGACAAAACACAAAGAAGGTCCTGGTAAGATTTCTAAAGATAGCTACAGCACTCGACTCCAGGTTTAAGAATCTAAAGCTCCTTCTAAATTCTGAGAGAGACAAGGTGTGGAGCATGCTTTCAGAAGTACACAATTCTACACTGTAAGTTCAACTTTCATGATAAAGAGATTACACTACAGTACTTATATTACGTGAATTGAAAAATAGTATTTCTTTTGTTTTTTACAGTGTAAATCAGGCGTTCTCAAACTGGGGGTTGTGACCCCTCTGGGGGCCACGAGATTATAACATGGGGGGCTGCGAGCTGTCCGCCTCCACTCCCAAACCCCGCTTCACCTCCAGCATTTATAATAATGTTCAATATAAAAAAAGGTGTTTAAAATTTATATGGGGGAGGGTCACACTCAGAGGCTTGCTGTGTGAAAGGGGTCACCAGTACGGAAGTTTGGGAACCACTGGTGTAAATATTTGTAATTAAAAATAAATAGAAAGTGAACACTGCACACTTTGTATTTTGTTGGTTTCAGAGTAACAGCCGTGTTAGTCTGTATTCGCAAAAAGAAAAGGAGTACTTGTGGCACCTTAGAGACTAACCAATTTATTTGAGCATGAGCTTTCGTGAGCTATAAATTGGTTAGTCTCTAAGGTGCCACAAGTACTCCTTTTCTTTTTGTATTTTGTGTTGTAATTGAAATCAATATATTTGAAAATGTAGAAAACATTCAAAAATATTTAAATAAATAGTATTCTATTATCGTTTAACAGTGTGATTAATTGTGAGATTGATCTTGACTGTTTTTGATAATTGTGTGATTAATCACAATTAATTTTTTTAATCGCTTGACAGCCCTAGTAAGAAAACAATAGGCAACTCCCAAAGCAAAGCGAGGGTGAAAATTCCACAGAAAGACGCAGACCTCTGTATTATGGAGAAAAGGAGCCACAGCCTGATGATGTAACAATACTTTGAAGCCACATTTAAGCAAACTATTTTCAAAACAGTGGTTCACTACCCTTGAAAAAATGCAAGGCTCATAAAATATCTACATGGCAAAGAAGGAGATGGGAACGAGCAATTCACGCCCTCAGTGAAAATTTAAATTTAAATTTAAATGAAAAAAGGAATATAATTTGCATATATTGAGTATAATAGACTCCACTATATTCAGATACAAATCAAGCAACAATTTCATCCCACATACAACTTACCCAGTCTTCAGAGGAAAAGGTTGTTGTGAAAAGCAGCTGAAAGAACCAGTTCACCAGAGCATGCATGAAGTTTGAGAATGTAATTTGGAGAGGTACTCATTTTAATTGGGCTTTCAGGAAGATAAATGGCTTTTGTTATGGAATCGCTAGATACCACAATAGTAAGCTCATAGACTCATTTATTTTAATTTGTTTTAACAGGACTTAGGGGACATATGCAAAAACACCCAAGGCCTTGTCTACAAACAAGCTGTGCCACCACTTCAAATATGCTTGCATAAGCAGACCAGTACAAACCCCCTACTTTGGGCATAGTTTATATCACAGTGCTTATATCAGCATAGCTCAGTGGTTCCCAGACTTGTTCCACTGCTTGTGCAGGGAAAGCCCCTGGTGGGCCAGGCCGGTTTGTTTACCAGCCGCGTCCGCAGGTTCAGCCGATCGCGGCTCCCAGTGGCCACGGTTTGCTGCTCCAGGCCAATGGGAGCTGCTGGAAGCGGCACGAGCTGAGTGAAAAACACTGCTGAAAAACACCATACACATGCACACTCTCTCAATAACTATCATAATGAGAGTGGTTATGAATGTTTCATAAATACATCTGAAACCAGAGGATACTAGCATAGCTTAAGGTTTTGTTACAAACCTAATTCAACTATCTGTGAAGGTTTGGGGAAATTTTAGAGAAAGCCCCCGCAGGAACTTTGAGTAAGCCTGGTCAGCATTGTTATGGTTTAGCTTGAAACCAAGTGAAGCTCATTGGTTTTACACACTTTCAACCCTGGCCAAGTTTGGTAGTTTCAGACTAATTTCACTTTGAGATTTTGGACCAGATTCAACCTTTCAGTGAGTGGGCTCAACTTTAAATTAAGTAAATAGGAGCTTAACCTGCAAACCCAAGCATGGAAACATGCTTTTTGGATTAGTCACGTTACATTTCAGGGGCTATGAATTCAATCAAAACAAACTGTTTGCCCAAAGACCCTGTGAACAAAAGCTGCCAAGTTTTGCACACCTCTGCCCTTAACAGGGTCTTCTGTAGAACATTTCCAGGGCTTGTCTGTACTCAAAAACTTGCATCAAAGTAACTTGATCAGTTATAGTTACACTGGTGGCTTTAAGCTAAATCAGTTTGTCTCTCTCTGTATATATTAGGAGTTTGCATATATGTAACGTGATAGTTTTTCATTCTACTTAAAAAGAAAAGGAGTACTTGTGGCACCTTAGAGACTAACAAATTTATTTGAACATAAGCTTTAATTGGTTAGTCTCTAAGGTGCCACAAGTACTCCTTTTCTTTTTGCGAATACAGACAAACACGGCTGCTACTCTGAAACCTGTCATTCTACTTCGTTACCAGTTCCTTAGTTTTCTTAGAAAGCAGAAATCAGCACTGATCCTCTTTGTTTTCCACCCTCTTACACTCCATCTCTCCCCCTTGTCAAAGCCATCAGGTGCTGCTTTCTTATATAATAAATTCTATAGTACTTACAGGTTCCACACACTCAAATTTCTTCCGTTCCTGTATCTCCTGCAGCTTGCACACATATTCAAGTGACAGCTCATAAAAGTGTTTTCTATTTTGCTCCACTTGGTAATCTGCCTACAGACAGAACAGAGCTGTTTTAGGTTTCACAGACATTATGCCGATAGCTTCAGAATGACATGTATACAGAGCTGAAGATGGTTAGTGATAAAACTCTCTAGGCGAAGGACTAGCGAAGGACTTCATTAAAGTAAAAAGAAAAGGAGTACTTGTGGCACCTTAGAGACTAACAAATTTATCTGAGCATAAGCTTTTGTGAGCTACAGCTCACTTCATCGGATGCATTCGGTGGAAAATACAGTGGGGAGATTTATATACATAGAGAACATGAAACAATGGTTGTTACCATACACACTGTAACGAGAGTGATCACCTAAGGTGAGCTATTACCAGCAGGAGAGCAGGGAGGGGGAAAAACCTTTTGTAGCGAGCTGTAACTCACGAAAGCTTATGCTCAAATAAATTTGTTAGTCTCTAAAGTGCTACAAGTACTCCTTTTCTTTTTGCGAATACAGACTAACACGGCTGCTACTCTGAAACCTTTCATTACAGTAGCTTACTTTGGATACATTAACAGCAATGCCGTTTACCATTTGCTTGATTGTGTTTTGTTTCAGAAGGTGGAGTGTTTTTGGAAACTCACGTGACATTTCATTATAATTGCAATGCAGATCACAAACATGTCGGTGCAAACTTACACTGATTATTTAATATCACACAAGAGGGCCCTGCAGGGACACAGAGGTGATAAGACGACTCATACCTAAGAGATGTGAAATGCTTCCATTCAACCCTGGGTGGAAGTGTTACCGCTGAAGATTCTCTGTCATTGTCTGTATTGCTCCTCACCCCCAAAAAACTGCTGTTGCTCTGAAACCTCTGGAAGGTTTCATCTCCTCCTCTCCTGCCCATCCTGAACATGTATGAATTGTAATGGCAAGTAAGATGATAATCTGGCCCCTATCTTACTTGCTTATTTGTCAAGGGTTTCTTTGATGCATTATACAGGCATCCGTACTGTGTACCACTAGCAATAAAAGACAGTTTAAAAGGATAATACCTTTATCTTGGGTATTAAACAAACCATACAGCCTACAAAATACTGAAAATATGTAGCCTTAGTTCTAACCCAGGCAGATGTATCAATATTTTAGCTTTTATAAAGTGCCAATGTCATACTGATCTCATGTACTAATTACACTTTAGCTACCATTCATTCCTATACCAGCCGAATACTGCTTTATGCTGTTAGGAAATTAGTACAGGTTATTAATAAAGATACAGGTGTCCAAGCCAAGTCTTCAACTGAAGAGGAACTGAACAATGGCTAACATCCCCTTATTAAAATAAATTTGATGAAAGGACAGTGTCATTCCAATTGTTAAATGATCATTACTGAAGTCCTCCTCTGTGAAATGGTATCAACTGCCTTCCAGGAATTCCATAAAAGCCTCAGATCCCCAAAAAGTGCAAACTCCAGAGAAAGAGGAAAAAAGGGTAGGGAAGGGAAAAGAAAGGGAAAACCCAGACTTACCATAACCTCCAGCTCAAAAGACTATTAAAACATGGTTCTGGTACAACATTAACTACTGTGCTGTGAAGTGACCATAAGTCAAAAATAGCTTCAAAATGTTTTGTATTTAAACAAAAATAAAAATCAATCCTCTATTGCTCTGTGCCAATATTTTGTGAATGAAGACACACATATTGAATGATCACATTTTAAAAAAGAACCACACACTGAAGTCATCTGCATGTTTGCAACATTAAGGAAAAAGGTTTAAAAATAAGTGGGTTAGTACCTAGAAACCTAATTTATGCATGGAATACAATTTACGTATGGTTTGTGAAGTTAGTCATGCCTATAATGCATTGTATGCAATACATAGCCATTTAGAATCATAGGATGTAGATATGGAAAGGTTCTCTTAAGTGATTGTGATGGGGTTTACTATCTATGTCCCATGAGGCACCTGCCCCTTAGGACTAAGGTTACCCAGGTGGAGCCAAGGTCTAGCTCTCTATTAATTATTATTATTATTATTATTAGTGTTAAAGGCCCCAGATGGCACTACACATTATAACAGACACCTAGTCCATCCCCCTGTCAATGAAGGATTATATCCCTAAACTTTCTGAGGTATGGACTGTGACTTTATTAGGGTACTGTATGTTGTTTGTACATCAGAGGTGCTGTACAAACAATACCTGCAACATGCCTTATAGTTTCAGGAACAATCCTACATTGACAGAGGCAGGAGCCCTCCCACAGTAATATAGCTTCCACCACAACATAGCACATTTTCTTGGTTTGTCAAGTTCACTTTTAAACTATCTCATTTAAATGCATACTATGTACGCATAAAGGAAAGGACACAGAAAGCCAAGTGTATGGCTAATTTAGTAGCCAACTCCATCAATTTTATGCATACATGTTTCCTAAGCTTGTGCAAAAGCTTTTTCCATTTTAAGTCCTATAGGCATTAAATAAAAGCATGCTTTGGCTGTTAAAATGTTTAGTATTCTGTTTTCTAACATTTCTAAAAACAGGAATGAGAAGTTAGATATAACTGACAAGTTTTAAAGAATATTTTTAATTGATAATAGAAGGAATTGTTGTAAGTGAACTTTGTATTTGAAAATTCAGTAAAGAAAATTAAATACATCTACTTTTACTTTCTCTATACTTTGAACAAGTGGTGCTGATACTGTTACTAGACCTCTGTTCAAAATGGCTCTGAGGCTGTTCTCTCTGGAGTATTCTGCATTTCCACTCACGTGGTATCTCATCTCTGTTTTAGATGTTTACAAGTTTCCTGACCTTGAGATATGCCCCATTACAGGCCTATAAAAAGGTGGAAAATAACACTTTCGTTTTTCTGTACCAAGTTTTCTATGGTATCTAATCAATTTGGTAAGAACAATTTCTACCCATGATCCTACAAACACTTATGCACATGCTTAAAGTTAAGCACATGAGTAGTTCCAATTGACTTCAATCAGACTACTCACCAGTTCAAAGTTAAGTACACGGAGACTTGCAAAACCAGGGCCTAACTTTCTGAGTAACACAACATGCAGAGTCAATATGCTGATAAAATGCAAATACATGCCGGGTGCTCAAATTATTAGGTAACTGGCTGATTGTGAAAAGAATTTATATGAACGAGGCTGATGGGAACATTTTGTTCAAAAAACCTTACATTTGGGGGACTTTTAAGTGCTGCTAAATATATGTAAAACATGTAGAAGCTAAACAGAAAATTAAGAATTCTGGGAGATTTTCCTAATGTAAAGTAACCCTTCTGTCTACAGAGGCTCGAACAAACTTCCTTTGCTCATTTTCTCATACCTTACTTACTGGTCCTTGAGAAATAGCAACTGACAAAATCTATCATGGACCACTGAGGGGACAGAAGGAATGCCAACAAAAACAAGGTCTGTTAGTCTTGAGCTATAAAGACATCAACAATCTTTCCTCTTCCTGTGTAGCATCACTGGATAAAGAGGTGCTCCAAGTTTTAAAAAATATCAGCATGCAACAAGCTTTTGCATTTAGCATTCCATTCCATCATATCAATTGTCAGCTGTCAACCCAATCTACATATTACTGTGTAAGCATATATGCAGTGAAACCTTACTATAAATGCAGGTGTGTCCACACTATGTTCATGCTTTACTACTCCTTCAACTGTCTGTAAAAGTAACAAAGTTCAGTAGTGTTGTGTATATGTACTAAAAATATTCACACTTAATCCAAAAGACATCAAACAATGGCAATGTTCAAACGACATTGATTTCTTGAAGAAAACCAAATTTCCTTGGTTGATGGCAATTTTGCCTTCAACAGCCTAAGTGCTCTTTTTGTACTTTCATTAATATATTTAATACAAAAAGGAAAGACCCTCATTTTCAGCAACATTGCTGAAGAAATAGTAGCAGCAGTACCTCTAGTAGCTGTGGCTCTTTCTTCCTAGCTGATAAATTTAAATGTTTCTCTAAAAAGCTGTAGTTTTTCTCTGTCTCTTTATCAAACTTCTTCTTTTCCTCCTGCAAGTAAAAAGCAATAAATTCAGTATCATTCACTTAAATATGAAAATACGAGAACAATGTGTCTGTTCGCTTGTTAAAACTGTAGGTGAGAGGTGTAGCACAGCAGCAGTAAGGGAGTAAAAAACAAAATGCCATGCCCCCTCCCAATAAATGAGAACAAGCAACACTTTAAATCATTTTTTTAAATCCTGTCTGAGGGCCTAAACTGAATACAGGCCAGTTGCACTGTAATGACAGAAACTCTATCATGCTAACAAATGCCTGAGCTTTTCCAGTGTAAAAACAAAACAAAACAAAACAAATCTACAACTATGTTTAGTGTTGCCAACTCTTGAGATTTTATTGTGAATCTCATGAAGCTTGCCATTTTTTTAAAAAGCCCCTGCTCTTTGCTTCATGATTACATGAGAATCGCATCTTTAATTTTTAAAAAAGGTGTATGTTTCTAGCCCTCACGGTGGTAAAGAAAAGCTTAAAAATATGACCCAAGTATACGCTAAAGGTTCAGAAACGAGAAAATAAAATTCAATTAATTATTTTTTTTTAAACTCCGTATTTTAAAAGCAATCTAATTTGTTTGGCTTGATTCATGATTTTTGATCACTGGGTTTGGCAATACTGAGTGTTACTAGGGTATAGGGAGTTGTAAAAGGCCAACTGCTAAGTTTATGACAATCTTGAGCTAAAGCCTGGATCTCTGTGCTGAATTCCTCCATCATGCTGGGGGGCATTCAAGAAAGAAGTGGCCTTCTTTCCACCTTAAAGTTACTAGTGTTATATCAGTAATGGCTTGTCCACTGGAAAACCTATTTGTTTGAGTACTAGTGTAGGGTAATTTGGGGTTGTCTGTACATCTTTTATTCTGTATGTACCCTCAGCCATACACATGCACACGTGCACGAAGCAACACAAGAACAAAGCGTTGTATTATTAAACCTTTGTTGTCAGGATCTGACCAACAGTCTTACTAGTTATTGTAATAATTGTTTATAAGGTTTCATGGAATTCTGTTACATGTCTAGTATCAGAGATTTCTGTCCCAGAATGGTGCACGTTTAGTTATTTTCAGCAAACTCAAAACCCAAAACTATAGTGGGAGTCTTTAGGATAGAAATGTATGTTTATGTCAAAATTGCTATACACTTTGTTTAAAGCATAGACATACTCTTAAAAATGCTATCATGAGGATCCATATTTTATTTTCTCTCGATGATTTCCCAACCAAATCCACTCAGATTACAAAGGAAGTGTTTTTTCCCCTCCTAGTTACTAGCTCAGCAAACTCAAATTGGGCTGAATTAAAGTTAAGTTGTGCAACTGAAACCTATTTAACAATCTTGTTATGCATGTGCCAGAACAGAATCCATTTGACTCTCTAACAGCATTGCAGAGTCAATGCGTCTAATATGAGTAAAAGCACTAAATTGCTTAATTTAGACAAAGTAAGCAAATAGGACTCCATATGTACACCCAAAGGAGATCAGTTGAGTCTCAAGAGGAAATGCACCTTTAGATTTGGGACTATACACACACAGCCATCCCTTCTCCCTTTCATCTCTAATCTCATTAAACATGTTGTCTACAATCGCTGCTGGAATTCCTCTCCTCCAACTTCATCTTAGACCAATCCAGCTTCTGCCCTTGTATTCCACTGAAACCACTCTTACCAAAGTTTCTAATGACCTCTTCCTAGCCAAAGCTCAGAACTAATGGTCAATTTTCATCCTCCTTGACCTGTCAGCCACCTTCAACACAGTGGACCATGCTCTTCTTTCTGAAATCATGTCTTCCCTTGGCACCTGTAATTCTGTCCTGTCCCAGTCCTCCGACCTCTCTCATCATTCTTTCAGCATGTCCTTTGGAGGAGCCTCCTCATTCCCCCCCTTCAACTTTCTGTGTGGGTTCCACCAAGCTCTCTGTCCTTGGTCCCCTTCTCTTCTCCCTCTACACCTGACCTCTGGGAAATGTCATCCATAAACACAAATTCAACAACCATCTCTACGCTGATGACTCTCAGACCTCTCTCTCTACCCCAGGCCTGTGTCCTCCGGTCCAAACTAAAATCTCAGCCTGTCTCTCTGACATCTCCTCATAGATGTCTAGCCACCAGCTGAAGTTAAACACGGCTAAAACAGCTTCTAATCCCCACTACACCTCTCTCCCACCAAAGCCCTGCCAGCACTGTGAACACCACCACAATCCTGTCTGTTGCTCTGGTCTGTAACCTAGGCATCTCTTTTGACTCAGACCTGTCTCTAAGTCCTCACGTCTAGGGTATGTCTAAACCTTGCTGCTTCTTTCTGAAAAACGTCTCTAAGATGCGGACTATCCTATCAGCTAGAACTCTGGTCCAAACTCTCATCAGCTCCTGTCTAGATTACTGCACATCCTTCTCTCTTGCCCTGACAAACACAGTCTAACCTTGCTCATATCAATTCAGAATGTTGACCCTATCACCCTGTCTTTGCATTCCTCCACTGGCTCTCCTTTCCCTATCACATCAAACATAAGCTACTTGTCTTCTCTTTCATGACCTTTCAGGGTCTATCCCCTCTCCATCTCTCATTTGCTACTGAAATGTTGACTCTTGCCTTCCATCAGCCCATGATGCCAGCCTCTGTAGCCCACTTGTTAAATTTTTTAACAATCACATTTGTGCTTTCTCCTATACTGCCCCTCAGGCTTGGGAGGATCTCCCCTTAAAAACCTGCAAAACACACAGAAAAAGATAAAAATACTTTTATAAAGTGTATTTGAAAGTCTCTTCATAAAATCTTAGACCTTTTGTTCAAAAAAAAGCAGACAGGTAGTTCAATCTATGCCCCGTTGCACCTTACAGAACTACTTCCTACAGTCCCCACTAAAGTCTCATCTCATTAGCTCATTTGTATTTCCTGGGAGGGGAAGCGGGGGACTAAGAAGCATTCAGTGACATTTTAAAATCATGCACTAACTTGAGGAATCTGCAAATTCAATATTAAACAACCCCTGAAGTCCTTGATGCCACTGGTCATGCCCACCATTTCATTTTCTATTAAATCAACTGACCTTTTTGGAATGTTTAAGGCAGTGCAATATCCTGACTACCTTCAATGGCTGTATAGGTCTTTTTCCTAATACACAACGTAATCCACAGCTTACTTAATTATTTCCATGGACTTCAGTGGGCTGTGGCTCAGGTATATACAGCCAATATTTTTTTTCCTGAATCTCAGAAATAGGTGCAACCAGGAGCAATTTAACTATTAGATTTGTGTGCACAAATGCCATCTACACATGCAAATCAAAATTTTGCAGTATTTTGGATGCTGCATTTACAAAAGTGACAGCCTAAGTATTAGTTATTTTAGATTTGTTGGAAATATGATTCTATAGGTCTAATGTAGCAGAAACAATTTCAGAACAATCCTTCCCTTTCATCATTTCTATTTTTCTTGATTCAGTTAATTATAGAGTCAAGTCAAGACTAGGGCAACTGGCAATCAGAACAATTTTTGTGCTGTCTTGTTATAGGAGTAGTAAAAATTAAAATTTAGTAATATAATATTGGGATCAAATTCTAAGAATGATAACAGGTTCTTTACCACAAGATGCTAATTGAATTCAAATTTCCTATCATCCTATATTATTTTGAAAACGATCTATTACAAGGTTCTCAAACTGTGGGTCGGGACCCCAAAGTGGATCGTGACCCGATTTTAATGGGGTCACCAATGCTGGTGTTGACCCTGGGCCCCAGCAAGTCTGAAGCCCAAGCCACACCGCCCAGGGCTAAGGTTACATGCCCCCAGCGCAGGGTAGAAGCCCTTGGCTTCAACTTTGCCCCTCCCCCGCCCAGGGTCTCAGGCGGCGGGGCTCGGGAGGGCTCAGTCTTCGGTCCCCCCTCCTGGGGTCATGTAGTAATTTTTGTTGTCAGAAGGGGGTCACGGTGCAATGAAGTTTGAGAACCGCTCATCTATTATATCAAAGACATATTGGTTATGATCTACTCACTGAAGTACTCACTACATTTTCTCTTACACTCTTTCTGCTTTGTTCTTAATGACACCAGATAATATTCTGTTCCTTGAGCTGAATGACTTTGAGGAAACCTTTGTCTTATTTGAAAAGGAACACTTTTAATCTGTTTAGGACCTGTTCACAAGCAAGGTTTTACAAAATGTAATGTTAATAAAAAACCTAGGTTAGACCTAGAATGTAGGTTTCCTATCTCATGGGGTTCTTTAAGCATACCACTATTCTAGACATCGTCCCTTTAATTAAACTCATCTAAAATTAAAGATGATGATGATGATGATGTGTTTGGGTCAATCAGATCCTTTACCAGAGTCAAGCCCAAACATGTAATTGAATTCTAAAGAGAGGAAGAAGCCAAAACCAAACTGATAAATTACTGAAGTGAAACAATATAATAAATGGTTTCAGCATCATTATAGACTATGTGAGATTAGCACATGGGAAGCCGCGGAGGGGGAAAAGAAAGAGGATAAAGATGTCATTGTGTTTACATATTATATTAAAGTGAGTGCTTAAGAATTTGTGCTTTGCCAAAAAGATACTTCCTTCCCCATATGCACAACCCCACTGTACTCTGGTTAAATTCAGGCTGTTGTTTTTTTTTTTTCAACTGTGATGCTCCTTTTCAAGGGGTTAATTCAGTGAGGGCTCAGAATTGGACCTGATCTATCCAATCCAGACTCATTTTTCCATAGGAGTAAAACTGTTTAATATTAAGCAGCAGTAATTTAAGGTGAACTAAACATTCAGTGTTTGCTTTTTGTAGTGAGCATGTGCATTTTTCCTACAGCAAATATACTTACTGTTCTAGATTCAGACGTAATAGTTCTAACTGTACTTGGAGATGTTGATATTATGCAATGTTATCTTTCCAATACCATGGCTAATGTTTCAGTGCTTCCATTATACTGGATATTTTTTAAAAATTCCTGAAAAGTATTCTTCAGATCTCCATAAAACTGCTTTAAGCTTAAAATTTAGCACTATTCAGTACTTAATATAGAAGATGTTTTGTTCTAAATATATTTAAAATTCTAGATCGAGAGGCCAAATCCTGAAGTTCCTACAATTTATATTTTGTCCTTACTCAGGTAAAACTATTTAAAGTCAATGTGAGGTTTGCCTAAATAAGGACTGCACAAAAATGGAGTAAAAGCCTAAAACTTGGCCCAAGGTAATCTATGTTGCTATTATGCTTTTGGAGAAATTACCCTTTTGATAATGTTAGGAGACCCAGGTTTCAATTCCCTTGAAGAAAGCCTTTTTGTGTTTATAGATACAGTACATATATTTATCATGACCCTGAATTTATAAAGGAGCTTTTCATCCAAAAAAAATCCTGAAGCATTTCTCAAATCTTATGTACTGGGATCCTTTTGGCCACAACTGAAGTCCAGCCACTTCCAGGATGGAACATGTTCTCTGTTTAACAGTGCACAGTAATACTGTAGAGGTTGAGACAGGAAGTGAGGAATGATGTATCCAAATGAAATTGTATTGAGAAATTCAGGGGGGCAGAATGCAGTTACCCAGTTGACAGGACAGAAGGGTGAAACACTGGTGAAAAGTGCCATAGGATTTTTAATGATTTTTAATTCATAAATGATAACGAGCTCTCATCTAAAAGACAGCAATACCCTTTGGCAGTCAGGGGCTAACTATGGGACCACTAACTTCTTGTTGTTTTTTTGCCTTAGAAGAGGCCCAATTACTGAGAACTTTTAAAATATGCTAGACAAAAACCCTTCGAAGCTTGTGAGCTCTGACAAAACTCTCATGGCCCCAGAAGATTAAGCGAAGGCGGAACTGATGTTCTGTTTTAATTGTTTACGATCCAAGATAGAACATTTTCCCCTCATGTACCGTGAAGAGGTATTCTTGTTCTGAGTTTAAAGTGAATCAGGAAGCAACATTTAGAGACTCAATAAAAGAGAAAAAGCTCTTCACTCTGGTGCTGAACAGAGTGGAATTTTACCTTCCTGATGGATAAATTCAGCAACCAAAGTTCAGTCAGGAGGAAACGGACCTGTTGTATTACAGAAGCACTAACTTTTGGCTGGAGAGATTTTGGCTCAGGAGGGGTTTTTACAGACAATTTGGCTTCTTGCAAGTTCTTGCATTTTGCTGCAATTGCTGTAGAAGAAAAAGTTTTAGAAGTGTTTTCGGTATTAGAAACTATTTCGAAAATTCACCATGCCTGTGTTCCTGGTAAGGGAGATTTAAGCATTTTAAACCTTAATTGAAATTTCCCTGTATTTTTTAGATACCACTTCCAAGTGAAACCTCAAAAGGGTCAAGCTCTGACATCTGCAGACCGATTACACAGTTTATTAAGGTGAGTTTTGGAAATGTACACAGCGGAAGAGAGTGTTAAGGAGTTTCTCTTAGGGCTTTTTTGTTAGAGTTTAAAAACTGTCTTTAGGAGGAAAAGCTACAAGGAGGTAAACTCTGTATCTACTATTTCCATCTGTAAAGAATGTCTTTAAAGAATGGTTTAATAGAGGGTGTTCAGGCTTCATTATTGAAAATAAATATGATACAGACAGGAGAGACAGACATCCTTAATCACAAAGAATCACGAATTCTTTGGAGCAGGCTGAGACAAGCCAATCTCTAAACTACTCACCCTCCCAATCCACTACCCTAAACAATTTGGAATAATTTTATTTTTAATAAAGAGTTATCAGTTCTAATTTCAACAATGGGAAATATAAGAAGAAAGGGTATGAGGATAAATTCTTGAGGTAGTTAACATGTAGCAGGCTTTTAAATATGCAAGTAGGTGGACGTACAGCAGAAGATTATGGTCATCCATTAGCAACACGAGAATGCTCTTTGTGGCATTTCTTTTATCCAAGACAGAAAAGACAAGGGAGGGGGGAGAGGGAAGGAGAGAAAAGGACACATTCCTCCCCTCTCACGGCATATTTCCCATTCATTTCTGAACCAAGTTCCCAAAGAAAAAAATTGGCACATAAAAAAAGATAAATACCAGCATTTCTCTGTGCGCTGCCAAATTGGTATCATGAGGATACTTTGACCAAATAGAGAAATTAAACTCATCTCTTTAAAAAAGGGCAAACAAATACATTTGAGACGAACCTTTACAGCTCCTAGCTGCTCCTTCCTAAATTTTTCCAAAGGTTTGATCAGAGTTTCGGTAACACTGAGTGCCTAGAGAAAGAAAAACAACAGAGTATATAGTGTGGTATCCACAGAGGAGAAAGGCTAGTCATTTATTTTACCCTCCCAACTGCAAATAGTACAAAAAATTAAAAGCTCCAGAGTATCATTTTCAAAAGCACTTAAATGAGATAGGAGCCTGAGCCCCATTTTCTAAACCCATATGGCTCCTAAATCACTTAAGAGCTTTTGAAAAAATTATTCCTCAGCTCATCTTGAAGCAGACATTAAAATATTTTCAAAGTTGAGCATCATGAACTATGCAAATACAATAGTGAAGGTTTGGCTGAGGTTTCCTCCAGTCTTTCTGAACAAGGCAACAGTCTCTTAACAATTGAGCTTTGTCCCATTCATTAACAAAACCTTTCATTGCATTTTTTCCTTATAAATGCCAACAATTTAATTTTACTTAGGGGCATCAGATCACGTTATTGCAACAAATGCAGAACTGAATAGCAAATACACTCTTCATATACCCGCCTGCCAATTAAGTCTTGCAATATATTTCTCATATACTGTACTAAGATTAATAGTACACAAAAAAACACCCTACATTAAAAGAAAATTATTTAGGTTGCAAAGTCATATTCTCAAAACTTAGGAAATGATAGATTTACAGTTGCCTTCATTTCATGTTCATCCTGCATATTCATTCTGTGCACTGAAACACGGCAGTTTTTGCACGGGAACATCAAGCCCCAAACTCTGTCATCTCCCCCAAAAGTTGGATAAGCTCCTGCTCTACATGAGGTGGAAATGGCTGAAGTCAAGTGCTTGGAATGGGGGTGATGGGGAGGTTAAAGGGAGGGGGAGCCTGGCTCAGTCCACATCGTCACACACACTACAGATACTACAGCTGTTTCCAATGCAGCAGTGGCCATGTGGGCCTCACTCTTTAGAACATTCATGTCTTTAGTTATTTTGACAGATTGCTAACATCTTTCTGAGAAATGAAAGCAGAGAAAAGAAATGGCAATTTTAACACTTTATAACCGGGTGAACCCTAAAATTAATATCATGGGACAAGCAAAAGGCAAGTCTCTAGCCTCAAGGCTCTGTCCCTGCAGAATATTAAAGGCCTGCTGTTTACAATGGAGGTGCGAGAGCTTCTCATAAAAGCCCTACAAGACTTCTATAATGGAAAATGTTAGGCAACCTAAATATAAAGCTTGCTACAAACTCTCTCTAGAATTCCAAAGTGAGGGAGCAAGACAGAAGTTCATCTCTCCCGCATACACACACAGTCTGGAGCAACCCAGCACCAGACTTGGGGAAGTGGGCTCCCCGGTCATCCCCTGAAGCTCAGTGCTTGCCAGGAAGACAATACACCATGATGAGGGAGTATTGTGTACAGACGATTGTGAGGTAGCTAAGGAGCTCTCATAGGTTCAAATAAACTTCAAATGAGCAGCTAAACACGATTCACCAATAGTAAGATCGTAAAATATAAGGATATTAAATAATAAAAGTCAAAACTGAGGTGCAGCAACTTGTTGCAGCAAAGGAGAATTATAATTATCAAAACTGATTAGGAACTTCAAACAAACAGGTGAGTAAACAGTTAACTGGCCTCATGACATTTTCAACAGTTCAATTAAAACAGCTCTGAGCCAAGCCCAGCATTTGTTGGAATAAGGGTTTCACATTGTAAAAGAAAGGACACAATGAAATACTTATAATTTACCCATGTTGGTCGGGTATGGAAAGTAAAGTACTTGTAAAGGAAATTGATCTCTGATGATTTTCTTCTATATTTTTTAAAATAGCGTTTCCCTTGTCCTTCATGATAAGAAGGCTTTCCTTATCCTCTACATGGCAAGAAGAATTTTACCCTCATTTAATTGCATATATCAATCATTACCCAATCGCACAGAACTGAAGGTTAATTTGCAGAAAGGGGACATGGTTACACTGCCGCCCTGCTGCCACCCTACCTCCCACCCCTACCCCAAAAAAGTATATGGACAATGGGTGACATTTTTAAATAAAAACAAGTGCCAACAAAGATAGATCTATGAAGAAAGGATCTGCACTATCAAAAAACACGAGGAACGTAGAGCAAGGAGAAAAACTCAGTATATTCTTATAGGAGAGGATACTGCTCACCTACAAGAAAGCTATTTACCTGCAATTGCAGTTCTCTGACAGTACGAACTGTACAAGAGTCATATTCTTAGGTCAACACTTCCAGTGTAAAGGCAGCTGGTAAATCCTATAGATTTAGAGCTTAAAGGAAAGCTCTGTCCCTCCTAAAGTTTCTATTGCTTCACATGCTAGTTTGCTGAATGACATTTCCTTGGAAAACAATATCTGACTGAACACTTTCATTTTATATCTTGGACAATCCACCTCCAATGTTATAAGACAGTACGGCTAAGTTCTTGGACAGTTTTCTTGCAAGGTATTAATCTTACCCTTGCTGCATGAGTCTAATTTAACTGTCTTAGAGTTATAAGAACACGATCTGAGTTGAATATGCCCAATGCCCCTTCTATGTACCATAAGTGTGGTAGACTCTCTCTCTAATTAGCCATCTTTCAGCTGTGATATTTTTATGTTGAAACTGGAGCACTAGTGCTTGCTCGACACTGCCATTTAAAACCTGTACTCTGCCATGTCCCCTTGCAAAAACCTCTGGCTAATGCTCCCTACTCCACAGACATCTCTAGAGCTCTTTAGTTTTGAATTTCTACCTGCCACACACTGGGAATATGAACCAGGAGTGGGTCTATTAAAACTGGGTTCTTTAGACTAGAGGACATTTAACAAGCAGCTCCCTGCTCTTCCATACTCTGATGTTTTAAGTTTGTACAAGAAATCTACAAGTAAGATATACAAGAGAAAAGAGACCAGACATCCCTTCCTGGCTCACTAGAACATTTGACAATAAGCAGTATAAATTATTGGATTGTATCAAAGTGAAACATAAGCCAGTCCTGAGACGATATAATTTCATTCCTTTTATCAGAGATCACAGCCTAACTGAAGTGAGTTAACCAATCTCCTAATGTTTTTTTTTAAAAAGTTCAAGAAACTACCAAAGCGGTTTGATAAGGGGAACTGTTTCTAAATCAACCCTACATGGAATTACATGCTTTGGTCCAATCACACTCCCATGGGCCAAAATGGAAGCAGGATCAGGTTTTGCACATTTAACATTCTGAAAAGCAAGACCCTTGGCATAGAGAAAAAATGCTGGCAGCATGTTCTTGGGTCCTCATTTCAGTTTTAATTTATTTTCTAGTCAGTGGAAGGTTATGATCTGGTCCAAAAGACACTCAGAGATGTCTCCAATGACTTATATGCCGCTCTGTGTTTCACTCTGGAAGAACACTTTGCATCCATTTTATTGGCAAAGGGACTGTGGGTCTCACAAAGTTAGTAACCTAATATCAGCCGAGAGGACAAAAATGCAACAATATTTCATGAAGTCCTTCTTCTAAAAAGGGAAGACAAGTGAAGGAGGTGATTTTCAATGGAATGGTATTAAGAATGCCATGGACAATTTCTTTGGAAGCTTTCACTTTTTAAGAAGTATCTTCTACAAAACTGGTTATGAACAGAAATATTTTCAATTACACAGCAACAGGAATCAGGGAAGATGGGGATTCAAAGAGTCTAAGATACTATTAGCTTTGCAAGCAAAAATATTCAGTGTTTCCAGCTGGGAAGGGGAAGAGTTGGAGGAAAAATATCCCTTCCAAAAATCAGTTTCCAAATGGAACATGTAGGATGTGAGAAATAGACAGTGAAGTGAATCAGAAAACAGGTCTAGATCTTAGGAAATAGAGAATCTTCTGAAGTTTGCCCTTTCAGTCAGCAACTAGTTTTTCCTTGTTCTCAAAAATGTAATATACTTGAGTCAGACAGTATTATGGAACTCATTTCTCCTGTTTAGTATAAAATTAATCAGGGGATGAAACGGCTGCACTGAAAAGCAAGGAATCCAAGTGCCAGTGACAGCTGCAGTGTTTATGATCCAACATTTCAATTCTTATCAGTTTACTCCTTTTCCACAGAACTTAATAAAAACACCATTAACTACCAGCAAACCAGCTAATACCAAGTTTTAATTTTAAATGAAAAACAGAACCAGTCAGTTAAAGGTTAGGACTGAAACTCTTTAGTAAATTTAAGTCTCGGGCTATGTAGAACTGATCAATTAAATTGTTTTTAATTGTTCACTTTATTAATATAACTTCATAAGCAAAGTTTTATGAAAGAAACAACATTCATTCATAAAACCGGTTACCCCAATAACTGGCTAATTGAGTTTCACTTTCAATCCAATTGCTGCTTAAATCGCTGAAACTTACACTGTTTCAACATTGTAACTTCTGCTCACTGCTTGTCATTCATTATACTTGTCTATATTGTAACTTCTGTTCCCTGTTTGCCATTCCTTACACTTGTCCATACTGTAACTCATAACTCCATTTTAACTTGTCCCAAACTCCATTTTAAAATGCTCACTCCATTTTGTAAAAGCTTGCTGCAACCTTCATTTTTGCAAAACCCTGCTGTAATCTTATTAGTTTAGTTTAGAAGTGTGAATGAGGTATGTATGGATGATGAAATCAACCTCCAGCCCCAGCCTGTCCTTATGAAATAAAGTGTAAACACCCAAGGCTGAAGATGCAGACAACAGCCCTGACAAAGTAAGAGGAGTCCACCCTCAAAAGAAAAGAACAAAAGTACAATTGAAGAAATATCAAAGCCAGGTCCTAGGCTGAAAGTCATGTCTGCAAGTGACAGGTGATCAATGACGCTGAAGCCAGAGGCAGCCTGACACAGCAAGACCCATAGACTCTGGATTCAAACTGAAGCCTATAAAAAGGAGGGGTGAGATGGAAGACTTTGAAGGGTAACTTCCTGCTGCCAGCATGGAAGGGCATCGGTGTATGCCCAACAGAGACCCAGATCTTCCTTGTGCCCGGCTTTTCTGGCTAGTTAGCCGCCACAAGCTATGAACCCAAGCCACAAACTCAAGCTACATTCAGGACTGGTAACTATACAGCAGCTGCAGAACGTGTGTGTGTGTGTGTACGAATGTGACACTGAATAAAATGTTATAGATATAACTGACTGCCTCCTAGGATTCTTTCTGTATTCACAATAAATGTGACATTTTGTCTTATCCCCTTTAATAAGATCCTGCTGGCTTTTATTTTATTGGTATAACAGCTAGGCACCCAAAGGGGCCTGATTTCAGAAAATGTTGGACTCTTTAAGGTGTCTCATTGTGGGCAACCACAAAGTCACTATTCACTTTCCGAACATCTTGGCCTAGGGATTGGCAGAGATCAGATTCTCAGTAAAGCTAACTTCACCAGGGAGTGGGGGTGGTGCATGGGACAGAAGAGTAAAGTGTTTAAGGTTTGTGCATTTCTATATTATATATACACAAATACACACACAACTGTACATATGCACATATATACTTTACACAAAAAAAATGTTAAAACAACTTTAAAGTTGCAAAGTCAAGCACTCAGAAGTTGAGATAATGCCAGAATTGTGCATTATTTCAGCCCCCTTGTTTGTATGCATTATGATATAGTCTCCAATTACATCATCAAATACGATCCCTCCCACCCCCAGACCCATCTCACTCAGGGCACAGGATGGATGGTCCTCACTTAACAAGCAGGTTTCAAATATTTTGTTTTCTCCTCATTGATCAGTGTATGCCTCCTCCCTTAATCACTGCAAACTATTCAAACCCTGCTCTGAAGACATAATTATTAAATTTTGTCAGAGGCCTTCCTATGGTGCTCATTACTATAGCATCAGAGTGTAGAACATATTTATTTTTACAACACCCCTGTGCAATAAGGAGTGAGGGCTGGGACAGAGAGAGATTAAGGTCAAAAGCATCCACTAATTTCAGATGACTAGGACATGATTTTTCAGAGTACATAGCATTATATAGTAGTTTGTATAACCAAAGCACAGCTCCCGTTAACTTCACTTGCAGCTGTGAATGCCTAGCACTTCTGCAAATCAGACCCCATATTGAGTCTGGCCCCCAGAAAATGAGGTATATTCAGTTAAGAACTATATGTGAAAAGTTTAGTTTTAGTGACTTCCTCAACCATGAGACCCTCCTCTTTGTTCCTGCAATCCCCTGCCTCATTCACCACACAACTTCTAACTGTTGCAACAAATGAGTTCTACAGACAAGTCTCCTTCACTACACAGCCCTGATTCATACCCAGAGCAGATCCATCCTCAATGAGGTGAGGGTTCTGTGGGAAAAACTAGTATACAATCATGTAATTAAAGACATATATGCAAAGGAGCTGAGTTTGTCATCCTCCTGCCCCAGTCCTACCTCCTCCTGCCCCTGACTCATCATCCCAGTCCCATTCTCTTCCCCTACCCAGTTCCAGTTTCCACTCCTGGGGTTTTTCTCCTAACCCTTATCTCCTTGGCCAGCCAGACCTACCCTCCTCCAGACTCCCCATCTCACCTTCACCACACACTCAATCCCAGTAGCTTTGCCCAGCCATAACCAGTTCCCCCCTCCCATGTCCTCATCCTATCAGTCTGTCTCCTCCCTTTGGCCTACAGTCACCCTCACACTCACTGCCTGCTCCACCCCAGCCTCCCTCCCTGGGCTCCTCAGCCAATCTCGGTGTCCCATCCCCCTCCCCAAAGACTCATTAGCCCAGTCTCTTTGACCCAGGCTTCTCCTCTCCCCATCACCCCCATCCAAGTCTCCAAAAGTACATCCCTGACATGAAGGCCCCACACTACCAAATTGAGTCCCCGCTGGAAGGCAAGGGAAAGCTGGAGCTTCTCAAAGAAAAGGTTGTCAAACATTTCACATTGGCAAAACACATTTTCCCCTAGCCTCGGTCTCAAACGCAGCTGAACAGTTTTGGCCGAAATTGTCCAAAAAAATTCAGTGTGAGGCAGACACACACTATCATTTGGGCTGAAGTTTTCTGTGCTGTTTGGCAAAGGTTATAAGCAACTGAAAACAAGGTGTTGTAAGGGGAAGCAATAGCCAACCTTAATTACAGGTGGTGCTATCAGCCCAACCAAAAATATGCACACTTACCTATGTTCCTACATGCATGTATTTGAAGGTACATACACTATTGAGAGAACGGACAAGGTTCTGAGGTGCAGCACTGAACTCGCAGCCAAGGGTTACGGGGTGGCCAAGGTGGCTTTAAGTCACCCTGAGAGCTTGATTAAATTACAGCACCCTCCCTGGCTGCCCTACAGACTGCAGAGATGTGTGCTCTGGTCCTGTTTGCAACATCATTGCCAGTCCTTAGCCACATCTCCCATCACCAGCATCCGTGTGCAGGTCCTTAGAAGACAACTTCATGACTGTCGTCTGCAACCCTGCATTAAGGGAAGCCCTCCTCTGGCCACAACCAGGGCTTCTGGGAGCCCTTTATACCACTCCAGCCCTTTCATGTGGCATATGGATGCCACAACAAGAGTAAGGATCTCACCCTTAGAGACAAAATAAATTAAATTCAAAACATGGGCAGAAAATACACCACAATTTACACACCTTGTTATTTTTCAAATATTTTCAATTTCAGGCCAATTTTAAAAAATGTTAAAGCTCTAACTCCCTAAGATATAGGATCTACAGTGGAAATAGTAACTAACTATCAATCCTAGAGTTAGGATCTATCATACCTAAAGTAAGTTGACTGGAAACAAGATTCTAAAGTAAATTTTAAGTTAACTAAAAAGAAAGTTTTCCATTAATGGCTGACGACGACTCAGAGTGACTACAGTTCTCTAATTAAACTAGAATATTTTTGTAATGCCGAATCAGTTAGACATGACTTCTGGTATTCCACTCATCCTTAATATAACAAACATTTCCAGAATGGCCTCCAGAGGCAAAGTATCCTGCTTCATATTTGCCTCAGGGAATTCCACTAAGTTACAGTGTTATGGAAAAGTTCAATTTGTTTTATGTGGGCCACTCTATAATTCAACTGAATTCTTGAGTTAATTCGGGATTTTCTTTTCATAAACCTCTAAATCCCTCAGTATTTAGAAACATGACCTTTGCAACCAATGCAAGTCCTTAAACTGAAAACAAAAATAAAACTGCTTGATTGCAGCTATTAAATATCCAACCCATGCCAGATCAACATGGTAGCAGACCAAATGAGTACGCTTGTGATGGACAGTATGGAAAATTAAGATTCACATCTACACATGTTGCAAATGCCTTTGAAAACTATGTAAAATATACTTGAAAAACCGTTTAATCCAAGTCTGGAATTCAAAGTCTGAAATAACTGCATTTACCATATGGATATTAAAATCATTTTTGCATTCGCTGAATACACAAAATTAAATTTTAAAAAACAGCAACCTATTAAGTGTACATGTGTGTCAGTAATTAAGCAAAAGGAATTCATACAGTATATCTAATCTGTAACTGTATTTCTTATCTGCAATTCTCTCAACACAGTCACAGCCACTCTACCGGTCACAAGCCTCCACATTGCCTTTCAGGATAGCAAAGAAGAAGAAAAAAAGCCTGATAAGAGGATGCTGTTATGGGAGGAACTCCTTTGTGAAAAGCTTTGAAATGTGTAGCATAAACATTGCACCACAACTGAAAATCTTTATAGCTCTGGCGCCAAACTTTGTGGGTGCAGAGCATCCTAACATTCCACTGATTTCAACAGAACATCCATGTAACTTTGGCACGATTACACTGTTCATTGAGAAGCCAAAGAAAAGGAGTCAGATCAGCAGTCCATCTCTCCCCAACAACATACAAATTAATGTTTTCAGAAACTAATCCCCTTGGTTCTCTTTCCACTTGCTCACTATAATGGTGATACAGTTCTAAAATATTTGCTAGAGCAGGGGTGAGCAAACTACGGCCCGCTGGCTGCATCTGGCCCACCAGCCGTTTTAAGACAGCCCTCAAGCTCCTGTGGGGGAGCGGGGTCTGGGGCTTGCCCTGCTCCAGCCGGGGCACAGGGTCAGGGGCCACCCCACGTGGCTCCCGGAAGCCATGGCATGGCCCCCTTCCAGCTTCTACACGTTTCAGTGGCCCTGCTCCAATGGCCCCCTCTGCCTTCGGATGGGGCAGCGTGCAGAGCTCCTCGTCGTGCCTCCGTGTAGGAGCCGGGAAAGAAACGTGCCGCTGCTTCCGGGAACCACTTGAGGTAAGCACCACCTGGAGCCTGCAGCCCTGAGCCTCTCCCCACGCCCCAACCCCCTGCCCCAGCCCTGATCCCCCTCCCACCCTCTGAACCCCTTGATCCCAACTCGGAGCACCCTTCTGCACCCCAAACCCCTCATCCCCAGCCCCACCCCAGAGCCCACACCCCCCCAGCCGAAGCCCTCACACCACTACCCTACCACTCCACTACAGACTACCTTGAGTTAAATTAATCTTTTAAAAACACCATATTCCTTGCATAAAACAAGTAACAGTGAAATCTTACCAGTTACCATTAACTATCATCACCATTTATTTAATGGGGGCAATTACTAATAAGTACTGAACCTTAAAATCAAAATCTATGAGCAGAAAAGCCAGGCATTTAAAGTGGAATCTATAATATCTTATGTTTTTCTAAAGCCCCTTTTACGGTAGCATTTAAGCACTGTTAAAAATTAGTGAGCATAAAATCTCAAAGTAAGTCCTGTGAGACAAAATCAGCATTAATTCCACTGTGGTGGAGTCCCCTGTTCTTACCAGATTCATATGCTGTTCAGCTCTTGTCTTGGCGTGTCATACTCCCATGTATACAGGTAGTTGACAGGTCATCCTAGATCTCTCAATCATCCTACCCCACACACGAGATGGGGGAAAAAATTAGCAGTACAAAGCCTCCATTTTAATCATTCATCTATTGTATTAAACGGAAGAGATGCAAGTCAACAACCTGCATAGTCAAAAACCATGCCAATAAGCTTACTTGGTAAGCAAGGAGGCTACCTAAACAGAAGAACTGATGCGCACTGTGCTAGAGTATATAAGTACTGATATAAGAAACCACATCTCAGGAAAAGTATTCAATCTCCATTTGGAATTAAATATTAGCTCCACGAGGAACTTTGTCATCAGATCTTTCACTGTCTGAACACATGCATTACATGATCTTTTCCATTCCCGTTAGTGTTTTCTATAAGGCAATCAGCATACAGTACATGTATAGTGTCAAATAACCTCCTTACCTGCAAACGGGCTGCATATGAAAAGAGGAAGTAACACCATAGCCATTGCACAACTGCAGTGTCCAGAGATTATACAGCCAAGAGTGTAATTTTCCTTAAAGATGTACTGAAAGCCAATCCCAACATCTTGCTGCACAGCACAACTATAATGGAACAAGTTCATCAACTGAAGGCAAAGACCAAGCTATGCCCCTCACTTCTACCCACCAAAAGTTCTGCCTCCGATCATGGAACAAATCTGGTTATTAAACTCCCTTTCTTCTCTGCTTTTTCACACTTGTTTTTAATTTATCCTTTTCTTTAGGCAGTGCCATGCCTTCTTCCTTTTGTTCTCATCCTGTCTGTGCACAAGGAACAGCAGAGTATAGAGGCTTTTTTTTTTATCATGGGCCCTCCAATTTAGCATCTCCGTGTCAGGCAATCCCTCTGCCATAACACATGTTCAATACATAATGCAGCGTCCCTAGGCAATTCAGAGGAAGAACTGCCTGCTCACTGCCCACTGACCCTAACTCTGCCAGAAGACCTGGCTCCAAGCTGGGACAGAATGGCAGAGCCTCACATTTTTCCACCCTGAGAAACCATGACTGCCCCTGGACATGCTATTGCCAGAAACAAAATAGGGACATTAAAACTGGAGACACAGGCAGGAGAGAACTGAACTGCTGAACTTGTTTCAGTGCTGAATATAGAGCATTTGGCAGGCTTTGAGCAAAATGGCTAAGGTTTGTGTTTTGGAGCTATAGTGGTCCTGGGTTCAATCCCTGATGATCACCCAACCATGGCGTTGTTACAGGTGGTCTCACAAATTTTGCATTTTTTGTTTTTTAGTAT
The DNA here is from genome assembly GCF_965152235.1 of Eretmochelys imbricata. Classification (NCBI taxonomy): domain Eukaryota; kingdom Metazoa; phylum Chordata; order Testudines; family Cheloniidae; genus Eretmochelys; species Eretmochelys imbricata. Next base: position 59,290,400 of record NC_135575.1, on the reverse strand, counting down.
AATATGCAAACAATGTTACATAAGTGTATGTTTTTGCATTTAATCTGTTACTACAATTCTGGGCCAGTTCCTTGTCATTGTCTTCATTATCAAAGCCGTTTCCTTTCGTGAGAAGAAACTGCAACCTGTAAATCCAGATTAGTGAAAAAGAGATTGCACAATAATAAATCACTGATGCTAACACTTTGCTGATTAATACAGTGGCAAACAATGCTAATTTGCTCTTATCTTAATCCTTTTAACAATTTGTTTACAGTAAGTTGCAACTCACCAAGATTTCTCTTTGCTCTTCCAGATTTTTTAAGAAATTTGAGAACTCATGCAGGGATGCATCTGTAACACCAAAAAAGAAAAAAGGAAATAATGGAATAGGAGTGCATAACAAAACCAGTAATGCACACGCACGTGCGCGCACACAGAGCTCTTACATACCTATACATCTTTCATCATCCGTCTCTGCATCACCAATGAATTCAAATTTAAAATCCCTCAGAGAGTGGGCAAACTTTCTTTGGGCTGCTGAAAGGTCTGCAAGGCAAACAACAAGGATTTAAAACTATATTTGTCTTTAATTCAAACAAAAGCCTTTAGCAACTTGAAAGTCATGTGAATTTGATATTCGGGAAATGTGTAATTTTTTATATCTTTCAATAGACTTCAGCAATTTCTTGTCCTATACTGAAGTTCCACAGCTATGCAATTCTTAAATTCCATTTAAAAAGACAAATGCATTGCACTGCTAATATTTTGTACAGAAATAATTCCGACTTCCCTAGCCAGTTTCTCACTGCTGCTTTTAGTGATAGTATTTGACTACTATTGGCACAAAACTGCTCTTGCTTTGGGCAGACTACTTCCTTCCTTCAAGAAGCTACCAGATATATTAACTAGCCAAAATTCTGCTCTCAGTTACAATATCACAATGTTATAAACTATTATGAAGATTTATAATATTGAAGTTGACATCAAAACATACACTTGTCTCCTGTAATGTCTGATTACAGTACATGAGAGAGTTTGGAATGTCATTGACCCTAAAAGGCAGGTCTCAGTGGAGAAAAGGATGAAAGTCCCCATATGCTCTTAACTTGCAGTAAAGATTCTCCTTACATCTTCATACTTGGCCAATATTAAGAGCAATTTGATATATTTAGTTAATCTTTTAGCTATCTAATGCAATTCAGAAGGACTAGGAGTAACTATTATAAAACACACTGTGTAAACATTTTATTCTCTGGGTTAGCTGGAGCTGAAACAACACAAACTGTTTACACACCCTTTTAGCAGATACTGTTTCCAGTATGCTGTATGTTTTTCCCAATTTCATAGATAAGGACATATCGGACTCGAAATGCTACATTGCACTGTGTGGTGCCAACTAATTAAAGGGATACTATCCAATTCCTATTCACCCTAGCAGGACACAGACACAAAAGCCACATATTTTCAGATCCCTTTCCTCTTACATTCCCTTCCTCTCACATCTCTCACCAGATTCCTATTCTCCCCTCCACCTTACACTTCTCTTCCACTCCCCACCCAGTTTGTGTGACAGAACCATTCTAGTTGATCCCACAGTGCTGGGTTTTTCTCCCATGAATGGTGCTACAACTATGCATTCTCCCTTCAACATCAAGACTCGGGGGCGGGGAAGGGGGTGGCAGGCACAGACTGACATCACGAATACTCCCACACCTTGGGAAAGGGGAAGGCATTTTCAAATTAAAATGCAACCTGTTAGCTGCAGGGGTGCATGTAATGTAGAAAGCGTGGACAACATAAGTTCAGATGCTTCTTTGTCACAAGCAGCTTGGGACAAAATATGGCACGATTTACAAATTGAGAATAAAGTCCACCTCACTATTTGTCTGATCCAGAAAACTAGAACTGAAAGTAGGAGTCACGATGTTGCATTGAATTAATGGAACAAGGGTATAAAAATAATTTAGTATTGTTGAGCTACGGGTGATGGGAACCAGCCATGTAGTGATGCCTTCTCTACAGCTCCTTCTCTTTGCCCTTTGGCCCAGATGCTGAAGACTTCAAATACCAAGACTGGGAAAAAGAATGCATATCATCCCATCACTAAGGGCAAGTCCTCAAAGGTTAATAAAACCAAAGGCTACGTTAAGTTTTTTGCACTGCCCCCTGTGCTCTGTCGAGTCCCTCTAAGAAGGGCTCTAGAGCTGCAGACAGAGTCCCACTGGAGCATTCTGCCATGGAGTAGGTTGGATTATAGGTTGAGTATGAGTAAGCATGGGATTTGTGCCCATCATCTTTACAAGGACAGACTGAAGAGATAACAAAATCTCTGTGACAGGGCTGCCTGCCCCTTTAAGGGCCAGGAGGCCTGGGCTAGTCAGCTCCACTTGTATCATAATTACATGTCTCCCAGTTTTAGGAGGCTGGATTAACTGGGGTCAGGTGACAACCCGAAACACCTTGACCTCATAAAAGAGCTGAGAAATCAGTTTGGAGGAGGAACCAAGAGAGCAAGTTGGGCTCCTGTGGAAGGCCCTGAAGTAGTGTCTGGAGGACCCCTGGAAAGTAACCTGGAAATCAGTGGACTATCCCAGAGTGGAAAAGATAGAAAGGTAGCCCAAAAGGGACAGACTCTGAGGGGACTCTAGGGAAGAAGACTAAGAGTCAGGGCTCTATCCCAGTGCCAGAGAGACTTAAAGGTAATCCAGAAGGGACTAGGAACTGAGCCTAGAGGGTGGGCTAAAGAAGAGCCCAAGAGGAGCAGAAGAACTTTTGGTTGTTTGGACTTTTGTTATCCAAGAAGGGAATTGAACTCAGTTATCCAGTCAGAGGTCTGAGACATGTGAATCCCTGGGAAAGTAAGAAAACCCAGGTGAGGAGAAAGTGAGGCAAGAAGCCCCTGCAGCACCATGCTCAGCCAGCTGGGCGGGGGATGGGGGAGAGAGTTTACAGGACAGGCATGCCCTATGGTAACCTCTATCTCCCAAACTTTATATTAGGGGTGCTAAATCCTTTAAAGACTGACAGAGGGAAAAAGTGCAGCGTGAACAAAACAATCACAGTACAGATTGGTTATTTGTAGTCCCCGTTGCTGGGCACAGTGATTAATCACCACAAAGTGATCTAATAATGTGTAAACCTCTGCACAAGCCATGGAATTGGGGGGAAGGAGAGGGGAAGACAAGGACATAACTGGGAAAGAACCAATCATTATTTCCAGAAGGGGGGTGACAACTAGAGAGAGAGAGATTCTGATCTACAGAAAGGATGTTTGAATTAAATGATTCAACAGGCTGCAGGAGACAAAGCAAACAAGCATTCCTGACATAAGGCTTTTAATTCTATTTAGTCAATAGACTGTCACCACAAGATTTACCCCATCTCAAGAAGGTTTGCCTAGAATCCAGCACTGTCTCATTTTATTCTGTTAATTTATGTTAAAATTCATTTATATTTTTCTTTCCTATGCCAAATAAATCTTTTCCTAACATACTTGGATTTTGTTTCTGTGATAGGAGACAGTCACTGGGGATAGTTGTTCCCTGGAAACAAAATGGAAACTTTGCCCCTCTCACCTCCCAGAGAGGTCTGAGGCTAGGTGACAGGCTTGAGCACTCAGTTATAGACATGGGTATGGAGAGCTATTCCCAAGGCACTGGACTCAGGACACTGAATGTAGTCAGCTCAGCATGGGGAAAACCTGAAGACCATGATCAGGGTCAGCTCAGTGCAGGATTTATTTGAGGCTTGAAGGGGCAAAACATTTTAATCCTGTCTGGAAATCATTAGGCAATCAGTTCACCCTTCTAAAATCAGGAAAAACAAAGTTGTTGATGTAATTACCACAAATACTATAGAACTCTATAAAAATATATGGTGACTCCAGAAACAAAAAGTGGCAATCCACCCCCATACACACATATAGTACTGTGTTATTAAACAACAACATGCAGTATTTAAACCATAAGTTACAAGCTTCATAGACACTAACTCTCAGATATACATTTCCTTGCATCCTGTGCTAGGAAAAGCACTTTGCCAATCTGCATATATCCCGTATATCCCTAGTTGTTAATACCCAGATATTTTATGATTTGGTAGAGAAATACATCTCAGTTCTGTTTCATAAAACAAGCTTCCTTTATATGGAAACATTCTACTGCTATAACTTCAAATAAGAAGCAGTATCTTGGGTTTATAGCATCTGTGCCTCAAAGGACCCAACCAGAGTATTTCACAACCGCATGGGACCAGGGGCTGTGAGTTATATGGGCCCGTGATGCCCTTGCTCCAGCAAATTCAGGGCACGGGAGTCCAGCTCCACCAATGTTCGGGGCCGGGTCTCTCCCCTGGCCCCGCCTGCCGCCCCATGCACCTCCCCCGGAACGTAGCCCAGCCCCACCTGCCAGCTCCAAGCGCCTCCCCTGGAGCATCCCTGCCTGTGCCCTTGACAGCTGCCCTGCCGCTCCATGCTGAGCTCCCTCGCTGGCTGCTGCCAGTTACAAAAGGGAGAGGCACCGCCACCTGAGGAAGGAGGAGGCGGCGCACATGTGATGGCAGCCCTTTCCCTCCCTCCCCCGGCACCCACCACAAGGGAAGCAAAGGGGCTTCCTGGATCTGAGAGGGGGCCCAGCCCCTAGGACAGAGGTGGTCAAACTACAGCCCACGGGACCGTCCTGCCCGGACCCTGAGCTCCTGGCCAGGGAGGCTAGCCCCCGGCCCCCACCCCAGCCTCAGCACGCCGCTCCTGCTGGGCAGCGCAGGCGGCATAGCTGGCTCCAGCGAGATGGTGGGGCTGCGAGCTCCTGCCGCTCTGAGCAGCATGGTAAGGGGGTGGGGAGCGGGGGAGTTGGATGGGGCGAAGGTTCTGGGGGGGGCGGTCAGGGGACGGGGAACAGGGGGGGTTGGATAGGCATGGGAGTCCCGGGGGGGCCTGAGGGCAGGGGTGTGGATAGGGGTCGGGGCAGTCAGGGGACAGGGAGCCAGGGAGGTTGGATAGGGGGTGGGGTCCTGGGGGGGGGTGGTTAGGGGACATGGAGCAGGGGGTCGGATGGGTCGGGAGTTCTGAGGGGGGCAGTCAGGGGGTAGGAAGTGGGAGGGGGCAGATAAGGGGTGGAGGCTAGGCCATTTGGGGAGGCACAACCGCCCCACCCGGCCCTCCATAGGAGTTTCACAATGCCAATGTGGCTCCCAGAGCCAAAAAGTTTGCCCACCCCTGCCCTAGGAGCACATGCAGTGATTGTGCTGGATGAGTGTGCTGCCTGCAGGGAGAGAGCTGGGGCGACTGTGGAGTCCTCCTCTCTGGCCCCAGCCCCAGGGCAGCCTGCCTGTGCCCCAAACTCCTCATCCCCAACCCCACCCCAGAGCCCGCACCCCCAGCCAGAGCCCTCATCCCCAACCCTCTGCCCCAGCACTGAGCCCCCTCCTACACCATGAACCCCTCATCCCTGGCCCCACACCCCAACCCTCTCTCATACCCCTGAGCCCCCTCCCATACCCCAAACCCCTCATCCCCAGCCCCACCCCAGAGCCCTCATCCCCCCACACACCCCCACATTGTGCAATATAGGGAAACTGTTAAATGCTTATTGTTTCCAGTCCATTTTTACATTATTTTAAAAAATAAAAGGCGGGTGTGGAGGAGTGGGGCAGGACTTGGACCCATTCTGAGCACAACCAGAAATTATACAAACCTGCCGCCCCTGCATGGGACTAATCCTACAAAGTGCCTCAAATCTTTCAATATTGTCTTGAAGGCCAAAGGGAAATGAGGTCACTGAGCAAATTGCAAGTTCTGGTCCCGTTAAGAATGCACCAGGAATTCATGAAGGTAGAATGCAAAGACTTTACTCATTATAATTTTCCCAGCAGTATAGCATGATGATGACAGGAGGAAACATGCAGAGACCAGGAAGAGAGTTGTATGTTGCTGAAAGTCACTGCTACCATCTAATGGGAAAACAGGAAAAAACAAGCAACGTCTCTAGACATCACTGTTTAAAACCGTTTGGTGAGAGGTGTCAAATATCAAAATATCAGTATTAGGACCAAGACAGTTTTAATTATGATAGATTGCCGGCAAAAATCAGAGTTAAGCTTGCATCAGAGAATTGTGTGTAAGCAGGGAAAGAATGGGAATATCTGCTAAATGTTTTACTACGGGAAAAAATTAAAGCAACCTAACAAAATCGACCACTGGACAGCTTTTCATTTTCTGTGTAGCTGGAACTCGTATAGAAATAATGTATTCTAAAATACTGGGGGAAAAGAGACAGATGTTTCTGAAATTAGGTCCCTGATGTCTCACTTTTTTTTTTTTTAAATAGTTTTGTGAAGTGTACAAATGGAGATTCTACACTAAGCTTCTGGTGTAGGTTACAGTATACCTAAAATTTTCACACATAACGCCTATATTTTTCCAGTTTACTGTTCTAGAAAATACTGTTCTATCTGATAACTGATTTAAGCTGTGCCAGTTTGGAAGCACCCCATTAACACTATGACAACACTGCTTTCTAGGCAGTGACCTGTCTACATACGACACCAGATTCCAATGGCTCCATTTACTCTAATGTCGACAGGGACTTCAGTGTCACCAATCTGAAGTGCTGTGTTAAGTAATGACAATGTTCTCTGCTAGGTAATGTCCTAGGTCTTCTATACATGACAGCACATTCACACCAAGTTGCAAAAGCCACATTAAATCTAAGTTTTCATAGTCAAAAACAAACTATAATCTCTAGTGGTTCACTACATCATTATTCTTTGCAAGGAATTGTATTACCTGCTTTTTATTTTACATCACCAATTTATGCAGGTTCTTTAAAACATAAGGCAATTCACACATCAAAAAACAACCACCTTCGTTTAATGTTAGTTAAGGTTGTGTTGTTCTACCTTAATAACATTTTCCTCAGATGCTGAAAGGGCACCACATACCAGCTGTGGTAGCTCAGCAACCACACTTCTGTTTCTCTGCCTACAACAATAATACAAAACTCGAACTCTTCTTACTCCTTCTTCAAGACACCCAAGGCTTCACAATTGACATACACCCTTAACGTCAACATACATACAAGGACATATTAAAAGTAATAATTTTTATTTTCTTCTTGTAAGATCTGCTTCTCTTTTTGGATTTCTTAAACACAGGTTTTGTGTTTGCCTCAAGACTCTTTAAAATGCAACAAATTTAATAGAAATTGCCTAGACAACAAATACAATCCAATTTTTGTTAATTACCTTATGACAAACTTAGGATAGTCACAAACAAATATTAATTCCTCTCACTTCTCACAGAACAGAAAAGGTTTTAAAAAAATTCAAAGTCAGCCCGTCAATCCCAATAAGTTTGCAAGTGAAAACATGTTTGCTGCTTATTAAAGAAAAACAAAATATTTGGCATTAGATTGAAGTTTCTTTAGGTCAAGAGGGGATATTTCTCATGAAGAAAATAGTTTCACATATAAAGACATTTTTCTTGCTGGATTAATATCCTTTTATAGACAGTACTATTCTCAGAACAGGACTTTTAAGATGTTAACAACCATGTTTTTAAAAAGTTGATGTATCCCACTATCAACAAAAGTACCCATCAAATTGAAAATCCAGAAACCACAGTATTTAAGAAGAAACACTAACGTAACTCAGGTGTAAATAGCGGATTTAACAACAGTTTACTGGCTAACTATGTGTTTCTTTTTAAATGGATGACAGTTTGAATGTTTGATTCTGCTGCATCTAAAACCCCAAACATTGCTGCCTGATGCTAATAACATGAGAGGCTGGAAATGAAAGTCTAGAAACAAGAGAAATTGCCTAGTCTATTTTCACTGTCCAACCTGAGAGAACTACAGAAAATAAACAGCATAAATAGTGAAAAGAAATATCAAATATCGATATCAAAATTTATTAATTCTTAGTTACCTAAAGACACAATAGGAACAATGTCTCTAACAGGAACTAGCTAGTGCTAAAAAGGGTGGGCTATCATGATGGAAGAGATCTATCTGTAAGTAGCTATATGCATCACATGCCAAATTCTATTTTGGTTTATTTTCTGTATTTTTAATTAAAAACAAATGGTATTTCTAACAGTTGCATAATTAAGATATACTATCAGCTTCAATGCATCTTGAAGTCATTAACAGTGCTGTAGACTTGCAGACTTTCATGGTGGAAAAAGTTATGATTTCAAATGATAGAAACTAAGAAATATTTTGCATATTTATGAAAATATATATATACTATATTCACTAAATATTCTGCTCTGTAGAAGAAATAAAAATTTAAGGCTTGTTTAGACTTGCATATTTTGATTATTGGAGGGAAAAGATAATGTGTACACTACGTTTTGGTACTTGCCCAACTAATTAACACCTGGAAGAAGTCAGCTGCAAAATCATATGATGTATGAGGAAACTGCTGCATTGAAATCTAGCAAAACAATCAGGTTACCCTGTCTATAAACAATTCAACAGGAATTTTAAACTCTGAGATAAATGGGACAACAGGAATAGCAGGGTAAATTACTTTTGATGAATCATGTAAGAACTGGAGCATATTATATACAGTAGAATCTCAGAGTTACATACACCTGGGGAATGGAGTTTGTTTGTAACTCTGAAATGTTGGTAACTCTGAACAAAACATTATGGTTATTCTTTCAAAAGTTTACAATTGAACATTGACTTAATACAGCTTTGAAACTTTACTATGCAGAGAAAAATGCTAATCCTAACCCGCCACACCAATCTGCTTCCCCCATTTCCCCTGCCCCACCCCACCCCACACGCCTTGCCCTACCCCACTGCAGGCACTCACCGTTGTATAGGAAACAGGATGGTGGCCATGCAGGGGGCCCAGCACACACAGAAGAGGAAGATGGTCAGCACTAGGACCCAGGAGGCAATGAGCTGGAGAGGCCACCCTCCCTCACCCAGCAGGAGAAGTGCGTCCGTCCCATCCCCTCCGCTTGTCACCCAAGCCCTGATTGCAGGAAAAGGGGCCAAGCGAGCTGGAAACGTTCCAGGGGCGAGGCATGAGAGCAACAGAGCCCTCCTTCCCCCGGCAGGCCAAGCAGAACAAGCCCTGGGCAGCTTGGCGCTCACAGAAGAGCAGTAGGGGGAAGAGCAGTGGCACTTGATCCCATGAGACCCCCCCATGCCTCACCTCTGTTTGAGGGAGCAATGTCCATTTCCCCCCCACAAAACTACACCCATGTGTGTGGCTGACAAGTCAGTTCGTAACTCTGGCGTTCGTATGTCTGAGGTTCTACTGTCCTGAAATTTTTAAAATGAGATTAAATAATTAAACACAGACAGAAGCATACCCTGCTGGAACAAAACCAGCTAAGTTTTTAAGTATAGAGTTTGAAGTGCTCGCACTCCTTTAGAAAAGTGCATAAGTTGTACAAAATTATTAACCCTACATATTATCTGTATACACAGCAGGCTCTCCACTTAGTCATCAATGATAGCAGCATATCTAATTGGGATTTAATACCCTGCAAGCAATAATACACAAAAATAAAATATGAAAATGGAGTTTTTAAGCACGATTCCATTTATAACAATCTGACGCTTCATACTACAGAACTGTGTTAGGAAGAAATTTGCCAGAGACACTACAGCAAAGTCAATTTGATCCCATGTTCACTGTGCATTGACAAGGGTAGGCTGAAAGCAAAGGAGGGATGGGAAGACAAAGATACACATTGCAAGGGAGCAAACATGCAATAACCTTCCCTTTTTTAGTAGTGTGTGTGTGTGATTACATAATGAAGTTCCACTTTGTGAAAAAACATTATTTTATTTGCCTTACAGTACAGAGATGTAAATCCTCCGAAGCAATAAGGCCCCCCCTGCATCCAAAAAAAAAATTAAGTAAAATAAGATAATTACTATATGGTATAATAACAAAGTAACAAACTGTCTGGCACAGGCAAATCCTTAAAATGTGCTTCCAAGGCTACTCTCAGCCACACAGCACCGGATGGTCTCTAGTAAATGGCCTTGGATCAGGCTTCTCAAAATCAGCAGACAATCTGCCCATTTCCCTCCTGTACCCTGGTGGTAGCATTTCCCCCCTACATCTTGCAGATATTATGCAAACTACAACATGCAGCAACAGGAACATTTGGCTCACCAGGATCAAGTCTTTTCATAGGACATCACCACCAGCCCTTTAATCTGCCTAAGGCACATTTCACAGTCATCCTGCACCTGTTCAGGTGATAGTTAAATCTTTCCTTACTGGTATCCAGGTGCCCAGTGTCTGACTTCATGAGCCAGGAGCGCAACTAACTCTCCCTCCCTCCCCCCCGTGCATTCATGTTATGCACTGAATGATGCAGGGGTTCTGCTGGAGTGGAGGGGAGGGAAGGGGGAAAAGTGATCATGTAGCTAGAGTCTGTACCATAACAAACACATATATACAAGGAGGCAGAACTAGTGTTTCACTGGCAACCTTAAATCAGGTATTTCTGCCTTTTCAGTGTTTGACTTTTCAAACTTAAATACCATTCTTTTAATGTTGTTTATTTGTATACAATTTCCCAGTTTGTTTGTTTAAGGTAAAAACAAAAAAAAATTCTATAACGTATAAATGTAAGAACCTTGCATCATGAGCAGGATTTGAACAATGAGCCTTCCAGCCTGCAGCACAGACTTCTACCCCTTTAGCTCCAGGACTAACTTGATTACTTGGTGGCAGCAGCAGAAGGCTGTTGTTCTAGGAAAGGAGTCAGGCTATGTGGGCTCTGTATGGCTCCCTCTACCAGGGGATGGTAAAGGGAATCTGCCTAACACAGCAGATTGCAGGTTTTTCCCAGCGCAATGTTGTCATCTTGGCATTATGTGCCCAAACTTAAAATTCTCATGTTCAGTTATTAATTTTGGCATGTTTCCGAAATCTTTCCTGATTTCTGCAAGCAAGAGAAGGGAAATGGCCGTTTTCCACATTTTATATCTCAGCAAAACCTAAACAGAATTTTACAGGCCAAAGAAAAGGCACTTATCTAGAATGACCAATCTTTCCACCTACTTAATTACAAATGTCTGCTGCAAACAATGGAGATATTAATGCTTCCAAAAAGAGGTAACAAAAATATTTTATATTGGAAAGTGTTAGGCAGCCAAAACATAGGAATTGCTACCTGCTCCCCCTATAATAAATACACACACACTTAAATTACCTTTAAAATGTATTCAGTTCAAGAGAGGTTTTCAAATACCCTATAAAGATGTATATCAAGAAATCTGCTGAGATTACAACATTAAACACATTATATGTATATGAATAAACCCCTTAAAAAAAAAGAAGTCATTCAAAACAGGTTTTCCTCCTTCAGAACAGCATACATCTGAAAATAGTGTCAGCTGTATGGAGCCACTTCCTATCAAGGAATCTTTTGCATGTGAAGACAAAGCCAACAAGAAGATCAAACTTGCAACATACTCTGAAATATTAAGACAATTGTACATGTCAAAACATGAACTCAACATTCCGGCATATTTACAGTTACAGAGTACTAGGCCACATCTGCTGAACTTTAAGTGTTATACTAAAGCCACAAAGGATCAGAGACTAAGTTATATTTCCACCCATTCCCCCCATTCATTTGATCCACGAAAGTTAAGCAGATTTCCTCCAATACCCAGAGAAAGAACCCAGATGGTATAATTTCACTCTCTGCCTCATCCTTAAGAGAGATGGAATCCAAGCAGACATAGGAAACTGAAGTATTACACAAGCGAGGAATTCAGAGATTAGCAAAATCATTGCCCAGTGCCCCACCTCCACATACAAAGGCTACATTTTCTCTCAACACTTCAGATTTTAAATGTATATATAACTGACTGCCTAATGTGTCACTGTTTGGAAGAACCTCAGATCCAACTGCAAACTGCTTAGGCTGAGGTGATCTCTGCCTCAGATGAGTACCTCTGATTAAACTTTAGGTTTGTCAATCTATTTCAAAGAGCTCTACATTTAGTCCTCTCCACGGGGGAATGAGATACCCAGTATAAGGCTTTTGAAGGGTTGAGGGAATCCTAGGGTATACCTACAGTACCCGGGACCTGGATCGACAGGCAGTGATCGATCCAGCAGTGATCGATTTATTGTGTCTAGTCTAGATGCGATAAATCGACCTCTGAGTGCTCTCCCATCGATTCCTGTACTCCACCGCCACTAGAGGTGCATGCAGAGTCGACAGGGGAGTGGCAGCAGTCAAGTCACCGTAGTGAAGATACTGCGGTGAGTAGGTCTAAGTACTTCGACTTCAGCTACATTATTCACATAGCTGAAGTTGCGTAACTTAGATCGATCGCCCCCCCCCCCCCGTGTAGACCAGGGCGTAGAGTGGATCAGTAACAGGTAGGACACAAGAGAAGAGTAAATCAAACAGTTTAACTGAGGTCTTGTCTTCACATGACATTAGGGTGCATCATCATATCACACACTAACTGGCTGTGTGGACCCTTCTGCCACACACTAAAAGTTCCTTCAAACAGGACTAAGTCAACATGTATTTGGGAACTTTTAGTGCATGCAAGCAGTATCTATGCAACCAGTTGCAGTGTAACACACAAGTACACACTTAAGTTGACCACATGCTTTGGCTGGGACAGTCCTTTCTTTAAGTCCTGTCCCAGCTGTCCCAACTTTTTTTCCCCAAAAGGAAGAATTTGTCCTGTTTACTCTTGGTGACTTGATCAGTTGGCAGTAGGGTTGCCAACTTTCTAACTGCACAAAATCAAACATTTTTGCCCTGCCCTGCCATTTCCCCGAGGCCCCGCCCCCATTCACTCCACCATCCCTCACTCCATCGCTCACTCTCCCCCACCCACACTCACTTTCACTGGGCTGGGGCAGTAGGTTAGGGTGCAGAAAGGGGTGAGGGCTCCATCTGGGGGTGCGGCTCTGGGGTGGGGCCACAAATGAGGGGTTCATGGTGTGGGAAGGGGCTCCAGGTTGGGGGTATGTGAGGGGGTAAGGGCTCCAGCTGGGGGTTAGGATGCAGCGTGCGAGCCCCAGAAGAGAGTTACGGTGTGGGAGGGGGTCCCAACCTGGGGCAGGGGGTTGGGGTATGGGAGGGGGTTTGAGGTACAGGCTCCAGCCAGGCGGTGTTTACCTCAGGAGGTTCCCAGTTGGAAGTGCAGCAGGGCTAAGGCAGGCTCCCTGCCTGCTCTGGCTCTGCGCTGCTCCCGGAAGCAGCCGGCATGTCCGACTCCTAGGCAGAGGCATGGCTACGGGGCTCAGTACGCTGCCCGTGCCTACAGGTGCCACCCCTGCAGCTCCCATTGGCAAGAGGAAACAGGGCAAATGCCCACTTTTATCAAAAAAGTGGGGTGCAGCGCAGAGGGGGCAAGCAAAGATGCCAACCCTCCCGCAAGAGGGAGGTAGGGGTGGGGGGAGGGAGCAGGGTTCCAGCAACCGAGCAACAGCCTCTTGAGGGGGCCTTCTCGGAGTTCCAGTGACCAAGCAATAGCCTCGCAGTGTGTTGGGGGGAAGGAGGGGAGGCAAAGGGTTCCAGTGACCAGGCAACAGCCTGGCACGGCAGAGGAAGGTTCCAGCAACCGGCAACAGCATGGAGAGGGGTAACCTCGGGCAAACGGCTGGGGTGTCCCATTTTCTCTTCGGGAAATATGGTCACCCCATACACACTAGAATTCACACCCCAGCTGGTGCACACTAACACACTGTGTAGACAAACAAACCCGAGGTACAACTTGCAGTGATAATTGCCCTGGGGGCAGCCTGTAAATGCTATGTCACGTACAAATCCCAGGAAGAGCACTGCACAGAAGGGACTGTGGCTATACCAGGTGCCCAAATACCTTTAAAAAAATCTGAGTGTTTCAGCTGATTATATAGCTTTTAAAAATGTCACTAGGTGCCTAACTGCATCTTTAGGCATCTAAAAACCTTTAGAAATCTGGCCTAACGTATCTATCTTAGTAATTTCTAAGGAGATCACAGCACACAGGCTCCAGAAGGGAGTCTTTCCATTGGCTTTAATATGAGTTGGATCAGGCCAAGTAGCACTGAAATTATAACCCCTCATCGGAGCAAACTGAAAAACAGAGTGTGACAGCACTGACATGATGTGTGGGCCCTCTCACCCTCCTGTGCTCCTTCCTGCTAGGGAAATCTTTGCCAGTGCTCTCAAAAGCTGACTCCATGCCAGAAGCGTCTTCTCTCCTTACCCAAGCCTATGTAACTGGGTGGAGGGGAAGAGAAGATGCTTGGCACCTGCTGACTCAGGCCAAAGTTTCCCCACCTAGACGGGACTCTTCTCCCCAATTATGTCCAGGGCAACCTCCTACCCAGTATCAACCATTGTCTAGTAGGTGTCAGAGCTGCACCTTTTTAAAAAGATCTTCTCTGGGGATTCTAGGGCGGCCTCCCTCAGGAAATATTTTTTGAAAAAGCTTCACTGTGCAACCTGATGCATTCTAAGAGGTAAAATATTAAGGACATATTGACTCTGCAACTGGGAATGAGCCTCCCAGCATGGGTAGACAGACTCACGCTAGCAGGGCTCAAGCTAGTGTGCTAAAAATAAAAGCATGGATGTTCCAAATCAAGCTCTGAAGCCTGCTCAGCCCCACGTATTCTGCGTCTATTTGATCACTAGATTTGGGGTCGGAAGGGAATTTTCCCCCAGGTCAGATTAGCAGAGATCCTGGAGGGTTTTCACCATCCTCTGCAGCATGGGGTACAGGTCACTTGCTGGTTTAAACTAGTGTAAATGGTGGATTCTCTGGTTTCAGAGTAGCAGCCGTGTTAGTCTGTATTCGCAAAAAGAAAAGGAATACTTGTAGCACCTTAGAGACTAACCAATTTATTTGAGCATAAGCTTTCCAATGAAGTGAGCTGTAGCTCACGAAAGCTTATGCTCAAATAAATTGGTTAATCTCTAAGGTGCCACAAGTACTCCTTTTCTTTTTGGTGGATTCTCTCCAACTTGAAATCTTCCAATCATGATTTGAGGACTTCAATAACTCAGACAGAGGCTATAGGTCAATTACAGGAGTGTGAGAGTGAGGTTCTGTAGCATGCAATGTACTGGAGGTCAGACTAGATTATCATGATGGTCCATTCTGACCTTAAAGGCTGAGTCTTTTGATAGAATAAGTTACAGAAAAGTTTAAATTTTCATTCCAGTGTTTTGGACATTTATTAATATTGCTCTCTTAATGCACTCTGTACCAGACATCTTCCCTATTGCTTAATCCCCAGAAGCCCAGCGGCACTTTCAGCAGCAGTTTGCAGCCCAGCATTCAATTCACTTGCTTTTTTATTACATAGTAATATGGAACACTGAAAAGCTCCCAGTTTAGTTTTTAAATGATAAGTTAGAACAGTACAAAATGCTGCTGCTAAGGCAGTTTGGCAATTTATGAGGAGGGGGCTATCACTGTTTATTCTTCAGCTTTTCTTCTACACCCTACTTCATAAACTTTGTGCATGCGTTTTTGAAATTAGGTTCCAATTGTGCACCAACGACAGCTGGCTGTCAGATGCAACATCATTAAATTGGCCCAAGCAACTAATCAAAATGTGGCTTCGAATAACCAATGGCCACCACATTCTAATCAGAAGCAAATGGGGTATAGTAGCAATTTCTCCAGAATGGAGTATGTTGTTAAAGGATAAATCCCATGTAATTATACTATGCTTTGGAAGCAGAAGCCAAAACCTCTCCAAAAATGGCAGTTTGTTTAGTTTTATATGATGTGACTTTCGTGTTTTAATTATTTCTAATAACCAATGGTTTCAGTGTTAACACCAAACAAAAAATCTTACAACAAACAGCACACTAAGGATTTTGTTGCAATATTTTTTTGTGCTTTTATATTTTTCTGCCAAGAAATAGTTAAAATTTACTGTCGCACTTGTGGAGGTAAATTACTCACTATGGAACTGTGGGGGGGGGGGAGGGGTTGCATGTGCGTGCATGTGTGCGGGTGCACGCACACCTACCAACACGGAGAGTGGTCTCTGCTCTGCCCAGGGTCAGCAAGTAAGCCAGACCCACACAAGCGTAAATGTACAGACATACACACAGTGAGGGGCCAGAAACAAGCTTTATTTTTTACTTTGTTCTTCTAGTTACGTGCCAATGGCATTTCCATTACATGTGTACTTTTTAGCGGTCTGAAAAATGCCTAACAAAGATACTTCTTTAAACTCTAGCTGTACAAAATGTCCAGTTTCTATCTGTTGTATTTCTTGTCTTAATTAAAGTTTGAGGTGTGAGACATGGGAGTTAAGTTTTACTCTAATTTTGGTTTGCTGAAATATGTATTTGTTACACTATTTTTAACTATTGGATAAGGATTGCATTTAGTAACTTTCAAGAGCTGATGCTTAATACAGTTACCAAAAAGAATTTCTATAGGTTCGGCACAACCAGTACTATTTACCCTATATTTTGTGTTAATCATTATCTTAGCCTCTCCATCTCAGCTGCATAATTAGGTATCTTGGTTTATGAACATGGTGATCTCCCATGAGAGACAAAACAGCACTGCTTTTTTCAGAAGTCAGGTTGCATTGTTTCAAGCAGTGCACTAACTACACCCTCCCCCAGAATCTAGAGCACAGCTTCTGAATTGGTAATGATTGTTCTCATTACTTTCAGAATACAAAGAGCAAGTTACGTAATAGTGTAGGAGTCAGGCAGTTATTTTTGTTAAGTACTGTTTAAGAGTTTCACTCTTGGTAGTTTAAAAAAAAATGGTAAATACATTAAAAGAAAGGAGAAGTTTCATTAAAATATGTTCGTGTTTGGAAGGTTTCTGTTACAAGTTCCACACAGCTGACATATTTAAATTGGGAGCTCTTCAGGGCAGGAACCATAGTTTTGTTATGTGTCTGTACAATATTTAGCACAGTGTGCCCTGGTCTTTACTGGGTCTTGGGGCCACCACCACAATACAGATAAGTAACAATAAAACTGCCAACAATTTGAAGATGGGGACAATAATTCTAAGGAATGGTTGTTACCTTTGCCAGTGCATATAATTTACCAGTACAAAATAGGAATGACATTATATATAGTATATTTATGTACAGATACATTCTATGGAGTTAAAAGTCACCTTGCTGCGTAAAAGCTATGCTAGGCCTTCCACACCAGTTGTGCAGGAATGGCAGCAAAAACCCTCTAGCTCGTTCTAAATAGGTGGGGCAGTGGCCACTATGGAGATCTAAAAGGATGTGCACAGGGCCAGTGGCTCCTATTCCAATGCATAAAATGGAACAGCATCACAAAGAAGTAGTCCCAATACAGGGTAACTGCAGTTTGGAGTGAAATCCATGCCAACACAGTTTATGTCCAACCCCAAACCAGATGACTCAGGCAGTGTGCGGGGGAATAGTGATGGTCACCCTTATGTAAGTCTTCACCATATGTCCTACTTTGGATATAAACTGGCATTAATACAAAGCAGGGTAACTACAGTATGCTTTCTGCCAAGATATCCAGTTTGCACACCACTTAACAGATACGAGCAACGACTTCACTCTGACACCACAAATGCTGCATCAGTAAAAGCACTGCTGGAAAACAGAAGCACTCTGGTGAATCACAGGCAGCAAAATTACAACAAACTAATCTAACCCAGTCTGCAGCACTTTGTTAACAGGGACTACCATAAACAGGGACTGCCATGGCAAACAGTAGTCGAGACACTTCATGCTATCCAGTCTCCACGTGGTGGTGGGGAATTTGAAGGAGGAAGAAGAGTGCATAATTTTAGTCTAGAAATTTATTAGGACCACAGGACTCATCTGGAGATGTACAAAATGAATAGAGTGGGGTTTTATTTAACAAAATTCAGCATTTATGTAACAGAATATTGCAGCATGTTTCTATAGGTTACAGTATACTGCATGTCTTACTAGCTAATACTATTAGCATAAAATACAAAGCATTAAATACTATATAAATCTGAAATAATTTCAAGTAAACAGCAAAATGTAGCCTATTATGTAGCATTAAATGAGTAAAGGGTTTTGTTCAGTGGCATTTTATGCAAGACGGGTCACATGGAAAAGTTATGATTTGCTGAAGATGATTATCATATTTGTATGCATTTATCATTTTTGTATCTGAAGTTATAAATATTGACTATGTATCTTTATTTCAAATGTACTTACACCTGGGTAACGCGCACTAGACAAGATGCTTTCAGTCTCTAGATAGTTGGTGGGGAAGGGCCTATTCAGGGCAATGGGCCATTAGGAAAAAACAACAGGCCTTAGGAGAAGCTTATCTCCCAACTGGGGATCCTTCCTGAGAAGCTACAAAAAGCCTGTAAGTAATGGCTGCTATGACTCTACAAGGACATGTGATCAGACCAGTCCTCTGGACTCCATCTTGGGATGTCTGTATTTTTCCACAGACTGGTCTGGGAACCAAACTTTGGAACAAAGGATTCCTGCCCTATGCAAAAGCTATATAAAGGAAGGGAGTGACATCATTTTCACTCCCCAAACAAGATGACTCCTGGAAACACCTGAGGAAAAAAGACTGAACTTGGGGAAGTGCTGGACCCAAGCTAAAGGGATTTCTAGTCTGTGAGTGAAGAACCTGGGGATTCCAATCTCTAAAGCAAGTGAAGCTTGCCCCTTAAGAATCTGCAGCCTGCTTGTATCATCTCTTACGGTGAGTATCTGCTCATTCATATCCAATCTATTTAGTATATTAAGCTTAGTTTGCATTTTTTGTTTATTTGCTAGGTAATGTGCTTTGAACTGTTTGCTATCACTTATAATCACTTAAAATCTATCTTTTGTAGTTAATAAACTTGTTTTTGTTTTATCTAAACCACTGAGTTGGAGTGAAGTGTGGGGGAATCAACTCAGGGGCAAAGGCTGTTGCATTTCCTCTCCACATTGAGGGAGGTGTGATGGGTTGGATCACAGAAACCCACTTGGGGCTGCCAACTGATGTGCCAAAGACTACCTCTGCCCCTGCTTTCCTGCCCTGCCAGCTTGGGACTTCAGTGCCCTGCCTGGTTTGAGCCAGACCCACTGCAAACCCAGACCCAGGTCTGAACCACATCCCCTAACAGCTGTAGGCTTAATTGAAAGCAGCTTAAGAAGTGTTCCTGTTTTTAACACTCAGATGCCCAACTCCCAATGGGGTCCAAACCCCGAATAAATCTGTTTTACCCTGTATAAAACTCAAATCGTTCGCCCTCTATAACACTGATAGAGAGATATGCACAGCTGTTCCCCCCACCCATTAATATTAGTATTAATAAATACTCTGGATTAATAAGTAAAAAGTGATTTTATTAAATACAGAAAGTAGGATTTAAGTGGTTCCAAGTAGTAACAGACAGAACAAAGTGAATTACTAAGCAAAATAAAATAAAACACGCAAGTCTATGTCTAATACAGTATGAAAACTGAATACAGATAAAACCTCACCCTCAGAGGTGTTCCAGTAAGCTTCCTTTTACAGACTAGACTCCGTCTGGACTGGGTCTAGCAATTGCTCACACCCCCTGTGGTTACTGTCCTTTGTTCCAGTTTCTTTCAGGTATCCTTTGGGGTGGAGAGGCTATCTCTTGAGCCAGCGGAAGACAAAATGCAGGGATCTCCCAGGTGTTTAAATAGACTTTCTAGTGGGTGGATACCCTCCCTCCACCATGTAGAATTCTAGCTACAAGATAGAGTTTTGGAGTCACATGGGCAAGACACATGTCCATGAATGACTCTGAACTTACTGGTAGCAGCCATGGTTCACATGCTTCCTTGAACGTCCTCATGTAGACTACTTATGTGGATTGGAACCTTCCAGGATCCATTGTTAAGTGCTTCTTAATTGGGCACTTAACTTGCAAATTCTTTCTAAAGATGCTGACCAAATGCTTTACTAAGGCTACTTAAAAAAATCAAGCACGTACCCAGCCAATATTCATAACTTTGAATACAAAAATGATACATGCATACAAATAGGATGAATAGATTCAGTAGATCATAACCTTTACAAAGCTATGTTACATGGCATATGTAGCATAAAACATATTCCAGTTATGTCATATATATATTCATAAGCATATTTCCATAAAGCCTTACGGCATGCACCGTCACAGGAGGGAGCAAACTTTATGAGCTTACATTGTACAGTTCCCTGTGCAGCGCAAGATGGTATAATTTTGAGTTTATACTCCAGAAGGGTGCGTGCCTGGGAAGCTGGGAGTTGCCTTAGCTGTAGCCTTACTATGCAGAGGCTGGTCAGAGAACCTGCATGTAACTGCACCTGGGTGTGTCCCTACCTGTATGTATGCTAGTGAAAGTGCAGGCTGGAGGGCTTTGCAGCTTGTCACAGCAATACAGTGGAGGGAGCCCAGGCTGGAGAGTCAGGGGGCTCAGTGGTTCCCCCGTTCCAGGTAGGACCCCGGGGCAAACCCATCACACTGACCACAAGTGAATTAACTAAATATTAATTTTAAAATCGCTCTGTAAATGGAGTATTATGCCAATTAGGCATTTTTAAAACTGCCTATAGATCTGACTTTTAATACATGTAAGTTGCAAGAATATTTAATACTCATAACAAAGAAAAAAGGAAATATCACAAAAAAGGTAACATTAGCTAGCTAGCCCTCAACATTTTAAGTCTAGCTTCTCTTTTTCATGAATGGCTTGGTGCTAGGTTGGGGACAGATTAATTAATTCAATCATATTTACATGTCTAGTGATTTTTTTCAACATCCAACATATTGGCACCTGAGCCATCATCAAGGAAACAGAGCAATTCAAGTTTCTTGTACAGTGAACAATAAGGCCACTATTATTCATGCTGACAGACTGCTGTGTCCCAGCAATGCCTAATATAGTATTTTTCTTCCCTTCCTTATTATTTTGGGCCTGACTGGAAGCGGATTAAAGTCAACAGAAATCTTTCCATTGGTCTCACTGGACTTTGGTTCAGGGCCTTACTGTTCACTCCCATCATGTATCTTCTCACTATGCATCATCGTTTTGCTGCAGTCTAACTGTGACTTCTCTGACCCCACATAACTTTTAATCCCTTTTCCAGAGCCCTCCTATTTCTCCGCTTAAAACGACCTGTTGTAATAATGACATTTCTCCTCTTCTTTTGCATACCCAGTATTTTGTTTTTACTTGGGATCACCATTTGCTGACTCATGGCAGGGGTGGGTTGCTATTGATATCAATTTTAATGCTATTGGCTGCATTCATCTATTGCCAGTGCATTGGATCAAAGGACTTCTGTAAATTAAAAGGTAATGAAAAAGAGTGTACTATAAAGAAAGCAAATCCTCATCCATTTTATTGTTTTTTTTCCTCTCCATTTCTTTCCCAAAGTCCATTACAACTCTTGAATGTAAAGTGTACGCCATATGTAAGCACTCTGTTGCCTAAGGTGCAAAGCTGCTGCAACTGCAGTCCAGCAAGGAAGGAGCATGAACTGGAGCTTGGCTTGTTTAGCCTAACCAAAAGAAGGCTGAGGGGAGATATGATTGCTCCCTATAAATATATCAGAGGGGTAAATACTGTGGAGGGAAAAGAATTATTTAAACTCAGTACCAATGTGGACACAAGAACAAATTGATATAAACTGGCCATCGGGAAGTTTAGACTTGAAATTAGACGAAGGTTTCTAACCATCAGAGGAGTGAAGTTCTGGAACAGCCTTCCAAGGGAGGCAGTGAGGGCAAAAGACCTATCTGGTTTCAAGATTAAGCTCGATAAGTTTATGGAGGAGATGGTATGATAGGACAACATGATTTTGGCAATTAATTGATCTTTGACTATTCGTGGTAAATAGGTCCAATGGCCTGTGATGGGATGTTGGATGGGATGGGATCTGAGTTACTACAGAGAATTCTTTCCTGGGTATCTGGCTGGTGAGTCGTGCCCACATGCTCAGGGTTCAGCTGATCACCATATTTGGGATCAGGAAGAGGAAGTTACTCACCTTGTGCAGTAACGATGGTTCTTCAAGATATGTCCCCCTATGGTTGCTCCACTTTAGGTGTCTGTGTGCCCCTGCACCTCTAATGGGAGATTTTTCGTAGCAGTGTCCCACTGAGCCTGCGCATTTGCTCTCCCTCCCTTGTGGTCTGCCTCAACGCTATTTAGCACTGCACGGGCAAACCCCCCTCACTTTCTTCTCCACCATAGAGAACTCCGAAGCAGAGGGGAGGAGGGCAGGTTGTGGAGCACCCATAGGGACACACATCTCGAAGAACCATCGTTACTGCACAAGGTGAGTAACTTCCTCTTCTTCTTTGAATAATGTCCATATGGGTGCTCCACTTTAGGTGACTCCGGAGCAGTACCCACCACTAGAGGCTGGGACTTTGGAGTGGAGTCTTTTACTACAGAGAGTACTGTGGAGTTGAAGATGGTGTCAGCGGCCAAATCTTCAGTGATCGCATAATGTTCTGCGAAAGTATGGACAGAGGCCCCAATCATTGCTCTATAGATTGGGGAGATGGGGTATCCCTATGGAATGTGATTGAGGTAGGAACTGATCTCATGGAGTGCGTATGGACAGAAGCAAGTTGCACCCTTGCTAAGTGATTAATGCAACTAGAGACCCATTTGGATAGTCTTTTTAGGAGATATCACAGAGCTTTTGGATCTTTCTGTGGACGAAAGGAAGAGTTTAGGGGAATTCCTGAAGTCCTTAGTCCTGTCCAAATAGAATGCTAATGTCCTTCTAATATCTAGCATATGCACAATTGTCTCCCAGTTGTCACAATGTGGTTTTGGGAAAAAACAGGGAGATGGATCTGTTGATTTATACGGAAATGCAGAAAAAGTAGGGAGAAACTTGGGATATGGCCTTAGAGTTATTATTTATTTATTTAAAGACAAAGGCCATGAATAATGGGTGTGCCATCAGGACCGCTATTTCTCCTATGTGCCTAGCTGAGGTGATGGCAATTAGAAATGCTGTCGTCATGGCCAGGTATAAGAGAGAACAAGTTGCCCTGGACTCGGAGGGAGGTCTAGTCCAAGCCCAGAGAACTAGATTAAAGTCCCAGGTTAGAGCGGGTGGTGTCACATGGGAGAAGAGAGTCCCAATGCCCTTAAAGAGTCTACACATTAGTGGTTGAGCAAACTCCAAGTGGGAAGCCATTTTCGCCATGAGATGTACCTTAAGGGAGCTGAGTGAGAGTTTAAAATGTAGTGCAAAATCAGAGGGAGGAAAGATGAGGTTGGGTCTGTCCGTTTGGAATGGTACAAACGTGGAGTCATTTCCATTTTGTAGACAGGTATGTGGAGTGGTCAGCTCGTGGTTGTGTTGCAACATGTGTTTCAGCTTGTCAGAGCATTCTGCTTCTAAGCCTTGGAACAAAGAAAGATCCAAGCCTGGAGGCGGAGGACCCATGGGTTGGAGTGAAGGGTCAGCCATTGTTTTGAGAGAGCGGATGAGGAATGGGCTGAAGTCACAGGAACAGGAGGGCATATTGCCATCTGCATCAGGTAAGGGAGCCAGACTTGTCATAGTCAAGAGGGGCAATCACAATAACTCTTGCTTTGTTTCGTTGAATTTTCAACAGAATCTTGGATAGGGTAGGAAACTGGGAAAAGACATATAAGTGGACCCTTGTCCGCTGGGAAGATGAGGGCAACTGCCAATGAATGTTTCCCCAAAGGGTGGCTATATCTTGAAGCACCTGTGAATTCAGTATACACTCATTGTTGTGAGAAAATTCCAACTGAGACTGTTGGTTATCCCGTTCTGTATCACTTGCAGACAGACAGCTGAGATGAGCACATTGTGATGGGTGCATCAATTCCGAAGTCTGAATGGTGCCTTGCAGAGGGAGGGAGATCCAGCAGCTCCTTGGCAGTTTATACAAAACATACAGGTCACATTAAGTCCATCATAACCTTTGTGTGTTGTTTTTGATAAAAGGCAGAGTTTGTGGACAGGCACGCCTGACAGCCCTTAACCCCAAAAGAGTGATATGGAAGGTCATTTCTGTGGAAGGCCATTTGTCCTGAACCTTGTTGTTGTGTAGGTGAGCTCCCCAGCATATTAGGGAGACATGTCCCAGGGTGGTGAATGTGGGTAGTGAGAGGAGCGCTCTCGCTTGTACTGCATCAGGTTGGTGCTGATAAAGTCCAGTCATTGTATCAGGGTTAGTATGCCACTACAATGAAGTGAACCTTGGAGACTACCCTGTGTGGAACAGTGTGTACCTATAATGATCCTGCCGCAAAGGTAAGCAGTAGGAAATCTCCTGTACGATGGCTGTATTGAGAAATGGAAGTCGGCACCCTGTAAGTTCAGGGCTAGAAATCAATCTCTTTGCTCTAGAGCTGGTCCTAACTGCTGTGAAGTAAGGTAAGGTGACTTCTGAGAGGCATGACAGGTGTACAGATGGCAGTTGATGCTGTAAGGTATCATTGTTCAGGCCCCCAACCAGCTCATCAAAGTGCTTATAAGAGGCAGTTTGAGCGGTCATGGACTGGGGTGCAGATTGTTCTCACTTTTGAGCCCTGGGCCTCTTATCTCTGTGCTGTTATCAGCCACAGTGTGGTGAGTATTGAGAATATTGTGATCTGTGGTGTTGTTGAGACGTATATCTTCTCTTCTGTTCCCCAGCGTAGATTCCTAAGGCGTGTAGTGCGGTCTGAGAATCCTTCAGGATGTGGAGAGAAAATCTGCCTTCTCCGCAAAGAGTTTGGAAGTCTGTAGCTCTTTGGGCAATCTAGAGAGGTGTAGCGAACAAAACAAAAAACCACCCACAACCCACCTCAGTACCACTGTCATGGAGACTTGGCGAGCAGCTGTAACAGCTACATCCAGTGGTGTCTCTAGGACCGCTCTGGCTATTAACTGACCTTCTCTAAGAATGGTCTGAATCTGTTCTTTTTGTGTTTCCTGTAATGTTTCAGAAACATCCTGGGTTTCCCAAGATTAACAAAATTGTTTTGGCCATGACAGTTTGGTGATTTATGACTCTAAACAGTAATGTTGTTGATGAATACACCATCTTGTGAAGCCTGATCATATGGAGTTGACTTGGCATTATGTTGCTTGTTTCATGCATTAACCACATCCACTATGATGGACTTGGGTTGCGGATGTTGAAAACAAAGCCTGCCTCTTTGGGTAGAGATGTAGAGTTGTTTTTGTTTACACTCTGTTGCTGATTGGTGCGATGGAGGCTGGCTCTGACAGATGATTTTGGTAGGATCCAGAATCAGCTCATTAATTGGGAGGACAGTTCTAGATGAGAAGGTAGTGTGCAGAATTTCCACCAACTTGTGATGTGTATCTGCCACCTCCTGTAAGGGAATGTGCAGCTCATCTGCCACCCTCTTGGTAAGATCCAGAAAGTTCTTAAATCTTCACCTAGTGATGAGGGGTGGGCAGCACAGTCTCATCTGGGAAAGATGAGGAGAAGTGTGCTGAAGAAGTAGCTTCCTCTTCAGATGTGGAGGTTTTTTGTTGTTGTTGTTCTTTTGTTGGTTTGTTTTTCCCCTTCCCCCTTCTTCCCTGTTCTGAAAAAGCTTTCTCCTGTCCTGGCTCGGGTGCCAGGCTGTAGCAAACCATCTGGTGAACTCTCCCTGAGAGACGCTGGAGACGGTCGCGCCATGTGTGTGTCTATACCCAAAGTGTTACAATATGGCCTTGGAAGGGAGAGGCAGGAAGACAGGCACGGGAGGTTGGCATTATGGAATTGGGAATGATCCTGGTAGTGTGGTGGTGGGCCACCTTGAGGGGCCAGGGAATGATCTTCTCCTGGCCCATGTCAGATTTATCTAAAGTGATCACTATACCAGCAGGAGAGTGGAGTGGGAGGAGGTATTTTTTCATGCTTTGCGTGTATATAATAAGATCTTCTAAACTTTCCACAGTATGCATCCGATGAAGTGAGCTGTAGCTCACGAAAGCCTATACTCAAATAAATTGGTTAGTCTCCAAGGTGCCACAAGTACCCCTTTTCTTTTTGCGAATACAGACTAACACGGCTGTTACTCTGAAACAGGGCTTCTGTGTCGCTCTTTTAGCGATGGTACGGTAACTGTGCCCTCTCGGTGCAGTAGTTGCCCAGAGTAGAACTCAGAGCAGCACAGAGCTTACAGAAGCCCCTTGTTGGTGCAGAGCTCAGAGCAGGGCAGAGCTCACAGCAGGAAGCCCCTTCTTAGGTTTCAGCTTCCAGAGCTTCAGTGCCCAACCTGAGCGGCAGCTGAGCTCACAGCAGAGGAATGACTGCACTGGGGAACACCCCTCTGGCTGGCCAGTTGCTCCGGGGTCCCTGCGGAGATGGTCACACTGGGCAACACCCCTCTGGCTGGCCAGTTGCTCAGAGGAGCCTTTCCAGGGGGAGTCTGCTGGTGGCTTCTTCTCTCTCTCTCCTCCTCCTCCTCCCCACTCAACCCCTTTTGAAGTGAAGGCTCTGGGGATGATCTGGGGTCAACACCCACCGGAGTCCCCTGCAGACTGAACTGTTTTCTCTCTAAGGAGGAATTTTTACTTCTGCTCCCAGCTCCTGTGAGGCTGCCGTTTTAGGTGTGGCAGCTAAAGCACTTCTGTGAGGGTCTCCCAGGCACAGTGAGCGTCTGGCCATGACAGGAACTGACTCCTGGCAGGAGAGGCACCGCTTGGAGCAGAGAGAGCCAGGCAAGCCCCTGGGCGGGGGCGGGGTGGGGGGGTGGGGGGGTGGAGGGGGGTCATCCTCTAGCAAGGAGGAATATGCAGAAGAACATCCTCTTTATTTTTTTTTTTTAAACTGAAAAATAAATAATTATGAGTCCACTAGATGCCTGGGGGGTGAGGGGGAATGCCCCCAGACAGGGAAGGAAAGTGAAGTTCTTTTCCTTTTTCTCTTTTCTTTTTAAACCAAAGAAATAAAATAAAATAAAATAAAATAAAATAAAATACACTAGCCTGAGTACTTTTAGGGAGAACAAAGTTAACAAAACAAACACTACTTATGCTAATGACACAGATAAGGAAGGGACAACTGCTCCTTCTGTCAGAGGCCAAAGGTGGTAGAGAAGGAAGTGAGGGGGGTTCACAGTGCAGTGCTAAATAGCCTGGAGGCAGACCACCAGGGAGCCGGGCTCAACGGGACACTGCTACCAAAAATCTCCGATTACAGGTGTAGGGGCACACGGACACCTAAACTGGAGCACCCATAGGGACACTACTCGAAGAAGGAATTTTCCTCCGGGGCAGACTGGAAGAAGCCCTGGGGATTTTTCACTTTCCTCTGCAGCATGGGGCATGGGTCACTTGCAGGAGGATTCTCTGCACCTTGAAGTCTTTAAACCATGATTTGAGGACTTCAATAGCTCAGACACAGGTGAGAAGTTTATTGCAGGAGTGGGTGGGTGAGATTCTGTGGCCTGCTGTCGTGCAGGAGGTCAGACTAGATGATCATAATGGTCCCTTCTGACCTTAAAGTCTATGGAGAAGCAACCCTCAAGCGTAGATACCAAAGCAAATATCTGTTCCCTCTCTTGGTTGATACTACTGCCTGTCTCCTTGTAAAAGGAAGAAGAAAAGGAGTACTTGTGGCACCTTAGAGACTAACCAATTTATTTGAGCATAAGCTTTCGTGAGCTACAGCTCACTTCATCGGATGCATACTGTGGAAACTGCAGAAGACATTATATACACAGAGACCATGAAACAATACCTCCTCCCACCCCACTCTCCTGCTGGTAATAGCTGATCTAAAGTGATCACTCTCCTTACAATGTGTATGATAATCAAGGTGGGCCATTTCCAGCACAAATCCAGGTTTTCTCACCCCCCTTCCCCCCCAAAACACACACACACAAACTCACTCTCACAACCGTGGGTTTAGCAGGCCAATGCTCAAACCACTGAGCTATCTCCTGCTGGCAATAGCTCATCCAAACTGACCACTCTCCTTACAATGTGCATGATAATCAAGGTGGGCCATTTCCAGCATAAATCCAAGTTTAACCAGAATGTCTCGGGGGGGGGGGGGGGGGGGGAGGAAAAAACAAGGGGAAATAGGCTACCTTGCATAATGACTTAGCCACTCCCAGTCTCTATTTAAGCCTAAATTAATAGTATCCAATTTGCAAATGAATTCCGTGTGGTGTGGTCAGGGTGAAAGCTGGAGGCATGTAGATAGGAATAGCGGTCAGTAGATTTCCGGTATAGTGCTAATAAACAATGGTCACATAAACACCACCCTATACCGGAAACCTACTGACCACTATTCCTACCTACATGCCTCCAGCTTTCACCCTGACCACACCACACGATCCATCGTCTACAGCCAAGCTCTGCGATACAACCGCATTTGCTCCAACCCCTCAGACAGAGACAAACACCTAAAAGATCTCTATCAAGCATTCTTACAACTACAATACCCACCTGCAGAAGTGAAGAAACAGATTGATAGAGCCAGAAGAGTTCCCAGAAGTCACCTACTACAGGACAGGCCTAACGAAGAAAATAACAGAACGCCACCAGCCATCACCTTCAGCCCCCAACTAAAACCCCTCCAACGCATTATTAAGGATCTACAACCTATCCTGAAGGATGACCCAACACTCTCACAAATCTTGGGAGACAGGCCAGTCCTTGCCTACAGACAGCCCCCCAACCTGAAGCAAATACTCACCAACAACCACATACCACACAACAGAACCACTAACCCAGGAACCTATCCTTGCAACAAAGCCCGTTGCCAGCTGTGCTCACATATCTATTCAGGGGACACCATCACAGGGCCTAATAACATCAGCCACACTATCAAAGGCTCCTTCACCTGCACATCCACCAATGTGATATATGCCATCATGTGCCAGCAATGCCCCTCTGCCATGTACATTGGTCAAACTGGACAGTCTCTACGCAAAAGAATAAATGGACACAAATCAGATGTCAAGAATTATAACATTCATAAACCAGTCGGAGAACACTTCAATCTCTCTGGTCACGCAATTACGGACATGAAGGTCGCTATCTTACAACAAAAAAACTTCAAATCCAGACTCCAGCGAGAAACTGCTGAATTGGAATTCATTTGCAAATTGGATACTATTAATTTAGGCTTAAATAGAGACTGGGAGTGGCTAAGTCATTATGCAAGATAGCCTATTTCCCCTTGTTTTTTCCTAGCCACCCCCCCTCAGACGTTCTGGTTAAACTTGGATTTATGCTGGAAATGGCCCACCTTGATTATCATACACATTGTAAGGAGAGTGGTCAGTTTGGATGAGCTATTGCCAGCAGGAGAATGAGTTTGTCGGGGGGGGGGACGACGACGACCTGGATTTGTGCTGGAAATGGCCCAACTTGATTATCATACACATTGTAAGGAGAGTGATCACTTTAGATAAGCTATTACCAGCAGGAGAGTGGGGTGGGAGGAGGTATTTTTTAATGCTTTGTGTGTATAAAAAGATCTTCTACACTTTCCACTGTATGCATCCGATGAAGTGAGCTGTAGCTCACGAAAGCTTATGCTCAAATAAATTGGTTAGTCTCTAAGGTGCCACAAGTACTCCTTTCCTTTTTGCGAATACAGACTAACACGGCTGTTACTCTGTAACCTGTAAAAGGAAGGAGCATCTGTTGTCCATATTGGTGGTTGAAACTAAATGAGTTCTCTTAACAAGTACATTTACAAACAAGAACAAAGTGTCTTTGTGGGAGTATGTCATTCAATTCACTGCAGCTGACCAAACTCCATTGTGGCTTACCGCATTTTACTCAGAGCACAAAGACAACAAAACAGCCACTAACAAACTGCTTTTTCATTCAAAATGGCCCTTTCTGGGATTGCAATTTTTAATCAGAACAAACTATTCTGCCTTTTATGGACTTGCACATTGAAAAAGCTATTTGTAATATTCAATTTGAATATTAGGATTTGAGAAAAGAACCCCGCATGCACAAGTTTCAGTCAACATTATGAAGATTTCAAATCTAAATCTATAAACACTAAGACCAGGTATACACTAAAAAGTTAGGTTGACCCAGCTATAACTACTCAGGGGTGAAAAATCCATACCCGTGAGTGATGTATTTAAGCCAATGTCCTTAGTGTAGACAGTGCAAGGTCGACGGAAGAATTCTTCCAGGACAGGAAAACCCCTCCCGTCTCTATAATGAGCGTCTACACTGAAGTGCTAGAGCAGGACAGCTACAGCTGTTCCACTGCAGCATTTCTAGTGAAAATATACCTTTAAGCTTGCTGTGGGCTAGTAGGCAGATGTATAATCCATCTTTCTGATAAAAAATGTTTAAGAAAATACTGGTTTTGAGGATACATAAAACTAAAGCTCAACAAGCCTTATTTTTTAGGTTAAACAAACTTGCTGGGTGAACCATGGAGAGACTGCCCAGAGTGAACCCACTGGAATCTATGTTATGTTAGTTTCAGCTACAGATTGCTCTTACATAGATTTGAAAGAGAAAGGGGTTAAAAATGGCACCAAGGTAAGTTAGAAGTTTACGTTTCAGAGAAGCAGCCGTGTTAGTCTGTATCTGCAAAAAGAAAAAGGAGTACTTGTGGCACCTTAGAGGCTAACAAATTTATCTGAGCATAAGTTTTTGTGAGCTACAGCTCAAGTTTAGGAGTCACAAACCAGAAGCTTGCCATGGGATCTGAGAGTCAGACAAGCAGAGGGGATGGCTGTCCTAGATGATAATGCAACCCAGGAGAGAAACTGTAGAAAAACAAATGGGGGAGGACAGACAAAATTCTGGAATTGGAGAGGGAGAGGAAATAGGCTGAAGAAGAAAGGAGGATGAGAAGGAAGGGGGAGGCTGTCCAGGTCCACAAGTCTCTTGAAGACATTATTTAAATACTGATGTGCTTGGCATACCAGAATATGAAATGGACTGGGTTACAGTGAAAATTTTTGCAGCTGAGATGACACATAGCTATTGCTGAGCACAGAGACAGAGTGGCCACAACTTTGACATAGTTTGTCTAACATATACAAACCATGGCAGAGGGACCCAGAGAGTGGCAAAGTCATTCACAGAGTGTCTGCAGTGGAGCAAGACATCCACAGCTACCTCTCCACCAGCACCCAAAAATGGATGTTAAAGGCTGAGAGAATGGGATAACAATAGAAACTGGGGAATGCACTATTCAGAACACCCCCATTATAGCCTCCACTGCTTGGACTCCCTGAAACAGATTAGAGCTACTCCTGATCATAGTGAACTTCAACAAAGGGTAGGCACTTCCGTGAGGTCACCTAAATAACCCCACCGCAGGAGCAGGAAGATGTATTTTCCATTCCTTGGGCAGCAAGAGTTAATCTAATCCGAAGTAGGATACAATTCTGATTTGCGAATTTTAGGTGCCTAGAACCCAGAGATAAAAAAAGTACCAGGAGAATGAAGAGTCCTTCAAAACAGCTATTGTCCTGTATTGTCATCCCAGGTAATCTAGAGATTTTTTTTTTTTTAAAAAAAAGAGGTTAAGAGTTTTCAGTGCTAAAATATAATCTGTGGCTGGAATTAAAATCAAGGAGTACGAATCCAGTGATTGGTAAATTTATTAAGCAAAGCAAATTTTCTGGTGACTAGCAAATAAAATCAGGCTCAAGAATGGGCCCACAGCTGAAAGTTCCAAATTAGCCACACTGGAATCCATTTTTAACTTCTATCCAGGAACAACACAACTACAACCACCTGGTGACTGAACTTTGTGACTTTGTCCTCACCCACAACTATTTCAGATTTGGGGACAATTTATACCTTCAAGCCAGCAAAACTGCTATGGGTACCACATGGCCCCACAGTATGCCAACATTTTTATGGCTGACTTAGAACAATGCTTCCTCAGCTCTCATTCCCTTACACCCCTGTCAAGGTTCCTCCCCCACTCTGAACGCTAGGGTACAGATGTTGGGACCTGCATGAAAACCTCCTAAGCTTATCTTTACCAGCTTAGGTCAAAACTTCCCCAAGGTACAAAACATTCCACCCTTTGTCCTTGGATTGGCCGCTACCACCACCAAACAAATACTGGTTACTGGGGAAGAGCTGTTTGGAAACGTCTTTCCCCCCAAATACTTCCCAAAACCTTGCACCCCACTTCCTGGACAAGGTTTGGTAAAAAGCCTCACCAATTTGCCTAGGTGACTACAGACCCAGACCCTTGGATCTTAAGAACAATGAACAATCCTCCCAACACTTGCACCCCCCCCTTTCCTGGGGGATGTTGGATAAAAAGCCTCACCAATTTGCATAGGTGACCACAGACCCAAACCTTTGGATCTGAGAACAATGAAAAAGCAGTTTTCTTACAAGAAGACTTTTAATAGAAATAGGAGTAAATAGAAGTAAAGAAATCCCCTCTGTAAAATCAGGATGGTAGATACCTTACAGGGTAATTAGATTCAAAACAGAGAATCCCTCTAGGCAAAACCTTAAGTTACTAAAAAGATACACAGACAGAAATAGTTATTCTATTCAGCACAATTCTTTTCTCAGCCATTTAAAGAAATCATAATCTAACACATACCTAGCTAGGTTACTTACTAAAACTTCTAAGACTCCATTCCTGGTCTATCCCTGACAAAAGCAGCATATAGACAGACCCTCAGACCCTTTGTTTCTCTCCCTCCTCCCAGCTTTTGAAAGTATCTTGTCTCCTCATTGGTCATTTTGGTCAGGTGCCAGCGAGGTTACCTTTAGCTTCTTAACCCTTTTACAGGTGAGAAGAGTTTTCTCTGGCCAGGAGGGATTTTAAAGGGGTTTACCCTTCCCTTTATATTTATGACATGCCCCCAAATCTCAGCTAGGGTGAAACACTGGCTGGGATTTCTTCCTGGAACTCTAGGAAAAACAGAGTTAATAAGACACATGCATCTCTAAATATACTACCAAGTACATAAAGACTAACAATATTTTCCACATCTCAAGGACGATTTTAACCAGTTGATTCTGGGAAACTTTCACGGGAGAGTGCATCAGCCACTTTGTTAGAAGCTCCTGAGATGTGTTGGATGTCAAAATCAAAATCTTGGAGAGCTAAACTCCACCGAAGAAGTTTTTTGTTAGTTTCTTTGACGGTGTGAAGCCACTTCAGTGCAGCATGGTCGGTTTGCAGGTGGAAACGCCGTCCCCAAACATAGGGGCGTAGCTTTTCCAGAGCGTAGACAATGGCGTAACATTCTTTTTCACCGACTGACCAGTTGCTTTCCCTCTCAGACAGTTTTTTCCTGAGAAACACTACAGGGTGGAATTCTTGATCAGGTCCTTTCTGCATGAAAACTGCTCCCACATCACGCTCGGACGCATCTGTGGTTACTAGGAACGGTTTGTCAAAGTCGGGGGCCCTTAGCACAGGGTCAGACATGAGTGTTGCTTTAAGCTTGTTAAAGGCCTTCTGACACTTTTCGGTCCACTGAACAGCATTTGGCGGTTTCTCTTTGGTTAGGTCTGTCAGTGGGGCGGCGATTTGGCTGTATTGCGGTACAAATCGTCTGTAATAACCGGCCAAGCCTAAGAAGGATTGAACCTGTTTCTTTGACTTTGGGACAGGCCACTTTTGGATAGCATCCACTTTGGCCTGTAGGGGGCTGACAGTTCCTTGACCCACCTGGTGTCCAAGGTAAGTCACTCTGTTTAGGCCTATTTGACACTTCTTAGCCTTAACAGTTAGTCCTGCCTCCTTTATGCGCTCGAAGACTTTTTGTAGATGTTCCAGGTGGTCTGCCCAGGAATCCGAAAATATGGCCACATCGTCAAGGTAGGCAACTGCATATTCTCCTAATCCCGCTAGGAGACCATCTACCAGTCTTTGGAAGGTGGCGGGTGCATTCTGCAGCCCAAAAGGGAGTACATTAAATTCATACAGCCCGAGATGTGTGGTGAAGGCTGACCTTTCCTTGGCAGATTCATCTAGCGGTACCTGCCAGTACCCCTTGGTTAAGTCCAAGGTAGAGATGAACTGGGCCCGTCCCAGTTTCTCTAATAATAGTTCATCTGTGCGTGGCATTGGATAGTTGTCTGGGTGAGTTA
This sequence comes from Eretmochelys imbricata, assembly GCF_965152235.1. Taxonomy (NCBI): domain Eukaryota; kingdom Metazoa; phylum Chordata; order Testudines; family Cheloniidae; genus Eretmochelys; species Eretmochelys imbricata. Next base: position 59,256,424 of record NC_135575.1, on the reverse strand, counting down.
CAGCATTTCGCTTACGGTAGTCCACGCAAAAACGTATTTCCCCATCTGGTTTGGGAACTAAAACCACTGGAGATGCCCATGCACTTCCAGAGGGGCGGATTACACCCATCTGTAACATATCCTGGATCTCCCATTCTATAGCAGTTTTAGCTTGAGGAGACACCCGGTAAGGTTGGACTTTAATTGGGCGAGCATTACCTGTGTCAATGGAGTGGTATGCCCGTTCAGTCAGGCCTGGGGTGGCTGAGAACGTTGGCGTGTACCTAGTGCACAGCTCCTTGATCTGCTGTCGCTGCATACGCCCAAGGGTCATGGAGAGGTTCACCTCTTCTACACCACCAGCACATTTCCCTTCGCAGCAGGCACCTTCAGGCCACTCTGCGTCGTCTCCTCCCTGGGCTGTAAACTGACAAACCTTTAATTCTCTGGAATAAAAGGGCTTTAGAGAATTAATATGGTACACCTTAGGCTTTCGGTTGGAGGTGAGGAATGCTATGAGATAATTAACAGCTCCCAGGTGCTCCTGGACCGTGAATGGCCCTTCCCACGATGCTTCCATTTTATGGGCCTGGAGCGCCTTTAAGACCATGACCTGGTCCCCTACTTTGAAGGAATGCTCTCTGGCATGTTTATCATACCAGGCTTTTTGCTCTTTTTGAGCATCCTGTAAGTTTTCTTTAGCAAGGGCTAAAGAGGTTCGGAGGGTGTTTTGTAGGTTGGCTACAAAGTCCAGAATGTTAGTTCCTGGAGAAGGTGTAAATCCCTCCCATTGCTGCTTCACCAACTGCAATGGCCCCTTAACCTCACAGCCATATACAAGTTCAAATGGGGAAAACCCTAAACTGGGATGTGGTACAGCTCTGTAGGCGAAGAGCAACTGCTGCAACACTAGGTCCCAATCATTGGAGTGCTCATTTTCGAATTTACGTATCATGGCCCTCAAAGTTCCATTAAACTTCTCCACCATGCCATTTGTTTGATGGTGGTAAGGAGTGGCAACCAAGTGATTTACCCCATGAGCTTCCCAAAGGTTTTCCATAGTTCCCGCCAGGAAATTAGTCCCTGCATCTGTGAGGATGTCAGAGGGCCAAGCTACCCTGGCAAAAATGTCTGCTAGTGCCTGGCACACACTTTTAGCCCTGGTGTTGCTTAGAGCTACTGCTTCCGGCCATCGGGTGGCAAAATCCATCAAAGTCAGTATGTACTGCTTTCCTCTGGGTGTCTTTTTCAGAAAAGGACCCAGAATATCCACAGCTACTCGCTGAAATGGAACCTCAATGATGGGGAGTGGCTGGAGAGGGGCTTTGACCTGGTCTTGGGGTTTTCCCACTCTTTGGTATACCTCACAAGACCAGACATAGGTAGAAACATCCTTGCCCATTCCCTCCCAGTGGAATGATCTCCCCGAACAGTCTTTGGTCCTGTTCACCCCAGCATGGCCACTAGGATGATCGTGGGCTAAGCTCAAGAGCTTTATCCGGTACTTAGTTGGCACTACCAACTGTCTCTGAGGATGCCAGTCTTCCTGGTGTCCACCAGAAAGAGTTTCCTTGTATAAAAGTCCTCTTTCTACAACAAGCCTGGATCGATTAGAAGAGCTGAGAGGTGGTGGGTTGCTCCGTGCCGCCGTTCAAGCTCTCTGGAGGCTTTCATCTGCTTCCTGTTCGGTCAGGAACTGTTCCCTTGATGCTGGAGACATCAGTTCCTCATTGGATTATGGACCTATGCTTGGTCCCTCTGGAAGCGATGTAGGGGATGGGGCTGTTTCCGTTGACTCTGAACCGCTCTCCGCTGGTGCACTATGTTGGGATTCAAGCTCCGGCTGAGCCTCTTGTGTAGGGTTATGGGCTGCAGCCAGTTCAGGTTCGGTGGGGGCCCTCTGGTGCTGAGGTTGCAAGTACTGGATTCAGTGTTGGCAATGGGTCTGGTGTTGGTTGTTCGGCTGGTTCCGGTTCTGGGACTGGTTCCGTCTGGGTCTCTGGGACTGGATCCACTACTGCTGTTGCAGACATTGGCCTGGGGTCTGGGTCCATCACCTCTGCCTGGGTCCTGATAGAAGTTTCCAGAATAGAGCTAGGCCTCACGGCTTGTTTAACCTGGCTACGGGTGACCATTCCCTCCCTCTTGGCCCGCTTCACATGATTGGCCAAGTCTTCCCCCAACAGCATAGGGATGGGATAATCATCATAGACTGCAAAAGTCCATGTTCCTGACCAGCCCTGGTACTGGACAGGCAACTGGGCTGTAGGCAAGTTGAATGAGTTGGACTTGAAGGGTTGAATTGTCACTTGGATCTCTGGATTGATTAAATTGGGGTCCACTAAGGAAGCATGGATAGCTGACACTTGTGCTCCGGTGTCCCTCCGTGCGGTGACCTTCTTCCCACCCACACTCACAGTTTCCCTCCGCTCCAAGGGTATCTGGGAGGTATCTGGGCCTGCGGACCTCTGGTGTGATTCCGGTGCAATGAACTGTAATCTGTTGGGGTTCTTGGGGCAGTTGGCCTTTACATGCCCCAGCTCGTTACATTTAAAACATCGTCCAGCTGACTGGTCACTTGGGCGAGGTGGGTTGCTGGAGAACGGGGTGGTGGGACGATAAGGGGTCTGGAGGGTTCTTTGGGAGGTATGTGGGGCTTTGGGCGGCCCCCAGTGATAGGGTGTGGTCTGGGGTTGTCCCTTCTGGTCTCCGCTCCCACTGAGACCAGTTTTCTTCTTCTCGGCCACCTCCACCCATCTGGCTCCAATCTCTCCTGCTTCGATTACAGTTTTGGGCTTCCCATCTAGGATGTATCTTTCTATTTCCTCAGGAAAACCCTCTAAGAATTGTTCCATTTGCATTAGGAAGGGCAAATTTACTGGAGATTCAACACTTGCTCCTGATATCCAGGCATCCCAATGTTTCACAATGTGGTAGGCATGTCGGGTAAATGACACGTCTGGTTTCCACCTTAGGGCTCTGAACCTCCGACAAGACTGCTCGGGTGTTATCCCCATTCTGGCTCTTGCCTTGGATTTAAACAGCTCATACTTGTTTATGTGTTCTTTAGGCATTTCAGCTGCCACCTCAGCTAAGGGTCCACTGAGCTGCGGCCTCAGTTCTACCATGTATTGGTCAGTAGAGATGTTGTACCCAAGGCAGACCCTTTCGAAGTTTTCTAGGAAGGCCTCAGTATCATCGCCTGCCTTGTAGGTGGGGAACTTTCTGGGATGGGGAGTGGTACCTGGAGAAGGATTGCTAGGGTTTGTTGGTATATTCTGCTGAGCCTTTATCTTCTCCTCCACATGCTTCCTCTCTTTTTCCTCCTCCTCCAGTTCCTTGGCCCTTGCCTCCATTTCTTTGGCCCTAGCCTCCATAGCTCTCCTGTGAGCAGCCGCTTGGTGTTGTTCTGCCTCTTTCGCTACCTCCCTTTCTTTTTCCTTCTCCTCCTTCTTCAGCCACAAGAGTTCTATCTGTCTTTCATGTTCCCTTTGGTTTTCCTCAGCCTGAAATCTGGCTAATTCCAGCTTTTTTGAGCTGTGGATTTTGTCATTCTAACCTCTGTTTTTAACTAACTTTACACCCGAGGGTTAGAAATAAACAAACAAAACTTGGCTGTAAAATTTTGCTGTGCTGGAATAGAATACCTATTCTCTGATAGTGATTGTCAGCCTACAGAAAAAAGACAATTCCCTTGTCTCTGCTTTGGGCCCAGCTCAAAGCAAAAAACCTCCAACTACTTGGAAACCTGCTTACCAGCAGCCTTAAGGGGGAAAAAAAATCCTTTTCAAACTTGTGCTCCTTGTAAAAAATCAAAATCCTGTGAATTTCCCTGCAGGAGTTAAGTACCCTGCCTCCAGGCAAAGAAAACCTGCAATTCACAAAGATAATCCCCTTTTGTCTCTGCTTGGCCACAAAGCAGAGAAAAAACAAGCTGATTTCAGTTTCAGCTGCTTTCTAGACTTCCTTTCCAAAGGAAAAAATATTTCCTTTTTAAAATCTGTATTTCTAGTTCAAAAAATCTCAACTGGATCTCAAAATGATTTCCCACCACTCTGCCACCATGTCAAGGTTCCTCCCCCACTCTGAACGCTAGGGTACAGATGTGGGGACCTGCATGAAAACCTCCTAAGCTTATCTTTACCAGCTTAGGTCAAAACTTCCCCAAGGTACAAAACATTCCACCCTTTGTCCTTGGATTGGCCGCTACCACCACCAAACTAATACTGGTTACTGGGGAAGAGCTGTTTGGAAACGTCTTTCCCCCCAAATACTTCCCAAAACCTTGCACCCCACTTCCTGGACAAGGTTTGGTAAAAAGCCTCACCAATTTGCCTAGGTGACTACAGACCCAGACCCTTGGATCTTAACAATGAACAATCCTCCCAACACTTGCACCCCCCCCTTTCCTGGGGGATGTTGGATAAAAAGCCTCACCAATTTGCATAGGTGACCACAGACCCAAACCTTTGGATCTGAGAACAATGAAAAAGCATTCAGTTTTCTTACAAGAAGACTTTTAATAGAAATAGGAGTAAATAGAAGTAAAGAAATCCCCTCTGTAAAATCAGGATGGTAGATACCTTACAGGGTAATTAGATTCAAAACAGAGAATCCCTCTAGGCAAAACCTTAAGTTACTAAAAAGATACACAGACAGAAATAGTTATTCTATTCAGCACAATTCTTTTCTCAGCCATTTAAAGAAATCATAATCTAACACATACCTAGCTAGATTACTTACTAAAACTTCTAAGACTCCATTCCTGGTCTATCCCCGACAAAAGCAGCATATAGACAGACCCACAGACCCTTTGTTTCTCTCCCTCCTCCCAGCTTTTGAAAGTATCTTGTCTCCTCATTGGTCATTTTGGTCAGGTGCCAGCGAGATTACCTTTAGCTTCTTGACCCTTTACAGGTGAGAGGAGTTTTCCTCTGGCCAGGAGGGATTTTAAAGGGGTTTACCCTTCCCTTTATATTTATGACAACCCCTACTCTACTAGCACTACACTGATGACATCATCATCTGGACCCATGGGAAGGAGGCCCTTGAGGAATTCCTCCAAGATTTCAACAATTTCCATCCCACCATCAACCTCAGTCTGGACCAGTTCACACAAGAGGTCCACTTCCTAGACACTACAGTGCTAATAAGCAATGGTCACATAAACACCACCCTATACTGGAAACCTACTGACCGCTATTCTACCTACATGCCTCCAGCTTTCATCCAGACCACACCACACGATCCATTGTCTACAGCCAAGCTCTACGATACAACCGCATTTGCTCCAACCCCTCAGACAGAGACAAACACCTACAGGATCTCTATCAAGCATTCTTAAAACTACAATAGCCATCTGCTGAAGTGAAGAAACAGAACTGACATAGCCAGAAGGGTACCCAGAAGTCACCTACTACAGGACAGGCCTAACAAAGAAAGTAACAGAACGCCACTAGCCGTCACCTTCAGACCCCAACTAAAACCTCTCCAGCGCATCATCAAGGATCTACAACCTATCCTGAAGGACGATCCCTCACTCTCTCAGATCTTGGGAGACAGGCCAGTCCTCTCTTACAGACAACCCCCCAAACTGAAGCAAATACTCACCAGCAACTACACACCACACAACAAAAACACCAACCCAGAAACCAAACCCTACAACGAACACCAGTGCCTACTCTGTCCACATATCTATTCAAGGACACCATCATAGGACCTAACCACATCAGCCACACCATCAGGGGCTCGTTCACCTGCACATCTACCAGTGTGATATACGCCATCATGTGCCAGCAATGCCCCTTTGCCATGTACATTGGCCAAACTGGACAGTCTCTACGTAAAAGAACAAATGGACACAAATCAGATGTCAAGAATTATAACATTCAAAAACCAGTCGGAGAACACTTCAATCTCTCTGGTCACTCGATTACAGACCTAAAAGTGGCAATTCTTCATCAAAAAAACTTCAAAAACAGACTCCAATGTGAAACTGCAGAACTGGAATTAATTTGCAAACTGGACACCTTCAGATTAGGCCTGAATAAAGACTGGGATTGGTTGGGTCATTACAAAGCCTAAACCTAATTTTCCCCTACTGTTACTCACACTTTCTTGTCAACTGTCTGAAATGGGCCACTCTCATTACCACTTCAAAAGTTATTTTTCCTCCCTTGGTATCGTGCTGTTAAGTGAATTATCTTGTTAGACTGACCTCATACTTGATAAGGCAATTCCCATCCTTTCATGTATTTATACCTGCTCCTGTATTTTCCACTCCATCCATCTGATGAAGTGGGTTCTAGCCCACAAAAGCTTATGCCCAAATACATTTGTTAGTCTCTAAGGTGCCACAAGGACTCGTCGTTTTTGCTGATACAGACTAACACAACTACAAGCATCAGAATGGCAAGCATGCTTTGTGTGGAAAAAGGTATTTCTGGAAGTTTAGTATTCTTCTCAAGATGCTGTTAGTGCCAAAGAAAAGGGCTTGCTGCAGGACTAGGTCTATATCTTGGGTATTAGAACTCAGTACCCCTGTAAGGTGCTGAACTGATAGTCCTATTGCCTTAAGTCTTCCATTCATTCAGGGGAGTGGAAATACATCAGTGATAGCAGCAGAACACTCCCCACTCTCTATTGCAAAAGAGTCTTACACCTGACTCTGTGGGATCCACTTCCACAGGAGGGACAGTTCAGTCCCCATACCCTTTCAGTGCCTGGCCTTTCCACTGAGGTCATCAACAATGTTGCCATTTATGCCCATGATTTTTTTACCCCCCTCAAGTATTCACTTATCCTGTGGGAACAGAACTGAGACAACTCACTCATTTAATGTACCATCTAGTTGGTAACTTTCAATTACTTCCCACCTGGGTTGGAGCTGAAACACAGATATAGGTGAAAGGTTCTATATCCCATTTCCGATCCACTGTGACATCCAGTCACCCCAACTAAACATTTGTTACTGTTTTCCTTAAAGGGGAGACAGTTCGTTACTAAAACTGCATGAAGTGGAAAACTTCTGAAAAACCTGAGAACATAACAACATGTTACAAAATCTGTCACTATGTTCCCCCTCCTCTGCTGCTGCTGAAATACAAGAGCGTTAGAACAGTTTGTACTTTTTCCACCTACCTTAGCCTCCTCTCAGATGTGATCAACTGATTTAAGATCATTTCTGTTAAAAACTCCCACAATAAAAAGAAGTTGGCCTGGGCCCCCTGGAAATCATGGTTATTTTATCAGCTTTTGTACCGAACACCTTTAGCATTAGTATGATTTCTAAAACAAGAAAGAAGCATGTGAGAGAGAGCGAGATGGGAGTCACTGGCGTAACACCGCACCTGCTGAGTAGGCCCTTAAGCAAAAAACTTGACTATAGTAAGTATAACAAGGCTGAGAAACAAATCTATGAGCAAATAACCATATTTGATATACCACATATTTCAAAACTTCCCCAAAACAGTTCTTGAACATTGAACTCTGCAGATCATGTGTTACTGCAGTTTGATAGTCTGACACAGGTACAATTTACAACAGAAAAAAAATATTTTTTTCCTGTCTACCGCAGCCAGAGCTAGAGTGGAACATTTGCAGAGGTTCTGGATGTGTTCCATCTCCATTTTATACAAAAAATGCAAGGTATCCCCATTATTGGGTCTGCTGTCTGTTGCCCCTTTTTGAGGTCTCTATGAATGCACCTCCTCAGCTGTCTTACCTCAGTTCTTTGCCTCCTCTAGGGCAGAATTCTGTTATCACCCACTCTTACATCAGGACCAGGGTTACAGTCCCTTAAGTACCAACTGTGACTAATTCAGCAGGTCTGTGGTTGGACTCTGGAAGGGGTTCTCTTTGGGATGTTGTGTCAGCTTATGTTTGCAGTGAGATAAACAGTTTCTTCAAAACAGAACATTATTTCGCCCACAACATACAAAGCATTTAGAGAAGTGGATTTAATGTAACAAAGAGACCCTACTTCTTACCTAAACTTAACCTCTCTATCCATAGTTGAGGCTGCTCCAGCTGATTTCCCATCTCTGAGATTGGAGATCTAGCCCACATTACCTTCAGCCTTCTTCTCCCTTGGTCTCAGTCAGTCAGCCTGCCTTTTCACTAACACACCCTGATCAGCCTCTCAGTTTAAACAACCACCCCTCTCCCTTTCTGCCTTTTTAAATTCTGAGGATTTTTTTATTCTAGGCTTAACCTTGGAAGAGTAAAACCTGGATGGAGCCAGCTTGGTAAATTCTTCTCCCAACTGATGTCCCAGCAATTGTTATCGTATCTCCTTTAAAGATGGGAACCTAAGAGACTATCTTATCTGTATCATTGTTTTACCTTTCCTGTTGGGCCCCTTAACAGCCCCTGTAAACCCTCCTTTGAGTTAACTCCATGCATTCTGTCAGTGAGGAATACAAAATTGAACACGGAAACAGTCACACATACTTTTTATGAATATTAACAGACATCTCACCAGCTTATAATGTAAGGATGCAATAATCTATTTAGGACTGCTGGTTATCCTCTTCTAGCCCTTAAGTATCTGGCTAGTAACACCACAGTGCAGTTCTGCAATGAAGCCAGTACAGAAAACCATGTCTCTGATACAGTTATCTTTCAGGTCAACATACTTAGGAATAAACTGCTTGTTAAGCTTCACAGTTCGGTGTATTCTGAAGTCCTCTATCTGAACCAAACAAAAAACCTCACTAATTTGCCTTGCTATTCTAGTTACTTCCCACCTTCCCCTCATTCACAAACCACCACCAAAAACCACTAACATTTATATGGCATCTTTCCTCCAAGCATCCCAAAGTGCATGACAAACTTTATAGACAGGGATACACATACGCAGTGATTACACAGCTGAAGTGAAACCATCTGGGGAGAATGAAGGAGTTATGTGTATTTTTTTATAAATACCACATGCACCTCAGTTTACCTGTTTGATATTACTCTGCCTGACTGGAAGAAGTTAAATCAATGGAGACTGATTGGACAGGAAACAAAACAATGGCAAAAATAAGGTCAAGTCTAGACATAGCCTTAGTATTCTCTGCATTTCTTAGTATACCCAGGTCCATGTACCTTTTCATGCAAACCTGTGCTTTTCAAGCTCATCTTTGAGCACTCCACACTGAGTTGTTATGCATGCCCCATACCCGTGATAGCATGACCATACTGTGATATACTGACATTGTCGGCTGCTGTGGCTTGTGATGGCATATCCCAGGGTTCTTAGCATCTAACTGTAGCCTCTCTAGGGTTTGGTTCATGCTGGAGTGTGGGACTTGTCTGTCCATCCCGCAGCACTTGACTGGAAGTGCTCTTAGCCCACCAACACATCCAGCTGAGCCATTTTGGATCTGCAGGATCACTGCTGCCAAAGCCAGCACAGTTACACCATTTCAGGATTCAGGTAGAACATCTGCAAGATGCTGGTGGACAATTTGGTAGCAGTATCTGTCCTATAGAAGGCAGATATCAAGACGGGAGAGAGAGAGAGAGTGTACAGACATGTCATCCATGACCCAGATGATGCAGCTAAATGTCTCCTCCCACTGCCACAGATACTCCATATTCAGGTCAATGATTCTGGAGCAGAGCCTCAAGCACAGACTGGTGGGATCACGTTGTTTATATGGAGCTTGGATGACCAGCAGTGGCTCCAAAACTTCTGCATGAAGCAGCAGATGATCCTGGACCCATGTGAGCCACTCGCACCTACCTTGTGACATCAAGACACACACATGAAGGAAGCCATGCTGGTCCAGAAGCAGGTCACAGTATCCATCTGGAAGCTGGCTACCCCAGACTACTACCAGCCCATGGCTAACCGTGGTGTTGGCAAGTCACCTGTGAGGTTTGTGATGGTGGAAATCTATTAGATGATTAGGACTGCGTGCACAAAGGTGGTGGGCATAAACAAAGTGCCTGAAATAATTACTAACTTGGAAAGAGTAGGCTTCCAAAAAACTGTGGGGGGGGCCCAACAATGGGACTCATGTCCCCATAATTCATCCTCCACAAAAAGCAAATGAGTACATAAATTGCAAAGGGTACTATTCCATCATTATGCAGGCATTGATAAGTCACAGAGGCAGGTTCACGGACACCAGTGTGCAGTGTATTAGCACAATGCAAGATGCCAGGGGTTCCTTGGAAATCAGGACTTTACCTTCTTGGACAAGCAGGGAACTTGTATTTTCTCCAAATGACACTTATAAATGAAGTCTGTCCCCACTGTTATTCTAGGGGACACTGCGTACCCATTCCTGCCATGGCTTATGAAACCATATCCTGACTTCAGAGGGCCTGGCAGAATAAGGTTCAGTTACAAGCTCACTAGCTATAAGGATCGCAATGGAAAGTGCATCTGGCAGGTTGAAGGCAAAGCTGGCATTGCCTTCAAAACTATTTGGATACCAGTGTTGCCAACCCTGTCTGCACTATTGTGGAAGCTACGCACTGCACAACATCTGTGAGGCAAAACGAGAACGATTTTGTCAGCAGTGGATTCAAGACACTGCTGGACTGCAGGAATGGTACATGCAACCAGAGAGAGCACCTATCATTACTGGTGCAGGAACCCATGCACAAGGGAAGTCAGAGAAGCCTTGTGCACCCACATGATCAGTTTGCACAGTGATACGGATGACAGAAAATGAACTAATATAGTTATCCCACAATTTTTGGAGCCACTGCAGCCTACAAATATAATAAAACCTGTTAATGTAGCTCTATGCACATCTTATGTACTGCTGCCATGAAGTTTGATTTTTATGAATTTAACAAAACCTGTTCATGTAGCCTTGGGACTGGTTCTTGTTTGCAACTAAAACACTTTATTTGAAACTTGTATATACATAACATTTTAAAAACATAGGCAGACCAGCTTCCATCAAGAGGCAAAAGACCAAAAAAAACCACTAATAGAAGTGCAAAACTGGCAAACTATATACAGTGACAACACTTCAGCTTCCACTTGTAGTGGAATGTATGTCTCCTTCATGCCTGTACTCCCTGTCCCTTCAGAAGCACGTTGCCTGTGTGGGCCAGGTTTCTTCAGGCATTGTCTGCTGAACATAGTATATTACATTATTCCACAAACTGTTCATTGTATGGGTCATGGACCAGCTAACCTCAGAATTGTCCAGTAACTGCACCAGCTGCAGGACATAGTAGCCTCGGGAGGCAGAGCATACTGTAGACGGACCTTGGACAGGAGCTGATGCTGCAGCTGGGGCCTGTTGCCTGGTGGCCATATAAACAAGCGATCTCTCAAAAAGGTCCTTCTGCTGCACTCTGTCCTCTCCCCTGAACCCCCGGTCACGTTCCAGGAACTGTGCAACCATTCTCTCCTCATGCTGCGCTGTCTCATTCTCCCTCTGCAACCTCCTCTCCTTCCTTTCTCTCTGGAAATCCAGCTCTTCATCTGTCTGGGCCACAACATCCTGCAGCATTTCAGCCCTGATTCTCTTCCTTCTCCAGTATTGGTTCAGTGCCAGTCCTTCAGGCTCCTGGTTACTTGTCTATGCTCAGAAGAGATGGAGGAGACTGCCAAGGAAAATGGAAGAGCATATTATTGTTTGAACATTGGGGGAAGGGGATTCAAATCTTCAAGGGCTGCACCATGACAAGATAACAGTTGATATCTTTATCATTTGGGGTGGTTTTTTTAATTCACCCTTTGTTCACTGGCCTGTTCAGAAGCTCCAGCAAGCCAGGGGGCAAGCACAGATACATTCTGGTAAGCTTAACGTAATAAAAATAATTTTAAATATTTTTAAAATCTCCTTAATTCCCCCTCCCATCACACCCCCCACAAAGCTGGGATGAGAAGGTTTTCCTATGAAGGCCCAAGTTCCTGGCTTTGATTTTAACATCCTTTCAGGCACAACAAGATTTGGTGATCATAAGCTTTCTAGAGGTGGCTGCAAAGAGGAGAGAGTTCCTATTCCAGGCCAGCAGAGGATTGCCATCCATCTATCCAAAGGAGATTTTTCAACATGTGGTGACTGACCAGTATTTCTATGAACAGAGAGGACTCATGAACTACAGAAGTGGCTGTAATAAGTATGTCTTACCCCAGAATCTGACTGACTGTCCAGATTGCCTACTCTGCAAGAAGTTTAAATGCTAAACCAGTCAGGAATGGGGGGTGGGGGCGGGCAGCGCACGGAGAAAATCAATAAGATGCAGATGTTTAGACTTATTACAACCCCTTTAAACCACCCTGTGCAGCATGCAAAGCCCAGACAGGGGCCCAGGAGACTACACACATGCACTGCTGACATTGGGACTGATAGTCTAGACCAGAGGTGGGCAAACTATGGCCCGCAGGACCCTCCACCCGGCTCTTGAGCTCCTGGTCCAGGAGGCTAGCCCCCGGCCCCTCCCTTGCTGTTCCCACTCCCCCGCAGCCTCAGCGCGCCGTGTCACCAGCACAATACTCTGGACAGCTGGGCAGGGCAGTTGCAGAGCCGCGGCCTGACCCGGTGCTCTGGGTGGCACAGTAAGAGGGCAGGGAGCAGGGGACGTTGGATAGAGGGCAGGGGAGTTGGGGGGTGGGGAAGAGTGGTCAGGGGTGTGGATAGGGGTCGGGGAGGTCAGAGGGCAGGGAACAGGGGGGTTGGATGGGGCAGGAGTCCTGGGGGGAGCCGTCGGGGGCAAGAAGTGGGGGAGGTCGGATAGGAGGCGGGGGCTGGGCCACACCTGGCTGTTGGGGAGAGACAGCCTCCCCCAACCGGCCCGCCATACAATTTTGGAAACCCGATGTGGCCCTAGGCCAAAAAGTTTGCCCGCCCCTGGTCTAGACACTAGCCTGGGACACTTCAGTTGTACCAGAAGGGCACTCTGGCATGGCAGCATTATAAACAGAGCTTTATGTGCAGATCTATGAAGCTATGCTCAAGAAGGCTAATACCACCAACCCTCTTTTGATCAATAAACAAGCAGCTAGCGTTAACCTCTTACTAGAGACATGGTTAATTTTGTTTTCCTTATCTGGGGATCCATCTTGGCTCCCATCTTATGTCAGGTATAGGGGCAGTCAGGGAAATGGCATGGCTTCCGTCCTCTCCAGGAGCAAAGTACAACTCTTTGCATTTAATAATAATTGTATTGGGCAAATCCCTCCCATTCTTAATGGCAATAATAAAATATAGTGATCATAACATACCAGACTCTGGCGCTTCCTCTGCGGGCTGCTCCCCAGGGCCATCCCCAAACAGGTCCTCCGACAATAGACCCAGGACCTCCCCAGCTGGTCCATCTGTGTAGGCTGATCTGGGCCTGGCAGCAGCACCCTGGTTTATTCAGGGGTCTGCTCCAGTAACTCCAGGCTCTCCTTTGGTGGTGTGTCTGTTCCCACTGCCTCTGAGGTTATAAGCATACTATCCCTGCTTAGGAGACTGTCATGCAGGACTTTGGTGCAGTTCCCAGTGCCTGGTTGAATTCACTGTACCATGGGCAATAGCTGTGGAGTTCCCAGATTTATCATTCCCATCCTTCACTTTGCAGTAGGCAGTCTTGAAGTGCTTGATCCACTCCTAGCGTGGAATACCAGTTCACTTGATCCCCAGCCCCACCAGCCTCCGATATGTTTTCATAAGCATGCAGGTTTCTTGCTGCCATCACACCACATATTGACTAGAACCCTAGTGCATTCTTCCAGCCAGCTAGCTGTGCGCAGGGCATCTTTTAAGTTTTCCAAAGAGCTGGGCTTACTTGTGTTTACAGCTAAGCAGCCACATGGAAGGGTTAAACGTCAAGAAGCTGTATTTGAAGTAGGAGGTTGCTTCCAGTTCCTGAGACTCGAGTGTGACGTTGGGAGCAAGAAGGACCAGGACATGGGCACAACAGACCCAAGAGAACGTGGGATAGCATTGGCAGACTCTCCAAATACAAACATAGGCTTCAGCAGGGTCCTCATTGCAAAGTGGGTAGGCTTGGTTACAGGCTTGAGTGAAATGCAGGTTCATAGTTATATGCCTAGGAGACCCAGCAAACCCACGTTTTGAGGAGGTACTGCCAAATGTCAGAGGGCCGCGTGTATGGACGGTAGAGAGGTTTGGACTTAAACATGTGCCAGAGACCAGATATACTGTGTAGACATATCCAAAGGGTCCTTGAGGAAATAATAGGGGAGCTATCAATTGGAGAACACCTTTACCTTCCTCCAGCCAGCTGGCAAGGTTTACTCTTCCCAGACCTGAGCCTACGATCAAAGTGGATACTAATATCTTAAAAGATGCTGACCTAAAAAGAAGAGGGTGGGGTGGGTTGCCACCAGCTGCTCATGGAGGAGACACTGACAGAGATGCACTGTGAGAAAGACACACAAACTGTAGCAAGTAGTCTCTCTCCACCAACCGAGAGATGGAGGTAACTGGGCCGGAGGGAAATTTTTAAAAAAAGCTTCCAAGGAACAATTCATGTTTAGGTGAGGGAAACATGCATTTAGGTCTTTATTGTGTTAACCCTTTGCTTTGCATGCTATGTACCTTTGGTGGAATAAATGCTTTGCTTTGAAGAAGCTGCATTTTGAGTCACTTTAATCAGCTGCTATCAGTGGCTCTTGGAGGTAAAAGGCTTATAAGTGCCAAAATACAGTTGGTCCTGTCAGGAGAACACCATGAGTAGACAAGGGGGCTGCAGCCCAGAGATCCAGTTTAAGAGTGGGATAACCACATGGTTCCTTTCCCAGAGAGGGGTGAAGGTAGCAAAACCCATCCACATCTCCACCGTGGTACACTCAAGAAGGACTAAAAGAAGTCTAAAAGCAGCTTGTCCTGTGACCATGATCTAATCTCTCTGGTTAGAAGTCAGCAGCCTACATGACAGTTTACAGGAAGAATGAAGAATAGTTCCCATTCCCTAAAAGAGAGAAATTCTGGGTCAGCAGAATGTAATTACCAAACTGGAAACTAGCCAAGACACTGGAGTGAATCTCCCTGCTCTTACAAAGGGGGCCACCAGATCTTTACTGACCACAATTGGGCAAGACTTCAATTTTAGGTGTCTCATAATAGTCAGAGGCTGAGTTAATGTAAAAGAGTTAATGCTTTTTAACACTGAAAAAGTATTTAAGTGCAAATAGGAAAGTCAGACGGGACTGTAATTTTCTGCACTGCTTATCACTACAGTGATATATCCTCCGCCAAACCCTTCTAGAGCTCCAACAATCTTCAGTAACATAGACCTGGCCCCTTCGTTACCCAGGAAACCTGGCACCCATTTGCTGTATTCCTTTCTGTTGCACGTTTTAGAATACCGAAAACCTGTTATTGCAATTTTTCCCTAAAAATTCAGCTTATTCACAGGCTTTCCCGCACATTACCTCCAAGCCTACAGAAACCATGGTCTACCCTTTCCACTCTTCAGTTTTTGAGGGGAGGGAATCGATACCAGTTTGTGGCCACCTCATTCACTGCAAACTTCCCCTCTGCCATCAGAATCTGTCTGAAGCTGAGCCAACTCCTATGCAGGACAGGGTTGTGCTGCTTTTTAAGGTGTGTGGGGGTGGGAGAGGAAGTAATGGGTGCCATCAACATTTAACATAATAAACAATGGTTTCCTGTAGTCTAATCATGGGTCCAAGAGTGACTGTGTCTATGATGAAGTCATGTAACTTTCCATCCTACCCCACCCCCATCTATAAAATGGAGATAATATTTATTTACCTACTTCACAGTAGAAGGGTGATGGGAAGCTTTTGTTAAAGCACTACACAAGTGCTAAGAGGAGTGTAGATGACATATGAGTGGTAGAAAAGGAGACAGATCACACTGTGGGGAGAGTAAAAAAAAGAAAAAACCACGGAGGGGGAACAACATGAAAGACAGAGGGGATGGACAGCAGAGAATGAAGATCAATAGAAAAAGTTAAAGAAAAGAGATACTACTCTACAGAGAAAAGACTAATTAAAAAGACACATGGGATGAAAGGGAACAAACAAGTCCATGATGGAATGAGAGAAGAGCAGGCTAAATAAATGGAAAAAGGAAAAGCTGCAACACAGCCACCACACAACTAAGCTTAGTTTATACACCTTCACTTGTTGCACTTCCCTGGCAGGCAGAGATTCTACCCTACATATAATTACTGGATACTAGGTTTGTGTTCTGTTTTGTTAAACAATAGAAGGTAGTAGAAAATAACCTGAAGTTCACCATAAACAGAAACAAAACCACTCCAGTTGTCCCCAAATCCTTGACTTGCTTTCACTGAAAAGAAGTTTTGACTAATATGCATGTAGCCCAGCTCTCTATGCTGTGGAGCACTTGTCCTGAAGCAGAGAAAACTGGTAGAGGCCTGAGGACTTCCCTCCCCTCTTTACGTTTAAAAAAAAAATAAAATAAAAATGAATCTGGTGACCCCAAAGAGTTCTCACCAACCATCCCCAAAATCCTGAGGCCAATCCTGTGCCTAGTGGTATGCTCATACAGAGGGGAATCGGGTAAATCTGTCAGCAACATTTGCTTTTGCACGCCTGCTCAAAGGGTTAAAGGCTGGTTTAAAAAGAAAGAATTTGATAACTTCAAGTATCTACACACTACTCCCAAGTGTTTTCTTGGATTGTTAGAGAGTCTTTTTATTATTTTAACCTATATTAAAAGGTCACACAGCTAATTCTGTTCTGTTCTGCTACCAGTGATGTTCTCACAAGGTCACAACAGTGACCTTTTTCAAACATCAATCCATTTTAGGCATGAGGCTTGATGGAGGAGCTCAATCTTACACCTGTTGAAGACCTCATTTCTGTAGCACACAGACACTGACTAGCCCAGAATGGCACAACTAAATCAGAGAAAGACAATAATACTTGATAAATCTTTTAACATGCAAAGCTGTCTGAATGATTTAGAACTGTATAAACCATGAGATGCAGTAAACAAATGATTAAGGACTTCTTTTTTTAAAAGTTCTGTCTGTAAAAGTCTAGCTATAAAACTAATTTGGACATTAACAGCCAAATTAACTGAGATGGGTGGGAAGTGGCATTATTTTGGAGTACCAGGCAGACAAGGTTATCTGATTAGCCATCAGTCCATCTTCTTTCCTCCACTCTGTTCTTGACCACACGTTTAACAACAATCAGGTCAAAGTAAAAGAGGAACCTTCTTTTATTGTATGAAAAGTTTAAGATTATAAGCAGAGACAGACTGGTATAATGACTACATCTCCTTAGATGGCTTACATAAAGATTTAAAAAAACAAGTAATGGAACAGTATGTGTTACATCTGAGAAACCTACTCGCAATTTTTTCCCTCTTTTATGCAGATATTTTTACTGTACACTTTTAGTTACTGAATATTTCAGTAAAGGTAATAAACAGATGCAAAAGTTAAGTTACTTTCCTGAAGGAAACTAATGAATTTCTTGAGAGAATTAAAATAAGACAACTTGTTTTTCCCTTTCAGAGTTTTTTTTGTTTGTTTGTTTGTTTTTAATCAAAGTGATGAATTGGAAGGAGAAATGAAGGAGCAAGTTCTGTAGGTGAAGAAACAGCAGCTGCAACACAATGCACAGAAGTGTTCCTTATTGGCTTTAATCTTCTACCTCTCTGACAACCAGTCCCACCTTTGCTGAGCATGTGAGATCAGTCAAGATTACCAACTGGCAAGTTTGGATTCAGGCTAATGATTTGCTCTGGAAGCATGCCATGTACTGAGGCTGCAATTTCTTCACTTGTAGAACCTGTTCCTGAAGTTCTGATAGTAATTCTCCTTCCAGTTTTTCACTTCTTTTTTTTTTTTTAAATTAACTATACAAGGTATTTCTGAACTTTGGGGCAGTTCAGATCCAGACTTTGTGACTCTTACTGCAAACTACCAAGCGCTGACATGTTGCATTGTTACAGCACAACCCAAGACTTCCACCATTGAGTTCAATCCTCCTACATAGGAACAGCATTGTTCTAGAGCAGACCTTGAGGGAAGGGTTGGGGAGGGGTATCATGAACAGGCTATTGAGGTAATTGTTGGGTTTTGGTTGAGTTGTTGCTTTTGGTGGGGGAAGGGAGGGAGGAGGCGAAGGAAAAAAGACAATTTTGAAATAAACGTTGATGGCAAGGTTTCAGAGTAACAGCCATTGTTAGTCTGTATTCGCAAAAAGAAAAGGAGTACTTGTGGCACCTTAGAGACTAACCAATTTATTTGAGCATAAGCTTTCGTGAGCTACAGCTCACTTCATTGGATGCATACAGTGGAAAGTGTAGAAGATCTTTTTATACACACAAAGCATGAAAAAATACCTCCTCCCACCCCACTCTCTTGCTGGTAATAGCTTATCTAAAGTGATCACTCTCCTTTCAATGTGTATGATAATCAAGTTGGGCCATTTCCAGCACAAATCCAGGTTCTCTCACCCCAACCCCTCCTCCCCCCCGCCCCCCCCCCACAAAATCCAGGGTTTAACAAGAACGTTGGGGGGGGGGGTAGGAAAAAACAAGGGGAAATAGGTTACCTTGCATAATGACTTAGCCACTCCCAGTCTCTATTTAAGCCTAAGTTAATTGTATCCAATTTGCAAATGAATTCCAACTCAACAGTTTCTTGCTGGAGTCTGGATTTGAAGTTTTTTTGTTGTAATATAGCAACTTTCATGTCTGTAATCGTGTGACCAGAGAGATTGAAGTGTTCTCCGACTGGTTTATGAATGTTATAATTCTTGACATCTGATTTGTGTCCATTTATTCTTTTACGTAGAGACTGTCCAGTTTGACCAATGTATATGGCAGAGGGGCACTGCTGGCACATGATGGCATAAATCACATTGGTGGATGTGCAGGTGAACGAGCCTCTGATAGTGTGGCTGATGTTATTAGGCCCTGTGATGGTGTCCCCTGAATAGATACGTGGGCACAGTTGGCAATGGGTTTTGTTGCAAGGATAGGTTCCTGGGTTAGCGGTTCTGTTGTGTGGTATGTGGTTGCTGGTGAGTATTTGCTTCAGGTTGGGGGGCTGTCTCCGGGCAAGGACTGGCCTGTCTCCCAAGATAAGTAAGTCTTTGTGGCAGTCTCTTTCCCTTTCCTTCCATCTCCACCCCAGCTTCCACTAACTCACCATACAAGTTATAAATGAATGCCTTTTATGAACACGCACACACACACACTGGTATCCTGCAACAATCTGAAAACATTAGTTCAAAATATGGATGTAAAATGAATCCCTGCCACAGTCCCAAATTAACATAGAAAAAGTACAGTTCTAATGTAGGAATTATTTCAAATATTTTAAAATCTGTATATTTGTCTCTGTTCAATATTGGTGCATTTTAGGTCCAAGTTTTAACAGAAATGTTTATAACATGCAAGGCAATAAAAATGAATGGGCATTTGAATATATTAGTGAGGTCCCACATAAAGTAGATCCTCATGACAGCATTAAGCCTAACTCATTTGGGAAGTGGCAGCCTGGGACTTTGATTCCTATTTGATTTGCCCATTCAAGCAGTTAATCTTTTATTCCATTATCCATCCTTCGAAATGAAGTGTAGAATATATGCTCATCCAATTTATGAATGTTTAACTAGAATTAAATTATGTAAACCACAGATTTAAAAACCCCTCTTTTAAGCCATAAACTCTTTTCTTTACGTACCCATTACGCTTGTAATGTTGCAGCGGAGCTATATAAATAATTTATTATTTAATTTGTATGTACACATACACAAAACCTGGGAAGTTTAGAATTTCACAAGTTATGACATTTTGGTTTTGTGTGAGGGCCACTCTAGCTCAAGTTGACCCTGGATATTCACAGTTCAATAGGAGATGAAGATTCATAGTTCAATGTATTTTTCCATAGTCTTGAACTTCTTCCTATTTAATTTCTTCTGTGAGACTCTCAATTGCTAATCCATGTTAAAGTTGCCACACCACTACTGTTGTTTTCTAAAAAAAATCCTCAACCATTTAGCATCAGCTCTGGGTCTCCCAGTGCATCCTTGTACAGCCTGTTGGAATTGACTGCAGTATCAGGCCCTTAGGCTTGGTCTACATTTAAATTTGCCCAACACAGCTACACTGGTCAGAGGTGTGAAAAATCCACACCCCACAGTGCTGTATCTATGCAGACTTACCCTCCCAGTGCAAAGGCAGCTAGTTCAACAGAAGAATGCTTCCATCGAACTAGCCACTATCACTTGAGGAGGTAGTGTTCCAACAGAAATGGAAAAACCTCTTCCATCGGTGCTGGCTGAGTCTATACCATGAAATTATATTGGAATGACTACAGCACCATAGCTACATTGGTACAGTTTCCAAGCATAGACAGTCTCAGATTCCAATTAGGGTAGGGATAAAGTATTCCTGCATGTCTAAATGTTAAAAAACAGCACTCAGTCACAAGAGGGGAGACAAAGAGGGAACTGGAATAAAGACCTATTACTGCTACTACCAAAAAAATCTTCAAGCCACTTTTTTTCTTCTGATTTTATATCCACATTTTCCCCTTCTTTTTTTTTTTCCCCTTTGTTACCTTACTCTATAGTTTTTGGAGGATACAGGAACAGGCAGTAAGTACAGTGATAAACATGTAAAAAAGGTTACAAAGATTAATTTTAAACAAAAAATGTGTCATTTACTTGGGAGGGAAGGGAGACCAAAAATAAATGATAATGCCACTGCTCCAAGTTTCCTTCATAAGATGCCTCTTCTTACACACTTAATTTCTCTCTGTGGTTCATTGTCTTGGCAGGCTAGCTGTTACTGCTCTCAAGGCCTATATTCATTTTTCTTCTCTTCAAGTGTCTCCCTTCTGCGATTGTGTTCCGCAGTAATGGGCAGATACACCCAGTTTCTAGGCCCTAGACTGGAGCTTCCTGAATTAGTTACAGTTCAGTTTTCACTTTGTTTCCCCAGTCTCTAACAATTTCCTTCTCAGAAGATAGACATTCTAATTCCAAGTTCAATGGAAGCTATTGTAAAAGCAGCACTCCATGTACTACTGTTGCTGCCTCTGTTCCTTTAATTTGTTCTCCTGGCTACACAAATGAGCGAACAATGATGCATGGCTTCCAACAGTGTTCACACTGAGTAGTTTACAAGACAATTTATATATTTCTGCCCTTACAAAGAAAGAGGGGGCATCTTCAACAGGGAAATAAATTTAGAATCACTACCATTTAGGGCAATCTGGAACTTAATGGAAGTGGTATGCAAAACCTGTATACATTCACAAAACAAAGGTTTGTACTACTGCTGATGCTTTGCTCATGTGAGACCTTTCGGTTTGTCTCATCCAGTTTAAAGCACCATATAGTGAACAAGTGCAAAAAACTTAATTGCACACCTCTTTCTGAATTGTGGAGGTTACAGAATGGAGGCATTTTTATCAATACGTTATTTAACTCTACTCAAAGAGGGTTCACTGGCTGTTAATTACATGGTCTGGTTTTCATAGTGTATAAGAAGTCAGAGATCCAGTTCGCTATTGATGAAAAATATTTTAATGCCATAAGGAGCAAGTTTATGCTAGTTACAAAAAGCAAATATTCAAGTCCTTTATTTTGGGCTTCATCTCCTTCTCAATATTTTTGTGGTGCTGAGCAACATCAATTCATGCAAAAACCAAAAGGGAGTTGAGGGCACTCAGCACATCATCATGTTAATATAGATTCTGGTCCAGGAAATCAGGCAAGTCTGATTTCTAAAGGGTGCTATTAGTTAAAAAAAGGACTTGAATGCAGTTAAAGAGAAGGATCAGGACTAAAAAACTGACTGCATTTCAAAGACACAGGCCTTGTCTACACTGGCAAGTTTCTGCACAGTAAGGCCCCATCTACACTGGCAAGTTTCTGCATGGTAAAGCAGCTTTCTGCACTGTAACTCCCGAGACGTACACACTGCCAAGCCACTTAGTGCACAGAAACTGCACAGTTGTAGTGCTCTAAAAAAACCACTACAACAAGAGGTGTACAGCTTTCTGCGCTGGGGCTACAGTGCAGCAGTGCCAGTGTAGACACCATGGCAATTACAGCACTACGATTGGCCTCCGGGAGGTGTCCCACAATGCCTGGCCTCACCTCTCTGGTCATTGGTTTGAACTCTATTGCCCTGCCCTCAGGTGACCAACCGTCATCCCCACACTGTACATTCCTCTGCAAATTTGAAAGTCCCCTTCCTGTTTGCTCGGTGATGCATGCAGTGGTCTCACTGCATCTTTCCAGGTGACCATGCCTGCTCCATGCACCAGGCGATCCCCCACTTGGAGCAATGCCGAGCTGCTGGACCTCATCAGCATTTGGAGAGAGGAGACTGTGCAGTCCCACCTGCACTCCAGCTGTAGGAATTATGATACCTATGAGCAGATTTCACGATGCATGACAGAAAGGGGCCATGACTGGGACTCAAAGCAAAGGAGCTGCGGAACACCCACCACAAGGCGTGGGAGGCAAACCGCCCCTCCGGTGCTGCGCCCACGAGCTGCCAGTCCCACAAAGAGCTAGACGCAATACTCTGTGGTGACACCACCTCCACTGCAAAGACCACTGTGGACACTCCATTGGCTTGCGTGCCAGTTGAGAGTGGAGCAAGCCAGGAGGAGGAAATCTTGGACTAAGAAGGGGAGGGGGAGACAGAAGATGGCTCGGAGGCCGGAGATGCATGCAGTCAGGAACTCTTTTACACCCCAGAGGAGCCTAGCCAGTCACAGCTCTTGGATCTCGGCGAAGCGCAAACAGGAGAGGAGGCCCCGGTAAGTGCATCTGATTTTGGAAATTGCTGAAGCAATTTGTGGGGGGCAGGAAGGTTGCAGAAAGCGGGCTTGTCTCCCACTGCATGCCTATTCTGAGTGGCGGAACAGGCTGTTGATAGAATCCCTCTCTTCACAGGAATCTCCCTCAGAGATCTCCAGGAAAGTCTCATGGAGATACTGGACAATCCGCTGTCGCAGGTTCCTCGGCAGAGCTGCTTTGTTTCTTGCCCCATTAATGGTAACTTTCCCAAGCCATTGCTGCACACAGGCGAGCCACAGAGGGACCAGGGCGGAAGCCACAGGCTTGGTGATTCCCTTGATTCCCTGATGACCCTCAGCAGTGGGATATCTTCCATAGTGATCACATCCTGTGGAAAGTATGGGGACAGGAATGATTATCAAGCCCCCACTACAGTGCTGGCTCTCCCCAAGAGCCACATGCCCAGTGTACAGCAGGGTCCGAGAAGAGTGATTTACCCTGCCCCTGTGGCTACTCACCATTTTGGGGGTCTTGTGGCTCATGTGTGCTTGCCTGGGGTCAGCCAGTCAGTGACAGGTGTGAGAGTACTGGCTGTGTTTTAAAGCACTGAATCAGTGTTGTCTGTGTTGCAAACAATACTGCTTCTGTAAAATGTTGCATTTAAACTTCACAGAGATGACCTTGGGAGGCCAGCCTCCCTTACTGGCGGCAGAACGGCTGCGCAGAATTAGAAAGTGGCCACGAAGAACTAAAGAGGACTTTCTCCGTGAGGTTATGATGCACTCCGCCGCCGAGAAATAGGAATTGAAGGAGAGGTGGGACAGCGAGAAGAGGGACCGAAAGGAGAACGCAGCACACCAGAAAGAAGCCACGGAGCCACTCTTAAACATTATAGACCACCAAATGGACACTCTCCAGGCAATACTAGCTCTTCAAACCAAGCGGCCCCAAACCCGCCCTCCCCTGCAGCCACTGTCACAAAACTCTTTCCCATATGCCCATACGCACACCCCGCCAACATACAGTTATCAACCTTCTGGCTCTACACTCTACCAGCGGCATTCCACTCCTCCCTCTTCACAGTCCAGCACTGTGGACTCCCATTACCCAATGCACTCAACACCCATCCCTCTGCAGTTTAGTCCTGCTGGAGTACAGCACCCGCTGCATCGTACTCCAAAGGAGAAGGTTGGGTATGATCCCTGGACATACACAAATCTGTAACATTCCTGGGACCCCTCCTCCTCTGGAGACCTTCCCTTCCGCCATTCCCCTCCCTGCTGATGTATTTTTGTCCTTTGACTTTCTCCTCTGGTTGTTGTCTTTTAATAAAAGAATTGTGTTGGTTTGAAAGCAATGTTTATTCTATTAAGTGAACGCAAAAAGAGCACTGCAAAGCAACATGCAATTATGTTAAGCCCCTTATTGCATTATGTGTACCAGTCACCTCCTAGCATTACAAGCACTGCAATCCTGAGCATAGCAGCAAGTATTAGTGGCTTTCAGCTTCAAATTGCTGCCTCAAGGCATCCCTGATCCTTATGGCCCCGTGCTGCACCCCTCTAATAATCCTGGTCTCCAGCTGTTCAAATTCAGCCTCCAGGAGCTGAGCCTCTGCGGTCTAGCCCTGAGTAAAGCTTTCACCCTTCCCTTCACAAATATTATGGAGCATACAGCACGTGGCTATAAGTATAGGAATATAGTCATCCAGCCTCCCATATATGCAGCACCAGCAGGCCTTTAAGTGGCCAAAAGCACACTCAGTCAATCTTCACTTGTTCAGCCTGCTGTTGAACCGTTCTGTTCGGCTGTCAAGGTTTCCCGTGTATGGCTTCATAAGCCACGGCATTAAGGGGTAGGTGGTGTCGCCCAGGACCACATTGGGCATTTCTACTTCCCCTGTGGTGATCTTCCTATCCGGGAAGAAAGTCCCTGCTTGCTGAACAGCTTGCTGAACAGACCAGTATTCTAAAAGATGCCTACATCATGCACCTTTCCAGACCAGCCTGCATTAATGTCCATGAAACGCCTACAGTGATCTACAAGCGCCTGGAGAACCACAGAGAAATAGAATCATAGAATATTCAGGTTGGAAGGGACCTCAGGAGGTCATCTAGTCCAACCCCCTGCTCAAAGCAGGACCAATCCCCAGTTTGTGCCCCAGATCCCTCAATGGCCTCCTCAAGGATTGAACTCACAACCCTGGGTTTAGCAGGCCAATGCTCAAACCACTGAGCTATCCCTCCCCCCAAATACCCCTTGAGATTAATGTACTCGGTGGCTAGGTGGTCTGGTGCCAGAATTGGAATGTGCGTGCCATCTATCGCCCCTCCGCAGTTAGGGAAGCCCATTTGTGCAAAGCCATCCACAATGTCACGCATGTTGCCCAGAGTCACAGTTTTTCAGAGCAGGATACGATTAATGGCCCTGCACACTTCCATCAACATGACTCCAGCAGTCGACTTTCCCTCTCAGAACTGGTTAGCGACCAATCAGTCGCAGTCTGGAGTAGCCAGCTTCTACAGTGCAATCGCCACGTGCTTCTCCAACAACAGGGCAGCTCATTCTCGTGTCCTTGCAGGGCTGGGGTGAGCTCACACAGCGTCCCATAAATGTAGCTTTCCTCTTCCGAAAATTCTGCAGCCACTGCTCGTCATCCCAGAGGTGCATCACGATGTGATCCCACCACTCACTGCTGGTTTCCCAAGCCCAAAAGCAGCGTTACACTGTGGTCAGCACCTCCGTGAATGCCACAAGCAATCTTGTGTCGTAGCTACTTCGTGTGATGAGATCCATGTCGCACTCCTCTTGCCCTTGTAGTTTAAGGAATAACTCCACTGCCACTCGTGACGCGTTGGTCAGAGCAAGCAGCATACTGGTCAGCAGTTCAGGATCCATTCCTGAAGCCTGAAAGAGGCAGGGCGCGCAGTACACAAACCGTTGAAAGATGGCGCCAAATGTAGACGGAAACACAGGAATTGCTGGGATGCGAAGCAATGCATCAAGCATTAATGTGGGGCACTGGGACTGGACCCAGGATGCCCCACAATCCCCTCTGCCTTCCCACAAATCTTAGCGGCAACAGAGAGAGGTGCTCTGTGGGATAGCTGCCCAGAGTCCACCGCTACGAATGCCGATGCAAGTGCCGCAAGTGTGAACATGCTATTGCGCAGGCAACTGTCAGTGTGAACACAAAACAGTGGTTTTCCTCTGGTGCTCTCTGAGTGGCGCTGTAACTGCTGGCACCGTAACTCTGCCATTGTAGACATGCCCTAAGAGCTACATCCTTCCTTTTAGCAATGAACATCAAAGGAGAGGAGTACTTGATCCCCTGAACTGGTGCTCTGACACATCATCCCTTCTCAGAGCCCAGGCATGTGGCAGTTTAGTTCCATAAGAAGAAGCAGCCAACACAAAAGGTGTGGCAACCCAGTATGCAGGCAGACTTGATCACTCTTGTTTATCCTATTTGTGTTAATCAACTAAAGTATTTATAATGAGGAAACAATTCCCATCTCAGTGGTTATTAAACCTCTCCTCTTCCCCAGCCTACTATAAAATCCTCCCACTCAGCATTATTGCTTCACTTCTCAGGAAGTGAGAGAGCTGTCAAGAAGTCTTATCCTTACTTATCATATTTGCCCTGATTTCTTTTATCTCTGGCATGAATAGCTAGGCTACAGAACAATACGAGGATCTACATTGCAACAACACACAAAGCAGCTGAATTGCAACAAACACCAAAAAGTGCCTGTGAGCGTTTAGGTATTACAGAGCAAGCTGATCCAGGACTGTAATACTTTTCACAGAACAGAGAAAGATGGGGGCGGGGGGGAAAAAGGAGTGTTTTGTGGACCACACTAAGAAAGCTGAAAATTAATATTTCAGAAGAAAAAGAATCCAACCAGAATTGACAATCACAAGCTAAAGAACACCCATTTGACTCAACATTGAGAGGATAATGTTCACATGCACACACAAAAGTATATATTATCTATAACAAAAGCAGAAGCTACAGAAGTGAATTTTACCTTCAGGGAAGTCATGAATGCACAATCTGAAAACCCACGTTATTAGATATGCAAAAAATATGTAATTTAAATTCCGCTACCACAGATTTAGATATGCACTCTGGAAAATCAAGTTAAGTAAATCTTTTATGCCAATATAATAGTCTCATATCTTACATACATTAAATACAACTTTAAAAAGTAGTAAAATACTAGAAAACAATTAAAGAACATTTTCTTTTTATTAAACTGGAAAATGCCAATTAATCAAGACTCAGATAATAGGGGTCTTATTTAATCAGGATGCCTTGACAGAAACATCTAATATGGAATATACTGAATAACATTTTAATAATCTTGTAAATTCACTCAGAGTCCTTGTGCAACCGAACATAAACAGCCTGAGTAGTTGATTTCCCATAAATTAACTAAACTGAAAGCAATCTGCCAACTTTTAATGCTTATTATAACAACAGAATACAGGTGCAGCAAATCATCGCAGATCTATATTGTGAAATTACATGAAATACATCTCCTATAGCACAATCAAATTCCATCAAGCAGGTAGATATTGGTGGTAGAAACCCTGTACTTGTTAAGTTTATCTACAGTTCCCAAGTGTTTAACATGTCAAGGAAGAAGAAAATGTAATTGAGAAGATAATCCTTGTACATGGGACTGAAAGTTAAAATACAAGTGGAAAGCACATAAGCAGAGAAAGGCCTGTATAGGAAGATTCTCTCTTCGTTCAATTTCAGCAAGCATTCTAAAGTGACACCAGACCAAAACAGATGACTACAGTGTAGACAAAAGAATAGCTATTTGAGTGTGTGGCTTGCCAGTTTTCAAAGTGGAAGTCGCTGTACAACATTGTCTAGTTATAGGATATACAACATTGTCTAGATATAGAATACTTATTTAAATGTGATGTGTATGTACATGGCAGAAAGATATGGAGACAAGGCTGTTACAGCTGGCTACTGCTCAAAAAGATTTCTAAAAACTGAATACGCCATTCCATCTAATCAGCTCTGATCATAGTCACATCAAAAGACCAATAGTAACAGCAAAAGACAAAAACGGGAACAGGGGGCAATCACATCTCTGTGCGCAACAGTCAGGAACTGGGAAAAAAAGCAACAAAAAATTAAAGCAACAGGCTCATCACACTCCTTTCTGTGACATAATCAAGCACTACAAATATACGGCTGAATGGGACCTATTTTCCAAGAAAAGCTGCATATTTGAAATAGGTTGGGTATCCAAAACAATAAGCTCACTTGTTTAACTCACCCAATAACCCTTAAGAAGGAGCTGACAACATCATCATTTCTGCAACCCTCCCACATGAACAAGAGTATTACCACAAATGACACAGAAGTAGTTTGCTATTTGAACAGCTATTCCAGGACCCAGGTAGGTCACTAGCAAAATCATACAGGCAGCAGAAAAAAGTTGTTCACTACATACCAGGAGAAGCATAACCCTTCTGGATGTGATCTACATGTTACACGCTTTTTGAAATGCCACAACAGGCAGAACATTGCAGTAGCATTACAAGAAAAGCTGGATTCAGACCAATCTGACTACATGCTGATTACGGATAATGAGTCTCTGCTTACAGTAAGACAACAAAATCATCACACTTCTTTCTAGTATGAATGATCTTAAACCAACATTTCAAATGATGTAGTTACAACTGCTTCAAAATATTATTGAAGAATAAACAGGATACAGGAAATGAAGGTACCAGATTAACTATGATGCAGCTGACTGTAGCTGGAATGAGTTTTGTTTAGAGTGTATTTGGATGCTTATGATATGAATTTTAAAAGAACGGAAAGCAATAGTTGAAAGCATTCAACAACATGTATTGATTACTCAACTTTCATAAACTGATTGAATTTGTACAGCATTTTAGGAAGTTCACTGATAAATTACAGCACAAACTATTTTAAAACATTTATTTATATACGTACACACACCCCACAAACTTTTAAAGCATAGTTATATATACACACAGCACAAACTCTTAAATCATTTATTTATATAAGCATATCAATCACTGCACTTCCTAAAATACTGTACACATTTAATCAGTTTTAGGGGATGTCTACTGTACACACTCTTAAGTCGACCTATGTTAGGTTGACTTACAGCCACCGCAGTAATTACTGCAGTGGCTGCTGTCCACACTACCCTCCTTCTGTCAGTGGTGAGTGTCCTCACCATAAGCACTTCCACTGACTGAAGAGGGGCAGTGTTTGGGGGCTGAGAGACAGGGCTCTCAGCTCTATGCAGCTCCCCACTGGGAGTCCAGCTGTCCTCTGTGACTGACTCATAGCTGGGAGTAGGGGCAGAAGAGGCAGCTGCCCAGGACTTCTCCCCTACGGTGGGTAGATCTGCACCTGGAGTCCAGTTGGTTGCTGTGCTCCCTGTGGAATAGCAGGGCACCACGTGGGCATTGGGGAGCCCAGATGGCAGCCCAAGCCAAGAGTCTGCGTGGCAGCCTGGCTTGAAGCCAAGACCTGGCAGCAGCCCAGCTGGAGAGCCAGCTTTCTTGTCAATTTCGTGGTTCGGTAAGCCTTATGCCTCTTATAGAGATGGAGTTACTATGTCGGTGTAGTAGGGCACTTACATTGGCGGGCGCAAGGCTGTAATGTAGACACTGGCATAAGCTGCCTTATGATGACTTAATTCTAGTGTAGACCAAGCCTAAGACAGTTTGAGAAACTAAAATATATTTACTGATTTATTTGGGTAGGAAGGTTGGCCGAGCGGATAGCACATTGGACTAGAACTCAGGAGGCCCGAGTTCAGTTACCGACTTGGGCACAGTCCTTGGCCAAGTCACTTAATCATATTGTGCCTCAGTTCCCGCATCAGTTAGGAGGGAATAAGACTTCCTTCCCTTCTTAGAGTATTGGAAAGATAAAGCCCATCAATGGTTGTGAGGCATTCAGTTACTGAAGTACTGAGGGCCTTATAAGTAGATACACACACATATCTGAGTCTCCCTCTAGCTGCACAGATGTTGCAGGTGTTTCGATAATGAAATACTGCACAGATATTTCACAATAACACAGTTATAAAGAAAATAACCTTAAACATGAGTTTTACAAACAATGGATAGTTTACATAATGTTTACCTTTCTGCTCTTTGTTGTGCTTCAGGTAAAATGTACAGACAGAAAAGTCACAAGGTATGTGAAAACACCAACCTCTTATGCACCTGCATAGTTTTTTGTTTGTTTTGCTTTTTAAACTAAAAGCTTCTTAAATTAAAGACAGGATCAGGGACATCTCTCTGTATCAAAGTTTGTACAAGCACTTGCCTAACAGTGATTGGGGCTTCCAGGTATTACTGTAATATAAAAATATTAAACACCAGAAGCTATTTTAACGAATACTGTGAAGTCATTAATTCTAAATCAACTTCTAAATGGAAGCAAGAACCAATAATTTAGAGCTAGATATTTATCATCATCACCACTCACCTTTTCACTCATTTTTCACTTAATACCCAAGAAAGTTCAACCTTGCAACCCAAATTGGTGCAAGTGTACACATGCAGAATTTCTGCAGGGACATTTTATTCTCTATTTTCCTGGGCCACATTAATCCACCAGACATCCCTCCCGTGCACTGAGTAAGTCTGTCAAGAGCTTATTTATTATCCAACTGCAGGTGGTAAGTTTTAACAGTAAGTAAAATGGGAACACACTAGGCTTTAGGAAGTTCTGTTTCATGGTAATTGGACATGGATTTTTCCAACTCTAGGTCACCAGTTTGAATTCAGTCCAGAGCAATAGTGACTAGCAGCTGTTAAGCATTCAATGGCCATTCAGAATCACAGAAAGAGTTCAGATATTAAGTTTCTACTTCATAATATAAAACTGCTGAAGATTTAGAGTTAACATTTAATTTAAAAAAAAATATTGAACGACACCTATACAACAAGTACGTCACGACTTAACAAGGCTAAACACACTGATGGGCCAATAAACATACTTTTCTGTAGAGTTTTCTAAGTATTGATCTTTGACCAGTTTTTCTACTTTCTACTCTCACAACCAGAATGACAGGTTTCAGAGTAACAGCCGTGTTACTCTGTATTCGCAAAAAGAAAAAGGAGTACTCTAAGGTGCCACAAGTACTCCTTTTCTTCTTACAACCAGAATGCTACATCACTGGTACAATATATCTCCTTACAAACATCCATCATTCATCTTCTTTAGCAGTCAGATTACAGAATAGGACTTCCAGAAATGCACAGTTTTCCTTTATATACACACCACAAATGTGATTATTTTACTTTTTTGAGATTCATTTGGCATCAGGTACTCTTTCATAGTACTCATCCCTAAATTTTTTCTGGTTTCCAGCAGGGAACGAGAAAGGGATACAATACTGGAGTTAGAGACAAACTGGAGAGAACATGAGGTGTCCTTGAACTCTCTAGAGCTTCTGGCAAGAAGAAGAAGTTAGTACAAAAAGCTGGAAAATTTGACACACCTGAAAAGCAGTAAAAAAAGTTTGTGGAATGAGATTACTTTATTATATTAATTTAAAGCACTGACATTCCACAAAAAAAAAAGTGACATTCCCTGTCCCTGAGAAATCTGCAGTCTAAACAGGTACTAAAAGTTATAACTGACCATGGTGATAGGGGAGAAGTGGAAATGAGATAAAACAGAAGCCAACAAAAAGATACTATAAAACATTGAAGCATTTACAATAATTACTCCCGTTACTGTGATTCAGTTTAAATAAAAACCAGAATCTTGTTTGCCCTACAGCCAAGCAAAATCAATCAATACACCACCGACAGCGGTGTGAGCACTCCTTCCCATTAGTCTTCCACTTATTTGAAACATTGCCAGCAGCCATCAGGACAGACAGCCAGAACTAACACTTTCCAGCAAGGTCTACCTAATCTACCAGAAGCTAGGGGGAAGGAATCTGTGGCTGCCTGTATTATGCAGCAATGCTCAGGGCAAACCAGCAGCCAGATTTATATTATGAAGAATAATGTGTGCATACCCCAAGCCAGCGGTTGGAAGTTATTTTAGACAACTGCAGATCTGGCTACTCTCTGGCACAAGGGGATTTCAGGCACAGACTGAAATGTACAAGTTCAAGGCCACACACCCAAGTTTAAGAAACAAGGAGCCACTAAAAATGGGGAGGGGAAGACTATAAATAAAGGAACTGGTCACAAGGTGACAGCTTGTTTTTTGGGGGCTTACTAGATTTCAAGATTTATTGGACTGTAGGAATTTACTCAGCAATCCATTCAGCTGTTCCTGGCCAAGAGAATGCGGACAGCTAAAGTTGTTTCATCTCAAACTCTGTCTTTGACTTCTGAGTAATAGGAAGTTCATACGGAAACAGAGGAGTTCTTGATGAAAGAAAAGGAGTACTTGGGGCACCTTAGAGACTAACCAATTTATTTGAGCATAAGCTTTCGTGAGCTACAGCTCACTTCATCGGATGCATACTGTGGAAAGTGTAGAAGATCTTATTATAGACACATAAAAAGCATGGGGTGCGAGGAGGTATTTTTTCATGCTTTTTGTGTGTCTATAATAAGATCTTCTACACTTTCCACAGTATGCATCCGATGAAGTGAGCTGTAGCTCACGAAAGCTTATGCTCAAATAAATTGGTTAGTCTCTAAGGTGCCACAAGTACTCCTTTTCTTTTTGCGAATACAGACTAACACGGCTGTTACTCTGAGTTCTTGATGGTATCGCTTTTAATTGGAAGCCAACATTTGTGGGCTTTGCATTTCTTTTGCCAAAAGTACAGAAGTGAGATGTTTAGGCTGCTGGAGGAATCGCTGTCTAATGGGAATGGTGAGAATGCGTGCAGTCTTAAGATAGCAAGTTTGCCAATATTCTTGCAGATTTTTCCTGCTTAGATGTTTTCTTCTCCAAGCCTTATTTCACTGTCATTGATTGACACCATGGTTGTCTTATTAAAAGCAACTAGCGGCAACAATAGTATATAATAGATTAAATAACACAGATGGAATATAACATTATAACCAGTTTAACACCAAATTCCTGGAGTTTTTTTGTTTGTTTTTAACTGAAGGACAATGTTAATGTGTTCCTATATCAGAATTCCCTACTGAAAGACCTGTAAAGGAGGCTAGGCTCTTGTCACTAGTTGCTGTTAATTTAATCAACCCACAATGGGTGTACTGTCAGACTGTGTAGTCTTTTGTTTTTGAATGAGTAATTGTCTATTGGTTTTTAATTAAATGTGCAAATCTCCAATTAACAAAAGGGAACCATGGCAAGTTAATACAATATTTCATCATGGGACAAGTCAGCTATGTTTGTAGGATTCTTAGAGGTGTTCCTTTTTCCCTCTAAGCAAAGCGACCAGCTCATTGTGCACAAACACATTCACTGCTAGTAATCCATGTCTTCGATGCATGACTGCCATGCCTGCATTTCAGGTATTAGCTATGTCAGAATTAATTACCACATAAAGCTTGACAAGATCCTTCACAGCATTCAATGAACAATGTACTTGCAAAGGCCCCAGAATAGGGCACAGTGAGTAACAGATCTTGTGCAGGTCAGCAAGGCCTGTACTTCTGCTGACAGCCCTTTCTATAAATCATTGCTCCATAAACACTGGCTAACAAGCCACTAAGTATACTGTCAAGTTTTCAGTGACCTGTGATGTGCAAAAACTACAGCCTGTCATCCATGAGCATCACCTCATTGAGATGATATTGTATATGTAAACCTGCACAATCAATGCAAATAAGTTAGCCTGGCATATATTTGCTTCATATTATTCTACTGAGTTTTAAATTATGGTTATTCATTTAATTGCATTTAATTTATTTAGCAACAGTTGCATATCAAGAAAGTGCTCCAAACTGGTAGTTTTTCTCATTAGTAACCCATTTCCCCTCCCTTTTCCTGCCCTCACCCTTTGCCATGGATACAAATGTGTGAAAGTCATTGACCTGCCTGGACTCTGACACTGCACTGAGTAGCTATTTTCCAAGTAACACTGTAAATTCGTCACCCTATTTCAACATCTCGTTGGTAGTTATGGTCCTGAGCCACTAATCTCTACAGATAACATTTCTTTGTGGTTGGCAACCAACCAAAAGAAGGAAGTGGGGGACAAACATATTATTCTGAGTATATGTCCTTCCTTCATTATACCTGATGAAAGAAGTAGAAGGCATTTCCACCACTCTTCTTACTGTTGCTAAGTGCTTGCATTGTTGTGGTTAACATTGTATCTCTATTTTGCATTACACTCTCCTGATTTCATGATTTTTTACATCTCCCATTAAAATTTTGCTCAATATTAGAACTTTATATCTGCAGTACTAACAATATAACTGCAGCACATAAGCACAGACAGAAAATAGAATTTCTAGCTTCATACATTTAATTTGTGCTTGAAGTTCAAAAAAAGGGATCTGTGGAGACGATTCAGTATTTATAACTTGGTCTGACTTTTCTGATATTTTGAAAAAAACAAGCCAAGGAGATCATCTTTCCAAAAGGTCTCCTATGCATTACTGATATTTGAATTTGGCCCAATGTTTTTATCCAGCTGTCTGGAATAGATCTGAAATATTATAAATGCCTTTTAAAAACTTTCCATTAAAAATGAAATCTATATAGCTCTGCATTTAATATCTATATATATTATTAACTTTCAATGAAGCATTTAGTATGTATTCCCAAACCAAAAGACGAGTATATACATATGGACCTGCATAATATAAATATCAATTAATAGAGCACAAGTATAAAAATACTTCAATTCCAGTCATATTTCCCCTTTCATGAAATACAGAAGCAAATTCTTTATTTCGGAATCAGACTACTGGATCTTTGTGGATGATCTACCGGTTGCTAGACTGTGAGAGTGCTGAAATACAGTCTAACATATTTACATATTGCACAACACCACCCTCCAAGTCATTTATTCAAAGAGCTTCTTTCCCCATCCAGGTATACAAATTTACCCAAAGTAAAATGTAGATACAGTATATCCATACTACCACAGGCTGCAACTGAAAATACATATTTGCCTGTAACAGACATTTTAAAGGTTAGAACTTGCACACTGATCCAACCTAAGAGTGCAGAAACAGAACGTAATTCAGAGTAAAGTACATTAGCATGCCTGACTGGCAAAATTCCACTACAGACCAGAATGGATGGGATCTTTATGGGAGATGGATCCCAGCTCTACCTGTGACACAATCAGTTCGCCTTCACTGGTGGAGAGAATGAATGTTACCTGACAGGCAGGTCACATGGCTAAATCAAGCCTCTGGAGGTAGACCAGAGAGGGCTGTGAATAAGCAGAGGGAAGAGGCGGCCTTGGGTCTTCTCCAGAAGGAGAAGACAGACTTCAGGAAGCCCTGGATAATAAGGGCAAGGGAGAGCCTCACAAAGAGCCCAGAAGGGGCTGACAGGAGAGACTGAGCAAAGTAGGCTGAAAAGTGTCTAGAACTTGAGAAGGCAGACCCTCAGAAAGTCTGTTGGAGACTGGGGTGACAACTGTGTGCTTACTAAGGACAGTGGTCCCAAGAAGGGATGATATTCTATCTAGAGGGACCAGGCTGGAAAGCCAGGATGCCTACACAGGAGACAATACCAGCTAAAGCAGAGAACAAACTGGCCGAAGGAAAAGCCTCCGCCAGAAGTTTTGTTTTCCTCTTGAACTTTATATCAATAAACAAGACCCAAGCAAGGGTGTTGCCACTGAACACCTGAAAGTCTTTGTGGGGTTACTGAGGTGGGGAAACTGAGGCAGCAAGTGTGAGCTCAGACCACAGAAAGGTGGCACAGCAACTCCAGGGCTATATGCTGTATCCTTGTACATGTAGAAGAGGGGAAAAAACACAAGCCTATAATTTAAAAGCCATTAATAGGACGTACTGGAACAGAAGTTCTATTATCATTAATGTCCACAGGCTTCCTTTGCTTTGGCTACAATAAACATACCTGTGGCGGGGGGGGGGGGGGGGCGCGCAGGGAGGGGCTTTCATAACTGAGATGTACGGAAAAGGTACATGTTTAAGACACTGGAAAATATGTATTTGAATAAATCATCCTTGTGAAGCCATTTCCCCAGTAACTGAAGAAAGGACTGCTTTGGGTCGGAGCTACCTGAAGTGAAAGCCAAATCTGCACACCAGGATTTTCACAATGCTGTGGGTTTTTTGGTCGTTTCTTTTAGATTTTTCATGTAAGGTCATTTCCACACTTGTGTGATTGATGTCTTTTTGGACCAAGAAAAGAACGATTCACTTCCTTCTCTCAGATGTCAAGTACCCCTAGACAGTCAACATGCACTGACTTGGGCGCCAATCAATCTAATATGAGTGAGTTATCTTCATCTACAAAAGAACAATCTTGTATTTATACAAGGTGCCCCATACACAAGCACCAACGTTTTGTAGCTTTCTACAATACAAATACAAAGAATTAAGAAAAAAGTAAACTTTTTAAAAGCTCCCTAACTACAGACAGACTGGGAAAACTGTTAAACATAGGGACAATTACAGACAGCTCCAGATCTCCTGTCTCACAAATAGCTGGCCTGTGCACAATTTAAAGAACAAGTTGGAAAATATGTTGGAAGGAAGAAAAGGAAAAAAAGAAAAAAA
The DNA here is from genome assembly GCF_965152235.1 of Eretmochelys imbricata. Taxonomy (NCBI): domain Eukaryota; kingdom Metazoa; phylum Chordata; order Testudines; family Cheloniidae; genus Eretmochelys; species Eretmochelys imbricata. The sequence continues at coordinate 59,220,081 of NC_135575.1, read as the reverse complement.
AAGACGTCTGATGGTGCAAAGCCATTCAAAAGTCTTAAACATGAAGGAGAAGTTTACAGTCAATAAGAACTTGTTGGAACATGGGCTATTACAGTCAAGTTAGGATGCAATAATCTAGGTGCAACTAAAACAAGAACACGCACACAGTAGTAAAAAGCTCTTCCCCACACAGCAATGACTTTAAAACTCGATATAAAGCAAAACTCAAACTTTATATAAATCTGGGACTGCATCATACCTACACTTTTAACATTAGAACAAATATTGTCTTCCAAATTATCCATTGCTCAATTAATGCTGCAACACCACATTTAAAAATTAATTTTTAGTTAGGTATAATTTCATAAAATTGTGAGATATTGAATATTTGTTGTACCTGGTGATTACAGAGAGATTATACAAATATTTGTACAATGGAAATAACAGCTATTCTTTCTATTGACAGATTCAGGGAAGATATGTGGGCGGAACAGATATGGTCCTAAAATAAATTGCCATGGGATGTGACAATGAAAAAGTAAATAGATTCTGAGTACTGTAGCTATTACTAATCTAATGCAACAGTCAGCTAATGCTATGATAAGTAAGATTTAAGCCACACCTAACAATCCAATTTCAAATCCTGAAATATAACTCAAAGCATGACTTGAGGACCCACCCTGCAGCCCATATTCTTATGAAGTCCATAGGAATGCTCATATGAATAAATACTGCAAGATTTGGGGTGGTGGGGAAGCGGGGAGGCAGGGAAAGGAGAGAAGAAGGTACAGACAAACAGAGGCTGCGGAAAACAAAAACACAGACGGTCACATACACTCTGCCTTTCCCAATGGACCCCAAAGAGACCTTTCCATGGAGCCCCGACTACTTCTGCTCTCTGGTTCTGTGACATTTAAACAGGAGAAACACACAACCTGGCACTATATTATCTTTTCGACAGAACCCCTTGCTTCCTCCCCCAGGACAGGGGAGTCTGAATGAGCAACTCTAATGGAGCCATGGTGCCAGGGGCCAGAACCCCCAACACAGGGCTTCCACACAGATGGTTCTAGGCTCCCAAGATTCATGTAGTTTGGGGCAGATCCGATAGCATTTTCCAGTGGGATCTCATGCAGAAGGGACAATATTGCTCCAGGTGGCATGGAGTGAGAATTCACCACCTCCTTTCTCGGAACCATGTCAGATACAAAGAACGATGAGAAAAAGTCCAGTACTATCTGTTGTTATCCTATTGATCTACACTGTGATATGGAATAGGTTTATTTATAGGGATTTCTATGGTTCTTATCACCACTTTTAAAATCAGCCCATAACACAAATTTAAAGTCATTTAATTTGTATTGCAGATAGGCCTTTCATTCCCTTAAGTCACAGGAAGTTGTAGTGAGACTTGCACATTTTGAAGCAGTTCTATATAAAATGTGAAGGAGTTACTCCCAACCCTAAAGAGCTATTCCATGTTTAATGAATCTAGACATACCACATCCTCTGATTTGATATGTACTTCCCCCTCTCTTCATCTGTGCCCCAATGGACAAAGGGATGACTAAATAAGGAACTCCAGACTTTTGCAACAGATCTGACAAGTCTCATTCACTTTAAAAACTGCCTTAAAATGAATCTCACAAGCAAAATCTCACATCCCAACAAAACTGTGGCAGGCCATAAATGCTGCAAAATTTTTGTGAGGGGCTAAGGTGGGTGAAGCCATGAAAGAGAATTCTTCTCCATGCTGGCTCTCTGCAGTCATGTGGAAGGGAAGTTAAGGACAGGATAGGTTAGGAGTGGATCCACCGGCCAAATCCACTTGTGGAGCACAGATACCACAGTGGTGAGCACCACAATAACAAGTTACTGTCAGCCTTAGAATTTTTTGGGCGGGCATACAAAGCAATGTTTTGGTCATCCCACACAAGTGAAAGATTTCTGTTCACTGAGATCATACTGTTACGCACAGAGTCAGCCTGGAAACTTTGGACATGGCTTAACAACAAGGCAATTCTTTGGTGTCTGACCAAATTTGAAGAGACTAAAGTGGGGGGTGGGGGAGGAGAAACAGGAAAACTACTCCTGCAGACACTCCATATGCAAAGCCAGTTTGCTCTGGCATTGCATAAGGGTTAAGGATTTAGGCAGCAGTGATCATCCTCCTCTTGGAAGGTGTTTGTAATATGTTCCAGCGTAACATTGAAATTAAAACAATTATTTTGTCTCCTTCATTTAAAACTGACTGAGAGCCCTGCCTACACCAAAATGGTTTGCTGTTTGTGTGACAGCCACTCATGTGGTGTTGGTCTAACATGAAATTGTAACTTTGTCCAGAAAGCCAGAGGGGAAGAGAAGGGAATCTAAAACCTAATGTTTTCAGCTCAAACGATCTCACAGGGCAGAGTATTCTAGTGCACTGAGTATGAGAAGCGTTTTCTAATTACTAACTCCAACTCTGATAGACTTGCTGGGTGATCCTAGGTAAGCTACTCACTCACCTTCTTTGAGTCTCACTTCATCCATCCATAAGATAGCTCTAATAGTTAATCTACCCCACAGGATGCTAGAGGTTTCATCAGTATCTCTAAAATACTTTAAAGAATGGCAGGTAACAACGTTGTGTTAGCATTTCTATGTGCTAATCAACAAAAAAACCACAGTTCTTTAAGATCCTCAGACAAAAAGAGGTGCCATAATCTATTTTGGATACTGTACTTGATTCATAACATGATTAGTACAAATGGAACAAACAAAGTCATTATCAGGAATTTAAAATGGGTGTGGGACCAGGAAAATCCTGGCTCAAATGTTTCCATTAAAAAAAAGTTCTCTCACCAATCACTTTTTGTTTCCATTTCAGGCTGGTATTACTTCCAATGGGGTTTATCTGGTGGTAACAGTAATTTCCTGGCCAGATTTACTTAAATACCAAAACACACCTCCAAGCTGTACATTACTTTATTACAGATCAAAATGGGAACAGAGAGAAACAGATATTCCTTCTTTAGTTCACCCCATTGGTACTAAATAACAGAACATGCCAAACTGCTGACTAGTAAAACCCCTACAATACCTAGGCCCAACAGGGTAAGTAAAGAATAAAATGAGTGCAGTAACTCAAATTTCCTGGCTTCTACCCATTAATTAACCCTTTGGATGCTGAAAACATTTGCTATGTCTGTAGCATCCAAACAGATGAAACCAGGTGACTGGGCAAAAAAATAGCAGATGAAATTCAATGTTGATAAATGCAAAGTAATGCACACTAGAAAACATAATTGCAACAATACATATAAAATGATGGGGTCTAAATTAGCTGTGTCCACTCAAAAAGGATCTTGGCGTCGTCATGGATAGTTCTCTGAAAACACCTGCTCTATGTTCAGCAACAAGTCAAAAAAACCTGACAATGTTAGGAACCATTAGGAAAGGAATAGATAATAAAGACAACACATATCATAAATCCATGGTATGCCCACAGCTTGAATACAATAAGGAGTCCTTGTGCCACCTTAGAGACTAACAAATTTATTTGGGCATAAGCTTTCGTGGGCTAGAACCCACTTCATCAGATGCATGGAGTGGAAAATACAGGAGCAGGATGTGAGTTGCCTTACCAAGTATGAGGTCACTTGAATACTGCATGCAGTTTTGGTCACCCCATCTCAAAAAAAGATATATTAGAAATGGAAAAGGTCCAGAGAAGGACAGCAAAAACGATTAAGGGTTTTGGAACAGATTTCATGAGGAGAAATTCAAAAGACTGGGACAATTCAGCTTGGAAGAGACAACTTAGGGTACGTCTACACCACCCGCTGGATTGGCGGGTAGTGATCGATCTATCGGGGATCGATTTATCGCATCTAGTGTAGATGGATAAATCGATCCCCGATCACTCTACCGTCGACTCCTCTACTCCACCGTGGCGAGAGGCGGAAGCAGAGTCGATGGGGGGGTGGCGGCAGTCGACCCCACGCCGTGAGGATGTGAGGCAAGTCGATCTAAGATATGTCAACTTCAGGTACGCTATTCTTGTAGCTGAAGTTGCATATCTTAGGTCAATCCCTCCCCACCCCCCAGTGTAGATCAGGCCTAAGAGGGATATGATAGAGGTCTACAAAATAATGAATGGTGTAGAAAAAGTGAATAAGGAAGTGTTAATTACTTCCTCACATAACACAAGAACCCGGGGTCACCCAAATGAAATTAATAGCAGTAGGTTTAAAACAAACAAAAGGAAGTACTTCTTCATACAACGCACAGTCAGCTTGCGGAACTCGTTGCCAGGGGATGTTGTGAAGGCCAAAACTATAACTGGATCCAAAAAAGAATTAGATATGTTCATGGAGAATAGGTCCATCAATGGCTATTAGCCAAGAAGGTCAGAGATGCAACCCCATGCTCTGGATGACCCGAAGCCTCTGACTATCAGATGCTGGAATTGGACAACAGGGGATGGATCACTTGATGATCACACTGTTCTGTTCATTCCCTTTAAAGCATCTGGCATTGGCCACTGCCCAAAGACAGGATACTGGGCTAGATGGACCACAGGTCTGGCCCAGAATGGCCATTCTTATGTTCCTATGTTCTTAGAACAGTAATAACACTTCATACTTCTGTGCCACAAAGGTTCTCAAAAGCACTGAACAACCTCACAACAACCTCAAGGCAAGTACCATCCTCCCCATTTTAGAGTCAGGAACAAAATAAGGATAAAAAGCTGGAAACTATGCAATGCTTTCCTTGGAAGTTGCTCAATCATTTTGCATTTAATTCTTCTCAGAGCAAGTCAAAACCATACAGTATTAGAGGCTGATAACTGCAAAAATCTTGTCTAGGCTACACTCTGCATTGGTACTAGTGGTGAAGCTGCACTGGTGTTAGTAACGGTGATTTTCCAAAGAAAAATGTAGACTCGTAGACCAGGCCACACAGGGAGAAGAATATGTTTCTGGTGAATGAGAAACAATGAGTGGAAGATGGGAGGAAGCCAAAGAGAAATAGAAAAAAATATATATATTAAAAAAAACTGAAAGAGCCAATAGATCAAAGAAGGAGGAGGAGAGCTAGAGAGAAGAACACAGAAGATAGCTAAATGGAGAGATGGGAGTGAATTGAAATGGGACAAGGAAGAATGACATGAGCTGGGAGCTAGCAGAGGGATTTCCAATCACCAGCCTAGCAGAAGTGAGTTCCCATGTCTCCCCCCGCAACAAAAAATAAAATAAATAAAATAGGTTGGAAGCCACGGGGTTACTGTCAACTGTTTTCAAAGAAAGTTCCATAATGGCTTCACCTTAGTTCCTTACACTTATCGCTTCTGGAATTCCATCCAGTTCCGCCCATCCAGTGACACAAACTGAAATCTCAACAGCTGTTCATATCTCTCTCAACTACTACACTAATTATAGTTTTCAGGAAGCAACGTTCCAATGAGAGCAACACTGGATAACCTCAAGACATGTGAGGCCAACTCCTGACCATTAACAAAATGTAAATTTTCCATTAAAAAAGAAGAACCAAGACAAACGTGTCTGTGAGGCAGAATGACTTTCATACACCAAATTCTAGAACTCTCTTTAGGGCTAAAGCGTCCAATTCTTTTCAAACATGAGCCTCTAAGTGGGCAGAATATTTCTTCCAAGTGACTTCTTAGGACAGGGATGGCCAAACCATGGCTCGTGACCAGCATGTGGCTCTTTTACAGTTAAAGCGTGGCTCCCAGAGCCCCCCAAGCCCAGCCCATTCTCCACCTACCAGACTGGGGATGAAGCTCGGGGCAGCTTCTGCCCTGTGGTGCGGTGATGGGGATAGGAGCTTCTGCCAGAGACTGGCGCCTACTGTGGGGGAGCGGGGTCTGGGGCTTGCCCCGCTCTGGCCGGGCAGCTGGGTCGGGGCCACTGCAGCGTTCCAGCCAGGGCACAGGGTCGGGGGATGCACCATGTGACTCCCGGAAGCCGCAGCATGGCCCCGCTCTGGCTCCTATGTGCTCCAATGGCCCCTTCCAGCACGCCAATGGGACCTGCAGGGGCAGTGCCTGTGGATGGGGCAGCATGCAGAGCCGCCTGGCCACACCTCGGCATAGGAGCTGGAGAAGGGACATGCCACTGTTTCCGGGTCCGCTTGAGGTAAGTGCTGCTCAGAGCCTTCACCCCTGAGCCTCTCCCCATGCCCCAACCCCCCACCCCAGCCCTGATCCCCCTCCCGCCCTCCAAACCCCTCGGTCCTAGCCCAGGGCACTCTCCTACACCCCAAACTCCTCATCCCCAGCCCTACCCCAGAGCCTGCACCCCCTCCCACAACCCAACCCCAATTTTGTGAGCATTCATGGCCCTCCATACAATTTCTATTACCTGATGTGGGGATGTGGCCATCAGGCCAAAAGGTTTGCACACCCCTGTGTTAGATCCATGTAGAGAGACAGTGGCAAACAGCTGTGAACTGCAGGGAGGGGCGGCTGCTTTAGCTCTGCAAGGAGAGACAGCATCAAAAACAGCATCTCTCCCTGCAGGTCGCCACTGCCTCTTCCCATGGCCACAGCTCCCAGTTTGCCCACTCCCGCATCTGCTATGTGGGAGGGGGCCTGGCGGCACCATGACCAAGCAGGGTCAGCGCATTGCCTTTGGCTTCTGCCCAAAGGGGAGAGGGGCTAGGGGACTTAGGGAGGGCTGGATATAGAGAAATTTAGGGAAATTTCTGCTTACATAGCCACATTTTCTTTAACTATTAATCAAATAATAAACAAAAGTAATCTATTCCAGTTTGCTTGTTCCACCCAAACCAAGACTAAATCCTCTTGAAGTTATTTAGACATGTCCAGTATAAAGTAGCAGAAAAGAACTAATTTTTTAAAACAAAGAGCCATTTTCCTTGCAAATCCTCTCAATGACTGAACACATGCACATACACACCAAAGAGGAAGAGAAAACAAGCAACACCATCTCTAAATACAGAAGGTATTTTTATGTTTTCCATGAGGCTAAAGAAGTGTGGCTTTCAATAAACGTATATAGGGCTTACAGCGAGAGGTTAGTATGCCCCAACTTTTCCTCTTGAATTACTGATGAGTATTTCCCATAAGAAAATTCCTTACACTGTCTGCAATAGTTAATAGCAAAAGCCAAACACTGCTGGCTGAAGTTTCCACTCCAAGAATCAGCATAGAGAGTGCAGTACAGCTGCTCTGTGAGCTCATAGAGCAGTTTTCTCCATGCTAGGATATCTAAAACCTCTCTGGTATGAGGATAAAGGTTGACTCCCATCAGTCTATTTTTAGCACATTTCTTTGTAAGGGGAATGTGTTCCGCTTTATAACATTATGGTTTAATTCAAATGCTGAATGTAGAGGTAGTCTGAAGTGAAGAGTAACAGAGGGGTCTTGAAAAAAATAAAAGGAGTACTTGTGGCACCTTAGAGACTAACAAATTTCGTGAGGTACAGCTCACTTCATCAATGCATCTGATCGAAGCAAGCTCACAGAAGCTTATGCTCAAATAAATTTGTTAGTCTCTAAGGTGCCACAAGTACTCCTTTTTTTTTTGCGGATACAGACTAACACAGCTGCTACTCTGAAACCTGTCATTACAAGAGGGGTCTTGGAGGACTATCATTGCACAAGATATTAAAAGCAGCCGATGTATGAAGGTTCCAAGTTTACACAGTAACTTGATACTGAGCACTTTTCTATGGCTACATCTATACTTAGGAGATAGGAGTACGATTCCCCTTTTCGTGTACACATTCTCACACTAGCTCTCATTGAGCTAGCACAAATAGAAGCATAGCTGCGTGAGTGACAACGGAAGTATGACTGAGCAGTGCCAAGTACAAATCCACCTGAAACCTAATGGGTAGGCACTCGGCATGGCTCAGCTATGCATCTGCTGCCACAACCCATGCTACCACGGCTACACTGTTATTTATACTAATGTTAGCTCAATGAGAACTAGCGCGAGTATGTGTACATGAGAAGGGGAATCACACCCCTAGCTCGTAGTGTAAACTTAGCATACAGCACTCACTTATTCAAAGTACTTAAACACTAATCCTCACAATAGCCATGAGAGAAACAGTTTCATAGAATGGGATGGTAATGGAAGTAGGAACATGAAGGGAGTTGCCCAAAACCATACAGCAAGTCATTCATAGCGTTTTGTCAAGGTTCCTTCCCCACTCTGAACTGCAGGGTACAGATGAGGGGACCGGCACGAAAAACCCCCTAAGCTTATTTTTAACCAGCTTAGGTTAAAACTTCCCCAAGGTACAAACTATTTTACCTTTTGCCCCTGGACTTTATTGCTGCCATCACCAAGCGTCTAACAAATATATCACTAAAATCATGTACGTGACCAAATTAGAGACTTTCCTCACAGTTGTAGTGGTCTCAACTTTTACTTTACAAAATAAAATAAAGAAGAGAATGTTTTGTAAGGGATAACAGATAAGGGAGAAAAGAGGTGGGGGGGAGGGGGAAGTAACATATGTCCTCTAATCCATACCTGAAATACAATAACCAAATCTCTTTAGATGAAAGCTCAATGTATGAAAAAAAATGGTACGTTTCCCACTTCGTCGCAGGCATTTTTTCTCAATACTGTGTTACATTAAAACTACATTAGAAACATTTTTTCTAATATGGAAATATTAACGTGCTTTAGGGCTGTCCAGAATGTACAATAGCAATAAAAAGTAAAAGATACAAGAGGGAATGTATGAAGATGACTTCAATTACTGGCACAAACTGGTGGTTATGAAGAGATGTTGTGTGGAGTGGAGCCCATAATTTTAACAATGTACTGGATTTAGTAGTTTCTGTGATTGATTGATATATATCAATCAATCTCTTGTTTTCCTATGGGAATCTAGAGGTATTCAGTGAAGCAATTTTACACACTGCTATTAGAAATAATGAATGTATTTTGGTACATAATGCTATCCAAGCAGGTAGTTCTATTTCTTGGTGGCATGAATGTTGAGTCGGCTATAAAACAGGAATTAGCAGCTATTCAGACTGTCTGAGGTATAACAGGAATTTTAAATAATTTTAAAGTTGTTTTAAGTACAGGGAGTTGATTTTAGGGGAAAAGATTTGACGGGACAGTGGGAGGGGAATGGAAGCATGAGAAAAGAACTAAGATAATATCCTCTACCTCATATCCTTATCAGTGGATCTCAAAGTGCTTCCAAATTTTTAATGTATTTATCCTTACAACACCTTTAAGAGGCAGGGAAGTACAGTACAATTTGTCCCTATTTTACAGATGAAGAACTGAGGCACAAAGAGCCTAAGTGATTTGCCCAGGGCTGCATAGGATGTTAATTGTACTGTAATACTACTGAACAGCAGGAAAGTTTGGAAGTGGAGTAATTATTCTGGAAGAAGAGTATCCACATGGGGGAGTTGTACTAGCATAGCTATAGTGGAATAATCATTCCATTATAACTATACCTGTCAATTTCTGCAGTAAACAAGCACAGAAAGCTTACAAATTCACTTTTTAAAATAAAAAGCACAAAAAATCAACTTGTATTGTTTTATTTTGAAATTACACCAAATACATCTTTAAAGACAAACATGCTTTGAAACTACAAAATGTTCACTTTGCATTTTATGTGGATCAATCAATTGCTAACTCAGCCACCTGACAGTTACGGGTGGCCCCACCTCTACAAACTAGGCCTTGAAAAGTTTATCTGTTCCATTGTTACATTGCAGCACGTTCCTTCAATTATTTACAAGTTAATCTTTTTTAAAATTAGGCTTTTCCTAACAATTCACTGTTTCATTGTAATCTTGGCTGCAAGGGCTCAGCACATCAACTTAAAAGGCTTTTTGTAGTGCTCAAATATCTTTAATGCTATTGGAAGAGTACAACTAGTGTGCAGCTTGCATGATTGAAAATTCAAAACTACAGAATGGAACCAAAAGAAAAATAAGGCTATTTCTTGTGGGTCTCTGCTTCGGAGAGGATGCACTTGAACTCAAGTCACTCACATTTTCAGGTTCAAAGAAATAGCTTTAGCTTTTTGTAGGGCTGCAGTAAGAAAAGTTCAATAGGAAGTTTAGCTTCTTCACCATGCATTTCAGTTCCTTACTTATAAGCAGTGTGTGGTGTGTGTGATGCTCTGTACCATGGGGAAACAACCAGCACCCCCATGTTCATCCTTGTAACATGATTGTGTGGTATCCAATGCAAAGTTTGTCATGTCGGGTGTCTTCAGAAGGCTAATGGTACACCAAGCATTGTTGTTATAGTGATGTTATAGTAATTGTTGTTGCAATAATGTTATAGTAATGTTATAGGTTATAATTTCATGTATATAGTTATGAGGCTGAAAATGTATCCTCATGATTTAAAATAAGCCCAGGCAAAAACTCTCCCAAGAGCAGAGAGGCAGTTCAGACCTCACCAGGGCATGTATGGGACAAACCCAGTCCAGCCTCACAGGAACAAAGGACGCTGGCATTGGCAGCAACAAAAGGATCTGTTGGACTCTCCAACCCCCTTCCTTTGATCAGTTTGGGACTGCGATGAGGTAATGCTTACCTGACTCTGAAGGGGATGGGGACGGGGACGGGGGGGGAAGTGGGAGCCAACAGGGAAGAAAGAACACGATAAAAGGGAGAAACGTTTGCCATGCTCTTCCTCTCTCTTCCATCTACAGACACCACACAAAGCAACTGATGCGCTGATCAAAGGGGAGAGGCTGGCTGAAGAGCAACCAGCCAGCCTGTGGTGAGAAGCATCTAAGTTTGTAAGGGCATCGAAAGCGTTAAGGTCACCTTAGAATGCATCTTGCTTTTATTTCATTTGACCAAATATGACTTATTATGCTTTGACTTATAATCACTTAAAAATCTATCTTTATAGTTAATAAATCTGTTTGTTTATTCTACCTGAAGCAGTGTGTTTGGTTTGAAGTGTGCCAGACGCTCCCCTTGGGATAAGGAGCCTGGTACATATCAATTTCTTTGTTAAACTGACGAACTTATATAAGCTTGCGGCATCCAGCAGGCATAACTGGACATTGCAAGACGGAGGTTCCTAGGGTTGTGTCTGGGACCAGAAATATTGGTTACTGTGATTTGGTTGCACAATCCAAGGAGCAGCTTACATGCCAGAGGCTGTGCGTGAACAGCTCAGGAGTGGGGGTTCTCACAGCCGTGCAGGGTAAGGCTGGCTCCCAGGGTCAAGGATTGGAGTCACCTAGCAGATCACGGGTCCAGATAGGGGAATGTCACAGCATGCAATTAAAAAAAAATAATACAGGGAACAAACTGGTTTTTAAAATTAGAGAATACTTGCTAGCAGCATGCTGTCTCCTGGCATACTTTTGTTCAGGACATCATTCCAATTTCTGCTACAAAAAATCTTATTACTTCTGATAAACTCATTGCTGAGGTAGGAGAGCCCTATTCAGACATTTACGCTTTGCAAGGTACCCAGTTTACCTTGCTTGTTTAAACTGGGATAATCCTCCATGATGGACAATACCAATAATCCAATCAAACTTTCAGCATATACAAAGGTGTAGAATTAGAGTCCAGTTACAACTTTTTGTTTTTAAATCCAGGACTTGGGCGTACCAAGGAAAACAAATCAAACCTAATAGGAAAATAAAAACATGAACCTTCTAATGAGCCTCTCATCTCCATCTGAGCTAATCTTCCCAGGAAGACAGACAGAATCCCACGTTGAAGACCAGCTTTAGGCGGGTACACTTAGTTAAGGGTGTGAGATGGAAATATTCAGAAAATGTTTTATTTTAAGTCCTTTATGCCCCCACCCCCCTTTTGCAGGTAGCTTTTCCTGCTACTTCTCTCCTACAAGGGAGTAACTCACCATAAACAACTGGCAAGAACTCCCCAATTCAGCATAAAGCCATTGCAGGCATATAGCTCAAGGTTAGAACAACAGGGGAAAATATTCCATCTTGGGACAAGGAAATATAGAAAGGAAAACAAAAAGTTAACTGACTAGCTGGAATAAGACAAGAGCCATTCTCACAAAAACATAATGATAGCATGACCCCATCTGCACAAGTAGGCATGAAAAGAGAACTCACACCCATCCAACTCATAGTTTGCTTTTCGGAAACGCTAAAGCACACATTTTTCTGAAGCAAGAACTTGTAGTAAGCACATGCCTTATCTCAGCTCTCCCTTAAAGGACTTCAGCTCTACTTCCTCTTTCCAATTCCCATGCAGCATGGGGACTGCAACACATTCCTGAATGTGCATTCTTACACTCACTGGACAGTTCTACTTCCAATCAGAGTTGAAGCGACTAGGCCACCCCCTCAAAATGTTCCAAATACCTGAAAAATACTATAGTAAAAGCTCTGTTATCAGACACATTGGGGAAATGGGGGGGGATGCCGGTTAATCGAATATTCTGAATTATACTTTACCAATGGAATACCAATTTTCAAAGAATCAGAATACAATAAAATGAATAAAGTATAGAATAGTACACCGGTACTCACCAATAATCCAGTAGTAGTACTGCACTGCAGTGCAGTTGGTTTCTTGAAGCACTTAGGTTTAATCAGGTAAAGTTTTCTCTTATGAGGTTCTCTTATGACGCTACATATAACTATGGGCAGTGCATGGTGTACACCCAGATCACTAAAAATACACTTCACACTAAAACTATACTGAACATAATTTAATCTCTCTTTGATGATTCAGAAGACACTTCAGGATCTTGCAGTGCCTCAGGGCCATCATCAACAACATCAATCATCACTGTAGATGTATAAAGTGCAGGAGATTGGGCTGAATCTGTAAGGACCCTATGACACTCTGGAAGCTGCTTTTCTGAATAAATCCCTGATATCAGCTTGCTTACTAGTCTTCTGCCTCTTTTGCATAAAAGTAGAGTGCAGAACGTGCAATTGCATTACGTGCTGGGCAATATACTTGTCCCGGTTATTAGATTGAAGATTTCTATTGGGAGATCACAAATACCCGTTGAGTGTCAGATAACAGAGCTTTTACTGTAGTACACATTCATTGTGGTTTTTTTTTACCACTACTAGTCTATTGTCATAAAACTCTCTCTGAATCTTATTTGGAAATTCAGAGAAGTCATGTAAGAGGAAGACTTTAGCACCACACTCCCAAGATAAAACCAAAAGAAAATCCCCAATATAACAACTGCCAGTCAGACAAACTACTCTATAAAGCTATGAACTACCTTCCAAGAGCATTAAGCTTGGTAATATTCATTTAAATTACGTTGCATCTTCACTTCATATTTTTGGAACATTTTATATGTTGATTCATTTTAAAAAGTTAACATTTCACACCAAGCACAGAAGACCAAACATAGGCCCAAAGTATGTAATGTTAACGTACATTACCATTTCAAATGCCTTGTTTCTTTTATTTCTTTTAGGAAAACAAGAAAATGAGCAGAAATAATTTTAATTCTATATTTTCTACCAATAAGTAGCACCAGAAACAAAGGGACTTGTTTGTTTTTTAAATAAAATTCAACAGAATTTCCTAACAAATTCACAGAATAGGCTTTGTAGTTGCTCTCTGCAAACACTTACACCACCCTCTCAACAACAACAAAAAAGTTTGCAGCCAAGGATTAAGAGGGGAAATTACAAGTGCTGGCTCAAATCCTGCAAACACTAACACACATGCTTAACTGTATGTACCAGAAAATTCCTACTGAGTTCAATGACACTAATAATGTATGGGGAATTAAGAATAGGCTTGTTTGTAGGACCCAAAGAGGTGGAAACTGGAATGCCTAGGGGCATGGGAGGAGGATACAGAGCTCCAGGTTCTAGGTCACCAGTGACCATGTTATACCAATAAATTAAAAACCAGCAGGATCTTATTAAAGGGAAAAAGGCAAAATACCACATTTATTGTGAATGCAGAAAGAATCATAGTAAGCAGTTAGTTATAGCTATAACGTTCCATTCAATCTCATATTTATTCACACATTCATTCATACAAACACACACACACAGGTTCTGCAAGGTTGTTATCATAGTTACCAGCCTTAGAGTTGCTCATGCCAAGCCACTGGCCAGGTGGCCTGGACATGAGGAGGGAGCAGGGCCTTGTCAGATGCTCATCTGATGCTCCTGGAAGTTGGTTCGCAGAATCGGACCCCAAAGTTCTCACTTTTTAGAGTCCATTTTTATAGGAATTTCTTCCTATGCCAGTCTATGGGAATTGCTTCATCATGCTGTTGCTGAATCAATTAGCAGATAGCACATTCCTGACTGCTCCATGCTGCTAGATGTTATCTTGTTCTTTGGTTCTCCCATTCTTGAGGCTGTTGGGTGGATTCCAGTCTGCCCTCTGGGCGGGGGGGTCCTCTGGTTGTTTCCACTTGACACCTTCTTCAGCTGATGGACACTGGATTCTTAGGCTGGCACCTCCCTGACCATTCAATTATTATCCACACCAAGCATCCATCCACATACATCCTCTATCTCTATTTTAATCACAATTGTTAATACAACAAAAGGGCGGGGAGTCTCTGGGTGCTGTTTCTGTTGTTAGAGTATTGCTTTGACTCTCTCTCTTTGTGAATTGCTTTGAGAACAGACTCTGTCTTAGAATGTACTAACACAATTAGCAGCTTGCAAGTTTCACACATAGAGGGAGAGAAACAGTACCAAAAACCAAGAGACCTCTTAATTAGTAATACCCTGGAATTTAAACTATGGGTAATCAAACTCAATTGTGATTTTAATACAGAACTTCTTTAATATGATCCAACAACCATACATGTTACCACAGGTAGCTTGAGAGAAGCAAGTTGGTATTCTTATTCTAATTATTAGTACACATCACAAAAACCACCACCAGACCACTGCTGACAGTCTCAAGTAGAAAGGCCAAGGACAAAATAAGCAAAGACGTAACTATTCTACCTTTCCTTCAGGAGAAGGCAGAAGCACACTGGCAAGGAAGCTGCACTATTCTTGCCTGTGCTATACGTTTCAGGTGAATTCTAGGATGTCAAGTTCTGGGCCATCAGTCTGACAGATTACACCAGCAGTAAATTCACTGGGCCTGATTCATGTGTACTCATTCATGTCTGTGCAAAGGGGATATAAAACACTACCAAATCACAATGCTGCGAAGTATTTTATTATTTTTAGTACCAGAGTGCCTCAGAGCATCATGGAACCCCACTGTTCAAACACAGAACAACAGGACAGTCTCTTCCCTAAAGAGCTTAGAATTTATTGCTTTAGCCCCACTTTGCATTGGTATGACTGCACAAGTTACAAGGCAGTGGAGAACAGTTGCCCAGAATGAATAGATTAAAACCCCAGAGGATTCATTCTAAACCAGCCCGGGGCAATGGTCAGTCACTCAAAAGAGACTCGGAGTTTCTAGACTCCCACACCCTCGAGTGATCTGGTTCAGGAACTAAAAGTATAAGTATAAGGTGTACAGGTATGACTGTGTCCAAACTAGGGCTTTTCCAGAGCAGTTATGGTGGCAAAAAGTCACCCCTCTAACCAACAGACACACCAGTACCACTTTTAAGTGTAGACCGGGGTGGCCAACCTGTGGCTCCGGAGCCACATAAGGCTCTTCAGAAGTTAATATACAGCTGCTTATATAGGCATCGACTAGGGGCTGGAGCTACAGGCTCCAATTTTCCAATGTGCTGGGGGGTGCTCACCTCTCAACCCCCGGTTCTGCCACAGGCCCTGCCCCCACTCCACCCCTTCTTGCCCCACCCCCCCTGAACCTGCTATGCCTTTGCTCCTCCCCCACACCCCCAGAGCCTCTTGCACTCCAAGTCAGAAAGTGAGGGGAGGGAGGAGGAGGTGCTGATCGGTGGGTGGGAGGCACTGGGAGCGGGGGGCGGGGAAGGTGATGGGGGGCTGCCAACGTATTACTGTGGCTCTTTGGCAATGTACATTGGTAAATTCTGGCTCCTTCTCAGGCTCAGGTTGGCCACCCCGGTGTAGACCATCCCCAGATGAAGCACGCTCTCTATTTTTTCTCACTTTCTAAAACCAGTAAAGTCTCTACGGTGTGTTATATGCCCATTTGAGCAACAACTGTCATGCAAAAGTAGGAAGTCAGCATCTTTTAATTTTGGAAGGTGGAATGTTCCTGCCTGAGGCTCAGCAGCAATTCCCTCACTTGACCCTCAATTTCGTTTCAAACCAGGGATTCAAACTACAGTCTCCACAACAGATCCAGCCTATTTTGCAGCTTCTATGATAGACTCAAGTTCTGCAGAACATAAGCTTTTTTTTTTTTTTTAATAAATGAAAAGACTGAATGAGGCCTACCAAATGTGATCTACCCAACAGCTCTGAAAAGTGTGAACTACACCACTCATTTCAATTGACTCTGAAGCCTAATGATGACATTAACAACCAGCATCTCAAATATTGCAGGTAAAAATTCTGAATTGCAAGTAAGAATTGGTCTAGTGCATGCACAAAATGATCAAAAGACAGAATTAGCTATGGTCCTAGAAATGTCCTACATCATTCCCCACACCACCAATTGATCCCAAATGCAATAACAACTTCATAAGACAGCTGAGCTACTAGTTAAAGACTATTGCTCCATGATAGGAAATGAAGTGAGATTGTGAGGGACCTAATGCGGGTTGCCCCAATTGAAGATAAGTTGTGGGAGGCTAGGCAACACTCCTTAGTATGGACTGTCCAATAGAGACCTGAGAGTTATACTGGTGGGATAGACAGGTTTCAGAGTAACAGCCATGTTAGTCTGTATTCACAAAAAGAAAAGGAGTACTAGTGGCACCTTAGAGACTAACCAATTTATTTGAGCATGAGCTTTCGTGAGCTACAGCTCACTTCATCGGATGCATTTAGTGCAAAAAAAACTGGTAGCATAGAAATTATCATGTACAGGGAGAAGCCAAAGACTTTGTACATGGACTGGATATCAGCGGACCTTAGAGACCAACTTGCATGACAGCCAGGCATAAAATCATTAGTTTTGGAAAAAGGCTATAAAAGTTGCCAACCCCAAATACAGAAGTGACAAGAAAGAAGACAACAATGATGACTAAAGACAATATGCTATCCTTGATCTTCAGGCAAACCTCTCCTTGACATTAGTGAAAGATGTGCAGAGGAGAGAAGGTAGGCTATGGCACTAATTTTGTAATCCCAGTTCAGACCACATTTAAAAATTGTAATTTGGTCCTCCCCACAGAATTAGTTTGACACTTCTATTATAGAGCAATACCATTCCATTTACATAAAGATGAATGCCCTCTTTTGGGTGTGGCTGAATGGAAAGACTCTCAGACCACTTTCTTATACAATAGCAACTTTTTCCATTAGCAGGGAAGTCATGCTATTAGTATGTTAATTACAAGGAGCACTAAGAAGTGTGGCTGCTACAGGCTAAAAAGAAGCAGAGGACTGTGCTCTCTGTGTAAACCTTTCTTAAAAGAAAGTCAGATCAGATATGGCCCAAAATTACAAAACTTAAGATCAACAGAAATGTTTCCACTATATTTTTAAATTCCATTTTTTTTTTAAAAAAAGCAAGTAAACATTCTCTGGCAGCGTTTCCAACAAACACTATAGCACTGTGCTAGGGCATGGGGATGCAAGTACAAAGTGAACTAGTTATTTTCCATTTTGCAACCTTAGAGAAATTCATAAGGTAAACAAATAGCATAATCATCCTACTGAAGAGCAAGTGAGATATTTATAAATCAGTTTAAATAATCTACAATATTACTTGTAACTAAAAACAGCTTTTCCTTTTTTTTTTTTTAAATAAAAGCAAACCTGCTGAGAACCAATATCAGATGCTTTCTTTGAAACATTTACTGAGCACTCATTTAAACTACAGAAATTACATACTTTTCAGATTGAATGCTTTCTCCATTTCCTTACGTATTTTACAAATTAATTCCATCATAACTATTTAAACTGGCCACAATTCCAGAGTCTTTGAGGGCTAGTCTCCGTTACAAAATGCTACTAGCCCAAGCCACTGAGACACAAATTTAGCTGACACTCACATGGAAAGCTTAAAAAACTGGTGTTGATCAAGAGCCACATGACTTTGTCCCTCAAATGTTAATCTGAATGCATGTTATGTTGGGGCTATGTAGGTTATAATCACGTACAGTGTTTAACAGCTTTAAACAAACTTTTCAAATGCACATTTTATCTCAAAATTAAGGATTCATTTATTTACTGAGTGCATTTTCATTCAATATCTCTCAAAACCCCAGTGGCTACATCTATTCAGAAACGATCCTTTCAAAAAACAAACTTTACATCCTAAATGGTTGGAGTTTCTTGAAAAATAATTGATATTTCTATTGTAAATGTGTGTACTGTTTCATACATTTAATAGCAACCCCCCAAGAAAGTCAACTTAAATATGGAAAAAGGGAAGTGTAATGAAAACAGGTCAGTGAATAGCTAAAACCACTGTTTGTTTATTCTTTCTTTCTTTCTCTTTCCAGTCTTTGGTTTCAAGAAACGACACCTCGATGATGCAAAGTTTTAGACAGGAAACACAAGAGAACTTCAAGTCAGAACTGGTTACCTTTCAGATTCATGAAAGAATTAGAACTTGGAGTTTAAAGCAACACAAAGTCTAGCTTATGTTGAAAACTTGAAACTTCAGTTAAGGCTGCCGCAGAGATGGTTTATTTATTGGTAATGTACTTGTGTACCAATGACAGGTTTCAGAGTAACAGCCGTGTTAGTCTGTATTCGCAAAAAGAAAAGGAGGACTTGTGGCACCTTAGAGACTAACCAATTTATTTGAGCATAAGCTTTTGTGAGCTACAGCTCACTTCATCAGATGCATCCGATGAAGTGAGTTGTAGCTCACGAAAGCTTATGCTCAAATAAACTGGTTAGTCTCTAAGGTGCCACAAGTACTCCTTTTCTTTTTTTGTACCAATAACATTAACTCTGCAACTTCTACTTATAAATAAGTTTGAACTGGGGAGAAAACACTGCCCAGTATAACTGAAAAGGAAAGGAGAATAAAGAAGATAAGAGGGGGACCACAACAATACTACTGCCTTGATCCTGAAAGGCAGTGACAACACCTACTGTCATCAAGAGAAGTGGCATATGCTTACTACCTCTCAGGATGTGGCCCAATGCAAATGTCATAGTCATTTACAGTGCTCGCAGTTAAACAGGAAGTGGGACTTATTCAATTAAATGGATTTCCCTCACATTCAGCAGAAGATAGAGAGGAGCATCATGAAGTTTTTGTCAGCTGTTGCTCTTGTTTTTTTCCTTTCTTTTTTTAAAAAAATAAAATAAAGGAAAGTTCTGTATTTACCATAAATGATGAGGGTACAGATATGATGCTGCAGGTGATGGCATGAGAAAAATGATCTTGAATAACCCAATTTACAGAATAACATTTAATATACCTTAAGTTGTATTTACCATTAAACAATTTCCCATTCAAAAACAAAATCCAAATAGTTGAGTACTTCAATCTAAAAATATCCCGATATTAATGACTTTAATTTATTCTTCTTAAGCTGAAAATCAACTACTACCCAATACTAAGTGTCAGCCTTTGGGAAATGCCTATGGCATAGCCTTTTGCCTCCAGTATTTATGGGTGACAAAAGCTGAAACAGCTCTCATAGGGGCAAAAATCCACAATCGGCAA
Source organism: Eretmochelys imbricata (assembly GCF_965152235.1). Lineage (NCBI taxonomy): Eukaryota > Metazoa > Chordata > Testudines > Cheloniidae > Eretmochelys > Eretmochelys imbricata. Next base: position 59,200,439 of record NC_135575.1, on the reverse strand, counting down.
AGTCACAATGCAACTAATTTTCTTGACTAGATATATAAAATCAATGGCACCCACCACCCCCTTCTATACAATATCTCTACTCAGAAGAGTTAATAGGATGAAATGTCATTTCATACAGTAGGCACAATTTGTGCTGCAAAAGTATTTACCCACTAAAACTAAGGATATTAAAGTAACACTGTGGTTATCATCAAGATAACACATTCATTCAAGAGACAAGGTGAGCAATATCCTCAATTCTATTGGTTCAATAAAAGATATGACCTCACTTACCTTTCTCTCTAATATCCTGGGACCAGCACAGCTACAACTACACTGCATACTTTCATTCAGTACCTTTCCTGCCAGTACCTTTCGCACGCCTTAAAAGTTATATAACTTTTTTATATGAAGTTTCATGTGGGTAGATTAAGACCAGAAATGGAAGTTTTGGAAAAGATTTAGACAATTCCATCCAGCTGTTTGAGGTATCCACGCAAAGGGGAAAAAGAACGATTTTTCACAGGTTTAGGAACACAGAAATATTTTTACTTCACACTTCAGTTTTAAAGAATTTTGGATTTCAAATCTATATGATTTGGACATGCATGCAGTCTCCAAAGAACATATCTTATCAAAATGCAGAAAATGTGTTGCCCAACAAATAAAGACGTGTTATAAACAAGGGAAAAGGGCATAATGCATGCTCTCCCCTTTACCCATTTAAGTAAACACGAAGCAGAGACATACATGTTCTGCCCTGTTTCTACTTGGGTAGAATGAGATATCTGAAAAATCTTCAGCCACAGAAGCCTCCCCAGCTGCAGCCACTTATTCTGTCCCATGAATAATCTGATGAATTCCTTCCAATCTACAGCTGCTGGGCCCTGCTGTCTGCATTTTCAAATTTTACATGCTCTCAAGGGAGCAGTATAGTTCAGGGCAGTGGTTTTCAAACTTTTTCTCTGGAGACCCAGTTGAAGAAAACTGTTGACGCCCACGACCCAACAGAGCTGGGGATGAGGGGTTTGGGGTGTGGGAGGGGGCTCAGGGCTGGGGCAGAGTGTTGGGGGTGAGGGCTGCAGGGTAAGGCTGGGGGTGAGGGACTCAGGGCTGGGGCAAGGGTGCGGGGGGGGTGAGGGCTCTGGGATGGGGAAGAGGGGTTTGGGGTGCAGGACAGGGCTCTGGGTTGGGGGGGGCTCAGGGCTGGGGTGTGGGAGGGGGTCAGGGCTCTGGGTGTAGACTCTGGGGTAGGGCCAGGATGAGGGGTTTGAGGTGGAGCAAAGGGCTCCAGGTTTGGGGGGGGGGGGGTCAGAGCTGGGGATTTGGGGCAGGGGTTAGGGCAGCTCCCGGTTGGCAGCACAGAGGGGGTGCTAAGGCAGGCTTCCTGACTGTCCTGGCACTGCAAACCATGCTGTGCCCCGGAAGCAGCCAGCAGCAGGTCCAGCTCCTAGGCAGAGGTACACAAGCAGCTCTCACCCACAGACATTGCTCCTCCCCCAGCTCCCATTGGCTGGTTCCTGGCCAGTGGAAGTGCAGAGCCGGTGCTCAGGGCGGGGGCAGCATGCAGATCCCTGTGGTCTTCCTGCCTAGGAGCCAGACCTGCCACACCAGCGTGGTGTCAGAACAGGCATGGACTAGCCTGCCTTAGCTGAGCAGCACCGCAGATGGGATTTTTAACAGCCCCTTCGGTGCGACCCAGTACTGGGTCACGACCTGCAGTTTGAAAACCACTGGTTTAGGGAACATAGTGCCAGCATATGTGAAAATCAAAGTGAAATAAACACATTTGATTGTTTAAATCATCATTGGTTTCAAATAAGCATTTATAAACTACACTAGCCCGTTTGAACTTAAAATTTAAGAAGTTATCTGAATGCAACACTACAGACAAGAATGTAAATATGTAGTCATGCCACTCAGTGGTATGGTACCCCCACACCATGATGTAGCCATCTTTGTGCATTTAAAACCCCAACCATGATGTTTCATCCATTTGATTTAGACAAAAAGAAAAGGAGGACTTGTGGCACCTTAGAGACTAACAAATTTATTTGAGCATAAGCTTTCGTGAGCTACAGCTCACTTCATCGGATGCATACAGTGGAATTTAGAGAGTTACTATGACCACACACCCTATTGTCCTTTCAGGATGGAAAATACACAAGCAAATGCAGCCTGTGGCACAAAGTCAGTATCATGGTTCTGTGGACATACAGTATCCAAAGCATGCTATGGGCTTTAAAGACATAGAATAAGGAAGGCCTGTGCCAGGAAATCACAGAGATGTAACTGAGGTTACAAAAAGTTCTGTGAAAAGGGAGTTGCTGTCAGTAGCAGGCCTGTTATCACTTTCCCACGATGACAAGGGCAGAAAGACAGCGGTTTCCTCGCGCTGGAATAAGGGGGTTCTAACTAGAGCGAAAGGTGATGAGGGAAATGAACTAAATTAAACTCAAAGCAAAGCCTTTCCTCACACAAAGCGTAAAAAAATTAAAAACTGCATGAGGCGGCAGGCTCCCCTCTCCCCCAGCTGAACGCAACTTGGCACCTCTTGCAAATACCACTCTCTCTCTCCGCGCGCCTCAGGCGGCAGGAAACCCTGGCTTTCTGCAAGGTACACCGCCATCTGCCCTCCCAGCTCAGGCAAGCCACTTTGCAGCAGCAGCTCGCACCCAGGATGACAGCAGGGCAACCCAAAGCCTGCAGGGCAGGAAACCTCCCTGCTCTGCGCAAGGAGGCTCTCAGCAAACCTCTCCTTGATGCAGCGCCGATTACTGCCCCACATACAGGGACCCGCCCCTGCAAAGCACCGCACCGGTCTTATTATTGCAACAAAAAGGGGCTACGTGGCCACACTGCACACACTGCCCCCCCCCCGCCAACACCTCCTCCTCCCCCCCCCCTCACTTTTGGTTGCAGCGATGAGGTTCTTTCCATCCTTGAGCAGATCCTTGATGAACTTGTTGGTTTTCTCCAGTTCGGCCTCATGGGCTCTGATCCTCTCCCTGAACCAGGGGCTATCCAGGTAGCAATCGCTGAACTCCAAGGGCTGCAGCCCCATGGCTGCTGCAGCTGCACCAGGGCTCAGCTCCTTGCAAATCCTTCTTCACCAGGCAGCAGCAGCAGCCTCAAGAGCCGACACTAGGGCGCAGGGCCCGTGGTGCTTCCCAGCTGCACAGCGATTCCCCCAGGTGACCAGGCAGCTGGCACTTTCAAACCATGGCATGGGGGGTGGGAGGGCGGTCCCCGAGGCCAGCCGCACCCTGGGCTTGGGGGCTCTTGAAACAAAGGGCGAGGAGGGAGCAGAGCAGTAGCAGCTACTCCGACAGCTTCAGCAGTGGCCGCGGAAGCCTCCCGCCCTGAGAGCAGCTGGGACGACTGAGGAGACGCCGCTGCCCAGCTCCCGGCAGCCTCCACCACAGGCAGCCTCGGCATCCCAGCCCCGCCCTGCTCCCGGCTCCACCCTGCCAAGTTCCAACCCCCCGCCCCGGCTCAGCCTGAGCTGCCCCGGTCTCTAGCCGCTGGCGCTGGGCGCCCTCCCCGCGCAGAGTTGACCTCGGTGCGCTCCCAAATTCCAGGGACCTTGGTGCATGATTAGCAACTTGTGACGAGGCGAGAGACGTGCCAGAAGGAGGGTTGCAGCACGCCTGCCCGGGGTGCGGCTCTCCAGCGTGCTGGGGTTGTGTGGCTCCCGGGAGGGCATGAATTACCCTACCTCCCCCAGCGCTGAGCCTGTAGCCCCGCTGTCCCCTTGCCACTATTGCCCGTTGCAGAATCAGCGGCAAGTTGCCGCGCGGCCTGTTATTTGTCCCCTGCATGCTGATTTTACTGCGAGCCAGGCTTTCCCCCTCTCTGAACTCCCAGCCCCTCACATACTAATATCAGAACATAACTGCCGCCTCATCTTAGCCCAGGTGCACATCCTATCTACATCGAACCGGTTCGTGTCTGTACGCAGTACATCGGGTAAATGGTGCTGAGATGGGCCTTCAGGTTTTCTCCTACCTGTGCGCTGAGTTTAGAAAAATGTTTGAAATATAAAGTTTGTAGTAGAGGTGGGTGGGTGTCAAAGTTTGTTCAGGAAGGTTCCCTAGCTGCACATTTCTCTGCTTTTCAGGGACTTTGCACTGAAACAACTTAAACTCTAAATCAACCAAGGTTTCGGTGGTGGGATGTAACTTTGGTGTTGCAAATCACAAAATGCATGTTATATCCTCGCATTTATTCCTTTCATTTCAAACTCCCATTCAAGTATATCATTTTTGGGAGCAAATACCAAAGCACCAGTCGCTCAAGAGGACTTCTATATTTGGCTTTCATTTTGTTTGGGGTGAGAGGGTTGGGTTTTTTTCAGTCTGTTAGAACTTCACCAACCCCTGAACACTGTGCTAATTTATGAAGTGAAATAGCTCTGACAGTACAATAACTGGATGTAGTCACTTCGATGCCAAGAACTCTGCCTATGGTATTAACTATTGCATATTACTTGTAAGTATAACAAGGAATCAATTCTTGATTTTAGGGGATATTTTTAGATGAAGAACAGTAAAGGAGTTTGCAGTTAGTCCCAGGAAATCTGAAAATTGTTGGTGTTAAGTTTTGTTTTTGTTTGTTTTGCTTGTTTTTGCTGTCACTTTTAAAGGGTCTCCCTCAGCTATTTCACCTTGGATTTACATCAGTGCCATACCACAGGATTTGGTTAATATTCTGATCTTCTTAAATGTGTTGCAAATCAGGTGAAGGTATAGGCTGTCTTTGTAAGAGAATGTTGAAAGATATCTGGTCCTTTCTCAGAAGATGAGTATAAAAAGATTAGGAAGGAATTTGGGAAGCTCTGGAGTGATCAAGTTATCACCAGTGTTATCTAATTCAATCAAGCCAAAGAATATTGTTGCGAATTCCTCAAAGGCAGCACTAAACACCAGCAGTGTAACAAGCCATTTAAAATGTGCATACACATTTGTTACTTTGTGACTGCCCTAGATCCTTAATCTCCTAAAGTTATTCCTGATATGATCAGAGCAAATGAAATTAGATACACTTTTCTAGAAGTATGTTATTTAAAAACTTGATGAAGAACAAAATAATCTGCCAGTGCACAGAGATGCTGGCTCTAGGAAATTAAAATACTGTTCAGTGAGGTAGACAGAACATGTAACACCCATACACCCTGGTTAAAGGCCAAGACTGGCGTGTTTATTTTGCAATATAAAATATCTTATATTAGTCATATTATATATTTTACCATATTCATCTTCAGTTTAGTCCCTACAAAACTCTGAATTTCATCACAGGAATTCCATGCCTGGGACAGGATTGATAATACATGGCCTGATCCCGCTCCCTTTTAAGTCAGTGAGTTTTGTAATTGATTTCAATTGCAATACCATGTGGCCCAAAGTTAAGCCCACGCTACACTGTCCAGGGAAATTGTATTGAAATCATCTTAGCACCTTTTTGTGAAGAACTGTACTAAAAAGGACACTGTCATTTTAAAAATTCTTATTGTTGTTACAAAAAAAAAAATCTGAAAGAAAAGAGGAGGGGAAACCTGTATTTTTTTCACTTTGTTTATTTTGTGCATTTGACAGCATTTTGTGTATGGTATAGTCAGTTTATCTGTTTTCACTGTATACTCCAAGGCTCCATCCTGCAACCAGTTATGTATGTGAGTAACTACGTATTTTAGGAGTCTCATTAAACTCAATGGGTCTTCTTGCATTTAGAAAATTACAAGTGTGTAAGGCCAGGTCTACACTGAAAAGTTAAGTTGACCCAGCTACATCACTTAGGAGTGTGAAAATGCCACAACCCTGATAAACATAGTTAGGACAACTTACGTAGACAGTGCTAGTTTGATGGAAGAATTCTTCTGTTGTCCTACATACCACCTCTCAGGGTGATGGATTAACTACAGCCATGGGAGAACCCTCCCATGGCTGGAGTGTTTACACTGAAGCACTATAGCAGTGCAGCTACAGCTTTGCAGCTGTGCTGCTGCAGCAGTTTAAGTTTAGACATTGCCTAAGGCCTGATCTACACCACAAAGTCAAGTCAACATAAGCCGCCTTGCGTCAATGTGGTTGTGCACGTCTACTCTTTAATTTGTCTCCCACTGATCTGAGCACCCCATTAGGCCGACACACTAATATCACCTCCCCGAGTGGCGCTGAGCCATAGTCGAGGTCGATGCAGTGCAAGTGTAGAGACTGTGTTGTTTATGTTGACCCTAAAAGTCCCCCAGCAGCAGTCACACAATGAGTAACACTGACCAGTCTGGTCACAGTTGTGAATTCCATTGCCCCACAGTCACAGAGACTGGAAGACACCTCCATTCTCCTTTAAAGCCTGCAAATTTTTTAAATGCCTTTTTCTGAATGTACAGCTTGGCGAGCACACCTAGCAACTCTTTATTGTTGTGTACAACTGCCTAGTTGACTATGACAGCTACACACTCCAGACACGCTCGGAATAAACAGGAGATACTGGATCTCCTGGGCCTGTGGGGAGATGAGGCAGTGCAGACATAGCTACAGATCAGCCATAGAAATGTTGACATCTACAAGCAGATTGCACGGGAGATGCAGGAGAAGGGGTACAACAGGGACCAGCAGCGGTGCCATGTGAAAGCAAAGGAACTGTGTCAAGCATATCAGAAAGCCAGGGAGGCCAACAGTCAATCTGATGCCAAGTTCCAAACCTGCCACTTCTACAAAGAGCTGCATGCCATACTTTGCAGAGACCCCACCACCACATTGCAGACCACCAAGGAGCCCAAGTTAAAGGCCCCGGCACGAACAGTGAAGACCAGGAGAAGGAAGAGGGACTTGCAACTGCCGGATCCAATAATGCCACAAGTCATCGCAGTCCAGTCAGTCCTGGCAGTTGAGTACAGTCAAACCCAATGCAGAGGAAGGAACCTCGGGTAAGTATGTAACTGTATGTCCCATTACAATGATATACTGATGGCACCCCCAACTAAACAGGACACAGCTATCCACTTTTCATTAATTTACTTAATGAAGAGGTAGAAGAGATACTGGTATAACAAAAAGAGGTAGCGTTATTATCTGCTTTTCATACCCCTGCAGACTTAGGCGGGGAAGGAGGGCATGTGGAGCAAATTTTTTATGTACATGGGGATGTCCCTTGAATCCTCCTGAGAGATCTCAAAATTTTCATGGAGGAACTTTGCAATCCTTTCCCAAAGGTTTCTAGAGATGGCAGCCTTATTTCTTCCTCTGCAGTTGGACACTTTCCCATGCCTGTTGGCAATAACTTTGGCAGGCACTGTTACAGCACACAGGCTAGGACGGGGTGGGCAAACTTTTTGGCCCGAGGGCCACATCTGGGTATGGAAATTGTATGGTGGGCCATGGATGCTCACGAAATTGGGGGTTGGGATGGGGGAGGGCTCTGGCTGGGGGTGCGGGCTCTGGGGTAGAGCCAAAAATGAGGAGTTCAAGGCCCAGGAGGGGGCTCCGGGCTGGGACAGGTGTTGGATCATATTAAAGAAGTTTTGTATTAAAATCACACATGAGTTTGATTCTCCATAGTTTAAATTCCAGGGTATTACTAATTAAGAGGTCTCTTGGTTTTTGGTACTGTTTCTCTCCCTCTCTGTGTGAAACTTGCAAGCTGCTAACTGTGTTAGTACATTCTAAGACAAAGTCTGTTCTCAAAGCAATTCTTTGTAACAACTACTCACAGAGAGAGAGAGACTCAAAGCAATACTCTGTAACAACAGAAACAGCACCCAGAGACTCCCGCCCTTTTGTTGTATTCATCTCGCTCTGTTAACAACTGTGATTAAAATAGAGTTAGAGAATGTATGTGGATGGATGCTTGGTGTGGATAATAAATGAATGATCAGGGAGGTGCCAGCCTAAGAATCCAATGTCCATCGGCTGAAGAAGGCATCAAGTGGAAATGCGGAGGGCGCACAGAGGGCAGACTGGAATCCACCCAACAGCCTCAAGAATGGGAGAACCAAAGAACAAGATAACATCTGGAAGCACGGAGCTGTCCGGAATGTGTCATCTGCTGATTGATTCAGGTACAGCATGATGAAGCAATTCCCACAGACTGGCATAGGAAGAAATTCCGATAAAAATGGATTCCAGAAAGTGAGAACTTTGGGGTCCGATTCTGCAAACCAACTTCCAGGAGCATCAGATGAGCATCTGACAAGGCCCTGCTCCCTCCTCATGTCCAGGCCACCTGGCCAGTGGCTTGGCATGAGCAACTCTAAGGCTGGTAACTATGATAATCTTGCAGAACTTGTGTGTGTGTGTATGAATGAATGTGTGAATAAATATGAAATTGAATGGAATGTTGTAGCTATAATTAACTGCTTACTTAATGACAGGTTTCAGAGTAACAGCCGTGTTAGTCTGTATTCGCAAAAAGAAAAGGAGGACTTGTTGAGATCATGCTCAAATAAATTGGTTAGTCTCTAAGGTGCCACAAGTACTCCTTTTCTTCTAACTGCTTACTATGATTCTTTCTGTAACCTCAATAAATGTGGCATTTTGCCTTTTCCCCTGCAGAACCACCTGATCAACATCCTATACAGCAAACAGGAGAAGATCAAGAATGAGCTCTCAAAACTGGAGACTCTCATAAAAAAACAACCTTCCACACAACTGCCTCGTGGCTGGACTTTACAAAAACTAGACAAGCCATTTACAACACACACTTTGCTTCTCTACAGAGGAAAAAGGACACTAAACTATCTAAACTCCTACATGCCACAAGGGGCCACAACAGTGGTTCCCTTAAGTCACCCAACAATATTGTTAATCTATTCAGTTATACTCTTAGCCCTGCAGAAGAGTACCCCCCACTTGGTAAGGCAACACCCATCTTTTCATGTGCTGTAATATTTATACTGCTTACTGTATTTTTCACTCCATGCATCTGATTAAGTGGGTTTTAGCCCACAAAAGCTAAAGCCCAAATAAATGTGTTAGTCTCTAAAGTGCCACAAGGACTCCTCGTTGTTTTTGCTGATACAGACTAACACGGCTATCCCTCTGAAACCAGTAGGATACTGTACATCATGGGACCATGTATGAGAAGATAGTGTGTTCTTCATTTGTGCCATATCACATGAACCCCATTATGGAGCACTAAGCATTGGCGTAACTCAGTGTTGAGTGATTTTGAAAATCCCACCATAGTAACTATACGGGCGATACATAAACTAGGAAGTATTAATTCTGTAACCTAATAGCCAAAATTCTGCTCATCTCTGTTTCCACTTTCCAAGGTGGATTAGACTCCATGCATTCATCATTTTTCATATACAATTTTGTAAACAAATTATGTAATTTGTAATTATGCCATTTCTTATTTTGTAGTGTGGTTATATACAATTGTTTATTAGTTTTTTTTTTTAAAAAAAAAGCTTTTACACAGTACACTGGAGACATCTATTGGAAATGTTAAAATGAAACATGCAGTATTTACAATATTGTTATGAGCTGGGTGAAACCTTGTTATGATTTGGATTAAGCCTCACCTAAAACAAAATGTTTGTTTTAATTTACGCAGGAGCTTTTGGTCTGGGTTGGGTTAGATTGTTTTGAGTAGGTGTGTGTGGGTGTGGGAGAGAACACAAAAAGATCACAGATAAGAAGGCAGCGGAAGAGAGGCATGAAAAAGCCAAGAAGGAGCCTTTAAGCATGGTGCGAGCCTGGAAAAAGCTAGAGAGAGAGTTTTTGAGTCTGCTGTTGGCTACAAGGACTTGTGGGGATGGTAAACTGAGAAGCTGCTCCTTTTTTTCCTTGGATCCTTCTGTGGTCAGAGACACAGGACTTTGTACATTCCTTGTAAATAAACAAGATTGCATAAAAGAAATAACTAACTACCACCACATTCTATTCCCAACTGGACCACCCATTGAGCCCAGAACTTTGACTAGCCACTTGGGTCGAAAAGATTCAAGAATATCTTTCTGATATCATATATGACACAACAGAATAGTTGATGCGTGACATAGTTACAAATGTAATATAGTGTCAGAATGGTATATAACAAAGTATTGTATCAAAGCTTATAAAGTCATAAAGCTCTGTAAATGTGAGTTAGTTAAAAGCTCTTCAGTAAGTCTGCTTTCTCAAAAACTGTTCTGTTGCATGAATACATGTTATACAATTCCTATAATATTAAATAACAACAGTAAGTAATGCTTAGCTTCTATATAGTGGTATTCATCCAAAGATTTCAAAGGACTTTATATCTACATTTTTCTTATGGGGAAATAGAAACAGAGATGACCACATTTCAAGAGAGCTCAGGACCAGATTTTCAAAGATCCCTTTCCCCCTTTAGATGCCTAAATAAAGGCCAGATTTTAAAAACGTATCAGCATGCAACAACTCCCACAGTGATACTTATGATTAGATTTTCAAAAGAACTCAGCACCCCCAGCATGCTGAGCTCTGTTGAAAATCTTCCCATTTATTTTGGTGATTTTGTGATAAGGTGTTCACCCCACACAAGGCAGAGCCAGTAAATTTGGATAATTAACCTGATAGGCTACAGTGGGGGAAGAGCCTGGTCCTGAAGGACTGATTGAAGATGGAGCCCTGCTGGGGAAGAACAGTAGGAGTTGTATAAAGCCAGTAAGTTGACAGCAGAAAGGAGCAGCAGAGGAAGTAGGCTGTATTCACTATCTGGGAGTAGGGAGGTATTTGAGGCTATGGAGTTCAATAGCTCCTCTCTAACAGGAGGGAGTTTGAGTTGGTACACCTAGAGAGGGAGGAGCCAGAAGCTGTAGGAGGAAGTCCAGGGAAAGAACAACAAGGTCTGAGGGAAAGCAGACCACAGTTTCCAGGTATAGGTTCCTGGACTGAAACCTGGAGTAGTGGGAGGGCCTGGGTTCCCCTACCAGCTACTGGGGAAGTGGCACAGACCCAGGCAGTGGAGCACAGACTACCTATGATGGTTGTCAAGTGGGACTTTGGTACCCTGGAAGGGGAAAACATAGTGAGCTGCTGGGAGTGCTAGGCCATGAAGACCCAGCACCCTGAGTTGCAGAGAGAGAGAGAGAGAGAGAGTGGCAGCGGAGTGTGCAGCAAGCAGCAGAAAGGAGCACTGGACTACAGTGGTGATAATCCCCAAATGTGGCTAGGAGGTGGCACGCTAGTGGTGAGTGGATCCTGTGACAGTGCCTAATATGACAGTATGCCAACATTTTTATGGCTGACTTAAAACAACGCTTCCTCAGCTCTCGTCCCCTAACGCCCCTACTCTACTTGCGCTATATTGATGACATCATCATCTGGACCCATGGAAAAGAAGCCCTTGAGGAATTCCACCATGATTTCAACAATTTCCATCCCACCATCAACCTCAGCCTGGTCCAGTCCACACAAGAGATCCACTTCCTGGACACTACAGTGCTAATAAACGATGGTCACACCACCCTATACCGGAAACCTACTGACCGCTATTCCTACCTATATGCCTCCAGCTTTCACCCAGACCACACCACACGATCCATTGTCTACAGCCAAGCTCTGCGATACAACCGCATTTGCTCCAACCCCTCAGACAGTGACAAACACCTACAAGATCTCTATCAAGCATTCTTACAACTACAATACCAAGAAGTGAAGAAACAGATTGATAGAGCCAGAAGAGTTCCCAGAAGTCACCTACTACAGGACAGGCCTAACAAAGAAAATAACAGAACGCCACTAGCCGTCACCTTCAGCCCCCAACTAAAACCCCTCCAACGCATTATTAAGGATCTACAACCTATCCTGAAGGATGACCCAGCACTCTCACAAATCTTGGGAGACAGGCCAATCCTTGCCTACAGACAGCCCCCCAACCTGAAGCAAATACTCACCAGCAACCACATACCACACAACAGAACCACTAACCCAGGAACCTATCCTTGCAACAAAGCCTGTTGCCAACTGTGCCCACATATCTATTCAGGGGACACCATCACAGGGCCTAATAACATCAGCCACACTATCAGAGGCTCGTTCACCTGCACATCCACCAATGTGCCAGCAATGCCCCTCTGCCATGTACATTGGTCAAACTGGACAGTCTCTACGTAAAACAATAAATGGACACAAATCAGATGTCAAGAATTATAACATTCATAAACCAGTCGGAGAACACTTCAATCTCTCTGGTCACGCAATCACAGACATGAAGGTCGCTACCTTACAACAAAAAAACTTCAAATCCAGACTCCAGCGAGAAACTGTTGAATTGGAATTCATTTGCAAATTGGATACAATTAACTTAGGCTTGAATAGAGACTGGGAGTGGCTAAGTCATTATGCAAGGTAACCTATTTCCCCTTGTTTTTTCCTAACCCGCCCCCCCCCCCCCCCGACGTTCTTGTTAAACCCTGGATTTGTGCTGGAAATGGCCCACCTTGATTATCATACACATTGTAAGGAGAATGGTCACTTTAGATAAGCTATTACCAGCAGGAGAGTGGGGTGGGAGGAGGTATTTTTTCATGCTTTGTGTGTATAAAAAGATCTACACTTTCCACAGTATGCATCCGATGAAGTGAGCTGTAGCTCACGAAAGCTTATGCTCAAATAAATTGGTTAGTCTCTAAGGTGCCACAAGTACTCCTTTTCTTTTTGCCTAATATAGGTGCTGAACTCTTGAAAATCTGGCCTGTAGTAGTTAAAGATGAAATTTTCAAAAGCAGCCTCTATGTTTTACTTGCCTTAGTTTTTTTGGTACCCAAAATGAGAAGTGTGGCTCTTCTGAAAGTCAGTCCCAAGTTAACAGAAGTCAGCTGGAGTTGTGAGTGTTCATCGCCTTTGAAAAAATCAGGCCTCACTGTCTCAGGTTGGGCACCCAAAAGCTGCAGCTCTCAGAATCTGTGGCAAACTTTGAAAAAATGGATCTAAGTTATTGATTCATTTGAAATCACAGAGCAAGTCAGGGAGCAGAGTTGGAAATACAATCCAAATATCCTGACTCTCATTGCAGTGTCCGATTTGCCGAATCATTTTATCTTCTGTGATGGTTATTTCAGATTATTTTATTTTCAGTTGGGAGGTAGCTCTGTTTCTGGACATATAGAACCATATTACACTGAAAGGGACACTTAGTAAAAAAAAATTGTATATTAAAAAAATCCATACTGCCATTTAGATTGAAACTAAAATTTCATAATCAAATTTACTTTCACCAGTTTTTTTTAATTGCCATTCACTCTGCTTCAGCAAGTAAATTAGAATAGTAGTTTCCCCTATTTGTTTATAATGCCTTTGATTAGCATACACTGGAAATATTGCAATATTTGGGTTGCATACACTAAGAAGTTTTTAAATTAAAACAAAATATTTTCATTTAACAAGGAAAAATAATTGAAATGTTTGTGTTAGCACTGAGTTTAAAAACAACTGATAAAAAATATATAAAATACAGAATTCTAATATCTGACAATGTCTCTATTGGAAACCAGTATACCACAACTGGTGATGTGAAAATACATTCCATTATATTAACAATTAGGAATTTTATAATGAGAAACATTCCATCAGATATACAACTTCAGCAGAAGTATCATAGTGACAGTCAATCCTTCAAAACAATGTAAACTGCCAGCAAATTACCCCAACAAAAATGGTTTGTATATGTTTACTAGATGGAGTAATTTACTACTTTTTTGGATATTCCCAGTTCAGTTCCTATCCACCAAAGCAAATAATCGAGTGACTCTTCCTGTACATCATACAGTAATATAAAACACTGTCTGATCCAGCCGGAAGAGCTCTGCGATATAGGGGAAAATCCTATATCACATCCTGGTTTAAAGAGAGACATAAATCAAGGTTACATGTCTAACAAGCAATACCAGCAAAAGTCTTCGGGATCCACACCTCACTGAAAAGTTGGTTCAGACCACTTTAGATAATTAAAATATTTATACCAGCAGCCTAGAAAATACTAAAAAATTTAATGTGAGGGAATTTCACAGGCACCTTTGCTCTTTGTCTTTGGAATAAAGATTGGGAAAAAATAGCCAAAACTAGTGGACTGAGGCTATAAAAAAGACACATAATATACTTCCAAAAATATAGCATTTATGCAAACCCACATCTTTATAGTCCATAGGAAATGACAGTGATGTAGCTAAACTGATGCAAACTCCAAGAGAAGATGTGTTGCAGTGGTGTAAAAGAAGTGAATGGCATTGCAGTGACTTACCTCAGTTTCACACAGCAGTGCAAAATAGACATAAACTGATTTAAGATGTCAGTTGAGGATTATCCTTGTTTAGGGGAATCCTCCAGTGATGTAAGTTTGGGGTAGCCAGCATTATGCTACCCTCTCTTGCAGACCCCCTACCATGCAGTGTGTGGTTGGGGAAAGGGATATTGCCAGTGCTCAAATTATGGGAAAAGCATAGGTGGGTTCTGAATGTCAAGTGGCTTGTTTTAATTTTAACAGTAGTGAGAACTAAGAGGGCCATAAAAGAAGTGAGATAACCCCTAAAGTAGTAAGAGGGCCTGGCTCCTTCACCCCCTCTCCTCCATAATTTAAGCATTGGACTTGGCTGGAGTACAGCTAAACTGTAGCAATCCGCAGCTACAAGAATGATCTCTGGGGGAGCTGTTGCAGCTGGGCACAAATCAGAGAAGCCCTGAAACTGCTCTGGGCTCTGCCAAGGACTGTATCAGCCCCTAGCCAGTCTCAAGATCCCAGGGGTAGGGGTCAAACCCAGGAATGTATCCCTAATTATTAATGAATGTACAGTCCTTGAAATCCTCAGGTGGAAGGTGCAATAGAAGTGGAAAACAGTAACAATCATAAGGAGTACTTGTGGCACCTTAGAGACGAAGGTCTCTAAGTCTCTAAGGTGCCACAAGTACTCCTTTTCTTTTTGCGAATACAGACTAACACGGCTGTTACTCCGAAAGCAGTAACAATCATCATCATAATGTCAATGAAACACATGGCTCAAAATCAATGTATGCTGCTTTGAAAACAAATGTTGAGAAAAGCCTCAATAAAATTTACATTGCAAGAGGAGGCCATTACTTTTGAGAAAAGTCAATTCCATGAACATTTCATTGTTCTAATGAACAGGTAATGTCATCCCTTTTGTCCACATGTGCACTGTAAAGCACATTGTTTTTAAAATAATATCTTATCGTCGTTCTGCTCTTCTTTCAAGTAAAGTTATAAAACCCAAACTGTTAAATGCATATCATATGGTATATGTCAGATCTGACTACCAATACTGCTTAATCTCAAAACCGTATCCTGCCCTAGATATTTTTATTTAGTACAGTGTGTGTACTAGATTTGACAATGAAAGAAAGCACAATTATAACTGGTCAGGGAGTTTTTTAGTCAAAGTTTCACGGAATGGGATAACAACATTAAAGAAAAGCAATAGGAAACTTGTTTCTGAAGATTTTAAAAAAATGTCCTAAACTTGCTCCCCGTGAGATACTAACAGTACTGTTAGAGGTAAGCAGCTGATGGGATCAAGTCTAAAATCACTGTGTAATAATGACTCCTAGTGGATGACTTAGAAGCACCAGTGATAAAATCTAAGGAGTTCCACACAGTCCTTTTTGGCCATTGGTTAATGTGGTATATCATCCACATGAGATTTATATTTGTGAGGCCAAATATTGGAATCAGCACAAATAAGCAAGTTGTGCTGAAGACTTCCTTCCTCCCATTAGCAGCAGTGCTCGTATTTCAGCCTCTCAGCACACCTTCTCCACAAGCAACAACGACTTATGGATCTATAGTTGCAGATCGACAGCACATTCCTCTGTAATAAAAAATATGACACGCAGGAGTACTGGGAAGAGAATAAACTTTATTTCCATGGCTCATGGTTACAAAAGGTTTTACACCATCTCATGGAAGAGGTCAATATCCGTTGACTCCATTGGGCATTGTTACAAGCCCCAATCTCGCCTTGCTTCTCAGCCTCCACTGTTTACTGAGATGCATGAGCACAGGAATCCCAAAAATCTGTCCCAACCCCTTGTCAAAGTGGAACCAGACCACATGCTACTGGTACATGGTAATTTGCAGCCAGGCAGAAAAAGGGGAAGATTTGGCCCCTATTAAGTAAGGGCAGAGACCCTGAGGTTTTCTGCTGACAATCCACCATTCCTATTTTTTACTCTCCAAATATCCTAAATGACGTATTAAGGACTATTGAGTAGTGTAACTCAAAAGTCATTTCTTGCTAGGTTGACCATATTTCCAAAAAGGAAAACAGGACACTGCCTGGGACTAGCCAGAGGGTCCTGCCCCCCCCAAACAAGGCTGGTGTTGCTGCTCGCTGGAGCCCTGCCTGCCTGCCCTCACCCTCCCCAACATGAGGCTACAGCTGGTGTTGCTGCCTCCCCCCCCCACACACACACAGGGCTGACATTGCCACTGGCCCACCCGCAAGTTCTTACGCACCCCACTTTTTTGCCAAAAGTGGGCATTTGTCCCATTTGCTCTTGCCAACTGATCTGGGACAGGACTTTAAAAAGGGACTTTCAAGGCCAAAACAGGACATATGGTCACCCTATTTCTTCTTGTACTATGTATTCTGATCACCACCACGACAGAGACCTATGTGCAGCTATGATTATATATTTGGAAGTTGGGATATGTGACTTTAAGGGAAGGAGTCGAGACATAGAGTTTAAGGCCGGAAGGGACTACCAGCTCATCTATTTTGATCTCCTCTACATCACAGGCTACTAAACACCACCAAGCTACACCCACACCAAACCAGCAACCAGAAAGAAAGTGGAAGATTATGGAGAAAGCCTCAGAAACCCTTCTAAGGGTTACTTAGATTACTTTAAATGGATGTGAACAGGGGTGGGGAGTTCTATAATGGGTGGGAAAAGATGTAAACTGAATAGTTACAGTGAACTCATTGAACATAACCTTAGAAGGATGAGATCAGCATTAAAAATTAAATCTACCACTATGAGATAGGCAGTTTTTAACATACTTTGTTCATACACATGGCCTTTCTAGTGTGCATTTGATCCATTACTAAAATTGTGAATCAGAGTAAGTTTGCTTATATTGATACATTACTGTACCTCAATGTTGCCAACTCCCATGATTTTATTATGAGTCTCACAATATTTCACATTTTTCTTAAAGCCTCAACTTCTGGATTAATGTGAATACCTGAGAATCTCTGCTTTCATAAACACAGTTATTGGACCTTAGTTGTGAAGAAAAGCTTGAAAATGTAATCCAAGTGGACCCTAAAGGTTAAAAACCCCCACAAAATAAATAAAAGTAACCCACAATGTATTTTTAAAATCTCATGTTTTAATACAATCTTATGATTTGAGGGGTTTTATTTAGAATTTCTGAACAGTTCCAGTTGGCAATACTGGTACCTATCTTTGAGTCAAGTGACAATAATCAAAGGACAGATCTTGCCAAGAATTTGTCATGTGATTTGTTTTTCACTCATGCAAGAAGTCCAGTTCACTTCAGTGATTCCACTTGCGTGATTTAAACGGCTTAACAAAGTGATTTTTTTTTTTTTTTACAAGATTAGCCCTATATTTGTGTTTGTGCAGCATGCCTGGCAAAATATGCTGTCCTCTGGGCCGGGGTAAAATCCTGGGCTGGGCAGTTGGAGGGGCAAAGCTTCCCATACTGGTCAAAAAGCCCTCCTTTGTCCCAAATATGTCCGCCTCTTTGTCACCCTCCTACTACCCCACTGTCCCCGCACTTTCCCATTTCACATAGCAAACGCCCTGTCATCTCTGACCAAAGTTATGTGTGGAGCAGCTGTTATATAAGAAAGTGGAGTTTGGCTGGGAGACCAAAGATCATCTTCCACTTCCATCCTGGAAGGCAGGGCTCTGGACAGCAGAGACAGAGGAGGGAACAGCAAACTGCTGTGGACAGCAGGTGTTGGTTACTGTGTGTTCAGGAAAAAGTAATATAACAGTTAAATATAAGCTCTGGATACCTTACTGAAGTACAGTACAAGTCTAGGCTCCATGGTGGGGGCCACAGGGGCAGATATCTGCATAAAAATGGGCTTTCTCTCTATCTACCACAGCTGTAATCTCTCATATTATTACAAAAAGAAAAACCTGTCATATTATTACAGAATCCCTACAAGGAAGCTCAAAGGAAAAAGTAAATCACTGTCTATAGTCAGCCACACTTCTCACTCAGTGCACTTGGGAGTGAGACAAAAAGAGGGCAAATGGCCAGTGTAATGTTACATTTGCTACTGGTAGCAGTTACTGATGTCTAGGCATTCTCTTGCTGAATTGTCATAATTTGCTACTAAGCCCTTCCCCATCTTCCTGTCCAGGGATAGCAAATTGTGATAGACGTATCTCTATCAATCTCAATCTCTACCTTCTCCCATTTTCTGGTCCAGGGGTAGTAAATTGCGACAGACAGGGGTTCACCTGTCACAATTTGCTGCCTCGCACCTATCCCCGCTTCCTGGTCCAGGGAGTAGCAAGTTGTGATAGACAGAATTTCCTACCATTGTGAAATCTCTATTTTAAATTTGGACACAAATAAAACAAGGTATTATTGTAATTTGGAAAAGCTTTCTACAGAGTTAACCTCAGGACTACTGTATGTAAAACCCTGACTGAAGGTACTGTTTTTCATTGTTAGTCTCTTTCCATTGTAGATTAGGCCATAGAGCGGTGGTTCTCAATCATTGTGGGCCACATATGCCCCAGGATCCCGGACCCTGCCCGTGGGGTCGGGTGGCAGCCCCGGACTCCAGAGTCTGTGGGGCTGAGTGGCAGCCCCGGACCCTGGACTCTGTGGGGCTGGGTGGCAGCCAGTAGCCCCAGACCCTGGACTCCCGCCACACATCTACATGTTCCTTATACAGACTTCCCCACCATTGTCACTCTTACACATATTCATAGAATCATAGAATCATAGAATACCAGGGTTGGAAGGGACCTCAGGAGATCATCTAGTCCAACCCCCTGCTCAGAGCAGAACCAATCCCCAATTTTTGCCCTGATCCCAAATGGCCCCTTCAAGGATTGAACTCACAACCCTGGGTTTAGCAGGCCAATTCTCAAACTACTGAGCTATCCCTCCCCCCATATTGAGCAAGCTTTCAATACAACATTTGCACTGCTATACTTTGGCACACAAATATGAGCAGGTTACCTTCTGATCTGATTGTAGACATTTTCTCAGGCTTTTCCCCACTGCTAAAAACCAAAGCACCATTTCCTCACTGTGTTTTTACCTCAGAATAGCTCCTGCAGCTTCGTTACCCTGAGGTGTTAAAAAAATTATCTTTTTTTAGCAGTGAGGAGAAGGCCGAAGGGCTAGATTCACAAAGGGACTTAGGTGCTGGGATACTGAGTGTTAATGCCTAACTTTCAGGTGCCTAAAGTCAGAGGAACAACACTGATTCACAAAGCCTGGATTTTATGTCCAAGCTCCCAATACAGTGCATGGGACAGAATATGATCCACGCAAGTCAGTTTGCTAAACTGTGAGCCACCTAAGATAACCAATGGGAGATGCCAACAAGAAAGGTGTGTCCTAAACCCGCCCTCTCATAGAGTTCATCTCCTAAGACCCCACTGCAGGTAGGTGCCTACCTGTACCTAGCAATCCATGAATGGGAACCCTTCTGACAAGCGTCTTAGGCACCTAAGCTGCTTCTTGCAAGACTGAGCTAGGCAGGTACCTAACTCCACAGAAAACATTCAGAGGAGAAGGTGGTGGTGCCCATCGTGTACCTTTTAACTTTGTGATTATGGCACTCATCTGGGAGGTGAGAGACCCCTGTTCAAATCCTCTCTCCCTCTCTGTCTGAGGGAGGATTTGATCCACAGTCTCCGCACATACCAAACAAGTGCGCTAACCACTGGCTAGAAGTTACAAGGAAGGTGGTGACACCATGTCCTTCTCCAGCCAGATTTTGAATGGACCCCAATCCAGTAGGTGGACTCTGAACATGCCTACCAGAGCAGGCCCTGCACACAAGATAGGCATTCATTCGCTTATCTTCTTTGATTCATGATCACTCTGTGGCTTAGGCAGGAGATAGGCATCCAAATGCCTAGAGTAATGCATTTTCAGAGGCAGAAATTTAGGTGCCTAGGGAAGTTTTACCTTGTAAACATAGGTGCTGAGTGAGTTTAGGTGCCTAAAAGGGTTGGTTGGAGTTTTGGGAATTGCAGTGGAGCTAATAAAACTGGGATTTGGGCACTTAAACCCAGACTTGGGTGCCTAAGTACCTTTGTGAGTCTAGCCCTGAGTCTCTATAATGTGGCCATACTACATATTGTGCCTAGCTTCTTTAGATCTTCATAAGAATGTGAACATCATCTTTTTTTCAAAACACTTCTCAGTGTTGTCAGCAAAACCATTGCTATCAGCAAGCACACGTGTGTGCTCTTCCATTAAACAACCACTGATGCCACAGGGCTATCTGAAGCAGATATATTTATAACATTTCTCCCCTTGCACTCTGATTAGCTCAGGAAACAGGAAGTGACCTGCCAGATGACTTGCCTACAATGAAAATATCCTATATAGCTTCAGAACCAAATATAGAGCATGTCTATAACTGCCACATCCTCTTTGTGGATGATTCTGGACCAGGTGGTCAGCTTTGCCCATGTGCTGAGACAAAACAGAACAATGTTTGAAGTGAGCTGAATATATTTTTGTTGCTGCTTTTCAGACTGTATCCTCACACTTTTGTGGATATTGCAGCAAGGGACATATTAATATTACCATCGTAATGTAAGAAAGGTATAAGAGACAATGCTTTGTTTGTAAGTTAAGTTTTCCTGGGATCACAGTTAGTAAAAGACGAGGTTTATAGCATGAGTGGGACTGAGATCAAAGGAATCTTTACAGATAAAGCATGAAAAATGTGAGTCAACTAATTAATTGTAATGGGATAAGAATGCCACTACTTCCTATATGTTGCTTATAGAGGGGATAACTGTACAGTAGGCCAACCCTATACACAGCAGGATCTACTATGACACTATCAGACCTTCTTTCTCCAGATCAAGAAAGATGTTCTGACTAGCACAAGGGAGAGAGAAGGCATAAGATCAACTTATATTTTAACCTTAAGTCATTGACCTTTAAGTCATTTATTGAAATTTCATCAGGCTAGAATTGATACCTGTGCAAAGGCTTTTCTACACGGAAAAGTTATGATGAGTGCTCCCCTGCTTCACTCCTTCTCTTTGGACTTGAGAAATCAAATGTGGGTTATACCTGTGTGACAAGAGAGTGAATAGCCTAAGGTTGACTTACCATTCTGCGCACTTGGAAGTCTTCCTACATGGAGTAAAGCGAGGAGGCAATAGTTTAAGTACTAAGTGATTAACTAATTAACTGGATGTTTCAGCTCCTCAAGTGGAAACCGTTCAAAGAGAGACAGGAAGAGACAGTGGAGGGAGGAAGGCTGGCTGGAAGGGCAAAGCAGCAGGTGACTTCCCTCCCCTTCTGGCCTGTGCCTTGGTAACAGGTACAGGTTTGGGGAGAAGCTTTATGCTGTGGGCATCAAACACTTGTAAAACATATTATAAATAAAGCACATGGTGTTGAACTTGCCACAAGTATATCTGAGGACTGTTTGCAGCAAAAGAATCCAGGCTGAGTGAACCCCACCCTGTAACAATTTGGACTTCAAGACAGGTCAAAGGGTTGATGATTAATAGTGTTTTTGGGAAGGAATGCTGCAGTCTTCTGAGGTTGCCCTGATTGCTGTTGTCAGAATTAAGGCCACTTTAGTTCTGAACATGAGCATCTACAAAAGCGTTTAAGGTGCTGTCAAGGTTCCTCCCCCACTCTGAACTCTAGGGTACAGATGTGGGGACCTGCATGAAAAACCTCCTAAGCTTATCTTTACCAGCTTAGGTCAAAACTTCCCCAAGGTACAAAATATTCCACCCGTTGTCCTTGGACTGGCCGCTACCACCACCAAACTAATACTGGTTACTGGGGAAGAGCTGTTTGGACGCGTCTTTCCCCCCAAAATACTTCCCAAAACCCTGCACCCCACTTCCTGGACAAGGTTTGGTAAAAAGCCTCACCAATTTGCCTAGGTGACTACAGACCCAGACCCTTGGATCTTAAGAACAATGAACAATCCTCCCAACACTTGCACCCCCCCTTTCCTGGGAAATGTTGGATAAAAAGCCTCACCAATTTGCATAGGTGACCACAGACCCAAACCCTTGGATCTGAGAACAATGAAAAAGCATTCAGTTTTTTACAAGAAGACTTTTAATAAAAAATAGAAGTAAACAGAAATAAAGAAATCCCCCCTGTAAAATCAGGATGGTAGATATCTTACAGGGTAATTAGATTCAAAAACATAGAGAACCCCTCTAGGCAAAACCTTAAGTTACTAAAAAGATACACAGACAGAAATAGTTATTCTATTCAGCACAATTCTTTTCTCAGCCATTTAAAGAAATCATAATCTAACACATACCTAGCTAGATTACTTACTAAAAGTTCTAAGACTCCATTCCTGGTCTATCCCTGACAAAGACAGACTATAGACAGACACACAGACCCTTTGTTTCTCTCCCTCCTCCCAGCTTTTGAAAGTATCTTGTCTCCTCATTGGTCATTTTGGTCAGGTGCCAGCGAGATTACCTTTAGCTTCTTAACCCTTTACAGGTGAGAGGAGCTTTCCCCTGGCCAGGAGGGATTTCAAAGGGGTTTACCCTTCCCTTTATATTTATGACAAGTGGTGTACCTTACGTTCATCAACTTCACACTTTAGTGCTGGGGTGGCCAACCTGAGCCTCAGAAGGAGCCAGAATTTACCAATGTACATTGCCAAAGAGCCACAGTAATACATCAGTAGCCCCCCCCTCAACTCCCCTCCTGCTCCCAGCGCCTCCCACCCACAGATCAGCACCTCCTCCTCCCTCCCCCCTCCCCAATCAGCTGTTTCCTGGCATGCAGGAGGTTGGGGGGGAGGGGGAGGAGCGAGGGCACAGCAGGCTCAGGGGAAGGAGTGGGGGCAGGGCCCGTGGCAGAGCCAGGGGTTGAGCAGTGAGCACCTCCCAGCACATTGGAAAGTTGGCACCTGTAGCTCCAGCCCCGGAGCCGGTGCCTACACAAGGAGCTGCATATTAACTTCTGAAGAGCTGCATGTGGCTCCGGAGCCACAGGTTGGCCACCCCTGCTTTAGTGTGACATCATACAGACAAGCCTTTAATAAAGGAAGGGAATAAGGGGAAAAAGTTTATTTTAATTCCTTTAGTCTAAAATGTTTTAACTGGTTTTCCATAATAACCATGCAAATGGGGGAAGGGAGCTGCAGACATTCAGCAGCAAATACCTCTAGTGGTAAAGGAGCAGTTTTAGCTACACAATAATAGTAGCAGAGTTTTCAAGCCATGAATAATTCAGCCAACATCTCAGTCAGCATTATAGTCTGTATCCTCAGTGCTAAGAAAATGTGTGTTTCTGCCACTGGGTAACTAACATACATTAGCTATCCCACTGTAAAAACACAGTGGAGACAAGGCACTTTAGCGATGTCACCAAAAGGCAGAAGGCGAGATCAGCACTATGCCATCTGGGCATCGAATGCAAAGAACTAACAGGATAAATCACAGTATGAAACAGTGCACATGTCAGAATGAAGAACAGCACTGAAATGTATCCTCGCTTTTTAAGTGTGCTCACAGATCTTGGGAGACAGGCCAGTCATTGCTTACAGACAGACCCCCAACCTGAAGCAAATACTCACCAGCAACCACACAACAAAAACACTAACATAGGAACCTATCCTTGCAACAAAGCTTGTTGCCAACTGTGTCCACATATCTATTCAGGGGACACCATCATAGGGCCTAATCACATCAGCCACACTATCAGAGGCTCCTTCACCAGCACATCTACCAATGTGATATATGCCGTCATGTGCCAGCAATGCCCCTCTGCCATGTACATTGGTCAAACTGGACAGTCTCTACGTAAAAGAATAAATGGACACAAATCAGACATCAAGAATTATAACATTCAAAAACCAGTCGGAGAACACTTCAATCTCTCTGTTCACTTGATTACAGACCTAAAAGTTGCAATTCTTCAACAAAAAAACTTCAAAAACAGACTCCAATGAGAGACTGCTGAATTGGAATTAATTTGCAAACTGGACACCATTCAATTAGGCTTGAATAAAGACTGGGAGTGGATGTCATTACACAAAGTAAAACTATTTCCCCATGTTTATTTCCCCCTCTACTGTTCCTCAGACGTTCTTGTCAACTGCTGGAAATGGCCCACCTTGATTATCACTACAAAAGGGTTTTTTTCTCTCCTGCTGGTAATAACTCACCTTACCTGATCACTCTCCTTACAGTGTGTATAGTAACACCCATTGTTTCATGTTCTCTGTGTATATAAAATCTCCCCCCTGTATTTTCCACTGCATGCATCCGATGAAGTGAGCTGTAGCTCATGAAAGCTTATGTTCAAATAAATTTGTTAGTCTCTAAGGTGCCACAAGTACTCCTTTTCTTTTTGTGGATATAGACTGACACGGCTGCTACTCTGAAACCTGTCATATTTTGTTATGTTTTTTCTTCAAGTGATTGCACATACCATTCCACTTTGGGTGTGCGGAGTGACTCATACACCAGAGTCAGAGATTTTTCCCTAAGCAGTTTGAAGTATAAACAATTCAGTAGAAACATCAACATCTACTTATGCAACAAATGAAGTAACTGAAGAGTAAAGCGTGCAGGATTGAGGATTATTTACAGAAGTAAGGATTTCAGATACAAAAGTGGGGGGAAATCACATTACTGGAAATCCAAAATGGTATTGAATGTTATAGGAATGTATCACGGTTTTAAGTATGTGGCTTCTTTGCGAGAGATAACAGCAAAAGTATGAAGTTAATGCACTCAGAGGCTCAGAAGAAAAAAAAGGAAATTATAAGAACCCAAATGTTTTTTTTTTAAATTTAATACATTTGAGGTATATAACTCATGATTTTTGAATACTTGTAGTTGTCAATCTATCAGGGGTTTTTATATCTCTATTTAGTAAAATTTACAGTAGAAATTGCTTCTGAGAAGGATTTCATACAAGAAAGTATAGTTAGGCGAATAGTGGGGTTTTCAAAAGCATCTAGTTACTTTCAAATTCTAAAAATCTGGCCTCTAGTGAATATTTGGGAACCATAATATTTGGGAACCAAGTTCTACACACAAATAACAACATGTGAAAAAGCACTAGGGTGCTGGATAGAGAGGCAAAATAACAGTTGACAAAGGCAATTCCCATTGACAGATCAAAGGAAACTGAAAAACACTAACCCAGGAAATCAGTCAGCCTTGAAGTCATATAATCCCAAAGAATAAACTTGTGTATTAAAAAAAATAGAATAGTAGCACACTACAAATAGGAAGTGTTATACTAGAAACACTGGGAGATGTGATTGCTGAAGCTACTAGCAACTATTAATATTTTTAACGATTCTTTGCTAATATAAACTAAATAGCACAATGACATCCATCTGGAAAATGTTAGTGAAGATAAATGATGAAGTGCTAGGATTAATAAAAAGAACACTTTAAAAAGTAAATAATTTAGAGAGGAACAACATTTACAGTGGATTACAAAAAAGAAAAGAAAAGCCAGTCCAGTTCAGACATTCAGAACTGCAGTTCAGACAAATTTGTGAACTGCCATGAAGCTTTATGCAGACATAGAAACTGATAAGGGATTTTTTAAACATTAAAAAGATATGTGATAATTATAATGTCTGGAGGGGGGATGCAGGTATGTAAAATATTCAGTGACTCAAGTTTTCTTTAGCAGCTGAGAACATTGTATCAGTTAGGGAAGAACTGTCTTGTCTAGGCATTGGGATGCACTGAGTCTTTAAGAACGCAACCCTGGGAGGTGGGTGCCGAGATGAACTGAGGAGAGGGAAGGGGAGGACCCTTTGCCTCACACGCGCTGTTGTTTCAACCACTGCCAGCGGATCACCCTACCGGGTACCAGCACATGGGGTGGCCCACCCTGGCCATCCCCTGTCGTATGTTAAAGGAGGTGAGGGCAGTCTTACCTCCCGCTTTTCTTGCTTTCCTTGAGTGGGACCTGTAGGATGATGGTCCCCTTCAACCCTTGCCCTATGAAATTTGCCACTGCGGCCTGGCCCCACAAGCCACCTGAGCTGGCTGCATGATAACCAGCTGGTCCACTTCTGAATCACACCCAGGGAACATCTGTATACACTTGTGCTTCCGGGTATCCTTTTCCTCTCCCTCGTGTGCTGTCCTGACACTAAACGGATATACCTGTGGCCACCAGCACCAAGGACCCCTGGTGAACCAGCCTGTACTCCACTCTGGTTCCATGTCCCATTGGGGATATTAGCTGCAGCTGCTCCATGGAGCCATGTACCTGACATGGTTCACAAATTCCCCTAACAACACCTGTCCCTTTGTGGTGAGAGGGAGACCCTGGCACACATCTAAATAGGGTGTGTCAGTGTCAGCCCCTCTTCCAGCTCCTCCAGAACCTTCTACTGAGGTTCTGGCTCAGGGGTGGGCAAACTACAGCCCTTCAGACATTTTAATCCAGCCCTTCAGCTCCCGCTGGGGAGCAGGGTCGGAAGCTTACCCTGCTCCAGCACTTCAGCCGGGGAGCGGGGTCAGGGTCTTGCCCTGTTCTTCGTGTGCTATGGCTCCATGCGGCTCCCAAAAGCAGCAGGATGTCCCCTCTCTGGCTCCTACACATAGGGGCAACCAGGGGGCTCTGCACACTGCCCCCGCCCCAGCCATGCAGCTCCCATTGGCCTGGAACTGCGGCCAATGAGAGCTGTAGGGGTGGCGCCTATGGACATGGCAGAGCACAGAGCCTGGAGCAGCATGGAGCTGTACAGGGCACCAGGATATTTGGTGCCCCAAACTTCCTGGTGCTCTACTCAGCTGTCTACTTTGCGTATGGGTAAGGACAGCCCTGCCCGTAGCCCCACAGGGTTGCGTGCCCCCTTCATCAATATCCTCCATCACGCCAGGAGGAGGAAGCTGGACAGGGGTTTATCCAATCATGCCTCTGGGAGGGGTCCACTGACTCCCTAGGTGGTTTTGAGGAGCACTGGGCGCTACTGGGGACTCTCTAGTTGATGTCCCCCATGGGGATCCCTCATTTGCACCCTGTCATTTCACTCTGTCCCTCCTATTTGTTAATTTATTGTCCCCACGCTTGAAATCAATTGTAGCCTGAACTTAGCAGGTCTTCGCCGCCTGCCCCACTAGCTCCTGAGCCCTCTCCTGTCCCTGCCTCCGGCTGTCTGACCCCGTGCGGTGATCAGCTCTACTACCCCCGGCACAGACTGCCCCCTTCACCCCCATAAGAGCAGAGCGCACCCCACCCCAAGGCAGGGCAGCGGATTCACCAGATGTTACTGAACATGCTCAGTTCTCCCGCGCATGTTCAGGAACTTCCAGGCTGCCCATCGCGTTGGGTGGCGCAAAGTGACGTCACGCCGGCTGGGTGAGCGGCGGCGCGCGCAGCGGCTTCACTGGCTTCACTTCTGCGCGTGGGCGATCGCGGTGCTGAGACGTGTGCGGCCTCCTGGGCGACCCGGCGTCGAACCCCGTGGTTGTAGCTGCGAGGCAGGGTCTCCGCCCGGCGCCAAAATGGCGGCCCCCGGCTGGCGTGTCCGTCGCCGGCTCCGGAGCTGTGTTGTGGGCCGAGCCGTAAGCAGCCAGGCCCTGCCGGAAGGATCGCTGAGGTGACCAGTCCTCATATCTCGCTCCCCACCGCCGCCATGTGTTACACCTCGTCCCGTCTCCTGGATCGCTCTCAGCCATGTCCCCACCCATCCCCACTGCCCTGGGTTGCTTTTTCCCGGACAGGAGCTCGTCTCCTCTGTCGCAGGCACGGGTTCCTCAGATCGGGGTGCGTCTGCCCCTTACCCCCCCCCACACACTCATTCCCTCACAGTGCTTCTGCTCCCCCGTATACCCGCATTCCTTCACAGAGGGGGTACATATGCTCATTTTGTCACAGAGAGGGTACATCTTTGTCTTTGTCTCGTATGCCCCGGCACTCAGGGCATTTTTAAAGAATAAATACAAAAATAAAAGGAAGTGGCCACTGTGCCCATTTAATGTAGGCAGTATAAGTAGTTGGAGGATCCCTGTAGCGTGGGTGCCAAGCAGACGTAAAATAGAACAAACAGGTACTAAGGCAAATTGTTTTCCCTCAGGGTTTGGCAGAAAGGAAATCCCACCAGCCAGATACATGTGAAAATGCTTCTGCACAAAGTGCATGGATGTCAACATGTTGCTGTTGCAGCTTTTCCTGTGTCTGGCACTCATTTCCTCCAATAGGAACAATATTCCCCCCCCAAAGAGCTGATCAGCAGATGTTTATATTGGTATTGGTATATCCATCATCTGAACTTTTCTCTTACAGTTCTGTTTTCCCCTTAGTTAAGCCATCTCTTCAGATAACTGTATCATGTCATATCTGTGTCATACTCATCTTACATAGGTAGATGGAATTACATAACTGAAGAATAGTTGATGAACTTTCATGTGGATTACTGTTATTTCTTTGTGGTGTAATACATCTTGAGAACATCTCTGCTGGGAACTTGCTTTCTGTATTATCTTTCAGTCCTAGGATATAGTCTGAAAATCCTGAAGGCAGGACCAGGACCTATATATGGAAGTAAGCATTTAAAATTACAGGGGACACTATTTCACAAAATGTGGTATAAGATTATACACAAATTCCTATGATATTTTAACATTTTATTGTTTTGGAAAAAGTTGTCATAACTTGTTGCTCTTAGATGTTAACTACAAAGTAGATTGTCCTTCTTAGTATCACTTTATGGAGACTATTTTCTCTGAGTATATATTATGCCAGCTGTATTACTGAAAAAGTTTAATTGTAAGTTTTGTGGGTAGTTAAGCATGAAATTCTGTGTGTATATATGAGTTTATAAAAACAAGTTGATCCTCCAGAGATATGCTAAAAGGTTTTCAAAAGTTTAGCAGAAAAAGTTGTGCAGTTTTAGGCCTTGTAAAGGTTTTTACACGTTTAACAGTGGAACTACTCAGAATGTGTAAAGTTAAGCACATCTGCAACTCTTTGTAGGACCGGGGGGGGGGGCCTTCTTCACTGCATACTAGAATTTTAAAATATTTTACTGTTACTTTTATTTGCAAGTTACAATTACTCTAGGATAAGATTTTTTTTTCCTTTATTTTTGTTTATGGGAATGCACAGTTAATTTTCTTCAAAATGCCCAACTCTAATGCCAAATCTCATCGTGGCCACCCAGGTGGTCAGGAAGCTGGCAGACGTGAGCTGGTTTCCAGATCTTTACAGAGTGCTCAGCATTGTCTGGAAAATCAGGATTTTGGAACTGCATATGCCCACTATCTCCTGGTACTAAACCTAGCATCTGAGCTAAAAAATGATGTCAGGGTGAGTGCTTTTTGAATTATTTTAGACAGTCCAAACTCAATTATATTTTTTTCACTCTTAAGAACTTTCTAATGAACAGATGTTGCTTTTATTTTGTATGTAACTTATTTTGAACAATGGACAGGAGAATTAAAGAGAAACATAGCAGTGTTATGGATGACCCCATAATTTGGTTAACGAGAGCTGTTTGTGCTTGAGGGATAGGATTTGATTCATTTAATCTTAAAAGCTGAGTGAATTTAGGATTTTGTAAAAATGAGGTTCTATTACAACTGGCTTGCACTGTGCAAACTTTCTACATACAGCTGTGTAACATGTTATGCTGTGCGCTGATTAGTGGTAAGGGTAGCTGGATGACTAGGAAGAGACTACCTCACTGGAGAACCTAAGCGAGCCTCCCAGCATTATGTGCTGTTAAGGAAATAACTGTGCTCATGTTCATTTCAAGACTAATTTCATACTACCTCCTCTGAAGTTTCCAGTGTCTTCAATTCACCGCTTTTGATATGCATATTACTGATTTAGCAATGTTTACGTCACTTTTCAGGAAACTTTCCAGTTTACCCTCTTCAAATGGGCTGAAGAGCTAGCTTCTCTTGCACGGATTCAAGATTTATTTAACTGCTATGAGCAGGCCCTGGAACTGTTTCCTAATGATGAAATAATATGTAATAGTATGGGGGAACATCTCTTCAGGTTGGTAGTAATCTATATTCAATTTTTTTTTTTAGATGCACTATTTATTATTAGGTTTCAGAGGAGCAGCCAGGTTAGTCTGTATTCTCAAAAGGAAAAGGAGTATTTGTGGCACCTTAGAGACAAACAAATTTATTTGAGCATAAGCTTTCGTGAGCTACAGATGAAGTGAGCTGTAGCTCACAAAAGCTTATGCTCGAATAAATTTGTTGGTCTCTAAGGTGCCACAAGTACTCCTTTTCTATTTATTATTAATTAGTAATAAACATGTAAGGATCTGATTCAGCTTTGCTGAATAGGGGTATCTTTGAGCCTGGGCACAATGTTAAGTATGTAATACTGAATTTCAAATCTGTTAAATCAATATAAATATATGTGCAGTAGCCACTGCTTAAACATACTATTCAATCCTAAGAAATGCATTTGGTCTTTAAAAATAATAATAAAAAAATACTGCCTTTTAAATGTCATTTACCAGCTCACGCAGTAGTTATTTAATAAAAAATTAGACCAGAATGTTTGAAAGCCAGTGTGAAGGCTGTAGTTTTGGGTAATTTAATTTTTGTAAGTGGTTATGTTCCACGTTTCTGTAGGTGTTATGAAGATCCTCTACCTCTACTCTGTTCTATTCCTCCTAAAGATCCCACATTACAACCAGCTCAGATAAAAGAGGGCTGGTTCAGAATATGAATACCCTGTAAATTCCCTCTTCTTGATTGGTTTGAGCCTTAGTCTTTGTTTAACAATATAAGGCATTTCCCTTCGCTGTGCAGTCCCTAAAAGGTGCTGCACATGCTGCCCCCACAGTGCTTCAAGTTCTTGCCAGCGTGGTATGTTAGAATAGGACCTGGCCTTGAAACCTTAATTCCTAACTAGAAATCCAGATCACTTCTATTAGAGTGGTCCGCTTTGATTCTCTTTTTTCTAAATAAAGAGCAAAAAACCCCTTCTGACTATATTTTCCTTGCTTTTTTTTTAAACTTTAAAAATGTTCAATTTTTAATTGTTCCCGGATTGAGAATTTCAGCCCAGAGCAATATTTTATGGTAATTATAATCTTCTTAAAATTGTGATCTAATGGAAACACTGGTAACTCAAGCTGTGACAATTTGATATGAGCTGTGATGTCATACATTACACCTGAATTGGGTAAAATCTTACTTTGCTTTGATTTTTGGAGTTTTGACATGTCTCCATTCTGGCTTGCATTTCTGATTCACCGTTGCTGTTTTTATCGTGCAAATAATCCTTATAAGACGCCAATTGTTTTACTGCGGCAAAGTCATGGATGAAATAGAGAGGTAGAAGTAGAGTACAATAAATGATACATTTTATGTATTTTTGCATTTTAAATCACTGAGGGTAGTACCATAAATCTTACTTTGTAAAGATAACTTCATCTTTTTTGACACAGAACTACCATATCACTGGTTAAGGAACTTAAGTTTATATCCTTAAAATGTAAAAACATAGGGACTTTGTGCAGTAGTGTTTCATAACTCAATTTTAGCCAAGTACATTGCTTGGTTTTCTAGTGAAAACATTATTTTATAAAGGAGCATATTTAGAGTAAAGGGATCTTTCTCTGAAACAGTCTTGTAAATGAAAAATTATTATTTTCAACCCTCTTAAATTATTTAGAGCTCACTTTTTTTATCGTTTGTCCAAGGTGTACCTCTCTCTCATATATAAAGACATAGCCTTTAAAGCAAAATAGCTTTCAAATTGTGACTATAACAGTTATTAAAAACAACACTACTTAACAATTCAGTAATGAATGTCTAAAAATGTGATTTTTTCCCCCCCTAATCTTCAGGTTTCAGATATCTGGCAACCAACTGCATACTTCCTGCTTATTATTTATTTGTCATTTTTACTATTAGAATGGGCTTTAGAGATGAAGCAGCTGGATATTTCCACAAAGCACTGAAGCTAAACCCTGACTTTGCTGATGCAAAGGAGAATTTTTACCGTGTTGCAAACTGGCTGGTAGAACGTTGGCACTTTATCATGCTTAATGACACCAACAGGAATCTGATTTACCAGAAAGCAATTCAGAAGGTGGTCCACTCTGGTTGCAGAACTGTTCTAGATATTGGAGCAGGAACAGGAATACTGAGGTTTGTCATAAAATGCATGTTTAATGTAATCTATATTAATATAAATATACTTTCTTTTTAGCAGTCATTGTCATGTACATTTAAATTATCTTCTGTAAAAAAACCTGAAAATTAATTTTCATATATTAAAACAAAGCTTAATGAAGGAAAGACATAACTAGAGTTGTTATTGTGAAGTGAGTACCTAGAACTGCTTCACTAATGGTATGTCTGGTATCCACATGCTAATTTAATATATGTTCGTTCAGTGACAATGTTGAATTGGAAAACATACCTTGTAGAGATAAACTAAACAAATTGGGTTCCTGGAGTCTTAACAGAAAGATGGTTAAGGAGTGATTTGGTCACAGTACATAAGTACCTATGTGAGGAAGAAAAAGTTGATAATGGGCCCTTCTATGTAACAGATAAAGGTTTAGTAAGATTCAATGGCTGGAAGCTGAAGCTAGACAAATTCAAACTGGATGTAAGGTACAAATTTTTAACAATGAGCATAGTTAACCGATGAAACATCTTATCAAGGACTCTGGTGGATTCTCCATCACTCGCAATTTTTAAATCAAGACTGGATGTTTTTCCTAAAAGATATGCTCTAGTTCAAACAGGAATTAGTTCAGGGAAGTCCTGTGGCCTTATACATGAGGTCAGACTAGATGATCACAGTGGTCCCTCTGGTTTTATAGTGTATGAATTACTGCCTTCATGTCAGACATATTATCTTTGTAGTAGTTCTGGACAAACTATACTGCTGATAATACAGTGTATACTGGGAAAATCTGATAGCCACCCAAGTGCTATAGTTTGTATTAGTACTGATATCAGGTACTAGTATTAAGAATATGAAATAAATGCTACAGTAAATGTAAATATACTTAAAACAAAATTCAGACTTTTCTTACCTAAAATAATTTCTAATTGAAATTTTGACAAGAATAAACTAATTCCTATGGTGATTTCTGTTATTTTGCAGTATGTTTGCCAAGAAGGCTGGAGCACCTTGTGTCTATGCCTGTGAGTTGTCGAAGACCATGTATGAACTTGCTTGTGATGTGGTAGCAGCAAATAATATGGAAGGAGAAATCAAACTTCTCCATATGAAGTCTCTTGATATAGAAATTCCAAAGCACATACCTGAAAGGTAGCTTAAAATAGCCTACTGTGATATCTTTTTAATTCAGTTTTGTTTATGCAAGTGGAGAAAAACTGCACAATGTAACATACTCACTAGAACATAGAAACTAATTGTCTATTGAGATGGTATTTAAAAATTCTCACACAATTTGTCTGTTAGATTAATATTTCTCTGTCATAGAAGGCCGTATTTAACTATATCGCAAGTAATGTTTAACTGTTCATTAGAGTAAACTTCATTCATTCAAACCATTTACCTACCAGGTAAAGCATTTGGGACAGACAAACCTGAAAGGAGACAAAAAGAGGAAAAAAATAGAACAATAATACAGTCAGTTAGGTCAGTGTCTGGTTGTCAGTTAGGGGTTTTTCTCCTCCTGTTCTTGGACATTTTTTGGCAGTATCTTTTGTGTGTGTGCTGTCAGGACTGGTAAGTCTGGTTAGCTCTCTAGGTCCATTTATTTGCAACAATGTCAGACCATTATTTAATGACAGTAAGGTTCTTTACATCCTAAAGGTAACAGGAGAATAATTTTACATCATTATCTTTCAGATTAGTTCCAATATAGACATCTACAAACAGTAGGTGTTTCAAGTCCACAGTTCCAAGAAATTATTGTCCTAGAGATTTTACAAAAGCTTAACTACTTAGTCAAGGGGGAAAAAAAGCTAATTCTAGATTCTGCAAAGTGCTACATCAATTGACTCTTCACCTCTTTGGATCACTTTCTAATGGCTTGATCCTAAAAATAAGTTTAGGGGGATAAAGCAAAAGGAAAAGATGGAACCAAGTCCAGTATAAATATGGGATGAATATCTATGATTTCGAAAGGTTCAATTGTCTACTAAGTTTAAAATCTATCACATATTTTTTTTAGGTGCAGTGAGAAGATAAATTACCATACCAGGTTAAACCAAAGACTTCAGAGTAATTTGTGTTTTAAAAATTTAGCTTTGTATCTTCAAAATGATTATTCAGTTGGTGTTTCTCAAAATATATATAGCTCACTGCTAGAGTAATTTTAATGTGATTAATGGATTCCAAAGCCAGAAGGGACCACTGTGATCATCCAGTCTGACTTCCTGTATACCACAGCCCATAGAACTTCTCCAATATAATTCCTTTTGAACTAGAGAATATCTTTTAAAAAACCAACATACAATCTTGCTTTAAAATTAGCAAGTGATTGAAAATCTACCACAACTCTTGGTAGGCTGTTCCAATTGTTAATTATCCTCACTGTTAAAAATTTAGGCCTTATTTCCAATTGGAATTTGTCTAGCTTTAGATTCTAGCCATTGGACACAAGTCATTGGTGGACTTGCATCCTAGAAGTTTGACATCTTTATTTCTTTTGAGAGACTTTTATATTTAAGAAAACTTTCAAGTTTACCATGCTTAAATACAAATTGTTTTTTTCACATGTTTAATAACTTTTTAGCCATATTTTCTAATTACCAAATATGTTTACATGTGTAATTTGCTCCAGTACATCTTGTACTTAATTCTGCAATTAATTATAATGTCAAGTTTGGAAGATCTCGCTGATTTCTGTGGTAGGTCTGAGATGCCATAAACAAAGGATTTTAACTTCACTACTCAAAGGAAATCTGTTGTATTCAGGAGTGAGACAAGATTTAAGGGTATCCGCACATGAGGTGGACATTTCTTACTTGGTGGCCTCTAGGAGGTTGGTGGGGAATTGCCCTTGTGCAGATCCTCCACCCCGACGTTGGAGAAGTTTAAGCAGCACAGAGGGCTGCTTTAGACACTGGGCTGAAGTAATTATCTGCAGGGCCATGTGACAACTGCTCCAAGTGGATTCTAGTTCTGACACATTTCTCCCACCCCCCATTCCTCTGCGAAGCACCTCACACTGGTTGCTGACAGCTGGCACAATGATTTCATCCTTAGCAAGTTCAGGTTCTCTGGTAGCTTTCAGAAAAGGACATCAGCATCTTTTTGTTCAGTTTATAAGATTTCTAATATTGGTAATTTTATCTTGTTTTTATTCACACTTAAATGTATTCATGTAGCATCAGTTTGTTTTTAGCTTTATTTTCTGTTTTTGCTTTGAAAGGTGTATTTATTTATTTTCTCTAAAATTGTCCTCTCATCTTTATTGCTAGTACGTCCTTTTGTACAGTGGTTATGGGTTAAATAATAGTGTCACTTTAACCAAATTATAATGTATTTAAAAAGCTTTGTTGATTAGGCTACTGAGTCCACTCAGCATCCCAGAAAGCACAATGTAACTGTTGCAGTTGGCAAACCACAGTTTGACTTAGCATTTTA
The DNA here is from genome assembly GCF_965152235.1 of Eretmochelys imbricata. Lineage (NCBI taxonomy): Eukaryota > Metazoa > Chordata > Testudines > Cheloniidae > Eretmochelys > Eretmochelys imbricata. The sequence goes on along the minus strand of NC_135575.1, from coordinate 59,164,760 downwards.
GTTTTCAGCACATCTGGTTAAGAGTTGTTTTCAAATGGGATGCTTCTGGGGAGCTGTAAGTTTAAACCTCAGAAATCTATTAAAGGGTTGCTGGTATAGACTCAGCACTATTTTACTGATGCTTATTCGTCATTTCAGCCCTGCTGCTGTTGGTAGTATTGAGATTTAAGATTAATCCAAGATTAATATAGGTGCCTTAGTTTTTAGTCTCAAATTACTAATTTAAAGGTAATATGTGCCCACTAATCTCTTTCATGTCCTGCTTAGAAGTTGTATTTAAAGTATAACTATAAAATTGCACTGTTTGCATGCTTTAACTTAATACATAACAAGCTGATGATAGAGCAAAAATTTTATGGAATCTCCTTCAAGTGCTAGTCACTGTTGAATTTATTTTACATGTAAGCTTGTGTTCTGGGATATGGTCTGCCATATTTCAAGTCTGTTTGAAAGGTCCTATTTATTTTTATGTTTGTCTTGGGTTCTTCCCATACCTAATGATTCCTAAGCATTGTCTGGAAAGTTTCATGGAAAATTGTTGCTCATTGTTTATGCTCATTGTTTGAATAACTTGTTATAACAACAAGTTAAAATATGTCCCTCTGCTGGATGTGTTTTGCTTTTCACTTACATGAATTAATACTTTAGTAGCACAGCTTTTTATCAACATTTGCTGCCTCTAGATTCAGTTTACATTTGTATTTTATTTTAAAAGGTGTGACTTCTAGCAGAAATTTGTAATGCCCATTACCATCTCATAACTGTAACTACCTTTTCTTAAAAACAATTTTTCATAGGGTTTCCCTGGTTGTCACAGAAACGGTAGATGCAGGTTTGTTTGGAGAAGGGATTGTGGAGAGTTTGATACATGCTTGGGAGCATTTGCTTTTACAACCAAAGGTAGGTGATATATTCAGATACTTATAAATCAGAACCACATTGAAACATACATACATAACACATCCTTATTATGAATGTTCCACTCTTTCTAATGCTTAAACAATTGATGCTTTATTTCTAAATTTGAGTTACATTAGTGCTTGTGAAAGTGAGATTTGACAGCCTTGTTGGCAGAAGTACTGTATCGTGCCTGTTATATGTGAGTAGACAAGCTGTGACAATGCGCCTTGTGAATGACACTGCCTTATCAATGTTTTTCAACACTAACCTGGCAGGAGCAGTGTAGGGAGGGTAATTCAGTCTTTATGGCTCTTCAGTCCTTGACCTCTGTGTCTATCAGTTATGCCGATTATGATGACTTTTGTGTTGTGGACACTTGTCTACTGCAAACCAGACTGAAATCTATTAATTTAATATTAAGACACAAAACAGCTGTCAGAAGGCCATGCAGTCAGTAGAGATCTAGGCTGGATTTGAAACAGCAGCCTAGAAAGAAAAGGCTTCTAGTCTCTAAGGTGCCACTGGTACTCCTTTTCTTTTTGCAAATACAGACTAACACGGCTGCTACTCTGAAACCTGTTCATTGTGACTGAAACCAAAATCACCTCGTATGCAATTAATAGAAACTAGTATGCATCTGCTTCTAACACTAGAGGGCATTCTGTTACCAATCTGTTAAATCTTCCATTTCACCCTTATTTTATATTTAATAATTCCTTGGTGATTAATTTGAAAAGCTGGAAGATGCCACTGCATCTTTTTTGGGGGATGGGGGTGTAGGAGGGGGGGAGTTGCTAGATGCATCTTGCCTTTAAAACTATGTAAATGTAACTCCTCCCTCCCCCCCCCAAAAAACAAAAACACCTCTACTTTTTATTATCTGTGTCTGATAAACTTCTGTTTAGGTCTCATGAAATAAAGGGATGCAGTTTGTGAAAAGTTACAGGATCTAGTTCCTTCTTTCACGTTTTCCTCCCAAACAAAAAGAAGATTACCTTAAAATCACCATCTAGGTGAAGGGTTTTTTATCTGCTGTATTAGACTGAAATTGATGACCTCTAGTATTATAAAACAGGAATAGTTTGATCTATTCATTATGCATGTTTTTAGCTAACTTGTATTCCTTCAAGTTAGGATCAAATACAGGGTTTAAAATTACACAAGAAAATACAATGAACTGTCACACACAACTGGTGTGTAAATAATTGAAAGCTTATGTGTAGCTCCATGAGAGGGTAGTTTTAGATGTACTGAAACATAAGAATTATTTATGAGGTTACTTCTTTCGATTCACCCTCTTTCTGCCATGTCTATGTTTTCATTTGGTGAGTTTATATTTATTGATCAGCAGCTTGTTCATGTTGAGACAGTGAAGAGAGAAAAAAGACAATAAAGAGAAAGCCAACCTATATCTAAAATACAAAGACTTGATTAGAACAAGATAAGTAAGTGAGGCCAAACAGCAAAAATTAAGATGTTTGTATACCAAGGCGAGGAGCCTAGGTAACAAAATGGAGGAACTAGAGCTACTGGTGCAGGAAGTGAAACCAGATATTATAGGGATAAGAGAAATATGGTGGAATAGTAGTCATGACTGGACTACAGGTATTGAAGGGTATGGGCTGTTTAGAAAAGACCAAAATAAAGGTAAAGGTGGTAGAGTAGCATTGTATATCAATGATGAGGTAGAATGTAAAGAAATAAGAAGCGATGGAATGGATAAGACAGAGTCCATCTGGGCAAAAATTACATTGGGGAAGAAAACTATTAGAGCCTCCCCTGGGATAGTGCTTGGGGTGTGCTATAGACCGCCGGGATCTAATTTAGATATGGATAGAGCCCATTTTAATGTTTTTAATAAAGTAAATACTAATGGAAACTGTGTGATCATGGGAGACTTTAACTTCCCAGATACAGACTGGAGGACAAGTGCTAGTAATAATAAGAGGGCTCAGATTTTCCTAGATGTGATAGCTGATGGATTCCTTCATCAAGCAGTTGCTGAACCGACTAGAGGGGATGCCATTTTAGATTTGGTTTTGTTGAGTAGTGAGGACCTCACAGAAGAAATGGTTGTAGGGGATAATCTTGGCTCAAGTGATCATGAGCTAATTCAGTTCAAACTGAACAGAAGGATTAACAAAAATCTGCAACTAGGGTGTTTGATTTCAAAAGGGCTGACTTTCAAAAATTAAGGAAATTAGTTAGGGAAGTGGATTGGACTGAAGAATTTATGGATCTAAAAGTAGAGGAGGCCTGGGATTATTTTAAAACAAAGCTGCAGAAGCTATCGGAAGCCTGCATCCCAAGAAAGGGGAAAAAATTCATAGGCAGGAGTTGTAGACCAAGCTGGATGAGCAAGCATCGCAGAGAGGTGATTAAGAAAAAGTAGAAAGCATACAGGGAGTGGAAGAAGGGAGGGATCAGCAAGGAAAGCTACCTTATTGAGGTCAGGACATGTAGGGATAAAGTGAGACAGGCTAAAAGTCAAGTAGAGTTGGAGCTTGCAAAGGGAATTAAAAGCAATAGTAAAAGGTTCTACAGCCATATAAATAAGAAGAAAACAAAGAAAGAAGAAGTGGGACCGCTAAACACTGAGGATGGAGTGGAGGTCAAGGATAATCTAGGCATGGCCCAATATCTAAACAAATACTTTGCCTCAGTCTTTAATAAGACTAAAGAGGATCTTAGGGATAATGGTAGCATGACAAATGGGAATGAGGATATGGAGGTAGATATTACATATCTGAGGTAGAAGCGAAACTCAAACAGCTTAATGAGACTAAATCGGGGGGCCCAGATAATCTTCATCCAAGAATATTAAAGGAATTGGCACATGAAATTGCAAGCCCATTAGCAAGAATTTTTAATGAATCTGTAAACTCAGGGGTTGTACCGTATGATTGGAGAATTGCTAACATAGTTCCTACTTTTAAGAAAGGGAAAAAAGTTATCCGGTTAACTATAGGCCTGTTAGTTTGGCATCTGTAGTATGCAAGATCTTGGAAAAAATTTTGAAGGAGAAGGTAGTTAAGGACATTGAGGTAAATGGTAAATGGGACAAAATACAACATGGTTTTACAAAAGGTAGATCGTGCCAAACCAACCTGATCTCCTTCTTTGAGAAACTAACAGATTTTTTTAGACAAAGGAAACGCATTGGATCTTATTTAGCTAGATTTCAGTAAGGCGTTTGATACCATGCCACATGGGGAATTATTAGTTAAATTGGATAAGATGGGGATCAATAGGAAAATTGAAAGTTGGATAAGGAATTGGTTAAAGCTGAGACTACAACGGGTCCTACTGAAAGGTGAACTGTCAGGCTGGAGGGAGGTTACCAGTGGAGTTCCTCAAGGATCGGTTTTGGGACCAATCTTATTTAATCTTTTTATTACTGACCTTGGCACAAAAAGTGGGAGTGTGCTAATAAAGTTTGCGGATGATACAAAGCTGGGAGGTATTGCCAATTTAGAGAAGGACAGGGATATCCTACAGGAGGATCTGGATGACCTTGTAAACTGGAGTAATAGTAATAGGATGAAATTTAATAGTGAGAAGTGTAAGGTCATGCATTTAGGGATTAATAACAGGAATTTTAGTTATAAACTGGGGACGCATCAATTAGAAGTAACGGAGGAGGAGAAGGACCTTGGAGTATTGGTTGATCATAGGATGACTATGAGCTGCCAATGTGATATGGCCGTGAAAAAAGCTAATGCGGTCTTGGGATGCATCAGGAGAGGTATTTCCAGTAAGGATAAGGAGGTTTTAGTACCGTTATACAAGGCACTGGTGAGACCTCACCTGGAATACTGTGTGCAGTTCTGGTCTCCTGTGTTTAAGAAGGATGAATTCAAACTGGAACAGGTACAGAGAAGGGCTACTAGGATGATCTGAAGAATGAAAAACTTGTCCTGTGAAAGGAGACTCAAGGAGCTTGGCTTGTTTAGCGTAACCAAAAGAAGGATGAGGGGAGATATGATTGCTCTCTATAAATATATCAGAGGGATAAATACTGGAGAGGGAGAGGAATTATTTAAGCTCAGTACCAATGTGGACACAAGAACAAATGGATATAAACTGGCCATCAGGAAGTTTAGACTTGAAATTAGACGAAGGTTTCTAACCATCAGAGGAGTGAAGTTTTGGAATAGCCTTCCAAGGGAAGCAGTGGGGGCAAAAAACCTATCTGGCTTCAAGATTAAACTCGATAAGTTTATGGAGGAGATGGTATGATGGGATAACATGGTTTTGGTAATTAAATATTCATGGTAAATAGGCCCAATAGCCTGTGATGGGATATTAGATGGGGTGGGATCTCAGTTACCCAGGAAAGAATTTTCTATAGTGTCTGGCTGGTGAATCTTGCCCATATGCTCAGGGTTTAGCTGATCGCCATATTTGGGGTCAGGAAGGAATTTTCCTCCAGGGCAGATTGGAAGAGGCCCTGGAGGTTTTTCGCCTTCCTCTGTAGCATGGGGCACGGGTCACTTGCTGGAGGATTCTCTGCATCTTGAAGTCTTTAGACCACGATTTGAGGACTTCAGTAGCTCAGACATAGGTGAGAGGTTTTTCGCAGGAGTGGTGGGTGAAATTCTGTGGCCTGCGTTGTGCAGGTCAGACTAGATGATCATAATGGTCCCTTCTGACCTAAATATCTATGAATCTAAGTATGGAAAAGAAATATTTGAGAAAAAGTATGCAGTTGATACAAGAGAAACAACCAATGCTGAAAAATAGGTGGTAAAAGTAAAGTATTTTTAAAATATATATTGAAGCTATCAAATTAATTACTGGGAAGTAGCAAAATAAACAGGGGATAGACTGATAAAATCACATTGGAGAGCATGACTTATTAGAAACTATCAGAATTCATATATAATACAGATTGGCATTATTGAGAAATAAGGAGTTATGGAAAAATATTACTTTACAGTTAAGCCTGGAAATGAAAATGGGATATTCGTCAGGCAGATACATTAGGAAAAAACAAAAAATACTACCTCCTAGTGAGTGACCCTTTAATCAATTTGTTGTGATCAAAGTGTATGCAAAGAAAAGGTCACTGTGGATGCAACAATATCAAAGGAGCATTTGAAAGGCTTTGGGAAATGAAAAAATTGGGAAAATAACTACAACTTCTAGACTTTTCATCCTTCAGTGTATATATAGTATACAATTGGCTGTTTTTTCAAGAAAAAGGAATAATTTAATTCACTACATTTGCACAAAAAATTGAATTGACTGCAATTACAAAAAAAAATTAAAAACGTCATTAGTCTTGAGAATATTTATTAAAGTTTTTGAGATAATAATGTATGACAGAGAAATAACAAACTTAAACTCAGCAGTACCAGTAGAAATAGGTCTTCATCTCATTGTGCCATCTTATTTATTTACATTTTCACAGCCTAAAAATCAAGACATTGGTACAGAAGACTATGGTCAAGTTATTCCTGCAGGTGCTATTGTATTTGGGATGGCAGTGGAATGCAAAGAGATACGCAGACATCACAGGTGTGTTTATACTTTGACAGGATTTGGAGCTCACATTTGACCGATTTAGGAAAAGAAATGTGATCAATTTAAACAAAAAGGAAATATTTTTTATTTTCCATTCACTGAACACAAATATTTGTATGTATTATTGTGTGTGTAGTTAAATGAGACCACCAACTTAAGCAGCTGTGCAAAGTATGAACAGAATTTCTGTATGGTTGAGTGACTGAGCTGGTACTGATTAACTTTTAGGTCTGTATTTAACTCCTGAAAGAGATGTATGTTTAATATTCCAGGAACAGCTACCAACAATGTCTGTTATCACACTACGCACTCAATATGTTCAGTGTTCAAGGGGAAGGACTGTGTATAAGCTTTGATTCATCTGATTTAGGCTTGTTTGTGGTTTTCTTCCTCCCTGCTCCCCCCCTAGGGTGGGAGTACAAGAAGTTGCCTGTGTGCATTTGGCAGAAACAGTGGAGTTCTGTAGTCCAACACGTGCTTCTGTGAACTCAGAGGAAACTATTGAACCTTACACCACAGAAAAACTCAGTAGAGTTCCTGGGGGTTATATGCCACTGACAGAACCCTTTCAGGCCATGACAGTGGATTTCAACAATCTGGAGGTAATGATTTCTTCACTGTCTTACATCCTAAAAACAAACAAACAGAAAACCTGTAGAGCAGCTGATGCAGAGCCAAAAATCTGGCTTGTCTCTAAGGGTATTTATTCATTTCCGTTAGGTTGGGTGATAGTTATCTGAGTATGAGCACCCAGATTAGCCTGTGCTGGGTGTGAATAGCCACTCTGCAAAGCCGTACCTGAGTTAGTGTGCTCACTGGGGCTGCACTCACCCACGTGCATCATTAGGACTTCTGGGGGTATATCTCATGGTTCCTTGTGCTGCAGTGAATTATAGAAGAACTTGTCTGTCCTTCTAGGAGGGAATTGTAGGAAAGGTGTTGGAGGACTGTCCGCACTCAAGTGATTTAGCTGCATTCTCACTGCAAAATGAACAGGTTACCAGTCTGAGTGAAAGTGGCACCTGAGCTCTTGGCTGTAGCCCCAGTTAGGCCAGCTGGTCTGGGTTGAAAGCACCAGTAAACTTGGGTGAGGGGGTTTTGTGTGTGAACAGAAGTAGACACAGGGATAATATCCAAGAAATATCCTGAGGTAACTCTGCGGTAAAGACACCCTAAGTAAATTTATTAAATGTGGTGTTACATGTTTGTCCATATGCCCTTGACCTACTGGCTCATTTTTACCACTAGAATTGCAATATATAAATGAGTTGTAACTGATCAGATTTCAAGTAAAATTATAGGAGTGTATTTGAATTGTTGAGGGTGACACAGGAAAGAGTATTTTATATTTAAAGTCAAAATATTACCACTTAACAATGAGCTGCTAATAGATGGTTGCAATGGAGAATGGGATAAGTCACCATTCAAACAACTCATGATTTATTTCCCCTATGGAAACCATCTTGTACATCTATATTTTGACAATGTAAATAGGTTTATTTTTGTGTATGTGTAATGCCCACAGACCCTGGTCGTCAGTGGGCAGGATGGAATTGGGGACCTCTGGAGCTTAGTGCATGAGCCTCTACCGCATGAGCTAAAAGCCAACGGGCTCTTAGCGAAGGCTGTAGAGCAGACTCATTTCTTCTCTCTCTCTCTCTCTGTGGTCTCGGTGCTACTAGAGGGGGCAGAACACCACACCCAGAAGGTGTGTGGGTTACATATGCACCAAATAGAGCTGAGTACGTCTCTGAGCCAGTGATAGCCATGCAGACTGAAAGGGCGATACATTTTGATGCTGGTGCATGTGTGTTTCTGGCTTGTTGACCCATGGAGAGGAGTTTGCACCAAAGTGGTGAGCCAAAGCTGAAAATAAATTGTTATATAGATAAAATCATTCTTGGCTACTGATTTGGTTGGGAATTGCTATGTTCTGTATCGGTAACTTTCCCTGTTCACCTTACCTGACATCTAAGGTCAACGAATGAAGTAAAGCAAAGCACTTGAATACAGGGAACTATGCTGCAACAATCTCTAATGTCTTTTCCAGCTCTGGCTTCTCTGATAAACGATTAGTGTCTTGTCAAATGCTTAATCTTGTACATGTTGTTCTCAACTTGTGCCAATATATATGTTTTTAATCTTACAGAATACATTTGATAAGATCCTAGAAATAATGTGAAACGCTCTAAACATTTTATTACCTAGATCAGTGTTTCCCAAACTTGGGACGCTGCTTGTGCAGGGAAAACCCCTGGTGGGCCTGACCGGTTTGTTTACCTGCCGCGTCTGCAGGTTCAGCCGATTGCGGCTCCCACTGGCCGCAGTTCGCTATTCCCGGCCAATGGGGGCTGCGGGAAGTGGCGCAGGCCGAGGGACGTACTGTCCGCCGCTTCCCGAAGCCCCCATTGGCCTGGAGCAACGAACCGCAGCCAGTGGGAGCTGCGATTGGCCGAACCTGCGGACGTTGCAGGTAAACAAACCGGCTGGGCCTGCCAGGGGCTTTCCCTGAACAAGCGGCGGAACAAGTTTGGGAAACACTGACCTAGATCTTCAAATAAAGCAGATTCCAGCCTTACTGTGTGAAGAGGTATAAATACAATACACAGTAGGTGAAAACAAATTTATTCATTTTTATTTGTTTGGAACAAGTGAATACTCATGACTGTGCAGCTTTTTGCCACAAGCAATCTGTTGGCAATGGAATTACCTCTCCATACACTGGCAACTCACTCGTTTTTTTCTCCTCTCATGCCCACTGTTGGTTCTCAAATCGTGTCATTCAAACATATTCCCTTTTAAAAAAAAACAACAACATAAAACTGTTGACACACTAACAGTTGGGAGCAGGGGTTACATATCAAAGTACAAAATTCAGAAATTCAATTAACTGCTTCTGGGGTTAATTCTAAAAACAAGCTCTAAATTTACGTTCCCAACAGTAAAAAGGAGTCTGACATACATTCCATTCTCAACATTAGTCAGCCATCATTCTTGGGGAAGAGGTACTCAAGTTTTATTTCTTTATTTACTACCATGGTCAGGAACTGAAAAGCCTGGCAACCAGGAAGCCTTGCAAGTTCAGCGTACCTGTCACTCAAGGAGGTATACTGGATGCTATTGTGGTCTGGTTTGTACTACAACTTGATGATGAGCACAGTCTATCTACAAGTCCCAGTGAGGAAACTTGCTGGGAACAAGCAGTCTACCCTGTGCAGGGCCTTCCTGGTATGTGGATTTTCCATGGCAATACTATTAACTTTTTTATATTTTGTTTATTTGATTGTAACTAGGCTTAAAAGGATGCTATCAATTTGCCTCAGAGATAGGGGAACATATTAGGGAAAGAGGACAATGTATCACTAACCATAGCAGCATGTTTCTCTTCCTCAGTCTCCCTGAGTGTTCCTCGCAATCCTTACTTCATTATTAACTTAGTTAGCCTTTCCCCACCCATCACTGTCCCTCTTCTCTCCCTCTTATGCTATATCAGTAGTTTCCTCATAGTAGATGGAAAATGGCTCTAGTGTAGGTTTTGCTTCCTAAAACCACAGATTAGGCATTTGTATGAACACTCCCTTATAATTTCTGAAAGTTACTAATGTACCTTTTTGTACTTTTTTGATAAGATTATTCTGTGAAACCTGGAGACACTGTGATGATGGAAGTATGCTGCCAAGATTGCTACTTGAGGATCCAGAAGATTTCTATTATAACTTCAGAGTATGGGATGGACGTTGAAAGGGAGAACACACTGGCTTTGGGCAATGAGGCTGAACTATGTAGTGCTCTGGCTAGTCTTCAAACTACTAGCACACCGGATGGCATGGGGCAGGAGTGCATGCTGGAATCCACTGAAATTGCACTTCTGAACAATGTGCCATACCATGAATGCTTTAATGCTGCCATTGGCAAAGTGTTGTCATCCTTGATCCCAACGAGAGAATCTATGTCAATGGATGTTGATGGTCACGAGAGAGAGATGAACTTTGAAAAGAGTCAAAACAAGAACTCCTCGTATACAACTCATGACCCTTTGTATGTATTAGATGTGTCCGAGGGCTTTTCGATTCTGCCAATAATTGCTGGCAAACTTGGACCAGTTAAAGCTTACAGTTCTGTTGAAAAAGAGCAGCATCAAATAGCCCTTAACATAATTTCAGAAGCCAACCATTTCCCTAAAGAAACATTAGAGTTTTGGCTCAGCCACTTGGAGGATGAGAGTGTGGTGTTACAGAGACCCAAATCAGACAAACTGTGGAGTATTATAATTCTGGATGTCATAGAGACTTCAGGTTTAATCCAGCAGGAGGTGATGGAAAAGGCAGCAATATCCAGGTACTGTATGACATTTATAAATCTTCTCAAGGTGAGAGAGAACCTCCCCAGTAATTCCAAGCTTCAGCCAGTCTGACTGAAGCTTGGAAGTATTTTGGTCAAAGACAATCGGTTAAATTATTCCATTTTTATAGAAATTTATCACTGTGATTTAAAAAAAAGGGGGGGGGGAATCTTATGCTTAGCATACCAGAAATCTAAACAACAATTGTCCTGATGCTGTTAGCAGCAGCATGAAATTTTAAGAGATCTGAGTGATAGAACAAGGTCAGAATCTTGTACATTTCAAGCTGCTGTGGAACAGACTGAAATTCTTACGAGACAGATACATGTGAGCTAGAACAGAGACAGAGAAAAAAAGGGATAGTGAACAGACGAAAAGGTAACACAAAGCTAAAGAGAAATGAAGAAAATACAAGACAAAATAATAGAAAATAGCAAGAAGAGCAAAAACAAACAGTGGGAGGAATATTAGAGAAAGAAAGGATGAATTTTCAGTTTTAGAGGGCTTCTGTTGGGGTGGTGCGGGGTGTGTGTGCATGTGTAACATTTTCATCTATTCATCCAGACTTTTAGTGAGGTCAGGATAATAATATCAAGGGGGCGTGATTTTGCTGTATCAGTCCTTTTGGGGAAGTTGGTTCTGATCGTGTCATATGTACATTCACATCAGTTGTCAGAGACTGTGAAGATGTGGCTAAGGAAGTAAGTCTCTCTCTTTTTGCCATTTGTTGTCCCTGCTAGTGCCTTTGTAAAGAGACCTCTGCTAGAAAACAAGGAGAACACAAAGTCAATGCAGAATTAAATGCCTACTTGCTGCTGCTCTTGACAGCTCAGCAGTCTGTGTCAGGGAACTGAAGAAGCCTCTGAGTCTAGCACAAGAATACTGTTAACTTTGTTTCTTATGTGTATTGAGAATGATTTTGTTAAATATTTAAAACACTGCTGGCATCCCACATGTGGGTGATTTAATATAATTAGCACTATCCTGGGCACATCATGGATTAACTGAATTCCTGCCATTTTCATTCTGCACAAGGGATTGACTTTCAAGCAGGATTTCCTGAACAGTGCCCTAGTGATCTCTTTCCCAGCTTCTGTTGCCATTTTTTCACAATCCTTCAGTATTGTCTCAGGAGTCACAGTGTTGTAAATAAACCAGACCTTGTATTTGAAGCCTTAATAGCCTATAACACCATCTTACTGAAATAATACATTCTACATAAGAATGGCCATGCCAGGTAAGAACAGTGATCCATCTAATTTAGTATCCTGACTTCAACAGTGGCTGGTGCCAGATGTTTCAGAGAGAATGAGTAGAACAGAGCAATTATCATGTGATCTGGTCATCCAATCCCAGCTTCTGGCAGGGTACTGGCCTGGAAGGGTAGGGCTTGGACTGACATAGAATGGCCTGTCTCCAGTGCTCTTCCACCTGACCTGTCACTGTTCTTCACTGGGTATTTAATATTTTGAGTTCCCCGAGTCAAAGATAAAATGTCAACCAGCCTTCAAAGAAAATGAATCCTGGTATAATACAGTGTGGAATTTGACAAGGTATTTTAGATTAGGAGTGATCTGAAAAGCTGTTAGGCCCCAATTTGGGGAAGCATTTGAACACTTCTGACTTCATTGGAACTTAAGTACCCATTCTGAATCAAGACCTTAATGCAGTCAGTTTATTTCAGGGATGGGCAAACTATGGCCCGCGGGCCGTTTTAAGCCGGCCTGCGAGCTCTCGCTGGGGTGCCGGGTCAGGGGCTGCACCACGCGTCTCAGCCTCGCTCTGGCGCTCAAGCCGGGGCACCGGGTCGGGGACTGCACATGCGTCTTGGCCCTGCTCTGGCTCTGCAGCCAGGGTGCCGGGTCAGGGGCCGCACCATGCGGCTCCTGGAAGCCGTGGCATGGCCCCGCTCCGAGGGTCACGGGCCACTCCGTGCCTAGGAGCCAGAGAAGGGGTAAGCCACTGCTTCCGGGTGTTGCTTGAGGTAAGCGCTGTGCGGAGGCTGTACCCCGAGCCTCTCCCCACACACCAACCCTGATCCCCCTCCTGCTCTCCAAACCTCTTGATCCCAGCACGGAGCACCCTCCTGCACCCCAAACCTCTCATCCGCAGCCCCACCCCAGCTCACACACCCCCAGCCCTGATCCCCCTCCGAACCCCTCGGTCCCAGCCCAAAGACCCTCCTACACCCTAAATGCCTCATCCCCAGCCCCACCCCCACCCAGAGCTCCTGCACCCCAAGCCCAATTTTGCGAGCATTCATGGCCCACCATACAATTTCTATTCCTCAATGTGGCCCTCAGGCCAAAAAGTTTGCCCACCCCTGATTTAGTTTCTTACTAGCAGGAGAACACATTTTGACAATAAACATCTCTATCTCTCTTTATAGGTGTTTGCTTCACTCTGGAGGAAAGATATTCCCACAATACGTGGTGATGTATGGGATGCTCGTAGAATCGCAATCTTTAGTACTTGAAAGTGCAGTTCAAGGGACTGAACCCACACTTGGGTTTAATATAGCACCTTTTATCAACCAGTTCAAGGTAGGAAGTTAGCAACATGCTTCAATATCAAGCATAGCTCTCAAAACCCATTAATGCCCAACTGAGGGCCATAACCTCAATATAAGGAATTTAAGAAAAAGCAGTGCTGGAAGTATTAATGATGTTGGATTAATTTCTTCAATATATTTTATAACTTAAATTCTGTGCATAGATACTGATGTAAATTTACTATAATAGAAGTCAAGACACATGCTTCAGGTAGGACAGAAGTGATTTGTGATCTGATATGGAGAGCAGTAAAAGCGGCTGCTACTCTGAAACCAGTAAAAGTTATGACTTCCAACACTTCAGTGTTCAAAAAAACAGCTTTGGTAGGAGACTGTTTTCTTATGCAACTTGTGTCACAAGGACCAGATTTTAAAAAGGATTAGAAGTGATAGTTATTTTAACAGTTCAGTTCCTTTTGGAAGCAGTGCAGTAATTCACAAACTGAAAGTTGCTGTTGTATAATTGTTAAGCCTGAAAGCCTGGTATATTCCTCCTTAGGTGCCTGTTTGTGTATTTTTGGATCTTGCCACATTACCATGTGTGCCCTTAAGCAAGCCAGCAGAGCTGCTAAGACTTGATCTCATGAATCCCTATTTGAACAGCTCCAATAGAGAAGTAAAGGTAAGTTGAACGGGCACAATTTTTTTTCAATTCCTCATTACCATGGTTGAAAAATTCAGTACAAAAGCTATTTCAATGCAAGCCAATTTGAAGTAGATTTGAACAGGTTTGAACCACTGTATTTGATTTTTTTGGTGATCTAGCCACTGCCATAATACAAATAAAATCAGTGAAAAATTAGAGTTCTACTTCCTTACAGAACCTCTTTTCGTTTTTAGGTGCAAGTTTGTAAGTCTGGCCAAGTCACTGCCATTCCATTTTGGTATCATATACATCTAGATGAAGATATTTATTTGGATACGTCAAGTGATTCCTCCCACTGGAAACAAGCTGCAGTTGTTCTTGACAAACCGATCCAAGTTCAGCTTGGAGATGAACTTGTGCTCAACGTTCAGCACTATAAAAGCAATGTCAGTATCACAGTAAAGCAGTGAAGAGTAGTCACTTGGAAACTGATTGATATGTTCAAATCAAAGAAAATTATCTATGCACATTAGCAGAATGGCTCAGCATTTAAGGTGTTTAATAGAAGAGCATAAAATCTAGGTTTTATGTTTTGGCCCAAGAGGGTTTGTTTAAATTGATTTAATTTAAAAAAAAAAAAAAAAAAAAAAGGACCTACTGATGAACTACAAGCCATTATGCAAGGACATTTTGAACTGTTATAGTGAAGTTATGTCTTCCTCAGCAGCAGGAAGCTTCATTGTTAACTGAATTGATTATTTCTCCAATTTTCCTTTGTACAAGCTGCAGAGGAAGCTGTAATTTTTGTTGCAGAGATGCTCACAATTTTTTGTTTTTGTGTAAGGTGCTCAGATACCTTAGCAGTAAGCACTGTATAAATATCTACATACATAGAATGCAGTATTGTGACACAATTAGATCCTCCCCTCAATCCCACACCTAGTTTGTGGCAACTATTTTAAGTTGCATAAAGCTGTATTAAGGAGGCAGTTTTAAAATAAACTCGTGAATGCCCTACGTGGTTATGTTCCCTTCTCTTAAACTCTCCCCCCCCCCCACCCCTCCGGTTGTAGATCTTACTATGTATACATTTATTTCTCACTGCCTCCAGGCCCCCTGGGTTTTGTCCTCCTGAGTCTGCACTACCCCTACAATTGCAGCAGCACAAGTTTATTCACAGTTGAACTTACTCTTAAGAAACACTTGTCAAAGTCATGAAGCTGTTGTGCAGGGTAGAAGGATAGTCATGTGGTTAAGAAACCAAGACTCAGGAAGTTTAGATGAACCAGGAACTGTACTATTGTGAACTTTGAGTCACTTATTCTGTCTCACTTTACCCATCTGGAAAATGGGGATACTAGTTCCCTACCTACCAAGTTCATCAAGATTGTTAAATGTTCAGTATACTCAGATTCTGTGGTGGTGGGTGCTCTTGTATGAGGTTATTTTGCTGCTTAGAAAAGAGTTTTACAAACTCTTAAGTCCTGCACTGGAATGCACCGCTTGACAAATGCTTCACTACTGTGTAAGAGGCGCATGCACTAGCTACAGTTTGAGAAATGTTAACTTTGTTACATGGCAAAGATTAAGAAGTTGAGGTACAATTGAAGGGAATTAGAAAATTTCAAAAACAAAGGCAAAAAATAGGGTAGGAAAGAAAAATAAGCTGTCTTCTCAAATTCGATGGCAAGAAAGCAAAGACCAAGACAGTTTTTCCACATTAAGATTCTAAAACGAAACCTATTGTCACCATTTCTTTGTTTCCTGCTCTAAACAGACTGTGGACCTTAAAGAAAGGGAAGAGTGCATTTTTTATGTAGTAGAAAGAGCTCCGGATATAGTTCTTCAAGCTCTGTGCCATTCCATACAAATAGCAGCTTTTGCACAATAAAACACTGCTTTTATTAAAGCTAAATCTGAATTCTCTGCCAAAGCCTGGCTATTCCGACCGAGCAAAGAAGTCTGAGAGTGAGTTTTTATGGACAGATTAAGTTGCAGTGCTTAGTCTGCCTTGATGTCTTCTTTCCTCCTGTGCAAGGGAAGGATACAGTTATAGTTTGATTTTCACCTGTGCCAATAGTGTCAGCACATAGTGTCAGCTTGCTTGCATATTTATACCTGCCTCTGGAAATTTCCACTACATGCATCCAACAAAGTGGGTATTCACCCACGAAAGCTTATGCTCCAGTACATCTGTTGGTTTATAAGGTGCCACAGGACTCTTTGCGACTTTAACACTGTTCAAGGCACTCCTTGGTGTGTGGAAGAAAAGTCTGGCCAAGTCACTGCCATCCCATTTTGGCTTCTGTGTTGCTGCATATTCTCTCTGTCCACAGATTCCCAATGGAGAACTGTTGCAGGTGACAAGTCATTTGGGCCTGCTAGATATGATGGCTGGCTACCAGAGGGATGCAGTCAAAGGACCCAGCCAGGGGGTGGTTGGACCGTGGGACTGCATTTCAAAGAGAAGTGGAGGCAACAGCTTGCCCCTTGATGGAATGGCAAAGAGGTCTCAGCAAGGTAGTCTATCCCAGGACCATGACAGAAGGCACCGACTCGCCTTCAAGTCCATAATCAGGTACCATACCCATTATTTCTTCAGAATTAGAAAATAATTGGAATAAAGCCCCCTTCCCTCTGTACTGCAGAGGAACTTCTTCCCTGCTCCAAGACATAGAATTGATTCCACCTCTTGAAGCACAAAAACTCTCAGGGTGCAACTATATGATCTGGAGATGAGAAGTTGCCTTCCCCACCACCCAAGTATTTCTTAAGAATCCCAGTGTCTAGCACATTGTTTTTGAAGCTCATTTCCCAAGGTTTACATTAGTCAGGTCTCCTGAGAAATGTTACACACATTTCCACAGTACATAAACATTTGCACGTCTAATACAATGAACTCCTAGGAAATGTTCAGCAGACACTTGGAGATCCTCCAGTGTCATGGATGATTTTATAATAAGAGGATGGTGAAGTGAGAAGCAGAGTAGGGGTTGGCAGCACCAATCAGTGTTACTAATGCAATTGGTATTGAGCGAGTTGCCAGTCTCACAGAGTCAGTATTAGGGGCAGCTAGTGTCCTTTCATGAGACAGTGCCTACAGTCTAATACCGGTCTTTTTTAGGACTCCAGTGGTACTCACTCCAGGTCAAAAAGTCCCCTTACACTGGGGTGAGGTGTGACCATAGCCTCTTCAAGCTTGCATCTGTGGGGGGAGGAACAACGTTCCTTGCTGCCACTCTTATGGTTTAGAATAGGACCTGGCTATCTTGCCAGGGTCATCTTGGAGAAAGGAGCCACAGTTCACTAGAGCACTCTTGGACCCAGAGCGTTCAAAATGGAGAGAGAATGGCTTGTTTGCCAGGTATGAGACAAACCTCAATGATCTAGAAGAAAAATTTGAGGTGAGTGCCACTAGCCTTCTGTGTCCTTTTTGAAAGATTTTCAGTTATATGTCCCATACCCAAGAAAAAAAATCTTGTGGCAATCTTTAAGCAGCATAGCTATTTCACGGTAAAGCCAGTTTTTAAAGCTGGGATACTTAAGTTTTAACTGAGTCCTACTATAAGGGAAAAGTTTCTTCTGGAGCAAAGAAATAAAAAAAAAAAAAAAATCTAAATGCTGGTTGGCGCACACACTCTACACTACCAAGCCTAACATATCTCATGTACTGTAATGCTGGGGGTTGAATGAAGCTTGTGAGTGTAACAGCCACCCTTCATTCAGGATAAATATAAGAAATTAAGATCCTTTATGGCAGGGGTGGAGAACCTTTTTTCTATCAGAGGCCATTGGCCCACAGAAAAAATCAAATCTCAGGCTCCACACAAATAAAAAGCAACTTAATTTAGGTTTGTTTGGTTTTTTTTGGAGAGAGGGAAATATAAAACATTCCATGGGGCAGGGGTTGGGAACCTACAGGCCAAATGAAATTAAGCAATGGGCTAGATATAGCCCATGGGCCATATGTTACCCACCCCTGCTTTATGGAAGAAAATAGCTAAAACAATAGGAGCCACTGCCTGAAACACACATGCCACATGCAAGGCTAGTCAGGCATCTAAGCTATGTGGGTGGAAGTTTCAGTGGGGATTGCATGCAAACTAAGTGCTGGGTATTGCTGGATGGAATTGTGGGGATGTGTGTAAAAAGCAGCTGAGAAAAACACAGAAGGCAGCAAGGAAGCACCAGGGTCACAGGAGCACATCTAGTATGACTGTGTATTGTGAAAAAGCTAAGAGCTTTTGTGTAGTCTTCTAGCTGGAAAGTGTCTTGGAACAGTGAGCAAAAAAAAGTCTCCTGTTTGTTTACAAAGAACATCCAAAGTCCTCCTCATGAAAAGAGAACTGCATCAAAGAAAATACCTGACTCCATCATCAGTTTCTCCTCCTAGTGGAAACAGCCCAGAAGATCCCCAAGGATGGCTAACTACTCAGTATTGCTATCCCTTTTGACCTGTAGCCAGAGATTTTTGGGGAAGTGCTTCAAGCTGTAGACACTGCTGGGGTTCTGCCCTGCCACTACAGGCAGTAAGAAGGAATTGAGGAACAGTTTGGCCCGAGAGCCACATCGGCAAATACAAATTGTATGGCAGGCCATTCACACTCACAAAATTGGGGTTGGGGTGCAGTTGGGGGTGAGGGCTCTGGGGATGAGGGCTCTGGGGATGAGGCGTTTGGGATGTAGGAGGGGGCTCTGGGCTGGGACAGAGAGGGATCAGGGGTGCAGGCTCTGGGATGGGGATGAGAGGTTTGAGGTGCAGGAGGGTGCTTCATGCTGGGATTGACAGGTTTGGAGAGCAGGAGGGGAATTAGGGCTAGGGTAGAGGGTTGGGGCTGGGGAGAGGCTCAGGGGTGCAGGTTCTGAGCAGCACTTACCTCAAGTGGCTCCTGGAAGCAGTGGCATATCCCTTCTCTGGCTCCTAGATGTGAGGCCCCTGACCCGGTGCCCCAGCTGGAAAGCCAGAGTGGGGCAGAGCCATGTGGTGTGGTCCCCCACCCAGCGCCCCAGCTGGAGCAGGGCGGTCCCCCACCTGGAGCATTTTAAGCTGGCCCATGTTTCAAGTGGAGTGAAAGAACAGGGCCGAGCTGCATGGTGCAGCCCCTGACCCGACTCCCTGGTAGGAGCTTGCAGGCTGACTTAAAATGGCTGGATCTGGCCCACGAATGTAGTTTGCCCACCCCAGTACAGGAGCATGATGATAGTCAGGGTTCATGCATGACCTCATTGGCACTGCTAGCCAAATGATTCCAGTCTTGAGCACATGTGCACCAGAAGTGGAATAGTGCTGAGCTGCTCCTGCAGACTTTCACCCATAGCCTAGCAAATTAACAGTGAAGGTGAGGGGTCTCAGGTACTCCTGCTAATGCTTTTGGGGAAGTCAAATCCAATGCAGAAAAACAGGAAAGAGTAAGTGAAACAGTGAGAAAACTATGATGGACAAAATTGTTCCAGATGCATAATCTGCTCTGGACTTCTAGTCCTACCTATTCAAAAAACTTTAAAAATAGGCTCATCAAGGAGATTTTCTACACCAGTATTGGCAACTTCAGTAGCCATACTCTAAACAAGGCTCCTGCAGCTGAAGTCTGCAGCCCCTGTAACCTTGTCTACACTAAGGGTCTCTATATTGCTAACTATATATATTTTTTAAGAAATGTTCCCTAGTGTCTACCAGGTTTCAGCAAAGCAGTGCTGTTTAGGGATGTAAATGTTGGTCTAAAAAGTTAACCGTTAAACAATTAAATTATATCAGTTAACAGTTAACTGAGGTCACTCCAGCTGGCCTGGCATGGCAGGGGCTGGGGCCCCTCTGGCACGGCTGGGATGAGGGCTCCTCCGGCCAGCACAGGGCAGCCAGCGCTGGGGTCGCTCCAGCCAGCACGGGACTGCCAGTGTTAACGCTTAAGATTGGTTAACATTATGCCTAATACTTTCTGGTTAACCTTTTACATCCCTAGTGCTGTTGGCATCAATCCTACTATTGAGGGCTTGTCTACATGCCCTATGGGACTGTGATTTCTAACATGCTGCATATTGATTGGTCTAGTGCGCATCAGCATGGTCTACACAAAGAATCCCTCGTGTGCTTTAACATAGTGCTGTCAGTACATTTAGTGAGCACCAGCATGGTCTACATAGACCAAATTAATATGCCACATTATTGCACTTTAGAAATCAAACTCCTGTAGAGCACATTGCTGCTCTGTCTAGAGAAGCCCTAAGTCACAATCTTCCATCGGTGTATTTTTCATTCTCTGCAATCCTTCAAGTTCAATGTTATGCTGAAGTCAAAATTTGCTTATCATATATGCTCATTTGTTGTAAGCAGATATTTTTTACATTTAGTATATTTTTTAAAAGATGTAGGAAAGAAAGGTTTTTCTTCCAACTGTACTCAGAGTTCAGTAGCTGTGTGGTAGTTGTCCTATTTTTGTGACCCAGTGCTAATACTGCCTTAATTTTTTTTTTATAGCCTTAAATAGATCTCAACTTCTTAGAGGGAGACGAGTAAGAAACAAAAGTTACTGAGCCAAAACCTCAGAGACTAAGTCACTGAATACTCTGCTCAAGGAGGATTTTAATAATCCTTAACAAACAGTGACCAATACAACTCAACAGGCATGAAAGAGGTTCCTCATTTTACAATGAAGACAGCTTTCTGATCCAGAAGTAGAGACTCCATATCATCTGTTCTTTATCTATTTTTTTTATAATAATGAGTATAAAGGATCTGATTAGGAAAAGGAGGAAGGTTGGAGGGTGTGACCATGAGCTACTTGAATTCAGCATATTAAGAAACTGGAGGAAGTGTTAGTTTTTCTGAAAAAATAAAATGGAAGAAGTCAGCAAGTTGAGTGCTTCTCTGTGAAACTACAACACCTGATGCTGAAAGAAAATCCTCTGAGAAACATGAACAGGAAGCAATAGTTACAATCATATCTTTAATTTTCAGCAAAGAGACAGCAAAATGAGTTAATAGAGAAAGATGAGGTTTAGAACTGTGGGGAGTGAATCTTTGATCTGTAGCACTCGTTCTTTCATCTTGGATACATAATGGGAGGAAGCTAAACGATCTGTGAATGTATTCTTTTTTGAATATGGTTTTAATGTCAAAATGTTCCTGTGAGGTGTTTATGGACAAAATTAAAGTACATAAGCAGGTTGGTATTCTGTTTACTAACTCAATTTAGGTGAAATCTTATTGCCAAAATTCCTTTTTCCACTGCCAGGCCCAAGATGCTGAAAATGCTGAACAAGTGTTTGGATTAGTTGTATTTAAGACATCTTTTTTTGAAAGAGGGAGGTATCTTCTCCCACACATACATCCAAGACTTCTTAACTAGATTACAGAAATAAATACAACAGACAATGAACACGTTTAAATAAAATCTTTATTTGCTTATTTACAATGAAGGCAATGAATCGGCATATTGAAAGTGTGATTTGCTCTCTTTTCTAACAACATCAAATACATTAAGTACATACTCCACTTCGGCTATAAAATATGCAGCCTAGTGAATAAGGCAAAATATTTACATAACACTAGTACTGCAAAAAGCACTTTTAAGATGAATTCGCTGTAAGAGTAAGAAGTTACAATTAAAAATCTGTTCTGTAAAGGGTATCAATGCTGGAAAAAAAGTTAAGTTACGAGTAATTTTTGGTGGAATGTTGCAGATATCACTTTAAAAAGCATCTACGCTGCTCCAGTTTTATTTCTCTATATAAATGCCAAATTGCAAGCATGCAATGCAAATGCTAGTGTGATGTTCGGATAGAAAATAACAACCCTGGTTTTGTCCGATTTGCAAAAAAAATCCTTAGAACTCTGATATAAATGCCTTTATTCTTGATCTGAAGTCTGTAACGTTAGTGTCTTCCGTATTACACTAGCTACTTGATTCCTCCTTAGTGAATATCTTACTTTTCCTCCCAGTAAGGAGGCAAATTTGCTACTGAATTTGAACCTAAGCTAAAGCAGAGGCATAAAATGACAGTATACTGACAAACAATCTATAGACAGACAACTAGACACCTTTTGTTGGGAAATATCCTACTTTGACATGTTTAAGATTTTTAAGAGAAAGGTGTAAGCTTATTGCAGTTCTAAGTACAGAAGTCAGTTTCTCCTTCAACTTATGAAATGCTTTTCCTGTTTGACACTTTGCAAACAGTAATTATTCTTACCAGTATGCATGTTAAGTAGGTGTTATTCCCATTTTAAAGACAGAGAAAATGGTGGCAAAATGTAAATTACTTGCCTAGATTTGTGATTAAAATACATTTCTGGCTCACAGTCCTGTGCTCAGACCATACCTCTCAAGGAGGCAGCCCAGCAACTCAGTGCTGCCATGCTAAGGATGGCAATTTGCAGTTCTGGGCTCAGTCTCTTACTACTTTGGCCTGTACGGAGAACTTAGTTTTTAAAAGGATGCTTTGGCTGATGCCCAGAGACATTGGTGCTCTGTAATGGGAGACAGAGTATTTTAATTAAGGAGTTTCAATTGTGTTGTATAGAGGAAGGTGAAGAAGTCAGTACTCCTGCCACACACTATCCACAAATGTATTTGTTCACCACCTCATTGGAGAGGTAAGCTTAACATAAGAAGTCTCCACAATTCAGTTGCTTAAATTACATTCCTGAAATCAAGTCCCCCAGTTAGCAGTTCTACCTATATCCCAAACATTTGAAGAGCAATAGAGTATTTGTTTACAGATATATCTTCTGTGTTAAGAGACACCAGTTTAATCTCAGTATGACACTGCCCTTTTTATGCTAGGTACTATATAGCTTTCTAAATACTTTAACCCTCTTAAGAAATGGATTCTTAAAATCTGTGCTGGAAATTTAAAACTGCGTAAATGTTTTATATTCAACTGATACACTATATATTCAAATCCATTATAGACTTTTAAACAAATTCAGTATTCAAAACTGAGATTCCAATCACTTACTTTGTTCCTGTTTGTGAGACATGCTGCAGTTTGTCCAGCTATTAATAGCCCCTTCAAGAGCAATGGAATACATCATCGTGAAACAATGTGGCAGGAAAGCACAGAATAGATTCTTTAGCACACTCAAGTGGAGATGGGTTTAACTTTTATCCAAAGGCTTCTCAGATGTACCATGCCCTGGAACAAGGTAATCCTCATGCTCTTCTGCAACAATAGTGTTATAGATGCCATCAGATATTGTGGTTGTTGTAGGAGTAGTCAGAGGTGTCACAGTGTGTCCAAACCCCTGGTAGTGGCCACTCATGGGTGAAGATGGCATAGAAGCAGCATCAGAAATTGGGTCTTGAGTAGATGAAGACAGTAAACTTGTATGTTCGTTTTGTTCATGATCCTCAGCAAAAAATATTTTCCTTGGTTGGCCCAAAACTGTCCTTCCTAAAGTTGTGCCAAATTAAAAAGTATTATTTATTATTTTTATAGCTCAAACAGTGTGCTAGGTGCTTTATAGATATTTAGTACAAAATAGTAAGTGTGCTGTATGAAACTGGTCTTTGTCTTAATATATCAGACACTGAAGATGGGAGGCTTACTCCATAGTAGAAAAACAATCACTTCAGTGAATCAGAACTAAAACATGCCACTAAATATTCATATCCTTATCTCCCACCCCCTCAAATCAACATTTACCCTGAAACAAAGTATAAAACCCAAAATAAAACACACAAACCCTACCCCATCCGAATTTTTATCCCAACAAGGAAGAAGTGCCAAAAACTCTACTAAAGCCTTCAATTGCTATCAAATTCATGTAGAAGTTGTTCAGATATTGCACTGATAGGTAGCAATACAAAACCCTAAGATAAATATTTTATAAAATTGATGCATCAGCCCAGTACTTACCAACATTTCGAACCTGTTCAGATATATCTGCCCTAATATCAGAAATATCCCACATTGCAAGAAAGGAATCGAAGCATGATCCTTCTTCAGCTTCTTGGACATAAGGTTTATAGGAAAAACTGTAATGATGAGCAATAGCAGCAAAGAACATTTCCACACAGATAATAAAATCCTGCAACAAGGAGAGACACTTATTCAGATCTAGTCCTGAAAGAACATCAGCATGACAAAATATGCATTCCCCCCCATCTCTATTTCCAGTGCAAGACTGGCGGGAACTCCCTCAGCTCTGAAAGACTGATACTTCGGGCACCGATAGCTGCTCCTTGTGAACCAGCAGCATTTCAAGAGCCCACGTGAGTCTGGCAGATTGCTTTGGCAACCAGGCTTACTACAGCCTATTCCAATTTGGCATTTTGTGGCATTCAATCCCGTATCCTGACTTGCTGGAAGTGGACACTCAGCAATGAATATCTTATGATGAGGTATTCAAAAATGTATGTATTTTATGTGCAAAAAATCTCAGTTGGGACTATTTAACTAAAATATATATATCTATAATACACATGACATGTGACAAGGTGCTGAGTGTAACATTCTTCAGCACTCATTCAGGATGACTTGCATTGCTTACTCATATTTAAGGGTACTATTTAGTCACGGAGGTCATGGATGTCACGGAATCCATGACTTCCAGCAACCTCCATGACTTCAGCCTGCAGTGGTTGGAAGCTGCAGAGTCTCCTGCCGCCTATGGGGCCAGGGAGCTGTGGGGTACTCCCAGAGCGCCAAGGCGCTGGGGACAGCAGAGGGGAACCCCTCAGTTCCCAGCCGCTGCGGGGCCCCGCAGCTGTGGGCAGCAGGGGTACCCTGCAGCCTCCAGCTGCTGCAGGCAGCTCCTAGCCCCTGTGCAGCTGCCCGCTTCAGGCAGTATGGGGACCCACAGATCCCCATTTTGTGAGAGATATTTTTTAGTGAAAGTCACAGACAGGTCATGGCATCCGTGAATTTTTCCTTTTTGCCCATGACCTAAGTTCCCTGTAAGCTGCATGGCCACGCCACAGCCTATTTAGTACCACGCAGGCGCTCAGGGAACCCACCTGAGGACCCACTGCGGTGGTGGGAAGGGCGCCTCTTCCCCGGACTTGAACCCTGCCGTGGCCAGGGTGGCCTGGCCTGGACCTGTCACGGGGCGCCCCTCCCCGAATCCAGCCCCAGCCCAGATCTGTGGGGGCCGGGGGAAGGGCGCTTATCCTGCAGCCCCAGCTCCCAAGCTGCCGCAGCAGGGAGAGCACTCTCTCCCCCCCTAAGCCCAGGTGCTGCTGCAGGGGGACAGAGCTTGGGACAGTCCTCTCTCCCTGCCATAGCCCAGGAGCACCCTCCTGCATCCCAAACCCTTCATCCCCGGCCTCACCCCAACCCTCTGCCCCAGCCCTGAGCCCCTCATCACTGGTCCCACCCCAGAGCCCACACCCTAAGCCGGACCCCTGACACCCTTGTACCCCAGCCCTCTGCCCCAGCCCTGAGACCACCCCCACTCCATTAATTTTGTTAAGTGCGCCAATATGACGGTGATGTGTCACACATCAACTCCATATTGGTGCACGTAACAAAATTCATTCCGCACGTGGGTGGGAAAAATTCAAGGGAACGCTGCCCGTGACCTGTCCGTGACTTTTACTAAAAATATCCGCGACAAAATCTTAGCCTTACTCATAATACTATCTGGTAGTAGCAGCAGCAACCTTGTCTCTCTCATTGGAAACATGAGTTTCTATGAACATGCAATCCTGTTTGTAACTTTCATTTGGAAATGCTCTCTTCACCCCTCTACCAGTTCCCTGGAAACAACAGCTGTTTGTACTTACCTGTAGGCCTGTGGCCACGGCTTCCACACTTTGCCATTCCCAGGTGCGTTTTTCAGAAATAACACCAATTTTCACCAGCAGTGCAATAAGTACAGCTTGCCTATAAAGATTATTTATATTATAGTAGCACGTAAAGGCCCCATTATACTAGATACTGTACAAACACATTTCAAAATAGTCCCTGTCCTAAGAAGCTTACGATCTAAACAGATGAGACAAAGAACAGCGGAAACAGGCACAAAGTAGTACACTTTCACATGGGATCACACAAAAGAACAGTGGAAGAGTCTGGACAAAAACCCCAAGCTTCCCAGAGTCCCAGATTCAGTGCCTCTGCACTAGAGCACACTGCCTCTCATAATAGAAATAGAGCAAGTTATTTGTTAACCTTATGTGACCTAGCATTCATACTGATCTGCTGACTAGCATACAGAGTCATGCGTAAGGCTTTGAATACAAAATTCTAGTTTTGTAAGTGAATAAAAAGTAACAAATCTTAGTCTCCCACAATACAAAGTTTGCCTAGATACTCAGTATTTCTTTTAAACATGCTTGCTAGTTAAGTCTTTAGACTAATTTAAAAGATAACTTTGAATTTCAACAATGATAGATTTTTATGGTTTAAACATAAGAACGGCCAAACTGGGTCAGACCAATGGTCCACCTAGCCCAGTATCCTGCCTTCCAACACTGGCTAGTGCCAGGTGCTTTGGAGGGAATGAGCAGAACAGGGCAATTATCGAGCGATGCATCCCCTGTTGCCCAGTCCTAGTTTCTGGCAATCAGAGGTTTAGGAGCACCTAGAGCATAAGGTTACATCCCTGACTGTCTTGGCTGACATCAGTGACCTGAACATTTTCAGTTCTACTGCAATAAGCTCTGGAACAAGCAATACTGATTAAATATTTACTTACCAGAAGGAAACAAAAACTACCATCTTCACACAAAGAAACTTGCCAACAGGCTGGATTGGGTTTAGCTCTTCACGCAGTACTTTATAAAACAGCACAAGGCAATACATCGCAAACTAGAGGAAAAGAAAAATTCTTACCTTTTTACAGTTTTTAAATCATTATGTTTACTTTTGCAAGCAGTTATTTTAAAGCAACTGTTTTTATTATGTAAAATATGTTACTTTACAATGCAAGAAAAAAGCTAAACAGATTAGAGTTTTTCTTTTGGGGATTTAAGAACTTCTACTTTGCTTATCGTTTTAAAGACTACACTCTTAGAATTTGTTTAAGAAATGTGTCATATTGACAGTCCTAAAGAGTAAAGTCTTCTATCCAAAGAATAAGATAAAGCACGGGAAGCTGCCATGCAAACCTCATGGTGTTTCATCACCAGTACAAATCTAACATGGATAGACCATCTCTACTGATACATGGATACAATGCCACACCCATTCAGATGTCGGACTCTGCTGAGAGCGCCAACAAGGCTGTAAATTAATGCCAAATGTGGCAGTTTTTTACGATGTTCACCCAAAACTGGAATGAGTTTTAATTATTTAATTTAAACTGCAAGGAGAAAAAAGTTGCACGACTTGCAGTGACTACGGACAGACTGGACTTGAACCAGTGACCTAGAGGTGAGAGGCTATATATTACCTTACTAAAACACTAAGCCTTTTAGTTCTCTCTCCACCTAACCACAAAGGCATATTTTGTATATTTTCTACAGAAGAAGTGTTTAATAATGAAGAAATCAAATACTAGAGAATGACTTTTTTCCTTCCATTATGCATGTAGAGGGGATTTAGTAGGTATGGTTTTGAGAAGACTTTAATAATTACTATTAATATCTTGAATCAGAACAAAAATTTCAGGTGATACTGACAATATTTTAAAACTGTAATTTTAAAAACACCAAAAAGAGACATTCTTGGTACTCACCAGTTGTGACATGTTGTTAAGAATAACCAAGTAAGTCCAGGCATTTTTGAAGCTAAAGTTTCCTTCATCATATACACCAACCAACTCACAGATTCTGGAAGAAAGTTTGGTATTAACCATTGTACAAGTGAGCCTCTTTTCTAAAAGTGCTGCTAAACTGGTATCCCATTGATCAGCTGTCAGAATGTAAAACCTACGTTCACTAATACCAGTGCTGAGAGCCTATACAAGAATGGAAGAAATTACAACTTCCAAAAATTTACATAACACAACAAAGTTTACAGTTGTACTTCTAGAATGGAAAAGGAACTGCGCCTTCGGATCTGGAAAAAAAAAAAACACTCATTCAAGTTTTTTCTGGTGAGCAACAGGAGCTGAAGGCAGCAATTTTCTGGCAGAATTTGTTTCCATTTAAAGAAATTAAACTTCTAGCCATTATGGTTGTGAAGGTAACCTTTCAAATATGAACCAACTTTAAACTGAAGAAGAGTTGTCTGATGCTGCTCATATTTTTGCCAAGCATAAGAGCAGCTAAATTGGTAAAAGACATTGAAAAGACTGAGGCTTCCCAAGCTCCCTCACCAAGATCCAAGAACAGCAAAAAGAAAATCCCAACATCCTCCTTTTTCCTCGGAGCAGCATATGACGGTGCCCCGCATAAGCCTTTATGGAAATATGCTTATGAATGTATATATGACATAGCTGGAATGTTTTATGCTGCATATGCCACGTAACATATCTCTGTAAAGGTTATGATCTACTGACTCTATTCATCCTATTTGTATGCATGTATCATTTTTGAAGGAATATGGCTGTGTACTGGCTTGATTTTTAAGTAGCCTTTGTAAAGCATTTGGTCAGCTTCTTGAGAAAGGAATGTGCAAATTAAGTGCCCAATTAAGAAGCACTTAAGGGACAATGGATCTTGGGAGGCTCAAATCCACATAAGAAGTCTACATGACATGAGGACTTTCAAGCTAGCATGTGAGCCATGGCTACTACCTGTAAGTTCTGAGTCATGGGACTTGCCCATATGACTCCAAAACTCCATCTTGTAGCTGGACTTTGCATAGGAGAGAGGAGGGGGTCTCCACCCACAAGAGAGAGTCTATTTAAGCCTGTGGGAGACCCCTCCATTTTGTCTTCAGCTGGCTAAAGAGAGCCTCTCAACCCCCAAGGATACCTGAAAACAACTGGAACAAAGGACAGTAACTACAGGGGGTGTGAGTGATTGCTGGACCCAGACTAGGAGACTAATCTGTAAAAGGAAGCTTACTGGGTGAGGTTTTTATCTGTAGTCAGTTTTCTTAGACAGACTTGCATGTTCTATTTTATTTTGCTTGGTAATTCACTTTGTTCTGTCTGCTATTACTTGGAACCACTTAAATCCTACTTTCTGTATTTAATAAAATCACTTTTTACTTATTAATTAACCCAGAGTACATATTAATACCGGGAGCGGGGGGAAGCTGTGCATCTCTCTCTATCAGTGTTATAGAGGGCGAACAATTTATGTGTTTACTCTGTATAAGCTTTATACAGGGTAAAAACAGATTTATTTAGGGTTTGGACCCCACTGGGAATTGGGCATCTGAGTGTTAAAGACAGGAACAGTTCTTAAGTTGCTTTCAATTAAGCCTGCAGCTTTAGGGCACGTGATTCAGACCCTGGGTCTGTGCTGGAGTAGACTGGCATGTCTGGCTCAACAAGACAGGGTGCTGGAGTCCCAAGCCGGCAGGGAAAGCAGGGGCAGAAGTAGTCTTGCCACATCAGTTGGCAGTTCTCAAGGGGGTTTCTGTGATCCAACCCGTCACACAGCAAATTGGTGGAGCTCGGCTTTTCACCTGGCCACTGTCTCAACAATATATATTTCATATCTACCTCTGGTCCACAGTAAATTCTTTTGAGACCTATTACAGGAGGCCTGAACTGAAATACATGTTTACCACCTGCAATGGATATAATCGTATAGAAAGAATTCCCATTTGTTACCATGTGAAACCTGACATTGACACCCTTTATCTGTCCACACACATACAGCTGGTTTAAATAAGGTCTCTGCTATGCTACAATTCACAAAGGACACAGATATTTGGAAATTACGCAACACTAATAGCAATTACAGTATTTCAAGTTATTATATACAGTAATTCAAGTTAACGCAGTTTTTACAGGTGACATCATTCTGTTATGACTAAATTTAGGATTTAAAATTATTTCAGTTCTCCAAGAGGGCACACAGTCAAATTGCTTGCATGCATAGTTTAACCCACCTTCAGTGACTAACATGTAATCTGATTGAGAAATACTCATTTTTCAAAAAAGCAAGGGGAAGCCTGCCCATCCTCTAAGACTTTTCAATTCAGCGTTTTTATGGGAGATTTTATAAGTTTCTTCTTTCTGAATCAGAAGTTAAATACTCATTACCAAAGCTCAGGAAATGGTGAGCAGGGGTCACAAAGAAGTCACAGGTTGATATAGTTAAGTCAGCTTCAGCTCCACTTACAACAGAGCAAAACAAAAAAGTTATGCTTTTAGAGTCCATCAATTCAAATATAAAAACCAACTGTGTAAAAAGTCTTCTCCAGTGTAGCTCAAAGATTATATCCTAAAGACAACATAAATTCTTTATGGGCATACTTACAGAGCAATAATGGTGGTAAGTGGTCTGACAACAGTGTATTGCAGCACGCCTAGTTTACATCTAAATAATAAAACTCTGCAAACAAACACAGAATTCATCACTTAAGAAACGTAAGAAAAATCAATTTATGAAAATTCCTTACCTTACTGTGTTCACTAAATTAAAATTTTACTTCAACCTAATCTACTTCCAGAATGTTTCAGTATTTAGCTCAAATATCATACAACCATTATGCAACAATTCAGAGAATCATGGAAATGTAGGGGCTGGAAAGGACATTGAGATATCATCCAGACCAGCCCCCTGCACGGTGACAGGCCCAAGTAAACCTAGACCATCCCTGACAGGTGTTTGTCCAACCAGTTTTTAGAAAACTTCCAATGATGGGGATTCCACAAGCTCCCTTATCTATAGCAGAGCTTAACTAGTTTTTCCTAATATCTAACCTGCATCTCTCTTGCTCCAGACTAAGCCCATCGCTTCTTGTCATACCTCCAATGGACACAGAGAACAACTGATCATCATCTTCTTTATAACATATTTCAGAACTTATCAGGCGCCTCTCCCCACCCCCAGTCGTCTTTTCTCAAAACTAACCATACTCCTTTCCTTATAGGTCAAGTTTTCTAACCCTTTTATCATTTTTGTTGCTCTCCTCTGGACTCTCTCCAATTTGTCCACATCTTTCCTGAAGTTTGTTCCCCAGATCTCGACAGAGTATTCCAGCTGAGCCCTCACTAGTGCCCAGTGTAGTGGAACAATTACCTCCCCTACCTTTTAAACTGCTTCCTGCAGCCCAGAATAATATGAGTCTTTTTCAATGATTTCTTAATCATTCAACTTGTGATCCACTGTAACCCATATAGCCTTTTCAGCTGTACTAGCACATAGCCAATTATCTTCTCTTCTGTAGATGTGCACCTGAATTTTTCCTTCTGAAGTGAAGTACTTTACACTTCTCTTTACTGAATTTCATCTTGTTGATTTCAGACTAATTCTCCAATTGGTCTGAAATCATTTTGAATTCTCATCCTGTCCTCCAAAGGGCTGGGCAACCCTCCCAGCTTGGTGTCATCTGCAAATTTTATAAACTTACTCTCCAGTCCACTATCCCAGTCATTAATGAAAATATTGACTAGTACCAGACCCAGGACTGACCCCTGTGGGATCCCACTAAATTTGTTCTAGAAATGCCCAGTTTGACAGCAAACCATTGACAGCTACTCTTTGAGTATGGTCTTTGTACCAGCTATACACTCACCTTAAGAGTAATTTCATCTAGACCACATTCCCATAGTTTGCTTATGAGAATACCATGTGGGACTGTGTTAAAAGTCTTTCTAAAAATGAAGATAAATTACAACTACTACTTTTCCCCCATCCACTCGGCCAGTAACCCCCTTAAAGAAGGAAATTAGGTTGCTTTGGCATGATTTGTTTTTGACAAATCCATGGTGGCTACTTCTTATAACACTATTATCTTCTAAGTGTTTACAAAGTGATTAATAATTTGGTCCAGTATCTTTCCAGATATCGTAGTTAGACTGACTTGTCTAGGATTCCCTAGGTGAAGACAGGTACTATGTTTTCCTCTCTCTAGTCTTTTGGGACCTCACTCATCCTCAAATAACTCTCAAAGTTAATTACTACAGGTTCTGAGATTGCTTCAGCTATTTCCTTAAAGTACCATCAGATGAATTTCATCAGGCCCAGCCAACCTGAATATATTCTAACTTACCTAAATATTCTTTCACCTGTTCTTTCTCTATTTTGAATCGTATTCCTTCCCCCTTGTCATTAAAATTAATTGTGCTGAGTGGTCACCAATTAACCTTTTTAGTGAGGACTGAAGCAAGAGGCATTAAACACCTTAGCTGTCTTCATGCCATCAGTTATTAGCTCTCCTTCCCTGCTAAGCAGAGGACCAACACTTTCCTTTGTGTTTCTCTTACTCCTAATGAATTTGAAGAAGGTCTTTTATTGCCTTTTACGTCCCTTACTTTTTGGGTTTTAGCCTCATTTTGTACTGACATGCTTGTGCTATACTTTGTACTCCTCCTTAGCAATCTGTCCTGATTTCCACTTCTTTTAGGATTCCTTTTGGATTTTTCAGGTCCTAATGGAGCCATATTGGCCTCTTACTGGTATTCCTATGTTTCCTTCGCATCAGGATAATTTGCAATTTTGCCTTTAATATTGTCTCCTTCTAGAACTGCCAAGTCTCCTGAACAACTTTTCCCATAGATTTTCTTCCCTTATCTCTCAGTTCTCCGAGTTTTCACAATCACTTTCACTCAAATTGTTTCCCACCTTCAGATTTGCTACCAATTCTTCCCTATTGT
Organism: Eretmochelys imbricata; assembly: GCF_965152235.1. NCBI lineage: Eukaryota > Metazoa > Chordata > Testudines > Cheloniidae > Eretmochelys > Eretmochelys imbricata. The sequence goes on along the minus strand of NC_135575.1, from coordinate 59,132,248 downwards.
GCCAGAATCCAGTCTAAAATGGCTGTCCCCCTAGTTACCTCCGCCACTTTCTGGAACAAAAAATTGTCCCGATTACGTTCCAAGAACTTATTAAAAATTTTCCATTTTGCCCTATTACTTTTTCAGTGGATGTCTGGGTAGTTAGAGTCCCCCATTATTATCAGGTCCTAATGTTTTGGATATTTCTGTTATTTGTTCTAGAAATGCCTCATCACCTCCTCTTCCTGACTTGGTGATCTATAGTAGACCTGTAGCATGATGTCACCCTATTTTTTAGCCCCTTTTATCTTTATCCAGAGACTCTCAATGGGTCTGCCTCCCACCTCCCTCTGGATCTCAGAACAAATGTATATATCTTTGATGTATAATCCAACACCTCCTTCCATTTTACCCTGCCTGTCTTTTCCGAAAAAGTTATACCTCTCTACACCAATATTCCAGTCATGAGATTTATCCCACCATGTCTCTGTGATGCCATTATACATTACACAATGGTGGTACCTCTCAACCTTTCCAGACTACTGTACCCCTTTTCAGGAGTCTGATTTGTCTTGTGTACCCCAAGTTTCACCTCACTTAAAAACTTGTAAAATCAGACATAAAAATACAAAAAAGTGTCACAGCTCACTATTACTGAAAAAATTGCTTACTTTCTCATTTTTACCATATAATTAAAATAAAATAATGTAAATAATTTAAAATAAAATAAATCAATTGGAATATAAATACTGGTCTTACATTTCATGTATCGTAAACAAATCAGTATAAACAATTCATTGTCTATGAAATTTTGGTTTGTATTGACTTCTCTAGTGCTTTTTATGTACACTGTTGTAAAACTAGGCAAATATCTAGATGTGTTGGTGTACCCCCGGAAGACTTCTGATTATCCCCAGGAGTACATGTACCCCTGGTTGAGAACCACTGCACTATGGAATATAGACAGGCAGATTGTTCTGTAGGGTAAAACAACACACTGACATATAGAAAGAAATATTTAACGCTTCCTTTCCATCAGCCACAAAAAACCTATTACACAGCACAATAGAGTTCTATTCCCGATGTGTTTTAGGATACATTCGCTAACGTATCAAAACATTTGCTTAGTCATAAAACAAGGTCATTCTGAAAAACTCATGATATTCCAGCTTATCAAAATATCAAACAGGAGAAGGAGGGCATATTATTCATCAGATGAAGCAACTAGAAACATGATCAGTTAGTGGGCCAAATCCTGCTCATCTTACTCACATTAGTTGTTGAAGTGAAGTCAATGGAGCTACACTGCATGAGTAAGTCTACAGTAACAGGATTTGGCCCCTGCTCTAGGGTACTGCTGGCAAATAGTGTGCCCCAAAAAGAGACAAATTCAAGAGAAGCACCTGTTCTCCATGATGAATGTTGCTTTCATACCTATTTTTGGAAGATAAGGAAGTCTCTTTCAGTATCATATAAGTTAATTAGTTTATCATCTAAAAACATCTAATTCTGTAATTTTTACAGCTAATTGAAAAGACTTTCCACAACCAGCTCAGAAGTGGTAAACCAAACCCTCTGTACTGTGTGCACATTATAATTGACTTAGCCAGGTAGCATCAACTATAGTATTAAATATGAGCAACAGTATCTTCTGTATCAAAGTACACAGCATTAAACATTCAAGATATTATTAATATAAAGATACTATAATATACTTACTCTCCCATAGCCCATGATGGACAACAACAAAGGGGAGGTAGATGTCTCTGCTGATCTTTGGCTTCTATGATTAATACCAGATTTGGATACCGGTTGGTTAAATAATTTGAAAGGAATACCATAAAATTGTAGATGACGTATGCTTCATAGCATTCTCTACAGGTATCCACATATATTGCAATGTTGGGATATTTCAAAGCTATCCACTATAAGAAAACATGGAGACATTAAAAAGTTGCATTCAAATAAAACAAATGAATCCAAGTATAGACTGAATACTTTTCATATAAATTACTTTTATGGACAGTATCCCTGGCATTCCCAAAGACACTACCATATGCTATGCATAGGTATTTAAGGTTGCAGAAAATTATATAAACAACAGTATGCCAAAGTAATTGAAAACTGTGTATTATACAAGGGAGAGAGTTGCAGTTTTTCATTCTACAAACTGCCACTAATTGGCTAGACAATACTGGAGCCCTACCATTGTTGCCTAACACCTCAGTCAGAGCTTAGAATTTCCTGTCTAGTGGACACCTGGTCTGAGAGCCCCACAATATGGATTTATTCTCCCATGGGCTTTGTGAGAAATAGCATTATCGCCATTTTACATATGGGAAACCAAGGGACAGATCAAGTAGCTTGCCTAAGGTCGCACAGGGGAAGAGTTAGAACATTGAACTGAACCCAGATCTGAGTCCCAGTCCAGCGATTTAATCACAAAAGCATCCTTCTTTTTCAAAAGAGCTAAAATAGATTATGTAGTGCAGAGAATTAAGGCCAACCAGTGAGAGTCTGAAACAGAACTTGTGACATTCCGATTCCCATTCTTTTTCTCATTGCCCAACAGTAAGCAGTAGCAGGCTCCCTTTTGCCAGGCATGACATTCCCCCAAACATTTGGAAAGAAGTCCCAATTGTTCTACAGTACTAGAGGACTTAGAAGCTGTATGTATGCATTCTAGTGTAGCCTACTTCACTGTTTTAGGAAGTTCTATAGACCAGTAGCATTTTTTAATATATGAACAAAGTTCAGCCTTCAGAGGTTCACAGCTCTTTCAAAAACAAACAAACAATTTCCCCTAATGTACCCAAGCACTTTGCAGTGATAGCTATTTCCATGAAAATTTCAACTGTCTACTCCCCTGTTTCAGGGATGAAGCTCTTAAAAAAGTTGCAAGTTTTTAATGTAAAAAGCATGTTTTACACAGAAACCCCATAACTCCACATTAAAGATTTTTGTTTAATGTAAGTAAGTAAGAAATCTTACTTTCAGATAGACTCCAAGACAAAGTTTCAGAAATGTATAAGCAACCAAAGACAGAGAATTAGACCAGAAATTATGCAACTATATCTTAGAGGGAGCTATACTTATGAACTTATTTGGGTTTTTTTCCCCCCCAGTTTTGCCACCCACTTGGCTGCCAGCCTCTGTGCTTCAGTTAGACCATCCATAATGTGGGTATAAGTTTTAAAATATGGTAGTCACATTTCTAAAAAGATACTACCTTTTACACAGCTGAGACATATTTGTAGCAGACAAGTCACGTAACAACGTGAGCTATAACAACAGTATTGTTTAAATAACTAATAACTTCCATTAGGTTCTGCCTTCCTGCTCTTTGCAGATATAAGCTATCTGAAATATTCATGTTTGGACTGAAATTTTCTAAACTTGGTCTCTAGCCAAAGGCAAATTTTTTGTAGAAGTCTGAGCAAAATCCCCTTCAGTTAAAGAGGGGGAAGAGAACTTCTCATTCAAAAACCCCCCACGTCTAAATTTTTTGTGTATCGAAAACACTGAAGAAACTTGACAAGAACACAGTCCTCACAGAAGAATATCATATTTGTGATTTTATGCAAGGCAAAAATCTACAGTAATTTTCCTCTACCACCTCCTTTTCATGCTATTCCTCTTTTCAGAATGTCCCTGCTAGCCTCTATTGCTGTTCCCTCCCTCCTTGGCCAGCTAGCTCCTTTGCTTGGTCATTCCACATTCCTCTCTTGAAAAGAGATTAAGAAATGGAAGAATTAAGTTCTTTGACTGCAACACGATGTACTACCAGGGTGGATCTAGAATAGCTATTGTGACCCTGTAGTATGTGAAAGGGATTTGGAATGTTGCTTGGCTCTGCTAACAGAAACGGTGTATTGTGCAATATACTTATTGGGAACCAAAGGAGTGCACTCATGAAGACTGGCTCTGCTAACAGAGGCTGACATGTAGGATTCTGCTGTGTCCAATACCATGATTGGATGCCTTTGGTACTGATGATTTTGTTTTCACTCCAGGAATGGAGAACAGTACTTTCAGTGGGATCTTAGGCTGCTCTTTTTATTCTCCAAGGTGAAAGGAGCCAAGGAAAACCTTATAGTATTCACAAATTCTGAGTATCTGGAACCAGGTTAAACTGCTAGAGCCTCCTAGACCAGCAAGATTTGGGGCCCAATTTAGCACTCCTTGTGAGCTCTTGGAGTGAAGGTGCTGTAGATTGCATGCTGCAAAAGGTACTATTTTTCCTCCAAACATGCCAGACACCTCATATGGGTGTTCAGATTGGGGAATACAGCATGACAAGAAGCACCCCTCTTGAATCCAGGCCTTCTGTCTTTTGGATCTGTGAACTCATATCAAGGTGCACGAACTAATAAAGCTTAAAAGAAATACCTTTATAAATAAAAAACAAAAATCGTACCAAAAATTATGAATCCAGACTTATTAATAAATATAACTAAGGCACAGCATCTCTGACGAGGCTGGAGAGGTTCCTGGACCGTCTGGTACTGCAGTTGAAAGGAACCAAGGACACAGCACCATTCCCCTTTTACAACCTTGCCCTCAGAAAGTTCAGGAACGGTGAGGGGAAGGCTAGGAGGGTACATGAGAGTGCTCCAGCAGTCACTGCTAGAAGAAGGTTCCACCACCAGACTGCATTGCTGGCACACTCCACGAGTAGGAACGTGCAGAGGCCATTTGAAGAACTGTCAGGTTTATAGCCATGATTTCACATTAGCATTGTTTCTGTGAAGTGTTACACTGGTTTCCATTTCCCCCAGAGCAAGCAAAATACACTAGTTCAGTGACTCCAAACTAGAGACTAGAAAGAATACACTTACACTGTCTAAACTGTAAATCGGGACCATCCATAGAATCCTGTATTGATGACAAAAGAACATCTGAGATTACTGCAAGTATTTTCATCACCAGGAATGAAATGTAGTATTAGCAGCAAAGAATATGTAAAGTGTTACCTTATTATTGGTTTCTGTAATTCAGGTTGAGTATAATGAACTAAGTGTTGCAATATATCCCAGAGAGAAATTGGTATAGTCATCAGTAGAAAAATTCCAGCAATAAACCATGCCTTGGTATGAATTCCAACCTTAGAAGGGAGGGAAGGAAGAACAGCATAAATAGAAATAATGTTAATTTACTGTACCTGTATCGCTACCATTTTAAGCAGTTTTTGAAGTATGGGTTTTTTTAAATGGGAGTAGCCTCTTACATGATACAGCAGGATTACGCACTGAACATATAAAATAAAGTGTTAAGAGCAGGAATTCCGCAAACATCCGAGAGAGTGAAACTGGTGTGTTTAAGTGTTTAAAAGTGTTGAGCATCAGGAAATAAGAATTACCAAAATAAAATCAGAGCATCAACATTGATAAATGGGAGAAACAAAACCAAAGATAGAAATATTGATAGTAGTTCAGTTATGAGACTAATCCAGGGAGTGATCCCACAGTAAGTTTCCTTTAGTTCTTCTTCTCATACAGTAGGGGATGCCAACCAACCAAAAGAAACTTAACTTTATAATAAATTAAAGTTGTTAATAAAATTAATAATGGAAGGAAATTAAAATGAATATGGGAAATATGGTTGAAACTATCAGAGAAAGTAGATGTATTACACAATGTAAAAGGTAAATTAATGATACATGTTGATTATATAAAAATATTTAACAAAAATAAATTCAAAAACTATCAAAAAATAAAAATTAGCATAAAAATTCATTGAAAATTTGAGGAAACCGTACCACAAAGCAAGTGTATGTTCAACAAAGAACTACAACTAAATAACAATATTATTCTATTTCATTTATGACATGTCACTTTAAGGAATCAATTAAAAGAGCACAGTAGTCAACTGAGGTAGACAGCCCTCCAAATCTTTAATGTAATTTAACAACCATACTTAATTAATGAGTATAGTATGATAAATATAGATTAAGATGGGGGCATCAGAGTCATAGACTTTGTGGATGCAACTTCACTTCATACCACTAGGTTTCTACACACTACTGGTTTTCAACTTTTTTCATTTGCAGACCCCTAAAAAATTTCAAATGGAGGTGCAGACTTCTTTGGAAACCTTAGACATAGGGGGCCCTGGACCACAAGTTGAAAATCACTTCCATACACTAATGCAGTTGAGCTTTACTAGATCATTAAACTGAGTCAAAGGGATTCAATAAAACTAAAAGCCAAAACCACCATTAAACCAAACAAGCTTAGTATGGCCAAGTGGTAACTTTTGAGAATGCTTTTAGAAAAGCACTTTTAACATTGCCTGTGAGATTGAAGAAAACAACTTTAAATCAGGTGGTCACTCTAAGCTCAATGCTAAAATTTTAGAGCACACACATCTAATTATTGTTTCAATAATAACAGCCACAGGATGTATATATATTGAATAGAAGAGCCTCAGTACCATAAAGGTTGTGCAGGGTTAGTTAGCAGGTGTTAAAGGTTTGAAGTTACTGTCCAATGCAACGGTATAAAGCTGAAGCTTAAGTCAAGCAAGGTGAGGTGTGCTTAAGGAGCATGGTGGGATGAGACAACGCAGTCCCAGGAATATATAGAGAGGAAGATAACATTTCTGAGAGAAGCTTTTACGTGTGAACACAGAATGGTCAAATTTAAAATGCAAAAAGGAATACTGAAATGCAACTTGCTCTCAGAGCTTGGGTAGAACAAGGAAATTTGAGTTATAATCTAAGAAGGAACACAGCTGTCTGACTAGTGAGAACTCACACTTTAGAATGAATTCTGATAGTTAGGAACACTTATAAACAAGATAAATAGAGAAGAAAGCATTTCATGATCTGGAAAACAGATAAGGTTGAAATAAGGTAGAAATTATGAGAAGTTATTTTCTCTCACACACACAGCATAAACAGCAGGTAGTGAAAGTGGAGGAAAAAATGGAGATTACCTCTCTCTTACTCACTTAGCAATGGTCTAAACCAGTGCTTCTCAAGCTATCTGATGTGGGGAACCAGCAATTTTTTTTCCAACGTGCGCGCAGACCGGCAGCCGATGGCTCGCGGACTGGCACCGGTCCACGGACCACCACTTTGAGTAGCACTGGTTTAAACTACAGTTAGGTCAACATAAGACATATGTCAGTGTCTACATTACAGCCTTCCTCCCACCAATATAAGCACTGGACTACACCAGCATAACTCCACCTCCATGAGAGGCATAAGGCTTATGTCCCTGTAGTTAGGAGGACACAGTGTCTGTGTAGACTGCCTCCCTTTATATCAGCTGTTGGTTCTCTTGTCAATTTCACTGCAGGAGCTGTGAAATTGACAAGGAAGCTGGGCAGCTGGAGCCCAGCTGAACCCTGCTCAGGGCTGGGAGTGAGAATGGACCCCACTCCCAGCTCAGAGTTGGGGGCAAGAAGCCCTGGTGGCACCCCCCTGGCTCCTAGCTGGGAACAAGCAGCCCCAACACCTTTGGACCCAGCTCCCAGCTGGGAGCCAAGGCAGAAGCCCCAGTGCCCATCCTCAGCTGGGAGTTGAACAGCCTTGTCAATTTCAGAAAGAGGGAGCAGGGTAGAGGGGCCAAGAAGCCGGTGCAGCTGGACCCCACTCCCCAGGGGTAAGAAGCCCAGGGTGGCTTCCCTCAGCTCCTGGCAGGGAACGGAGAGGGGAGAAGCCCTGGTCTCCCAGCCCTGCTGGCAGCTCCCAGCTGGGAGCCTGGCTGGCCCACAAGCTCCCAGCAGGTTGCCCCCCGCTTTGGCTTCAACAGAAATCAGTCAACTTATTAAAGTGTATTTCTAGTTTAAATTAACCGTTTTTATTTTTATACATATATACAATATATGTTTTGTTAAAAAAGTTGACTTTTTAAATAATTTGTTTGATTAGACTATTAAACTAGTATAAAAGCTTTGAAACTTGTTAAGCATGTTGCACTGACAGACTCCCATCCATGCTTGACTGGCACATGACATCACTTTTAAAGGGAAACAGTCAACGTAATCACTTATGCCTGAATGTTTAACCCACAATTGTTAAAATAACTAAGAATATTGATCCTGAAGGGGAACAAAAATCTTTTTTTCCATTGTTTATTTTGTGCTTTTATCAGCACTTGAATACACATAGTTTTCAGTTTCCATTCATTCGCTACTGTTTTTGTTATCTTTAAAGCCACAAAAATTGGCATAGCCTCAAGAGAAAGGAGTAACTTTAATTTTTTTTTTTACTTAGATTTTGAGTCTGTGTCCTTTCAAGTAAGTTGATACTAGCACCAGGCAGAGAAATTTCAGACTTCTAAGAGACCTGGACTTCATAGTTAATGGGCTTTACATTGAGAACTTTCAATTAACTTTTCTGATGTCACTATCTTTTTATGACATCACTCAAACTATAAGTCTACAGACAGGGTTTATAAATAAGATTTTATATTTATGAAGGCAACATTAGGTTTAACTACAAGGAGTAAATAAGAGGAAATGAGCTTCAAGATGATTGTTTTGAACAAGACATTAGATTTGTCACTGGAACAAATGTAAGACTGAAATAGGAGACCTGTTGCCAAGATGCTCAGCGTGTGCCCCTTTGGACAGGAAAGCGACAGGACTTTTACTCGTGGCAGCTGAAGATGTGAACGTTAATTTTGTTTTCAAAGCCTAGCGCTCATGCTGATGCCAGCCTACCAAACGGGGAAGGCCATCGGCGTGTACGCAGACCAGACGAGCCCACGCTACGGCTACAGCCTTGTTTATGTCTTGCCCGGAGCCAGCCAGGCCCCGCACACGCACACCCCGGCCCCTCGGTTCTCCAGGGGGAGGGAGGCAGCGAGGGCCGCTTACCTCCAGTTTCTGCAGCTCCCACACACACAAGGGAACCGCCACCAGCAGCCCCACAACGTAGAGAACAACGACCAGCGGCCGGATCCACCTCCGCCAATTGCCGCAGGTGCACGGCATGGTCCCGGCAGCGAGCGGAGCGGGGCTCGGCGCCTCCCGGCCTGCACCCACCCCCGGCCCGGACGCGGCGGGCTCAGGTGCTGGGAGCCGGCCTGGAGCGCGTGAGAGACGAGGACAGCACCGGCCGAGACTCGTCGGGCGGGCGGCCCATCTCACCGCCCCCTGCGGGGCGCAGCCCGGACCTGTCCCGCCTCCTCCTCACTCGGGATCTCGGCTCCAAGCAACCCCTAGCACCACTTCCGCCCCGCAGCCTAACCACACTTCCGGCTTCTCGCGCAACCACGTCACATCCCAGCGCTGATTGGCTGCCTGTGCGGTGTACCTTTCGCTAGCCCGCCCTTCGAGTTCTCTGATTGGGCAGCACGGACGTCAGTCTCTGGGATGGAGGGGTTCTATTGATCCAGGAATCAGTGATTTGTTTATACGTGCTTTTACCCTCCCTCCACGCTGGTCTCTCCTACCTGCTTCCCCCCCCATCACTCCAGAACAATGGTCTCTCCTAGCTCCTCCCACTCGCAGACCTCGAGTATTCTCTCGGGCCGTTGCTCGGGCAGCGCCTGCCCCAGGGTGCCCCTATTCCCCCCGGGCGCTGCCAGCGGTGCCCCTATTCCCCCTCGAGCAGCGCTCAGAGCCGGGCATCCGCCAGCAGCAGGGCCGGCTCTCGGGGTGACTTGTTAAGTGAGAAGCGGGGAATGCTTCAGCGCTAGAGGTGATGGTGGCCGCTTCCCTCCGGGATGGTGCTTGGTCTCTACAGCCTGTTCGGGGCTAAATCCCTTGTGCTCGCTTACTGCCCAGTTCAGTAGTAGGGAGGTGCCGCTATGGGCACCTGTTTTTGTGTTTTTGCTTTTGTTTTTCAACATTCTTATATTGTTTAAAAGAAAGTGGGCTGGTTTCAGTCCTCTTATTAAAAGACAGGCTCAAATCACCATTGCCCCGCACTGTAGACAGCCCTAAAAGCCTTGGCTAGATTAGGGTTGAGCAGTATGGTGTTAGATTGTGTTAGCCAACTAACAGCTTCTAGCCCTCTGCTCAAGACGACAAGGTACTTAAAACACATGCTAAACTGGTGGGGTTAAATGCTAAACTCCTGCCAGATTTTAATTTGAGCAGTGCAGCATGTTAAGGGAGGCAGGCTTTATTTACCTTTGACTTTTCTGGAAGGTGGTAGCTAACACCAGCTAACCTTTCAGCCTTTTATTCTAAATTAGATAATGTTTAAACGACTACAGAAGGTACTGGGTTAGCAAATTGGGGGCTAAATCTTTTTATCGCTACTGGTAATTTGTGGACATGTGTTTTCCTGCATCGCAGAGAGCAGGAGCTGGGAAAGCGCTAAGGGATTAATCCTGCAAGTATTTACCCACATAAATACTTCCACTCAAGCTACATATGTAAGGATTGGTTGGATTTCACCCTAGCTTTGCATTGTGCAAATTGTGTTTCTGAACACTCATGTTCCCCTGGTATTTAGGCATTGAGGGAGAGAATTTCATTTCACAACTTAACATGGCAGCAAGAAAACCAGAAACTTGTCAGACTGCTTAGCCAGAGGGCAAGCTAGTAATATGGAGAACTGGCTGTATCTGTAATATTCATTCCGTGCATCTGAAGAAGTGGGATTTTTACCCATGAAAGCTTATGCTCAGATAAATCTGTTAGTCTTTAAGGTGCCACTGGACTCCTTGTTGTTTTTGTGGATACAGACTAACACAGCTGCCCCCTGATACTTGGTTGTGCTCTGTTTTCCTCCCACCACCCTAGATTTAAGGAACAAAGCAACCTAAAATACCAAAGATTACATCTCAATAATTTACACAGGTTTCCTAACGTGAGGAGAGGAAAGAGAAGAGAGGGGTTGAGGCCTGAGGCAGGAGCCATTGCTGTCCAGAGGATGGAAGGAGAAAGGGGTGGTAAGTAGCAGTAAGGGGCTTCCACACAGATGACTCTCCCTGTATGCCTCCCCCACAAAAAACCCCAAACTATATGAATTACTAACATCCAGGCATTTTGGTTCAAAATCACCAGCAGCTTCTGCAGTGGACTGGGAGAAGCAACCCCCGCAATGGATAAATGAAAAGGGTTCTGCACATTCCAAGATCCAAAAAGGTGCTTAGGCATCCAAGTCCCTTTTTTAGGTGCCTCTGCAATCCACAAAATTCCTGCTTGGCTACCACCTAAACTTGTTGATGCCTAAACTTACTTGGCACCTATTTTTTTCCATCTGGGCATGAGTATGACAGCCTCACTCTTAGGTGCCCAGGCACCTGTCTTCTGCATAAGCTGCAGAGCGAGTCACAAACTGAGAATGACAGGTGTTCAGCTGCTCCAGTTGTATGCAGGGGCCTGCCTACTAGATTATGCCCCTCAGGCAAGTTCATACAAAGCAGCTTGGGAGGGGGGAAAGAGAGAGGAGTCCTTACCCTTTATAATCTTTACCTTAGCTGTTAGGGTACTCACCCACCCAGGATGTAAGAGACCCTCCAGCTTAACAGGGATTTGCAATCTCTTAGGTGAGTGCTGCAACCACTAGGCTATAGTGTCCTTCTTACTCTTTATCTAGCCCAATTCATGTTTAAGTATAACATTGTTTAGTTAAAGTGGAACAACTTCAATAGCAGAGATTGAGGGAGATTCACATCAGACTATCCTATAGCCCACAGTGGCTAGAGCATTCATCTGAGAGGTGAGAGATCACAAGGGAGCTTCCTCTCCCCCCAGCTGTTTTGTTTCAGGTCCTGCACACAACATAGGTGGCCAAGCATCCATCTTCCCCCACGTTATGGATCACTAGCAGAGCTAGGCACCTCTTTCCGAGTGGGGTGCTTGTCACACACCCTCTGGTCAATGTCTCCCACTGGCTAGCTTAGGCAGCTCCCTTGTAGCTTGCATTCTGGTGTGCCTGTCTCTCCACATTCATTGTATAAGAGCCTAAGCACCAAACTCAGGCTTTGTGGATCACAGTGATTTTCCAGGTACCTAAAAGCTAGGTGCTGTGACGCTCAGTTTTGTAATGCCTAAAACCCCTTGTGGATCCAACCCTATGTCTTTAAGGCATAACCGTTACTGAGTTTGTACTGCTAATACTACAGCCCTAGAACACATATAAAAGGGATGATGGCCAGACTTGTGTGGAAAATAAAGCCAAGACTGAAAAGATCCTACTGCTGCGAAGGAACCCTCTTCCCCCCTAAAAAAGCAAATACACAGAACCAAAAAAACCTACTGTCTTCATATTCATAGGTATAGGGGTGGAGAGAGTAGGAGGTTTAATACAAAAATTCTGGCAGCACCATTGCCATTTTGTCAGGCAGTCACTGAGTTTTACAGCTGGGAAATCAGAAGCACAGCAAAGATATGTAGTTTGCCCAAGGTCACACATCAAAGCAGAGGCAGAGTTCAGAACAAAATCCTGTTCTCTGGTGCGGTCACTAGACAACAGCTTTTCTGTAGAACCTCAGAGTTACGAACTGACCGGTCAGCCACACACCTCATTTGGAACTGTAAGTGTGCAATCAGGCAGAAGCAGAGACAAAAAAAAAAAAGCAAAGTACACTACAGTACTGTGTTAAACATAAATTACTAAAAAAATAAAGGGAAAGTTAATAAAATATTTGACAAGGTAAGGAAACTGTTTCTGTACTTGTTTTATTTAAATTAATATGGTTAAAGCAGCATTTTTCTTCTATGTAGTAAAGTTTCAAAGTTGTATTAAGTCAATGTTCAGTTGTAAACCTTTGAAAGAACAGCCATAATGTTTTGTTCAGAGTTACAAACATTTCAGAGTTACGAACAACCACCATTCCTGAGGTGTTTGGAACTCTGAGATTCTACTGTAGTTGGGATTATGTTTTCCGGTGTACATTACTTTGCATTAATCAACATTGAATTTTGCATTTTGTTGCCCAGTCATCCAGTTTTGTGAAATCCCTTTGTAAGTCTTTGTAGTCTGCTTTGGACTTAACTAGCTTGAGTAGTTTTGTATCATCTGCCAATTTTACCACCTTGTTGTTTGTCCCCTTTTCTGGCTCATTTATGAACACGTTGAACAGCACTGGTCCCAATACAGACCCCTGGGGACACCACTATTTACCTCTCTGCATTCTGAAAACTGACAGTTTATTCCTACCCTTTTGTCATAAATATAAAGGGAAGGGTAAACCCCTTTGAAATCCCTCCTGGCCAGGGGAAAGCTCCTCTCACCTGTAAAGGGTTAAGAAGCTAAAGGTAACCTCACTGGCACCTGACCAAAATGACCAATGAGGAGACAAGATACTTTCAAAAGCTGGGAGGAGGGAGAGAAACAAAGGGTCTGTGTCTGTCTGTATGCTGGTCTTTGCCAGGGATAGACCAGGAATGGAGTCTTAGAACTTTTAGTAAGTAATCTAGCTAGGTATGTGTTAGATTATGATTTCTTTAAATGGCTGAGAAAAGAATTGTGCTGAATAGAATAACTATTTCTGTCTGTGTATCTTTTTTGTAACTTAAGGTTTTGCCTAGAGGGGTTCTCTATGTTTTTGAATCTAATTACCCTGTAAGATATCTACCATCCTGATTTTACAGGGGGGATTTCTTTATTTCTATTTACTTCTATTTTCTATTAAAAGTCTTCTTGTAAAAAAACTGAATGCTTTTTCATTGTTCTCAGATCCAAGGGTTTGGGTCTGTGGTCACCTATGCAAATTGGTGAGGCTTTTTATCTAACATTTCCCAGGAAAGGGGGGGTGCAAGTGTTGGGAAGATTGTTCATTGTTCTTAAGATCCAAGGGTCTGGGTCTGTAGTCACCTAGGCAAATTGGTGAGGCTTTTTACCAAACCTTGTCCAGGAAGTGGGGTGCAAGGTTTTGGGAAGTATTTTGGGGGGAAGTACGCGTCCAAACAGCTCTTCCCCAGTAACCAGTATTAGTTTGGTGGTGGTAGTGGCCAGTCCAAGGACAACGGGGGAAATATTTTGTACCTTGGGGAAGTTTTTGACCTAAGCTGGTAAAGATAAGCTTAGGAGGTTTTTCATGCAGGTCCCCACATCTGTACCCTAGAGTTCAGAGTGGGGGAGGAACCTTGACACCTTTGTTTGCTGTCTTTTAACCAGTGAGAGGATCTTCCCTCTTATCCCATGACTGCTTAGTTTGCTTAAGACCTTTGGTGAGGGACCTTTCTGAAGGGACCTGTTCGTTTGGCAGGTTTCCTGTTTCTGATGTAGTGAACATTTTTTTTGTTGTTAGTTTTTGAGTCAGCTACTAGGTGCTCTTCCAATTATTTTTTGCTTGCCTAATTATGTTTTTATACTTGACTTGCCAGAATTTATGCTCCTTTCTATTGTCTATTAGAAAATGTTAAACAGAAAAAGTTCTCTTAAAGAATTTATTTAAAAGGAGAGTTTCTGGAATAACTAGGGTAAAGCAAACCTGCGAGTATATTAATCTCCACAGTGAATTTTCCATAATAAATACATACAAACTGATAGCAAGCAGTTTTATTTCTTGGTAATTCATGATTTAACAATGAATTTAAAAATTAACACAATTTTTCCCATCATTTTGGCTCTTTGAAGGCCAAACCCTCCTCCCTGTTTTAGTGTAGTATAAGTATAAAATTAAAGTTAGTTTGTTTCATTAAGAAAATATATATATGTTGTAAAGAAAGGCCCTGACTAACAAGTAGAAGGAAAACCTTGAAAATAATAAGGACAGAAGGAATAAAGTCGGGAGGATGTCTGGTTCAAAGACTAACTAACAAGGTAAGGGGAAGTTTCTAAAATGAAGGCCTCTGGCCAATAGGGGTGACTACAGATGGTTGTAAATTAAAGAGAATCTGTCTTAAAATGAGCCAACACAGCCATTCTCCAACCCACACATTAGTGTTAAAGCCTCTGTGAACCCAGATAAAATTGGGCAGCAAGGAGGAGAGGAAAGGCCTTAGGAAGAAAGGAGGTTGTAAATCTTATCTAGATTAAGACTGGAAATAAGGGTGAACTGTCTCCAATTGGTTTTAGAGTAGCAGTCGTGTTAGTCTGTATCCGTAAAATGAAAAGGAGTACTTGTGGCACCTTACCTGAAGTCAGTAATTGGCAGTGACGTCACTAGTTTGTTAAAGGGTATAAAAAGTAAACCCTGAAAGGGTTCATTGCTAGTAGTTGCCTGACCATGCTGGAGTCAACCAATATGGGTCTAGCACTCCTGGGTTTAGCCCATTAGTAAGTATCTTGATCAAATGCTATTAAATGTTTTGTTACTGCTTGGATGTAGTAAATTGCTTATTGTTTGGTCTTTTTAAGCATTTTTGCTTTTTAAGAGCAACTGCATAAAGTACCATTTGGCTTTGGATTGAATAAAGAAATGTATGGCTAAATTGGTGTTTAGAATTATTAATGGGAAAATCACCAATGCCTAGTGATATTAAAGGAAGCTGAGAAGCTGGTTATGACGAGTCTTCCTTAAAATTACTCCTAATACCAGAGCACAGCACCAGTACCCCCTCAAAATCTGCTGCTGGAGTGGGAGCAGGCTGCCAGCAGTCTTTGGGCATAATCTGATTCTACAACAAGGAGAAAGATGCTGGTCACTAGTGGACTCCTTCAGGTTTCTTCAGCAGCAGAGCTGTCATAAATATAAAGGGAAGGGTAAACCCCTTTGAAATCCCTCCTGGCCAGGGGAAAGCTCCTCTCACCTGTAAAGGGTTAAGAAGCTAAAGGTAACCTCGCTGGCACCTGACCAAAATGACCAATGAGGGGACAAGATACTTTCAAAAGCTGGGAGGAGGGAGAGAAACAAAGGGTCTGTGGCTGTCTGTATGCTGTGCTTGGCCAGGGATAGACCAGGAATGGAGTCTTAGAACTTTTAGTAAGTAATCTAGCTAGGTATGTGTTAGATTATGATTTCTTTAAATGGCTGAGAAAAGAATTGTGCTGAATAGAATAACTATTTCTGTCTGTGTATCTTTTTTGTAGCTTAAGGTTTTGCCTAGAGGGGTTCTCTATGTTTTTGAATCTAATTACCCTGTAAGATATCTACCATCCTGATTTTACAGGGGGGATTTCTTCATTTCTATTTACTTCTATTTTCTATTAAAAGTCTTCTTGTAAAAAACTGAATGTTTTTTCATTGTTCTCAGATCCAAGGGTTTGGGTCTGTGGTCACCTATGCAAATTGGTGAGGCTTTTTATCCAACATTTCCCAGGAAAGGGGGGGGTGCAAGTGTTGGGAGGATTGTTCATTGTTCTTAAGATCCAAGGGTCTGGGTCTGTAGTCACCTAGGCAAATTGGTGAGGCTTTTTACCAAACCTTGTCCAGGAAGTGGGGTGCAGGGTTTTGGGAAGTATTTTGGGGGGAAAGACGCGTCCAAACAGCTCTTCCCCAGTAACCAGTATTAGTTTGGTGGTGGTAGCGGCCATTCCAAGGACAACGGGTGGAATACTTTGTACCTTGGGGAAGTTTTGACCTAAGCTGGTAAAGATAAGCTTAGGAGGTTTTTCATGCAGGTCCCCACATCTGTACCCTAGAGTTCAGAGTGGGGGAGGAACCTTGACAAGAGCCTACTGGTATAAAACCCCTCAAGGATTGTGCTGTTCACGGGATTTGGCATAGATTTTTATTCTGAGCTCTTGCAGTTCTTATCTGTTGCTCACCGTTCTGTACCTTTTTGTTTCATGCTTCAAGGCAGCAATATCTCCCAGAACTAATTCAGTATCTTTTTAAGGTTCTGAGCCTAACTGGGCACAGCTGATCTGATTACTCCCTAGCTGGGAGTTCCTCCCTGAGCTGACTTTTAAAACTTCTGCTTGGCTATGACCCAAAGAGCCCCATGCCACTTATACAGCCTTTTTCTGTATAGCCTCCTGCACATCCTCTGTTCCTGAAGACTCTGAGGTTCTGTTTAATTTGCAAGCCTCCATCTCTGTCAGACTATGACATAGTTTCTCTTGGTTCCACATGCCTTTTTTTCTGCTCGATTCTCAGGAGTGTAATTCTTCTTTTCCCTGCCACTACATTTTATTTTTAAAACAATACAAGGGGTCATTCCCTTACTGATCACCTGCAGCAAGCACTGTTCTTTAATGCAGGAGCTGAGAAAAATCAGTTCACCATCACCCCATTGTAACTGTTTCATGCCTTCTCTCTGTAAAGAACTATTTTTTTCCCCCTTCCCCAACTCTGGTCCTCCTGCAACAAAAAAACAAGCCCCCTACCTCTTTTAAATGAGGGGAAAATTTCTATTCATTCTTTGTAGTGTGCAGTCTGTAACATGCTGTTGATTAGTCCTGATTCCATCCAGAAGAGAACACTGTTATCGTATTTTTATTTTATTAAAACTTCATAAACCATTTTAAAACTGAAACAAAAATAATTTTTAAAGTATCATAGGTTCCCTCTTTATCAACACAAACCATCCCATTCTTTCCCATCACTGGCTTCTGTCATGTTTGAATATAACAATAGTGACACCAGTTCCAGAAAGTTTTGATCTTTGCTATGAGAATCTGGTAAATTGCCATCCTTGCCTACCTGCTTCCTTGTTTTTTTTATGGATGGTGACTGAGGAGAATGGGTGGTGGTCAACTCCAGAAGCATCTCTCACCAGCAACTTGTGTGATAATTTCCAGTGTGGCTCCTTTGCTCAAGGTTACACTGATCTGGGGACTTGTTTCATTATTATTATTGCTAGGTTGATTGACACTTTTAATCATGAATTCCTGTTATAGTGAATGAGCATCTGTATTTCCTTGGTACAGCACTTACTTAGTTTTATTTTTTTTTAATTTAAGTACAGTGACTCAAAGTATATTATGGAACATAAAGACCAGAGGCTGTGTAACACAGAAAATAGTGGCCATAAAGCAATCAAACATAAATAACTCCTCTCACACCAGCCCTCAGAAGGGCACATCTATCAATGTTCTGACTTGTTACAATATACAAAGGATGGGTGCCAAGTGTTCTTAAATTCAGCAAGCTTATTATGAAGTCTTGCTCCAAGGAAGTAATGTCACACTCCTGTCAAGTTCAGTAATATGAAAACCTTTCCAAAATTTCATCATCTATGTCTAGCAGCATAGAACAAATGTCTTTTAATTGATCCCATATATCTCTTAGCCCAAAGCCCAACAGTCACCTAGGCAGCTCCAAAAGAGTGACAAGTTAGGATTCACAGAATGTTGGAATGCTTTCTGTAGTGAGGAGGACTGTTGGGTATGATCTGGTTTAGAGTGGTGTTTAATATAAAGGAATGAAATCTTGCCCAGAATAGCACAGGCAGGGGGTAAACGATGCTGTCTAGCACATCCTCAGCAAACAGACTTCAACCAACTATGGCAGAAGGAATAAACCATAATTGCCCCCTCACCTGGCAAGGTCATGTGACGAGTAAAGAATCTCCCCCCCCCCCCCAGTTGTTTTTCTAACATTAAACAAGGAACTTTTAGTCTAAAGAAACTATGCTCTCCCTCTTCTAACAAGTAATTACCTGTTATGTACTTATTGCTGAGAAGATGGCAGTTTCTGTCTCTCTCTCCCTTTGATTCACTGTTGAGCTTTTGTTTAGAACATTTTATTTTCTGCCTGCCACTTGGTTTTCTGCTATAGTTTTAGGGAAGTAGAACACCTATCCACCTATGGTTGGTGCTGGAATTAGAGCTGCTGGGATTTTATTTCCCATTCCTCTTTCTAGGGAGGGAACAGGTGGGTGGGATCTTCACATCTCTCCCAGCCCTGGAAGGAGCTCATGAGCAGGGGATCTTCTCTTTCATTCCATAGCCCTATAGAGGGATCTGTGGCAGATAGAAGCAGATGGGATTGCTTGCAGGAGAAGATTGTTGAGTTAGAACAGGGAATGCTGTTGGCTCGACCTTCACCTCACCCATATTGGGTGAGAGATTGGTAATACCAGTGATGTTGGATCATATTAAAGAAGTTCTGTATTAAAATCACAAATGAGTTTGATTCCCCATAGTTTAAATTCCAGGGTATTACTAATTAAGAGGGAGGTCTCTTGGTTTTTGGCTGCTAATTGTGTTAGTACATCCTAAGACAGAGTCTGTTCTCAAAGCAATACTTTGTAACAACTACTACTCACACACAGAGAGACTCAAAGCGTTACTTTGTAATAACAGAAACAGCACAAAGAGGCTCCCCGCCCTTTTGTTGTATTTATCTCGCTTTGTTTGTTGTACCAATAAAATAAAAACCAGCAGGATCTTATTAAAGGGAAAAAGGCAAAATACCACATTTATTGTGAATACAGAAAGAATCCTAGTAAGCAGTTAGTTATAGTTATAACATTCCATTCAATCTCATATTTATTCACACATTCATTCATACACACACACACACGCACAGGTTCTGCAAGGTTGTTATCATAGTTACCAGCCTTAGAGTTGCTCATGCCAAGCCACTGGCAAGGTGGCCTGGACATGAGGAGGGAGCAGGGCCTTGTCAGATGCTCATCTGATGCTCCTGGAAGTTGGTTTGCAGAATCAGACCCCCAAAGTTCTCATTTTTTAGAGTCTATTTTTATAGGAATTTCTTCCTATGCCAGTCTATGGGAATTGCTGCTTCATGCTGTTGCTGAATCAATCAGCAGATAGCACATTCCTGACGGCTCCAAGATGTTATCTTGTTCTTTGGTTCTCCCATTCTTGAGGCTGTTGGGTGGATTCCAGTCCGCCCTCCGGGGGCGGGGGGGGGGGGTCCTCTGGTTATTTCCACTTGACGCCTTCTTCAGCCGATGGACACTGGATTCTTAGGCTGGCACCTCCCTGATCATTCAGTTATTATCCACACCAAGCATCCATCCACATACATCCTCTATCTCTATTTTAATCACAATTGTTAATACAACAAAAGGGTGGGGAGTCTCTGGGTGCTATTTCTGTTGTTAGAGTATTGCTTTGAGTCTCTCTCTCTGTGAATTGCTTTGAGAATAGACTCTGTCTTAGAATGTACTAACACAATTAGCAGCTTGCAAGTTTCACACATACAGGGAGAGAAACAGTACCAAAAACCAAGAGACCTCTTAATTAGTAATACCCTGGAATTTAAACTCTGGGGAATCAAACTCATTTGTGATTTTAATACAGAACTTCTTTAATATGATCCAACATGTTAACAATTGTGATTAAAATAGAGATAGAGGATGTATGTGGATGGATGCTTGGTGTGGATAATAACTGAATGATCAGGGAGGTGCCAGCCTAAGAATCCAGTGTCCATCGGCTGAAGAAGGCGTCAAGTGGAAACAACCAGAGGACCCCCGGAGGGCAGACTGGAATCCAACAGCCTCAAGGATGGGAGAACCGAAGAACAAGATAACATCTGGCAGCACGGAGCCATCAGGAATGTGCCATCTGCTGATTGATTCAGGAACAGCATGATGAAGCAATTCCCACAGACTGGCATAGGAAGAAATTCCTATAAAAATGGACTCTAGAAAGTGAGAACTTTGGGGTCTGATTCTGCAAACCAACTTCCAGGAGCATCAGATGAGCATCTGACAAGGTCCTGCTCCCTCCTTGTGTCCAGGCCGCCTGGCCAGTGGCTTGGCACAAGCAACTCTAAGGCTGGTAACTATGATAACAACCTTGCAGAACCTGTGTGTGTATGAATGAATGAATGTGTGAATAAATATGAAATTGAATGGAATGTTATAGCTATAACTAACTGCTTACTATGATTCTGTCTGTATTCACAATAAATGTGGGATTTTGCCTTTTCCCCTTTAATAAGATCCTGCTGGTTTTTATTTTATTGGTACAACAGTGACAGTGTCCAATATTTCAAAAACATGTCAGGCACCAAAAATATCATGAAGCTGGCTTAAAAAGTCTGAGAAGAAAGACATAATTTATTTGTATCGTCTTATTTGCTTTCTGGATTTTGAGTCTTTAGGAATCACCTTTTAAATCATTTATCTGAAATCATGAAGATTAGAAATGTACTTGTTTAAAATTAAAGTTGATCTGTAAGAATATGATTCCAGGAGCTAGCACATTAGAAGAAACACTAAATATCATGAGCCTTGCAATAAAATTATAAGGGATGCCAGCATTGAGTCAGAAAGGAGCAGCAAGGAATCCAAATAAGAAGGAACAGCAACTGGGAAGGGTCATGTCCCTGAGTGACCTGCTTCTCCTCTACAGCAGCAGCCCCTGCTGCAAAGGTCTTCTTGTAGCTAACTAATACCAGATTGGGAGAGGGGACTAGACCAGAAGTGTAGCAGCAGGAAGCAGACCGTTTACCAGGCAAATATCCAGCTGGCCTGGTGGCTCAGTCGGGACCTGTGGGTATCATTTTAACAGGGCAGGGCAATGTGCTGTGGAAGACACTTTTTGCCAATTCTCTGAACAGGAGTAAAAGCACAGCCCAGGCTAGTGTGTGCTGCTAATGGCAGGATTGGCACTAACCAGCTGGGGTACAAAAGATACCACATTCCCCTGGGGACATGGGCCACCATGGTGCATTAACTGGCAAGTTAGCCAGGCCCACCTCTTGTGGTCACTTTCTCTTGGATACTATGATAGGGTCCTACCCTACTACTTACATGGGAGGAAGATGCACCTTATGCCCTCTATCCCACATGCCCAACAGAAGTAAAGAAGGCAGTTTTAGCCCCTATAATAATATATAAATAATACTCTATTTACAGATCTATTCCTTTGTGCCAGGTAAAATGTATACTTGCTAGTCTTTGGAAAGAGAAATACTCTTATAAACCCATTATCTGTGTTATCAGAGACTCTGAGGTATATACTGTTCTGGGAGAACGTTTTGCAGCCATCTAATCACACCGAAGTTACCTGGAATGGAATTGGGCCCATGATGTTCAATATTTTCAGTGGGTTTAACATTAAAATACCTAGTTATCATTCACAGTTTCCCACCTCAAAAAAAAAAAAAAGAGAGCTAAAAAGCTACTAAATTGGTGTATTCAGAGATGTCACTTATTTGTATTTTAAAAAGATCACTAAAATATTTTTAAATATTAAATATTTTTAAAACTCTCATAATAACTCATGATTCATCACTTCAACAGACTGATTTCAGTGATTTAACTGTTACAAAATGCATTGAAACATTTGATACCCTTCATTCCTGAGGTTAGCATTATAGTTTTATTCAGGGTGTGAACTTTTAATTACTATCTTGTACAACCATTCTCCCCAATTACCTAAAAAAGGATGCTCAGATAGAAACAAAACTCATATAAAGGATATCTTTTATGAGAAAATGAAATTTACTGGGTGTATTGTGCCACTAACTACTGTGAATTCTGCTTAAAAACTAATGATATGACAGAGAGGTGTGTTTTGAACTTAAAAAGACAAATAAAAGGACCTGAATACAGCAATATCTAAAACCTCCATACTCCTGGATTATCTCAGTTCAGTCATTTAACCCTTGTTACTTTTAGTTCATTAATAAAGCAAGGACAGGAAAAGATCTGAAGCCTTCCTAGTGCAGAAAAGGTGACAAATAATATGCAAGAGAAATGCAGTAAAACAGCAGTAATAACCACTAGGGTGTGCTATAGTTCTAAAATTGAAGCCAGTCTATGTACAAGGGGTGAATACTGAGAAATTCTCAAGTGTAGTGTAAACATAATACACTAGTAGTCTCTTTTAGAGACCTCAGAAAAGAAGTACAGAATACAGATTTTCATAAGGAACGGGAATAGAGGATTTGACTGCTGAGAAAATCTTTTAGTTTTACAGATATGTATAGCAGTTATGCATTAAAATGGGATTTTTATTAAAGGATGGTCACTGCTGTAATGACATTAATTCAATGTTAATCCTATTATATACCCTAAATTACATGTGAATATACATACATACAGTAAATATATCAGATTACATTATGCTAGGAAAATATATTGATTCCTCCATTGGAAACCAAATGTATGTGTACAAAACAGAGGCAAAAATTTGGATAACATACATATGTAAATCAGCACAAATATGTATAATGCAGAGAACTCAATTTGCGTTCTGTGTTCAAAATTTTCAGGTGACATAATAGAAACTTTGTTGTGTGGGTCTTCTCTGGTTTGCGCCAAATGTAAGACTATTTATTAAACAATGGTTTTGTAAATGATATTCATAAGCATTATTTCTCTTTTTATGATGGGTTTACATTGACTTACTGGCTATGAAATACTTCATGTGTTTTTAATGAAAATGTTGGAACCATTTGTGATGATGGAAGTATTGTTTTTAGAATTAGCCCATTTGTGTTGTTTTTGGTACATTCATCTCTAGAATGTTTGTTTAAAATGCTAGAGTTCTTCAGTGTTAATTTTAGATGCTGTCGCTGTGGACAACACATTTTTAAGCAGTATAGATAGAGAAAGAAGATACAAAGGGACACAAAAAATACAAGTAAAATATTTATTCTCTCCTGTATGAAATATTTTAACAGGTTTTAAAAATAAGACACCTTCTCATTACAAAACCAGTGGAATTATTTTCTAGTTTATTCTATCCCTGATCTTCAGTGCTGATTTCCAATCTTCTATCTTTAGACTTGTTTTAAATAAGCAACTTTAATAAAACAACGGCACAAAAGAAAAAGGATTTAAGGATCTATCATGGCTCTACAAGCCACGGCAATGCTGTGAACAGGCTGGAAAGACCTTTGAACCAGCATCAGTTCCCGGAGACATTCAGCTTGTGGAAAATCTTGGGATATGCAATGCCTCTGATGGCATGGGGGAGAATATGCTACTTCATTCCCTTTCTGGACTTTCGCTTAGTGTTGTAAGTTATACAGCAAAAGCATAAAGCGTGGCAAAACCCTGTCAGTGGTGTTCTGCATTACTCTAATATATTGCAGAGGGCAGAATGGGCAAAATTACCTAGTAGGTCTTTTCTGTCTTTAATTTCTGTGTTTCTCTGACTGCTGTTACTTTCACAACTCCCTTAAAAATGTTAAAATAGAGTACTTCCAGTCACCCTCCCTATCACCACCCAAAAAGGTACAGCTTATTAAAGATAAAGGTCTTGATCCTTCCCTTTGAAATCAATAGCAAAACTTCCTTTTAATTCAATGGAAGTGGAGTGTTAAAGAAAGAAGAAACTGTATATCTGTGGGGAAGGCATACCATTTTGTACCTAGTTCTTGAGGCTCCTACATTTCTGCCAAATCTATGCAGCTCTCTTCACTTTAAAACAAATCAATTAAAAGGAATCACTTTGTGAATTTTAACCTGAATCCTTCCCAGATGTGTCTGTAAAGTGGCTCAAAGAGCTGCTGAAAAGAGGACAAGAAAAGTAAAAAGGCTTTTGTTTTCAGAATATGTGCACGATTCTTCTTTTATCCTCACATAGATTTATTTAGCTAAAGATACTGTAACAGCTTATGCATGTGATTAGATTTAATCATTCATTATGGAATAAAATTATAAAGACAAATGCTCACTTTCTTTATAAACAGGAGGATAGAAAAACCCAAAGACATATGAGGATGACAATAGACTCTGATCCCAGCAAACATATAGTATAAGCAATCGTGACTGGAAGACATTCTTGCTAAATACATTTCAAATGAATAGCTGTTACTGGAAAAAAGTTTTAGTAACCATGAAAACAAATAAAAATAAAATCCTCCTTTTTGAAGTAGCAACACTGATTAAATATAGTAATACTTGTGGGTTTGTGGGAGCCTGTAGCAAATTGTTAGCTTTTGTGCTGCAGTGTAAAGAAATCTATGAAACAGATTGAAACCCCTGAACTGGGCCCCTGAAAAGGAAAACTTCAATATTTTAAACTGACTTTTTGGGCCTCCTGAGTCTTTCTGGCACATCATTCTCAGATCCTTATGGACTGGGACTCTGCCAAACAGTTCTTTTCCCACAAAACTCTAGTAAACTTTGAGTGCTGGACAACAGGGTAGTACGTTTCCCAAAGAGAAATATATTGTTTTAAAATACCTAAATTACAGGAATTAGCCTTCAAATGAACCCAAGGATCTTTTCCTCTGTTTTTGTATAAATACAAGAAATTAAATATCTGTGTCTTGTACTGGTTCAGTATTTTTCTTGCTCATGCTGAAGAATTTTTTTTTGCATTGATTTACATTGTATCAGCAATGTGTTCATCTGTCCATCCTGTTTGATAAAACAGACACATTTATTTTAATCAAAAACATGGTTTGATTTTATCAAGTATTAAAAGTCTTTCTGACACCACATTAAAGTGCTGTGTAACTACAAATATTTCAACTCATCTTCAAACAAAAGAGGAAACGTTATAAATATTATGGGCCAAATTCTGCTCTCGGTTACCAAGGCTAGTTCAAGCAAGTCTCAGACTCCTTGTATTTAGCTGGGCCACTTGCTATGGGTCTTAAGATTTATGACTAGATTTTCAAAAGTGATCAGTACCCAGTAACCTTCCTTGAGAATGATGGGTGATCAGCATGTCTGAAAAGCATGCTATTTATGTGTAATTTCATTTGCACCCCCACACTTGCTTCAAATGTATATGCCAGCTGAAGGAGGGAGCTGTTCAAGCCCACAATGGAGTGGCAGGGAATGTGGCGTGTATGTGTAACAGTGGATGGAAATTTCCTTTTAAATAGATTGAGGGAAGTTGCTGTGATGTGCTCCCAGCCAGCTACAACAAAGGGGCAATTTAACTTCTCAGTCAATGTGCCACAGCTTGTATTCCACACCCCACAGAATTGGGGAAGGAATATTGAACATTAACATTTCAACTTGTCCCTTGTGCTTTCATACCCTTGTGACCCAGGAGCCAACTGCTGTGATGGGTTTGACAGCATTGTCTGAACCAGCACTGTCAGTTCCCTGAGTACAGTCCCTACTGATTTCACTGGAAGTTGTTCACCTGTAAGTGAGAACGGAATTTGGCCTTTTGGCATTTGTAGTAGTGAATGTCACCGCTAAAAAGCTAAATTCAGCTCTGAGATATACCAGTGCAGTATCTGAAAGGAGAAATTGGCTCAAATTCTAAGAGTCTGATTCTACACTACTTTACTCAGGCAAAGCTTCCATTGAGTCTGATTCTCTGAAATCGAAGTATAAAATTGCATTTAAATCAAATGTAGTGAGAGTTAAGAGTGCATGACTGGCCTAAAGATTACACACTTCCATTGTAAAGTGCTGTTTCATTTGTTCATACTTTTCTGAGAAATTATGCTTTGCAGTCAAAACTTTCTATATTTCTTTCAGCCCACAGATGATTTTTTTTGAGAAAGTTTGAGGAAAACCGTTCAGCTGTAGCTGCCGTTATTGTCAAAGGATAAAATGTACTCCTTCAGCTTTAAAAAATGAAGACATTTTTGCTTGCCAATACTACAAAAACAAACAAACAAAAACCCAATCTTGAACACAATTCACATTTGATATTCCTCAGTGAGAAGTTGTACCTTTGTAGTTTTGAAGAAAAAATACAAATTTTTAAATTAATTCTTTTGTGTGCATGAGTATTAGCCAACTCTAAAAACAGTTGAGTCTGTGTGCTGCACAGCAGTCAGATTGAGCTGGAATGTGGTGGTGAACAGGACCAGATCTTTAATATCAAGTTTGAAGAATCTATCTTTCACTTAGAAAAAAATGAGATGATAGCCACAGTGGTTGTGAAGAAATCCTTCCATATGTAAACTGAATGTGACACGATGCTGTAATATCTGAGTCCGCAGGGAGCCAGAAAGCTCAGGTCCTAGAGGTGTGAAATGTCCCCTTTAGCTGGACGTGTTAATTCTGAAGCCTAATTAAGACAATTTAAATAGGGATTATACACACAAATGATTTTAAAAGAACATTATTAAAGCTGCAAAGTCAGACACTCACAAGTTAGTCAATACTAATATTAAGGTTGCCTATATAGCCTTAATTTGCTTTTGTGTGTGTTTGCATTACTATAAATCTTTAATTACATGATCGTCTACTGTTTTTTCCATATGACCGCTGCATCATTCAGTGATGGGCAGTGTTAATTTAATGAATAGTTATTCAATATTTTGTTTTCTCGTACAATGTGTGGCCTCATGTCTTATTTACGGTACATTATTTGAAACCTGTTCTGAAGACAGAATTATTAATTTTCTTTTTTATGGCAGTCATCAATATGGTATCGGAGTGCTTCACTACCATTGATTAGTTTATCTTCTCCACACTCCTGTGAGATGAATGTATCATATTATCCCAAGTTTGCAGATGGGAAGCAAAGGAACACTGATTAAGGTAAAATTATCCACTAATTTGGGTGTCCTGTGTGAGACCATTAGGCCTGGATTTTAAGAGTATTTAGCATTATATAACACTTACATGTTCAAAGCACAGCTTCCATTGACTTCAACTGTACTTCTTCAAATCAAACGCTGGGATCTCAAGTCAGGCACCCAGAAACAGAGGAACAAACAATTAGTGACCAGGCATCACATAGGAACTCTAGGAGAGAGGCAGGGATCGACTCCACTTCTTCAAGGCAGCATTCAATTGCCTTATCCATGAGACCCTCCTTTCTCTTCCAGTAATCTCATGCCTCTTTCACTACACACCTTCCAACTTCTGGAACAAAGGAAACCAGGGTCCTGCACACAACAGCCTCCTTTACTACACAACCATGAGTCATCCCCAGAGCAGGTACATCCTGGGCACTGAATGAGGCAAGGGTCCTGAGGAAATAAGAGTATGTGACCATGTAATTAAGTATCATAATACATACACACAAGGGGGCCAAATGAAAGTTACATAGGCAACCTTAATTGTAGCATTTCCTAACTTTTGAGTGCTTGACTTTGCAACCTTAATATTATTCTTTTAACATAGTGTCATGTGTCTAGTAATTTCATAGCAATTTTTAAAAAGCAACCTGAAAAACTAAAATTCTATCCTGTGGCAGCTTAGTGACACCCCATGCAGTGTTGGAGCCTTTAGATATACTGTACAGACCTCTGCCACTTGAGCTAATGGAGTAATTGATCATAGTAGTAGGTTGTCAGCCTCTATATGGACCAGTGCTAAGGTGGCTGACATATGAACTTTGCAAGTAGGTTTCACAGATATTTGCTGACAGCAGCAGAATGGCAAGACTGAGAAATCTTAGGTTCTGTTTCAGGCTCTAGTGGGCCCAGACTCTTTTGCCTGTTTCTCTAAAGCTTGAGCCCTTCTACCTTATCCCTGCCTCAGTCCTTTCTCTTCCCCGTCCCTGGCTCCTTGTTCCAGTCTGATTCAGGTCACCTAGCCAGTCCCAGTTTCCACTTCTCAGGCTCT
This sequence comes from Eretmochelys imbricata, assembly GCF_965152235.1. Classification (NCBI taxonomy): domain Eukaryota; kingdom Metazoa; phylum Chordata; order Testudines; family Cheloniidae; genus Eretmochelys; species Eretmochelys imbricata. The sequence continues at coordinate 59,104,105 of NC_135575.1, read as the reverse complement.
TCATCCCACTCCCAGTGCATTTTTACTGATTAATATGTACAAAAATATTATCTGTGTAGCACCCTCCCATCTGGATCAGTTCAACAGGTCTTGCATTCAAGCCCAGAGCTAGAGCCACCGGGCAAAAAAAGATTGCTACATTATTGAAGATCCTGTCCCTTGAATGAGAGGCTAAACCCAGATTTCATCATCCTGTTTTGTATTTGTCGAGGTGGACGTCAAAGATGCTGCTGCTCTGTTTACAGTTACTGGAGGATGATAGTTTTCAGGCCAAAATTCCTTAGTAATTAATATATCAAAGAATATTTGGAGTCAGTCATTGTAACTGTTGAGGATTTGACATCTGAAACCACTTGTTAACTTGCTGGCTGATGCAAATACATTAAACACCCTTATTCTCCTTTTCAAAAAATTTAATGGAAAGAATTACCAATTATTCATTATGGTCATCATAACCATAGTTATACTTACAGGCAAATACCAGTGTAAAGTCTGCAGGTATTTTCTTTTGGGCCTTTTAAGATTACTTTCTTGACTTCTTCCTTGTGACTGTGATAGAAAACAGAACCACAGACTGTAATGGTGTCAGCATTACTGCAGCCACAAAACAGAAATCTGGCCCCTCGTGGCAGGAGTGCCTGGGGGCCATGAGTTGGAGGCAGCATGTAATTCCTGAGGAATAATAAGTGAAAGAGCTGAAAGATAGACAGTGCGAATCATAGGAGCTGGTTCAAAATACCCAGCATCCCTAGGAGTGAACTTGAAATATCCTGTGAACATGTAACTAAAAATTGCATAAAACTGTATGTCTAGCTACTTATATGGCTCTCCATCACTGTAGTATCAGAGCATCTCACAAACATTAATTTATCACCATTTTACTGATGGGGAAGAGAAGCAGAGAAAAATTAAGGCCAATTCTGTGCCCCTTTACAGTGGATTCACTGCTGCAAAGATGCTGCAAAGTCAGTTTAATCAGTTCTTGGGGAATTCTTCCCGCCTGGGGTATGCCAGGACTGCTTTACATTCCAGCTAATCTGGGACAGTGGAGCGATCCATAAGTGTCTCTTCAAAGACTCCCATGGACTGCTCTAACTTAGGGCCAGAATCCTTGAGCTGCTGTAGTAACCTTTAAGTGGTGCAGCACAGAATCAGGACCTAAATGTGTTACCAAATGTCACATAGAATTCTGTGGCAGAGCCAGCAATTGAATCCAGGTTTCAGAGTAGCAGCCGTGTTAGTCTGTATTCGCAAAAAGAAAAGGAGTACTTGTGGCACCTTAGAGACTAACCAATTTATCTAAGGTGCCACAAGTACTCCTTTTCTTTTTTCAATTGAATCCAGTTCTCCTGAACCTTAGCCCAAGGCTGTAACCACAAGACTAGCTATATTCAGTTTAAGAGCTGAGTCACATAACTGATTGGTGGGCTCATAAAGAGACTAAAAAATCCCTGTCAATCATATAGGAAAGGAAGAATGAATGTATCATCTAGAATTCAGTGGAGTTAAAGGCTGGGTATCAAGTATCAGGGGTAGCCGTGTTAGTCTGTATCCACAAAAACAACAAGGAGTCCAATGGCACCTTAAAGACTAACATTTATTTGGGCATAAGCTTTCGTGGGTAAAAAACCACTTCTTCAGATGCATGGAGTGAAAAGGCTGGGTAGTGAAGTCTGAAGAGTGGGTTACATATATTCTCTTGCAAAGATCTGGTTTTTCAGAGGAAATGTCACGCTCTCATTAAAATATGCTGATCCAGCAACTTCTTGCTCAGGACATCTAACAGGAAAGGCTTTTATTATATTTTTGTCTTATTTCTTAATTCTGTTGGTTTTGGCATCGCCCAGTAACCCTCTAAGCAACAGTGCCTTCTGCAATACCAGGCTGACAGCTAAAGATGTTGAATGCAGATGAACATAAGTGTACAGCTGTTACATCAGCTTTAAATAAACCAGATATGGGTGGGTGAGAGTGTTAGGCTGAAACGCTTGCTGTTCTTACCTTGCAGATGATCCATTAAGTAACCTACAGAAGTAAAGGTTTGATACTCCTATTTGCTCCTATTGAATTGAAGTCAACGGACCAAGTTCCATCTACTTCAGTAGAGCAGGAGCAGGCCTGAACTGCATAATATACAAATATTTTTTTAAAAAACACTGATTTTTTTTCTTGACGGGATGAGGAAGAGAGAAAATGGTTAGTTAGGAGTAAATATAATTTAACTCTTGAAGGTACAGTATAATAATACTTTCATATTATTCAACAGATTACAGTTACCAGCATCACTGCAACAGTTCTGTTAGCAGGGGGAGTCCTGGATATTTCATATCTATTGTGTAAACTTAATCTAGATGAGGATAAAGTTAATCCATTCTATCTGCTACCCAAGATCCATAAACCTGGAAATCCTGGACGCCCCATCATCTCAGGCATTGGCACCCTGACAGCAGGATTGTCCGGCTATGTAGGCTTCCTCTTCAGGCACTATGCTACCAGCACTCTGAGCTATCTTCGAGACACCACTGACTTCCTGAGGAAACTACAATCCATTGGTGATCTTCCAGAAAACACCATCCTGGCCACTATGGATGTAGAAGCCCTCTACACCAACATCCCACACAGATGTACTATAAGCCGTCAGGAACAGTATCCCCGATAATGTCATGGCAAACCTCGTGGCTGAACTTTGTGACTTTGTCCTGACCCATAACTATTTCACATTGGGGGACAATGTACACCTTCAAGTCAGTGGCACTGCTATGGGTACCCGCGTGGCCCCACAGTACGCCAACATTTTTATGGCTGACTTAGAACAACACTTCCTCAGCTCTCGTCCCCTAATGCCCCTACTCTACTTGCGCTACATTGATGACATCTTCATCATCTGGACCCATGGAAAAGAAGCCCTTGAGGAATTCCACCACGATTTCAACAATTTCCATCCCACCATCAATCTCAGCCTGGACCAGTCCACACAAGAGATCCACTTCCTGGACACTACAGTGCTAATAAGTGATGGTCACATAAACACCACCCTATACTGGAAACCTACTGACCACTATACTTACCTACATGCCTCTAGCTTCCATCCAGACCACACCACACAATCCATTGTCTACCGCCAAGCTCTAAGATACAACTGCATTTGCTCCAACCCCTCAGACGAACACCTACAAGATCTCTATCAAGTGTTCTTACAACTACAGTACCCACCTGCTGAAGTGAAGAAACAGATTGACAGAGCTAGAAGAGTACCCAGAAGTCAACTACTAAAGGACAGGCCCAACGAAGAAAGTAACAGAATGCCACTAGCCGTCACCTTCAGACCCCAACTAAAACCTCTCCAGAGCATCATCAAGGATCTACAACCTATCCTGAAGGACGATCCCTCACTCTTACAGATCTTGGGAGACAGGCCAGTCCTCTCTTACAGACAGCCCCCCAACCTGAAGCAAATACTCACCAGCAACCACACAACAAAAACACTAACCCAGGAACCTATCCTTGCAACACAGCCTGTTGCCAACTGTGTCCACATATCTATTCAGGGGACACCATCATAGGGCCTAATCACATCAGCCACACTATCAGAGGCTCCTTCAGCTGCACATCTACCAATGTGATATATGCTATCATGTGCCAGCAATGGCCCTCTGCCATGTACATTGACCAAACCGGACAGTCTCTATGTAAAAGAATAAATGGACACAAATCAGCCGTCAAGAATTATAACATTCAAAAACCAGTCGGAGAACACTTCAGTCTCCCTGGTCATTCGATTACAGACCTAAAAGTGACAATGCTACAACAAAAAATACTACAACTTCAAAAACAGACTCCAATGAGAAACTGCTGAATTGGAATTAATTTGAAAACTGGACACCATTAAATTAGGCTTAAATAAAGACTGGGAGTGGATGGGTCATTACACAAAGTAAAACTATTTCCCCATGCTTATTTTTTTCCCCTACTGTTACTCACAACTTCCTGTTAACTGTTGGAAATGGGCCATCCTGATTATCACTGCAAAAGGTTGTTTTTTTTTTTCTCCTGCTGATAATAGCTCACCTTAACTGATCACTCTTTTTATAGTGGGTATGGCAACACCCATTTTTTCATGTTCTCTGTGTATATCTATATCTTCCTACTGTATTTTACTCTGCATGCATCCGATGAAGTGGGTTTTAGCCCACAAAAGCTTATGCTCAAATAAATTTGTTAGTCTCTAAGGTGCCACAAGTACTCCTCGTCCTTTAAATTTTCACTGTGATTCATCATATACACTTCACATTAGAGTGGTGTAGTGGCACTCTCTTTTGAAGAGTATCTTCACAGAGCATTTTGAATGCTTTTAAAAATGGAATTTGAAAATATACCTATTTGCACATATTGATTTGTTTACATTACTTGGCCAATGGAGCATAGAATTCTATGTCTATTTTGGAGAGGAAAAAAAGACAGAAAATAATGCTTTTACTTCTCAGCAATTTCCCACATATTCTATTTACTGACTGCTTTCAGCATAGTTAGTTAACAGAATACATTGAGATCCCCCTCACATCCCCAAATCACCTCCTGTTAAATAATATCATTAAATAGGCAAGGCACACATTTAACACAGAGGGATCTTTTGTAATGGAACCTACTCCCCATATAAATCCAAGAGGTGATTTAATGTCTAATTTACAGATAATCCTTGTTCAGATCCCTGGATCTTTTGCTGGTTAGTGGTGATGGCACAAGTCATAACTTGATTGATGGGAAAGATTAATCTCAAATGAGCATACTGTCAGTTCTCAAATGTAAAACTTAGTTGTACTCAAAAAACTGGAGTGGACAAATTAGATTGCGCCATACTAAAATATAACTATGGCAATACTTAATCCAATGACTCATTTGTCCTGGCATGGAGGCATGTTTAACTTTATGTACAGATGATCACTTTTTAAAGAACTCATTTTATCTGTATTGTCTTGTTTTATTCTTTCACCTAATTTTTTCATGAATCACAAAAGGTATAAATTGAAAAGACCTATTAGGAGATTAGCTTGTCTACCCCTTTGTGAAATGGTGTACACTTAGTTTCTCTGTTATCATGTCTGAATGTGCAAATCAAGGGATCAACTCAACTGCCTAATTGGACACTTAATTCTCAAGCTGCGCACACAACCATCAGGACTGGCCTTAGGGGTGGGTGATCAGGGCTGCTGCCCTTGCCACCAACATTTGCGGGCACCAAATATCCTATCTCTTTTAAAAAATTTTTGCTTGTATCTTTTGGATGTACGGAGGGATGGTGCCAAAAACATTTTCTGCCCTCAGTGACAAAACACCTGGGACTGGCTCTGACAGTTGTGATAACTGCATATATAAATTGGGTATAAAACTGAACACACATTTTTCCACACTGGCCTTGTGGAAAAACCTTTAATAAAAAAAAGCTGGGGCTCTAAATGGCCAAACTAATGGGACTTCCATTACTTCCCTTGGGAGACTATTCCACTGCTTTCGTTCAACAATGCTGAAGAATCACAGAAAGAGTTTCTTTCTTCTCACTGTGACCAAAAATCTTTATTAAAGCAAGGAAAAACCATCTTATCTCTAAATCTATGCTGTATCTCTCTGATTCACTGTAGAACTTCTGTCTAGAAATTCACCAGCCCCTCTCCTGCTTGGCTTCATCCTCCAGTTTTAAAGAAAATGTGTGCATATAAGTGCAACAGCCTAATACATACTGTCACAAAAAGTTTTCTTCATAATAAGCCAAACATTTCCTTTTCTTAATTTAATTCCATTGTTCCTACTTATATCCTCTTTATTATCCTAAATAATTCCTATCCCTTTTTGGTATTTACACCTTTCAAATATTTGTGGACTTGTATTTGGGAGACTGTTGCCTCCATTAGTCATTACTTATCTAAGTTATAACATATTCAGTGCTTTTAATCTTTTTTATAAATCAATCCCTTCAGCCGCCTTAAAAAATATGTTGCTCTTCTCTTTGTATCCTCCAGTTTGTCTGGTACTGTGGTATAGGGATCTGAATGCAGTATTTTACATACTGTCACACTGCAATCATATTTTAAATTCCTGCCCCAAGACATGATGTCTCTGCATATGCAGCTCAAAATTGCATTTGTCTTTTTTGCTGCCATCTCCCATTACAAACTCATAAGTTATTTGCTGTTCACTGTCAACAGTAGGTCTATTTCACATACGTCCTAGGTTCCATTATACAGCAACTTAATTTCCCCCTAAATGTATTAGTGTACATTTTCCCAAATTAATCCCTTTTATTTTCTGCCCATGTTTCTCTAGGTCTAATCTCTTTTATGATGCTAAAATAATCCCACTTTCATTTACTTATTTCAGTGTTTTTATTCAATCCTTCATATTTCCACCCCTCTTTTTTAAATTAATGTAGTGCTTGTGAAAGGTGCCAGATCAGCAGCACTAGAACGTGAAATTCCCTCCCTAATCTGAGAATATGCACAACACCAACCACTATAAGGGTAGTTAAATTCTGGAATAGGCTTCCAAGGAAGGTTGTGGGATCCACTTCATTGGAGGTTTTTAAGAACATGTTAGACAACCATCTGTTAGGGATGGTCTAAGAGGGATACATAGGGGGCTGGGCTGGAGAACCTCTCGAGGCCCCTTCCAGTCTTACATTTCTATGATTCTCTGATATGTTGCTTTACAGAGGAAAGAAAGACATGAAGCCCAAATTCGCTAAGACTCCTTATGCCATTTTGATAGCATAAAAGAGCCTTAAAGAGGATGGAAACAGCCACCCAAGAGTAAGGGCCCTCCCTGGTTGATGTAGAATTAAGATGAGAGCTCTGTGCTGGCCCTAGCAGAGGGGTGTTTCAGGGGTGGGCTGGAGGAGAAAAGAGGAAGGTGGGGTGGAATTTAATGCAACTCTAGAATTTCAATGGCAGGCATTATTGTTGGACAGAAAATGGAAAGAGTTTTGAGGAGGGATTTGAAGGAGGAGACTGTTCAGACGTATAGGATTGGGGAGCCATTTCAGCCATGAGGGACAGCATGGAAATGCCTGTGGGACAGAAAATGAAGAGTTGTGTGAAAGGACATGGAATTAGTGGAGTTTGAGGCCCCTGCAGGAGCTGAGATATCACACTGACAGGTTTGGTATGAATCCCAGGTAGAATGAGAAGGTAATGGGAGATGTGAGAGACAAGTTGTAATCTGGGGGAAAGCCTTGAGGCTGAGGAGTTTGAATTTAATGCAGAGCTTGTCACCTATTCTGCTGCATATAGACTATTCAGACAAAAAGAAAGAGATTTTATTGTTATTTGTATTGCAATTTTTTAACCACAGCAGCACTTAGAATACATTTTGTAAAGTCCCTGTTCGTAAAGTTCAGTATTGGTCCAGAGCAGCATTGTTTGTTTATTTAGTTAGGATAAGGCTTTCCATTTTCTCCTGGAACCCACAGTAAATAAATTACTCCTCACCAATCTAGCCGATATTAGCCAATAGTAGGAAACACTGTAATGGCAGCATAGTTGCAAAGCAATGCACAGGGCAGATCTAAAATTATATTTTCAAATCAGAGATAAACAGATAATCCATTAAAAAATAACTATTTGTATTCAACTGGGAGAATGGATGGAGAAAAAGGCAGTTAATTATCCAGCAATTGAAACATTGCTTTACATTCTGTTCTTATCTGAGGTCCATTTTACTCCAAGGATTATTTAAAAGTATATAGCAGAACTCTGTGGCATATGGTAAGAAGTGTGTCAGTTTGGTTAATTCATAGGAAGCGCCATTTTCTGTGTGGCATAATTCTTTCCCCACTTGACAATTTTCCTTGCATACAAAGCAAGGTTTATGAGATCACTTACACATGGTAAAAGCTGCAGAGTGGGAATGACTGTACATTTCAGTTCTCATGCAATGTTTAGTTAGTGTAAACTGTATTTTCCCAAAGCCTACATAACACATCTTTGGAACAGCTAAATATATAATCGGCCACAGGAGATGAAACTTTCAGAAAGTGCTGTATACATTTAATAGGGAAACTGAAAGGATGCCAAACCCAGAGGTCAGGTCTATATCAACAGAATTGAAGTGGTAAAACAGGATAAAACCCCACTGAGATGCTTTTTTTTCGTTTGTGTATCAAGTGCTTCAGGAATAGAGCAGGTTATATCCCCTGCAACAGCAAATACTGAAGCCTGATCTTGCAATCCTTCTTCTCACGACTAGTCCTAGTGATGTTTATGGGATGATTTGCATAAGTAAGGGCTACTCATGTGAGTAAGGGTTCCAGGATCAGACCCATACCCTTTACCTGAGGAATATAAATGCTACAGTGCCTCCTGGGGCTTCATGATAATGCAGGCTTTGGAGAGAAATCTGTGACCCTCCTTTAAGGGGTGCAGCATGCTTCCCCCCTCCATCTCTCATGTGGCTAATTATGTCATTCAGTGTGGTTGCATGCAGCTCTTTGTGTAAGAAAATGAAAATATCTTGAACAAATGCAGCTAGATTGGCTGAACCCCGCTGACTTTTTTATGGTTTTTTTGGCTGATCATTTCCAAATAGAAAAGATTTAAAAATGTAATATGTTCCCTATCTGGAAAAAATAAATTAGTTATGCAACACAAAACAAGGATACAGTTGATATACTATTTTAGGCCATTTATGGCCCAAAGAGTTTGGAAGTCTTGGAAATGGGTCTGATCATTGTTCAGCTGGGTTTTGTACTAAATACGTTGTTGATAATAATCTTTTATAAATTAGGTAGCAGTGATCAAACTATTAATTGTGAATAAGTTACCTTAGGATAGTAGTCATTTTTTTTTGTCTTGTGAATTGTTAAAACAGACTGATTTTTATGCATGTATTCACTATTTTTTCTTGCTTAGCAAAAGCTTATATGAACAAAGTTTAGACTTTTGGCTGTCTATGAACTGTTCACATAAACTAATTACTATTTGTGGTATGTGACTGGTCATTTAAGTCACATGGCATTGTTCCTGCGCTCTGACTGAATAACTGACACTTTTTAAACAATCAGAACAGGTAATACCTTAGTTCAGACACAAAGAGCTTGTTTTTTATGCGAATAAAAGGTATTTGCATGAAGAATAACCATTCCCTAAACAACTGTGCAAAGAAAATCTCATTTGTGCAAATGTTCACAAAAAGGGACAAATCCAGCATTTTCCTCTGAGGGGAAGGGCTCCTTGGCATTGGAACCATTGTGTTTCCACTGCGGTAAAGGTGAGTTAGATATGGGGACTGGTTGAATACTGTTAAAGTTATTAATCAGATAATTTATCAGGTACAAGAAAGACAATGTTAGTTGAATAATGCATTTGAAAATAATATTTGACCAGCTCTAATGACAAGTCACAAATGGATCAGAATACAGGAACTACCATCAGATTAGTGATCCACACTGTTCAATATCTTGTCTCTGACAATGGCCAATACTAGATGCTTCAGAGGAAAGTAGAAGAATCCTGTACTGGACACTTATGTGCTTGTCCATAGAGGAAATTTCTTCCTAATCACAGGAAGTTAATAGTTGGCTTATGTCCTGAAGCATGAGGATTTATATCCCTTATTTTTTTATCATAGCTAATTTAACTGTGGATGTTCTCATTGTCCATATAAAAGTCTAATCTCATTTTTTAATCCTGGCTGAATTGGGAAAAGTGATGTTGGCAGGGACAGTAGTTACTTTTCCTGGAAGAAATCAGTAAATTTCCCCTGCCAGTGACAAACAGTAGTATTCATCTGTCCCCAGAGTCATATATTACTTTTCTGTTTAAAAACTGATCCTAAGAATATGTGACTTTTCTGGTCATGTGATTTATTGGTGCTTCTACATTGCAGTATACCACAGACCATAAAGATGGATGCTTTATTGATATTTTTGTAACTATTTAAAACCAAACAAAACAAGAAATGACATGAACTTTGTTCAGAGGCACTGTACAGGAGGAGGTCTCTTTTAATATTTACAAGAGCTTAAACCTTGGTTCCCTCTATGTCTAGCAAATTGGAATGAGATGGGATATTTCCACCAGTGTTCTATAGGGTGAGTTCCCAATTGCTGAACTGGTTTAAAAAAAAGGGGGGGTTGGGTTAACCAAATTTGAGTTGTTTACATAGTAGGGTATCAGAACTTTTAATTTTAAAATGAAGATTGTGAGTTATACCTTCCTTATTGGATCCTGGTATTTTCTCTTCACTGTACAATGATTTTATGCTTAAAGAGGTCATAGGTAGCCCACTGTGGCAAAGTTGTGCATTCCTCTACCTGTACTTGCCACTGAACTTGCACATGCAGTTGTAAAGCTGCTTATTTGCCAACTTTGCCCACTAATCCACTTCAAGGACATGAATATTGCCCTGGTTTTTGTAAATTTAATTTTAATCCACGTGGGGCTATGGGGTAGTGACTACATAAATCTGTTTCGTAATTAACTTTATTCTGAAATAAAGGTTTTAAAAGTACAGTATCTTTCCTATGACTTCTGCACAGTTCCAGGATGTGGAAAATTATGGACTCTGTAGCCATAAATGACAATGATGGCCAGAGTTTCCCAACTTGCCTGGACTATTAATGAGGATTGTCTCTGGGCTACTAGTGATATGTAACAGCTATTGCAACAATATGGTGTAGAGTGGAGCTGAAAGGAAGCTACTTCTCTAGGCCACTTGTATGGGCAGCACACAGTTAGCAAAAATGAAAAAGTAACCCTATCATACATTAATTACTGCATGGACTTATTGGGTGCCAGAATGGACAGGAACATATTGGTCATTCTGTCATGTAGTGATACTAAATCACATGGCACTTGCAGTTACTGGATGCCATTCTCCTGACAGTATGCACTGGATTTTACTGTTTAGTCTTATGGCGGTTTTATTCAGTGAGTAACTTCAGTCATTTGACCAAATGCCTGATCCTAATTTTCAGTCATTAGACCAAAGGTTTGGTAGTTTTAATTATTTAGTGAAATTCACAAGTGAAATGTTCATTTGACTGACTGAAGTTTGACAGAATGTTGATAACTTACTGTAGATAACCAAACTGCAGGCGTTGATTCTGAACTCCTAGGGAAACCTTAGTAAAAGTATCAAAGAATCCCAGTTTAAAAGCTGCTTTGGTAGAGCTTAATAGTGTTGAGTTTCTCTCTATTCATATCTTGGGCAACTGACTTTATCTGTACTTTATTCTAACAGAACACAATTCAAAGGTGTAATTCCTTCTTTCCCTTTTCTCTTTGGTTTCCTATGACTAATTTAAGAAGCCCTGGACATAACACTGGTACATTAACTGAATGCTCAGAAAAAGTATGTGATATTACTATGTTTGAGTATGAGATTCAGGGGATAAATGGAAGGGCAAGAAATGAGTTGGACTAGGTTTGTTTGTATGTTTCTGAAACAGCAGCATTGGAGGATGAATTCTATGATCTAGGTAAGAGGTTTGTCAGTGACCCTGCTTGCTGTAGCTGCTGTTGACATTGTTCACATGGGCGGTCCCTTCTCTTGTCCCATGACTATAGCTGTAGCTGTTGCCTCCTTGCTTTGCAGTTTAGGAGAGGAGTCTCAACTTGTTCAACTGCTGCTATCTGGAGATTGTACAGAGACCTCTGCCTAGGGTGGGGCTAATAGGCCCTAAAATCATAGAATCATAGAACCATAGGATTAGAAGGGTCATATAGTCTAATCCCTTGCCAAGATACAGGATTTGCTGTGTCTAAGCCATCAGATGGCTATCCAGCCTTCTTTTGAAAACTTTCAGTGAAGAAGCTTCCACAACCTCCCTAGGCAGTCTGTTCCATTGTCCTACTCTTCATACAGTTAGGAAGTTTTTCCTGAGATTTAATCTAAATCTGCTATGCTGTAGTTTGAACCCATTGCCTCTTGTGTTCCTCTCTGTGGCAAGAGAGAACAACTTTTCTCCATCTTTTTATGACAGCCTTTCAAGTATTTGAAGATCTCTATCATGTCCCCCCCTTAATCTCCTCTTTTCCAAACTAAACATACCCAGCTCCTTCAGCCTTTTCTCATATGGCTTGCGTTCCATCCCTTTGATCATCTTTGTCACTCACCTCTGGATCCTTTCCAGTTTAGCTACATCCTCACTATACATTGTTGACCAAAACTGATCACAGTACTCCAGCTGAGGCCTAATCAGTGCTGAGTAGAGTGGTACTATCACTTCCTGAGACTTGCATGCTATGCCTCTGCTAATGCAGCCTAAAATTGCATTTGCTTTTTTTGCAGTAGAATTGCATTGTTGACTCATGATGAAGTTGTCATCCACCACAACTCCCAGATCCTTCTCAGCAGTGCTGCTCCAAGCCAGTTATCCCCCATCCTGCATTTGTGCATTTGTTTTTTCTTCCCTAAGTGTAGAACCTTACATTTGTCTTTGTTGAATTTCATTTTATTATCTCTAGTCCAGTTCTCCAATGTATCAAAATCCCTCGGAATTTTAGCTCTATCCTCTAAAGTCTTGGCAGCCCCACACTGTCAACTTTGTGTTTGCTGCAAATTTGATCAGTTTGCTCTCTGTTCCTACATCCAGGTCATTAATAAAGATGTTACATGACACCGGACCCAGAACAGATCCCTGTGGAACCCCACTTGAGACCTCCCTCCAATCTGACATCATTTCATTCATTCCACTCTTTGTTTGTGGTTGTTTAACCAATTATGTATCCACTTAATGGTAATTCCATTGAGCCTGCATTTCTCCAGCTAACTTATCAGAATTTCATGTGGGACTGTGTCAACAGCCTTGCTAAAGTCCAGCTATATTATGTCCACCACATTCCCCCTATCCACCAAGCCAGTTACCCTGTGAAAGAAGGGAATCAAGCTGGTTTGGCATGATTTGTTCTAGTAAATCCATGCTGGATGCCAATGATCACCCTTCATCCTCCAGGTTCACAAACTAAATGTTTTATGTATTGCTCTAGTAGCTTCCCAGGTACCTAGGTCAGGCCGATTGATCTATAGCTCCTCTTTTCCCCCCTTTTTAAAGATGGGCACTACGTTAGCCCTTCTCCAGTCTTCTGGGACCTCTTCTGTCATCCATGAGTTTGCAAATATTATTGTCAGTGGCACCAAGATTTCTTCAGCTAATTCCTTCAGCACCTTGGGGTGACCTGGGGTAGGTGGCTAGCCTATGTGACCTGAAATCACTGGGTGTGGTGGGCTTGGGAATAGAGTGGTGAGAAAAGTGTCAGAGAGGCCCTGAAATAAGAAGGTGGGGTGGTGGATCTGGGAAATGAGATATGAGGTGTCAGTGGCATGGAAATGAGTAATGAGAGGGCAGGAGAGTCTTGTGCATGTGAGCCATAACCAGTGACTCTTGTTCCTTTTGAAATCTTTATTAAGCAATTAATAAATATGATTGTATAAAATTTCAAAAGGAATAGAGTGTGAGCGTTCCTGAATGTCATGTGTTCACTGCGTAGAATAATGCTTTATTAATAGACTTGGATAATTGAGCTGCTTTGGAGTTATGAAGTGTGTTGATTGTGTAGTGTTATAGGTTTATATAAGCATATGCAGACTAGAGCTGGGCAACATTTTTTGTGCAACTCACCACCCCCACTTTATGCCAAAAAATGCAAAAAAACAACAAAAATTCCAGAAAAATGAAAAGTTTGAAAATGTTGAAACAAAAATCAAATGTTTCTATTTGTTGATTGGAAATAACTTGAATTTTAGTGCAGTTTTATTTTTGAAAAAGTGAAAAACCTGAGAACAAAATGAAATGTATCATTTGGAGCTAAACAAAACGTTTGTTTTACCCAAAACAATTTTTTTCCTAGTTTGGCCACCAAACTGAAAAATCAGTTACTCACACAGCTCCAGTAGAGACCTTTCAAATGTATATTTTTAACTACAATATGTAGCAGCTAACATAGGTAGCTTTCTTCTAACTGTAGATATTAGTATTTTAATATACTAGAAATTGATCCCTTGAATAGCAAATACATTTTATAATCTCCTAGAAATTTATTTTGACCTATGGTATTGAATTACCATAGGCTGATTTTATTTATACAATATTTTTAGATTACTAAAGAGCAGAAAATATTTGAGACAGAGAGAGAGAGACTCCTACCTGTTTTGCTGAATTGTGTATTAGCAGGAATACATGTAATGCAATACTTTCATTTTAATATAAGGGACAAGGAGAATTGGATTTGCAGCTCTTGGTAACAATTGCAGGAGGGATGTGATATACATTCTGTTGATGCACAGGCAGTACAACATAATCAAATACCATGCAATGGCTTGCAGTGCACAATGAAATAAATAAAGTGCAGAAACAAACTTTTCAGGTTACTTCCATGAATCTAAAGTGGCACTGTTCTGACACTGTGTATGCAGTTTGCTTTACTTCTAAATCGGCATTTCCAACAGTACTACAGTATGCAGCCTTTTCAAACTGGAGCAATTTGTTCCCAGGCCAACTCTATCCTCCTGTTGACACTTCTGACTTCAGTTCTAAAAGATGTGGTGAGGCAGCACAGAGGATAAGAATTCTAGAAGCAGAGTGAAACGCTTGGTGTGTCCTTTTACATGCCCTTATGTACAGTGCTTTTCCAGCTCAGTGATTTCGTGTCACTACTGGCATAGAGCTGTGTGTTTGTATGTGCAGGGGGCTCTTAGACAGTGTGCTTTGTAAGCAGCAAGGAGAAGCCTTTTTGAAAGAGGGAAGGAAAGCTGGAGGTATTAATCTTTAGTGTCTAAAAGTGGAAAGTGGCTACTACTATATGGACAGCTTGTGAGAAGGTTCACAGTATCCTATGCTGAAAATCTGATCAAGTCACACTGGGACTACTTGAGTTTTGTGGTGTCTGGCTATGACCAAATCTTACAGGTAAACAAAACCTGAGCATCATGATCTTTACCTTACTTCACTGGTTGCAAGTAAAAGATGGACAGAACTGGAAAAATACAGAGCTACAGTTTAATGTTTGTAAAGGCCCAGAGGAATTTGGAATTTAGAAACAGTATTTTTAGACAGAACAACAACCCGAGAGTAACAGTAGCTACTGTAACCTATGAGACTGCAGAAGTGTAAATCAAGAAGCAATTGATTTTGGCAGCAATCACGTCTGCATAGAGTCTTGCTGACTGTAGGTGGAGTCTCAGAGGTCATTTTGTTTCGTCTTCCTGTAGAGAAAGTGCAGGTAACCTACATTTTAGATCCGTTTTTCTTTCCCTTTGCCCACACTGTACTGTGTTTATTTTATATCAGCATTATAAACATTCCATGATTTTTTTTCTATATAGTTTGGGGTGGTAGTTATGGTGGTTTCTGTTTTTATAAATCTTTTATGCTGCTTCACGCACTCACATTTTGAAGATAATTGCCCTTGTTGAGTCTTTGGCAGGCTGAGGAGTGTAAATTAGGGATAATTGCTGATCCAAGTTTTGAATGGCAGCTTCCCTTGAAGGAATCAGGGCAATGTTAGTATGCGGCCTGAGTGTGTCTTCTAATGAAAATGTTTGTCATGCCTTGAGGAAATTGCGGAATATTCAAGCAGAAATCTTTGCTTGTATATAATTCTATAGAGTTTGATTTTGTATCATGTCTTCATGCAAACTGTATCCCACAATGCTATAAGAAACAAATAATACAGTTACAAAGTTACAGTAAAAATGAAAACAGTGGGAGATGGACAAGCTTGTAGAGCCCACTCTGCCATACCTTCACTGCAATTGGCCACACTAGCTAAACTGGAGCTAGCATGGATGTGTCTACACAAGGGGCAATCAGATCTCTCACTGCAGGATAGACATCGTAAATAAGGGAGTATAGGTCAAGAGAACAGAGTTTACTAGAGACATCAATTCATGTTGAACTTTGTCACATCAAAATGCATTCAGTCACTGTGGCATTGGTGATGTCAGAGTACAGAGAAACTCCACTATGCCAAAACTCTCAGAGAATTATCATTACTTGTTCCCTCTGATTATTGATACAGTTTGGGTGATAGACTGTTTTGAAAGAAATTCATCCAGGTCTCATTCAATAGCATGCTCTTGAGCACCATTACAGAGCATTGTCAGATTATATTTAAGTTTTTAATATATTAGCACACATTCATATGTGTGTGTATATAGACATGCAAATATGCCATAAAGACAAAGCACACAAAAATACATAAAGTAATTTACGGAGCAGTTTTTTAATATACACTGTGCATGTAAACATTTGAGAAATTGTGCAGTGGAAGTCACTGTAGTCACTTAATATTTTGACTTTGTGAATAATGTGCAGGCTCATGTCTTCCACTTGAAACACAACTGGATGTTAAGAACTACATTGTGTAGCTGTGGCTATTACCTTTCAACCTGGCAAAACAGATGCTATAAATCTTATGGCAGATTTCTGCAGCAGGCATATTGTATATGATAGTGCTATATTTCATTCCACTATTTAGTAAAATGCGACCTAATCAGCAAATGTAAGAGCCAGACAATGATTTTCATGCCATGTAACCAAAAAGTTGACAATAACAAAGAAAAAGTTATGTCACATGTTTACATGTATGCGAGCAATAGCATCTATACATTATATTGTCAGTTGCATTTATATGGTTAATAACCCCAATAAAAACATCAAACTCATTTTAAATGTTTGAACTTTGTAAGCATCTCTCTCTCTCTCTCTCTCTCTCTCACACACACACACACACACACACACACACACACGCTTCAGAACATATGCATGCACAACTCCTATGGACTCCAACAGGAGTTTTGCCCACATGGACTTAAACTTCAGGTCCACAATTTGTAAGCAGTATTCTGCATATCTGTAATTTAGTGACCATCTTCTAGGAACAGTTTTGGACACTTTTTGTAACACTTTACTGTGTTCCATTGATATTGCTGCATTCCACTTCAATTTCAATCCAAAACAGATACAGTCTCTGCAGAATAACAAGCCTAAGAGATAAACATGACTGGCTAATTATAAATGTGCTTCAAGATTCTCTTTTACAAATGATTGCTCTTTTGCTGATATAGAAAAATATATGTTTATTTTGTAAAGAGGGTTAGAATAAATAGCACATTATAATACCCTGCTTTTGGTATCAGTCTGTGCTATAAGTGCCTAATGTTGGTGCTATTTTTAGATGGTCTATTCCTATCTTTGAATAGTGAAATTCTAATTTCCCAGCTAATGGATTGTCTCATTCTGTAAAATTAAGTAAATAAAATACAGGTGTGGACTGACACATTTCCAGATAAAAGCTTTTAAAATTCATGCTAAACATACTTTTATACAGAATATATTCACCACTCAGTTAAATGTTTCCTTTAAAAAGTGGCAAAAAGACAGAGATAAACTATATCCTCACAGATTCCATATTCAACATCTTCTGAAAATCCCATGGTGACTAATTCTAATCGGCCATCAAGTAAAAAGATGGCTAGGTCCAGGTACATACGGGACACTTCCTGCTTGGGTCAAAGACTGCAAACATCCTGCACAGTGCTGTGTGAGACTTTCATTTTCATAAGAAGGTGATGTAATTTTCAGAGACAGCAACATTGTCAAGAGGATCCCAATTTGCAGATCTTTAAATTTATAGTAAATCCATTAAATCACCTCTGAAATTAGGTAGAAGGGCAAAGAACTTCTGAATGGATCATATTTTGTGGAACACTCAGTGGATTTCCTGTTTAAACAGCTTTCATGTGACATTTTTTTCCTCCTGGATTCTGAAGTGGTCTCAGTGTCCTTCAGTCTCAGTTTATGCTGTCCTTATGGCTGCTTCGATCTGTATTGTGGTTATTTAGTTCATGGTTTTTCCACTGAATGCTTGTTCCATTCATTGGCACTGACGTCACTAGACTTTTGGACTGGTAGCAGCAACAGCAGAGACATGACTGGAAAGAAAAAGGGTTCGAAATAACATAAATCTAGCAACTCTCTATAGAACTATATTCTGTCTTCAGATGTGTGCATAAGATTCCAAGTGAAGAAGTGGGAGCTGCACATAGGCAGAGTTTGGCCTTAAAAATGCAGGTGATTCTGTAATTGCCCATCTCTATGCCACAAAATTAAGGCCTGATCTTACACTCCTTATTTAGACAAAATTTTCACTTCACTGAATGGGAATTTTGCCTGACTAAGGTGTGCAAGTTGAGATCCCACCACACTTCTGAAGTGTAATGCATTGGGTGATACATTCCACACTACAGCAAATCATCCCTTCCAGTCCTGCAAACTACGGCAGTGTTCCAAGACAAGGACTAGTAGTAGCAGACTGGCGGGGGTGAGGAAAACAAGAGGAAACCTTTAGATCCTCATCCTCTGCCTTTCTTTCCCTCCTTCTTCTTTCCTCCTATCCTTTCTAAGAAGCAGAGAGAGTAAGAGCAGGAGCATACTTTTTTTTTTTTAGCCAGGGGAATGGTGAGGATGATGACTCAAGCCTATGCTGCTGGATTCTGCACCCGCTGGGAGTCTCCATTACCTCTTTTGAAAAGTGCAACAGCACAACCTGCTCCCTCAGGCTTTCTCCCCCTTTCATGAAATACAAAGTCTGATCCTAGGCAGCTGGGATTTCTGACTGCTCTGGAGAGGGAAGGGGAATGAGGACTGGGATTCCAGCAGCAATAGCAGGACTAGTGACCTCTCCGGGACATAGCAGCAAAAGAGCTTTGCAGATAGGCAGAGCTAGACTCAAGTTAACTGTATTGCGTATTTGTGGGTTGGGATGTAAAATAATTGTATTGATACTCAGATAGGGGAATAATTTAATTGTAACATGGGAGAGTGGATTGAATTTATTGTTTTTGGTATGGGAGATATGGGGGTGGGTTGTAGTGAGGGGATGAGAGGCATAAATTAATTGTCTGACAGGGGTGGGGGCTGGCCTGAACTAATTGTATTGGGGCAGGCAGAGGGACTGAATTAATTATATTGGAGGCAGCTGGGTAGGTCCAACTCTATTTCCAGCGCCATTTCTCCAGGTATCCAATGAGAGGTCCAGGCAAAGATCCTTTCCACAAACCCACCAGTCCCCAAGCACCCTGGGCAGGGATCGCTCTTGCAACCCCCCGCAATTTGTAACCGCTTGCAAACTTGGTTTTATTTCATTCATACAGTGTGGAAGTATCCTAAAAACCCCCTCTAAATTAGTGCATGTAATGCTGAACAAAACACATGTGTTCCACATTGTAACCATTTGTCACATGATTCATTGGCTTGGGTCACACATTGGCAGGTTTGCTTTCTTTCCTTTACTTATAATCATAGACTCATAGAAAATCAGGCCTGGGTAGAGACTGTCGAATTGTGGAATTCCACGAATGGCTATGCAGGTGGTGTTGGAGAGAAGGCTTTGGATTCTTTGACCATGGAATGGTGTTCCAAGAAGAAGGATTGGTAGGCAGAGATGGGCTCCACCTAACGAAGAGAGGGAAGAGCATCTTCACAAGCAGGCTGGCTAACCTAGTGAGGAGGGCTTTAAACTAAGTTCACTGGGGGAAGGAGACCAAAGCCCTGAGGTAAGTGGGAAAGTGGGATACCAGGAGGAAGCACAAGCAGTGGAGCACAAGAGGGGAGGACTCCTGCCTCATACTGAGAAAGTAGGATGATCAGCAAGTTATCTTAAGTGCCTATACACAAATGCAAGAAGCCTGGGAAACAAGCAGGGAGAACTGGAAGTCCTGGCACAATCAAGGAATTATGATGTGATTGGAATAACAGAGACTTGGTGGGATAACTCACGTGACTGGAGTACTGTCATGGATGGATATAAACTGTTCAGGAAGGACAGGCAGGACAGAAAAGGTAGGGGGAGTTGCATTGTATGTAAGAGATTAGTATGACTGCTCAGAGCTCCAGTATGAAACTGCAGAAAAACCTGAGTTGTCTCTGGATTAGGTTTAGAAGTTTGAGGAACAAGGGTGATGTCGTGGTGGGAGTCTGCTATAGACCACCAGCCAGGGGGATGAGGTGGACGAGGCTTCCTTCATGCAACTAACAGAAGTTACAAGATCACAGGCCCTGGTTCTCATGGGGGACTTCAGTCACCCCGATATCTGCTGGGAGAGCAATACCGCAGTGCACAGACAATCCAGGAAATTTTTGGAAAGTGTAGGGGACAATTTCCTGGTGCAAGTGCTGGAGGAACCAACTAGGGGCAGAGCTCTTCTTGACCTGCTCCTCACAAACAGGGAAGAATTAGCGGGGGAAGCGAAATCCTAACAGCTAAGGAAACAATACATATTTTAAAGGGTCAGCTGGTTTCACAGTCCCCACCCCACCATTCTACTTCTTTCTACTGTGCTCTTCACTCTCATCTTCTCTCTCACTTTACTACTTTTGTTGTGAATGGGTACTTTAGGAAACACCGACAACAGCAATCTGGAGGCACAGTGTGATAAGTAAAGCAGGTTACTTTAGCCCAAAGTTTTCAGGTGTCCATTTTGAGTTCTTGTGAAAAATGGACTATACAGCTGTCCAGCAACTCTGAAAGCCATTCCACTTTTATAACTTCCAGAGTTTGGGTTTAGTTTCCTAACTTTGGGCTTCCAAATTTGAAAATTTGAGCCAAAGTGTGGTTTCCTGATTACAGGCAGATTGGGATTTCGGCCAGACATATTCATCATTCTAAATAGATGCTAATATTGGGAGAAATGTGATCAAATTAATTCCACTCCATGTATGCGCATTAAGTGGGTAGACAGTACCTAAGATGTACATGCATAGATCACTGAATGTTTGCCTTGGTGGAGTTTGTCAAAATTCTGTTTTACCGGTTTAGTGTCAACACTGCATGGATAGTTCCAGCTCTCAGTCTAGTATATGTACTATGTGACCTTCTAGCTAATAAATTAGATAACTTCATACCTTTACATGCTCTTCCTTAAACTTTATAAATACCTTTATTTATCATTAAGTACATTAATGGAGCATGTCTGCGGGACATCTACATAAAAATGTCTCATGCCAGAAGTCTTACCTGGAAACAGTTTTTAAACTTCTTGCTCACAAAATAGAGAGCTATGGGGTTTATACAAGAATTCATGGTTGCCAGGTTAATGCTGATGTAATCCAGTGGCAACAAGAAACTAGGCAACGAAAAAGAAAGTAAAATAATTACAACTCTTTACACATAGTAGGGGCATAAGCATAGCACATGAATACTTTTCTCTGATGCACAGGCCAATTCTCTACTGTCTATACTGATCTTCTTCTAGCATAGGCAATGTGTCAGCAAAGGCCTGTCTGAAATAGCTAGTCAGACATTCCAGTTTGGAAAAATGAGAGGAAGGTGAACAAATAATGGCAGTGGTCCAAATTCTGCTCTATCATGAAACCTCATTGGAATGGAATCCCCTAAAACTGAAGGATATAATGGAAGAATCAGAAAATGGAAGAGTCAGCAGTTATAACCTTCTAGTGTCTGGCTCTGACTGCTTAAGTTACCAGTTCTCACAGCTGCATGAGCAATCACATTAAACTCTAAGTAACATATCACCCTATATTTTTTCATTCTAAATGGTTGAGGTAAGAAGATACAATACCTGAACAGTTCACATCTGTTAGGGTCCAATTCATTGTATACCATTTTCTTCAAAATTCGGCTCAAATGGAGAGGAAACCAGCAAAGGGCAAAAATCACTACCAGACAGAAAACTGTCTTTGCAACTTCTCGACGCTGAAGGAAGAAAGCAAAGAAAAAGATTACTGATACATGTCAGTCACATTGCACATGTAAGGGCAGGGAAGTGATAGCAGCACAAAAATAGGCAGTCTAGATAAAAGCATGCACTTAAGATTTCTTGTGCCCAATCCTGCAGTCTTTGCTCATGCAAAACTCATGTTTATTCAGGGACAACTATTACACTGAGTGGGAGTTTTTGATGAGCAAAGACTACAGGCTCAGGCCTTTACAAATGGTTTCACCTTGTCAATGCACACGTCTTGTCCAACAGGTGTGGGTTAGTGAAAGGAATTGTGCGGGGGTTGAGAATATAGCTGTTGCCTCTGCAACTGCCACTGGAGTACAACATGCAGGTTAAGCCTCTGTCGTTACAATTTTCAGCCACGTAACTCCAGTTAATCTCCAAATATGACTTAATATTATTATTGCTTCTTTCTTGTAATAGCAGTTATCAAAATATGAAATCTGATGTAACTTTGATTTCTGTGCTAAGAATGGGGCTGCTGCTGCCATGAGCACAATTAAGCATTAATGTGAGGAAGGGGAGAAAGTGAGAGAGCAAAAGTGACAATTGAAAGGACACATTTTTATAAACTGAGGCACAAATCCATCTTGGCTGAGTTTTGGAGATCACAGCAAGGGGGAAGTGGTGGAAGGAGTCTGAAATCTGCATGGTGGAGGATATAGTCTTTCCTTTGGGCCGCCTGACTCTGGCTCTATCCCCTTTCAAGCACAGCTGTGGAGAGCACTCTCATAGAGCTGACTTTGTATTATGAACAGGGTATAAGTCCTAGCACTCCCCCTTGTGCAGTGAGACTGCACAGGTACAGCCTTTAGAGGGTCATTCACAGCTGTAGACAGAGGGTCAGGATTTGAGGGGGTGAGGTAGCAGTTGCAGCCTCCTCTCAGACCATAATTGCAGGGACTTGCCTGAAGGTTTTAAAACAGCAGTCCAGAAGGTAATCTAGAAAAGAGCTGCAAACCAAGCAAAGTACAGTCTGATATTACTGTGAGTGACTTTGCACCGTAATCAGTGTTTACACTAGACTTCTTTTTGCCACTCGTGGTTGCAATGATGGGAACATCAGTGTAAACAAGACATGGGTGTTTTTATCACTATCTAAAACTGTTCAGAGTAAGAAGAGATGAGAGAGTGGTAAAAATGCTGATGGCACCCCGAACCCTGTCTACACTAGCACTCTTACTGTTTCTACCACCAGTACAACAAAGGGTGATTTCCGCAAAAAGTCTAGTATAGACAAGGCCAAAGGGTTTATAACCAGGATGCATGATCCCTAGCTCTAGCTCTTTGCAAGAAATGTAAAGTATTCAGCTGAGGACCAGGAAAGGACCAGCAGAGCTTTATGTTCATGGGCAAAAATTCAGAAAACATATTTTTGCCAAATCTTTGTAGCAGCATTCCAAGTAATTTAGCCAGTAGAGATTTAAGGTTAAAGAGAGGGTGAGCAAGACTCTCACACTTTCTTAGGAAAGGAAATAACATGCAATCTCCAATATCTACCTAGTCTATAAATTACTCTTGTGTTCTGGGTTTGGTTGAATACCTCATGGTCAGAAGTCACCGGTAACCTCACTTTCTATTTCTGGAATTTATTTTATTAAAACCTGTTTTGAAATGTTTATAAACTAACTGCAGACACAGCAGCAGTGTTTTCCCAACATTGGATTCCCTAATATTTACCTGCTTAAGATGTTCACTGAGGGCAATTCTCAAATTGCTGTTCCTTCTGTTTAACATTTCACAAGTCATTAGTGTGTAAAAGACAGCCGTACATGCAAGTGGCACGCAGAAATAAAATCCAAACAGCCACCAATCCTTTGCGTTTTTGTAAAACTGAAGATGAGAAAAAAAAGAGAATGATTTTTTTCCAAATGCAATGCAACAGACAACAGAAATATAACTGAACATGTGGTGGTTGATAGTCGTTCTTCTGAGCCTATTAACTGGAGTGAACTTTGTGCATTCTTGTTCCTTCTAAGATGTGTTTGTGGTGGAGTAGGATTCTGACTGTTTGCAGAAGATTTTTTCTGAGGCATCATCAAGACATTTCTCAGGGAACTAGATAAATATATCTAATTCCTACTCCTGATTTATCATCACTTGTTAATTAGCCCGAAGTTTTAAAGGGTTTGAATTAGTCATAAACCTGTATTTTAATCTCCATAATGGTGTGACTAAACACATCCCTTATGCTAAACTGAGTAGTTACAAGGTATTCTTTCACCAAGCTTTACACCTAGCATATTACGCCCTTGATTACCATGCTATTTCTATATTTAATATAGAGGAATCAGGGAGATGACCTTTAGCCTTGAATACTTTATAGAGATAAAACAGGCATTTGGTGGCAGCATAAACATTCAATTTACCCTGGTGATAACCTGTCTATAACTTTGTTACTATCTGTCTTGGGTTGGAAATTGCTGCTTGAGGAAGTGCTTGCTGGGTATTTATACTAATTCATGTAAATCAGTGCTCAACGCTTACCACACAACTGACTTGACACATTGAAACAAGCTGCAGGTTGACTCCTAAGTCCCAATAATAACACAAACACTAAACTGCATATGAAACCTCTAGGATAACAGGTCTTGATAAGAGCCTTTCTCAGCAAAAGTAATTTACCTTTTAAGGCTCCTGTAAACTGTTTTGGATTCCAAAATGGGCAGGTTAAAAATGTCTTGTAAGTGTAATCATCCTCAGCTATCAGTGGATAGATTACTAGTTGGTGTGCTTATGTAGTGGGCAGATAGAGGCCACTTAATGTGTGTTTGTCTGGAAAATGTGAAGCTTAAGACTGGCTGCTTCCAATGGCTTCAGCTGCCTGGTTAGTTTTACCTTTTATTTACCTGATACGCGTGCTATGTGACTTTCATGACAGGAAATCAGGCCCAACAATAACTTCCCAGTATTTTGCTACGTAAACTGCTGGTAGTGATTTAGGAGGCATATTACGTTTGACAAAACATTTACATATTTTATTCCTCTGTTGGCAGCTATATTTGCACACTTGAGGACATGCTGTATTCTATTTTCCCTTTTTAAAGAAGAGCTGTTTTAATCACCAAAACTCTCCATTGAAATATGACATTTTAAATACTTCCTGTCTCTAGGTTATTAGTTGCTGAGCCAGATGTGTGTGAAAGGGGACCACCCCCTTCTTTCTCAAACTCTTTCCCGTAGCTTCTTTATTCCTAATGGATGTGATCTTACTTGTAACATCACAGTTCCCACACCAAAATATCATGATGTTAATAATGGAGGATTATGTGTCTCCTAAACTACTATAGAAAGAAGTCAGAGGTCTGAGATCTTGTTTACGTATACTTCTGAACAATGCTCAGTTTCTGAAAAGGAACAAAATCAAAGCTATATTGCAAATTAATTGACATCAATTTAATGAGGTTGATTTTTTATCCACTCCATCAGTACAGCCATGGGTTACATGAGAGAAAATATATGTTACTAAGGGAACGCTTTCTCTTTGGACAGGTAGAAGGAAAGGAGGGACCACTGGTCATAGGCCTGATTGTGAAACCTTCATGCATGTTGACTATCACACAAATATTCCTATTGAAGCCAGTGGGACTGTTAGTAAGAAAGTACTAGTCAGGATAAGATTTTCAGAAATGGGCCCAATAGCACTTCTCCTTTAGAACGATTTTGGGTGTTAAGTAGGGTTTTAAAGCCCAGTGCACCCACCTTCCAATGAACCTCCCCACTGGCTAGGATATAACCAGGTCAAACTTTAGTGAACTTACTGCTTCTCCTGTTGCAAAAATAAAATCCAGAACTGAGATCTGAGAGGTGGTATTGGGAGGGAGGGAAACAACTTTACATTCCAGATGGGACTTCATAGGAGCACACCTAGAAAAGCCACTCAGGGCATATGATGAATCAGCACAGACCCCTCGTGCATTGGCCAAACTCCCTCCGCAGCTGACTTTCTGAATTGTGTTAGTTGGCTCTTTTCTCATCATCAGCATGTGAACGAGAGGATGGTGGGCTCTTTGCATAGCTGTATTCTCTGTGGGCAGAAGTTCCACCACTAGGGATGCACAGCCTGGGTTCTGGTAGCAGAAACCCAAAAGAGAGTCAAGCCTCACATTTTAAAATTTTTGCTGCCTGGGCTGGGCATTTGGAGATTGCCATTTGTCACCTTTTTGGCAGAGAGACAAGGACTGAGAAGACACACACAGAGGGAATTATTTTCCCTGCTCCAGGACGTTCCCCCAGGTCATGCTTGAAGCATCTTGGTAGGGGAATATAGGAAAACTTGCACTGCTGTTACCCATGATGGACCTGTTCTGTGCTCAAAAGGAACACCTCACTATCTACAACTCCCATGAGGACTACTGAGTGTGAAAAGAAAAGTTCAAATGAACAACAAAAAATACCCCCACAACCCTGACCAACTTGTAGACTCTGTATGCAGCATTTACTTATTGACATGTCCAAGTTATAAAACCTACAGCAAGATGTCTGTAAATGATTAATTAAGGAATCTGAGCTGCAAGAATCTTACTACAAAGTACAAAACTGGGCTGATTTAAGAGAAATAAGGATCCTTTTGTTTGCCTTGTAAGTCCACATGGAACTAGTTTTCTACAGGAAATGTGCATTTTAAACATGTTTCCTAATGCTCTCAGCCTCCTGGGATTCATGTCCTCACACGAGTCTTTCAAGTCTTTCAAAGGATAATGCTTTGGGGTCAGATTTACTTTTATTAGCTGCGGCTGAATATGGGAACTCATGACTAAAACTGAAGTTCCCTATCCCAGTTAATCTACTTTTTTTTATGAGTCTCAAACTTTAATGGATAAATAAAGCTTTGTTTCACTTTTCAGTCCGACATCCTGCAAGTGTCTATATTCTAATCTGTTGATTGCAAAAGAAGGAACTTTGATTACTTTAAAATTATACATACCATCATAAACTTGTTTGTAGCATTGAGCATGCAGGTAATATGATCTTCATCTTTGTATTTGAAAGGTATCATGACAAAACCAATTGCTTCTGGAATAGCCAATATAAAGGAGAGAATCCAAATGGAGAAAATTTCAATAGCAGTGATCATGGGGATACCAATTCCCTGAACACGACTCCAGGAGGCAACTGCTCTGTACCTAAAATAAAGAGATAAGCATGACATTCCAGACTATTTTCTTTATTAAGATCTAGAGCTCTTGGGTTGTCTTAACATGTCAGGAATGGTTCTCGATTCCTTAAACTCCCTCAGAATGGCAGCCTGAGATCTGTGTTACCTATGTGATAACAGAGGACCCTATTCATCCAGGAAACCTGCCACCCATAATGCCACCAGCAGCATTGTGGAACAGATCAGATGGCTGGTGGTAAACAGCTGAATGCAAATGTTTACATAGGGCAGCACTGTATCTGCAGGCAGTTAACTAATATTTTATATCCAGAGTAGGGTTGTCAATCTTCCTGGACTAAACTACTGGGAAAAAAAAAACAGACAAACTCATCACAAGCAGGAAAATACGTGTGTTTTGTTTACTCTGCTTAAAGTGCGATCTTCCATATATTTTAAATGCTAAAAATACTGGGTTTTATAGTATGGGGCAATTTCTAGCCTGGCCTCAGAATACAAATAGTAAGGGTGCTAGATAGTGCTATTGACAGCATGTCAGTTCAGTCTCAGTACCTACATCACTTTTCCTATGAGAAACTGCAGCACAGGGTAAGAAAGTCTGAAAATAAAATCCATGCTAAAAACAGTACACTCTTTTCCATAACGTTATCCATTTAAAAATAAAGAGGTTATTTTTCAGAAACAGGCTGTGGTTCTCTGGCAGCAGCAATTCACATATACTTAGCATTTGTAACAGGTTAGCAAAGGCAGTGCAATGTCAAAAGCTGGACTTCATCAAACAGTATATTGTCCCCCTGTAATAATCTAAAGTGGCCTGGTGGGCAGAATTCTTTAATCTGTTCAGTTCCGCTTTGCAAACTGTTTATGCTTAATTTGTTTGTTTACTTCCCCAAAATAGTAATAAATAAATATAGTATAGTAATTCCAGATGGGTTTATCATACTGTCTGTTGAAGAAGCATTTTTCTGAAGTTTGGAAAACAAAATAGGAATGCTAGAAATACTGTCCAACTCCTTACGCAATAGTTATGTACAATATGAATATGGGCCCACTGACACAGTAAAAATACCAATGGGAGACGTTATTAGTCATTGTAGGGCCTGGCGTATGTTCCATATACAGTCTCATTAATGTGATGAATTCATGTCTCATACAGCTTATGAATTCAGTCTCATACAGCAAGGATGTTTGGGAAATAGACTGAATCAATGGATGCAGGATTGGGCCCTTACTCTCAGAGGAAAACTATTGGACAGCAGGACTGTAGAATAATAGCAGAGAATATAAAAGTGGTAAGGTGCAAAGTGCTCAGTTTTTCATCAATTTAATAGTATACACACTAGAATCTCTCTCTCTGGTGTATACTGCCGGGTCATACAGCATACTTGCAAGACATGCTGGGGAAAGGCTCTTAGGCTTAAGTTATATAAGCTATTAAAACAGCCTAGGCCATTTTAGACTTGTGGGGTGGAGGGAGGAAAAACTCAAAAAAACCTTATTTTAAATGTATTCCTATGCTCTGAGAATGCCCTAAGAGTTTCAGGTGATCGCTCAGTCCCTGGAGGGCATATGAGACAGAGCTATAAGATCATCTAACTGAGCAAACTGTATTTGAATGATTTAAGACGTTACCCTCAGTAACAGAGCTGACTGAATAGTGAAAGAAATGTTGCCGTAATATTTATTCACTTTCAAAATCAAGTTTGTTTGATCACATCTTTGACCCTTTTCAATGTTGTTTTGTGAAAAAATTTCAAGTGCTTGAATTTTACTAGCAGGATCATTTCAGCACATGTACATGAATATTCATAGAAACTGAACTTTGAATTGTATGTTTGGTTGTAAAATTCTCATTCAGTCATGTGATATCATTTCAGTTCCCCAATTGGATGATGTATATAACCAATATTGTGTAATTGTGAACTGCAAATTACAGTCAACTACACTATCTGAAGTTCGTGCTGTTAGTTACTCATGTAACTTTTGTAACTGAGCGAATTGCAAGTTGTGAACCTGATTCTCTACTTCCCCACACTTTGTGCCGTCAGTTACACTTCTGCAAGGTAAACTATTATTCAGATTTGGTCATGTTTTACAACCCTTTTGCACAGCTGTAAATCACTATACAAGAGGGAGGGCAGTGGAGAATTGGGTCATGCATATTCAGTTATGATTTTTGCAGCTCACAATTCAAACGACTCATCAGACCAAGAATTATTTATTGAATGTGAATAATTTCAAATAAAGAAGAAATTTAATAATTTGATTATCAGAATTTGTTGAATACATTTTCATACAGAAATTATACGGTCAGCTGTACTCAATTGGTACGAGGATAACTTCAGTAAAATAGTGGTACTTTAATTTTACAAGAGTGTGTACTATGAACTATTTAATACACAGGATCTTTGTCTAGCCTCCAATGGCCTATGATTAGGTGTGTGAAAATGTTGCAGAGTTTGATGCCTTCAAACTTACAGAAATATAGTATGTATATCAGGGAAGTATAATAAAACAAAGGAGCATAATACAGTGCATTAAATTCCCCAACCTAAAAGCCATGTGTGTGTTTTCTGACTTTTCTTTTTCTTTTGTTTTTATTTTCTTTTTCTCGCCATTAATGTCCAACACATTCTATTCATCTCCGGATTGTTTTCTTTTCTCTTTTTCTGCATTTGTTATTCTCTCTATTCTTTGAAAAGCCCCATCTTCTTTCTTTTCAATCTTTAGCTTTCCTATTATGTTGTTTACCCACTTGCTTGCTCCTATATCATATTGTGTCCATCCCTTGCTGTCCTTCTCCTGTGCTCTCTACTTTCTTTTACTCTACACAGTCTTAATTATTTATCCTCACTTGGTCTTCATTGCCTCTAACCAGTCCTCCCTACTATTTGGCATGTATATAATGCTTTTAGATTCATAGAGTTTAAGACCACAAGGAACCATGAAATCATCTAGTCCAGGGGTGGGCAAACTACGGCCCAGGGGCCGCATCCGGCTCTTCAGACATTTTAATCCAGCTCTCGAGCTCCTGCTGGGGAGCAGGGTCTGGGGCTTGCCCTGCTCAAGCAGTCCAGCCAGGGAGCCAGGGTCTGGGGCTTGCCCCACTCTGTGCATGCCGTGCCTCCACACGGCTCCCAGAAGCAGCGGCATGTCCCCCCTCCAGCTCTGCACACTGCCCCCGCCCCAACCCCGCAGCTCCCATTGGCCTGGAACTGCGGCCAATGGTAGCTGCAGTGGCGGTGCCTACAGACGGGGCAGCATGCAGAACTGCCTGGTTGCCCCTCTGTGTAGGAGCCAGAGGGGTGACATGCCTCTGCTTCCGGGAGCTGCTTGAGGTAAGCACTGCCCGGAACCTGCACCCCTACCCCTCTCCCATGCCCGTGCCCCAGCCCTGATCCCCCTCCTGCCCTCCAAACCCCTTGGTCACAGCCCAAAGCACGCTCCTGCACCCCCAACTCCTCATTCCCAGCCCCACCCCAGAGTCCGCACCCCAGCTGAACCCCGCCCCGCCCCGCATCCCAACCTCTATCCTAGCCCAGAGTCCCATCCCGCACCTTGAACTCCTCATTTTTGGCCCTACCCCAGAGCCCGCACCCCCAGCCGGACACCTGACCCCCTCCCACACTCCAAGCCCCAATTTTGTGAGCATTCATGGCCTGCCATACAATTTCCATACCCAGATGTGGCCCTCGAGCCAAAAAGTTTGCCCACCACTGATCTAGTCTGATCTTCTGTATATAACAGACCTTTAAATATAACCCAGGTATCAGTGTTCCCTCTAATTTTTCCCACATGTGTGGAATGAATTTTGTTATATCACCTTTATATTGGTGCACATAATAAAATTCATGGGTCGGGGGTGGGGCTAAGGGGTTCGGAGTGTGGGTGTTGGGGGGATAGGCACCCCTCCTCTGGCCACGTCAGGTCTGAGCCAGGGCTAGGTTGGGGCCACGGGAGGGGCGCCCCAGTCACGGCAGGTCCGGAGCTAGATTGGGGCTGGGGAAGGGGTGCCCCAGTCGCAGCAGGTCCGGGCTGGGATTGGGTTTGGGCCACCCCTCCCCCGGCCGTGGTAGGTCCTGACTGGATGGGTTCCCTGAGCGCCTGCGTGGCACTTCATAGGCTACTGCACACCTGTGCAGCCGCACAGCTTACAGGGAACTTAGCTGGGTACCCCTACATTAATAGTTTGCCCAGTAGTTTGTGTTTGGCTAAAGTATATGCTCCAAAAAAGCATTCCGTCTTCATTTGAAGACATTAGGAGTTGGAGAATCCACCACTATCCTTGGCAGTTTGTTCCAATGGTTAATCACCCTCACTGTTAAAAATGTGTGACTTATTTCTGATTGGAATTTGCCTCACTTCATCTTCCAGCCAATGGTTCTTATGCCTTTCTCCACTAGAATAAAGAGCCCTTTAGTATCCGGTATTTTCTTCCTGCAGAGATACTTCTACACTGTAATCAAGTCAGTCTTAATTTTCTGTTTGATAAACTGAACTGACAGAGTTTTTAGAGTGTCTCAGTGGAAGGCTTTTCCCCGAGGCTTTGAATTATTTTTGTGCGTTTTTCCTGCACCCTCTCCAATTTTTTGAAATGTAGACATCAGAACTGTAAGCAGTATTCCAGTATAAGTCTCACCAATGCTGAATACAGAGGTAAAATCATCTATCTGCTCCTACTCACTCCTCCCTGTTTATATAGAAGTTAACAAACATTATGTAATCATCACAACAACCCTATTGTAGTTAAGTACTACCATCCCCATTTTACAGAAGGGGAAACTAATGCAGAAAGGGGAAGTGATTTGACCAAGGACAAAGAACGAGTTATTGTCAGAATCAAATTTAGAATAGAAATAATCCCTTGCTTTCAATCCTGTGCTAACTCCACTAAACCACATTGGTTCTCTGCTATTGATCTGGTTTTTTTGGGAAGAGACCACAATGACTGCTCACTAGAAAAGTCAGCTCAGCTGCAGCCAGCTGGCTGGTGGCTGGGAGGATATTTATGGTGACCACTCAGTGCTGTGGTTTATTGGCATAATCTTGCCCATCTGCATAGATACTGAAAACTTGGCTACCACTTGAAAGCCTATAACCTGGAGTTAGTGTTCCACACAGTACAGTATGCAGCAAAGGCTAAATAAGACCTTACACATACGGGATGAGATCCTTACCTTTACCCTTCACCTTACAATCATTGTCTGGGACATGAGCAAGAGTAAAAAACTCAGTGGGAAAAAAAAGCCCTGAGTGACCTAAGTTTTCCCAACATTAGGCAGTACTGTAGACATAGCCTTAGTCACAGTCAGGCACTGTGTAGAAAAGACTCAGACTGTAGCCATCAGCATGAACCAGAATTTAAAAATGCCTGACAGGGAATTGCAACAAATGTGTGTTTCCTTTGAAGGGTAAAAGACTGGTGTGGCACTGTCTGTCAGCCTCTAAAAACCTTCTCCACATATGAACAGTATTGTCCCCCTGGGTATAAACAGTTAAACCTTAGTTCACGATCCATGCAGGCCAGTTTCTGTGTGGGCCTGGGTAATGGGTAGGGTTTCATAATAGACAGATGCAGTTAAAGGCAGGGACAATCTTGCAAAAAGGAGCAAACATATGGTTCCTAAATCAGGGTTAACATCCACAAAAGATGATTAGAGGAGCAACAGTGACCAAAGATGTGGAACACTGGGTTTTTCTGATTGTTCTGCCATTTGAAGTCAAGGATGTATGTGTAATTGACACCAACTGTGGGGCTTGAGGCATAAAACAAAGCTGTTTTATTAATGACCATGTATAACTTTTTCAGATATTTAACTACCTATTGCTCTAGAGAAGTAGTAGTTAAAGCAGCAATGCTTTGTCTTGACTTCCCTTTCAGATAGAATTTCACTGGAGTTTGAATCAATGTTCAGACTTCTTTTCCAGTAAGATCTCAGATTTATTTTGTATTTTAACAAGGCTTTTAATATGACAAAGGAGGTTGGAGGGTTGGGTTTTTTAGCTTGTTACTTATGAAGTGAGCTGTAGCTCACGAAAGCTTATACTCTAATAAATGTATTAGTCTCTAAGGTGCCACAAGTACTCCTTTTCTTTTAACATGATAATAGTTATAATGTTTATGAATATGGTTATTTTACCCCCAACCCATGTTTCTGTGTTTTGCACAATAAGACCAATTAATTTGGCAATAACAAATGAAACCTTTACTTATGTAAAGGCTTCCTTATTTTGTTCTCTGCTTTACTTCCTCAAGTTCTAGTTGAAAATGTTGATAACTTTGATACACAATTTGTCCACAAATATAAGAAATGATGTGTTAATGCAATGATGCCAGGCTCAAAGCAGCACTTCCAAAAACTATGTTGGCTTAGTTTTGCACCATGGAAAACAAGATGCACAATTAAAAAATTTATATAATCCACAATTAGCATGGGTAACTTAGTAGTATCTGTATCTGAAATGGAACATAACATTGCGCTATTACCTCATATTTCTTTAACTGCACCCCAAAACTGAAAAACTTAAAACTCCATCAAGTTTTGGGTCTGAGCACTGGAAAAATAATTTTATCTCCCAAAAGATGTGGGAATGATATTTGCCTCAGTGTAAAACTTTGAAGTAGAAATGTGAGATCGTGAGAGAGTGCTCTAAGGAACAGATCCTATATCAACAACGTATGTGGAATGTATAGTTTATGGGATACATTCTGAGCAGTGCGATCCCACTGGGCCCTATGCTACTCTCACTAATACTACAGTAAATTGGGAGTAACTCCATTATAGTCAATTATCACATATAATACTTTACAAACATTAACTAATTAATCACCAAAACAACCCTATGCTATTTCCATTGAAGTATAAAGCTAGTGTGGGATTAGAATCAGTATTGTGTTAGTTCTCAACACTTAACATTCCTCACAAGGGTATTGTTATCCCCATTTTATATGCTTTGCCAAGGATACATTATTTAGCATCTCACGCTACTACAGTAAATATTTGCAGGGAATATGTTGGGGGCAAACAGACATGTAGGGTCCGATTCAAATTTCAGTTGCACCAGAGTAAATCTAAATTAACCCCAGTGAAATCAGGAACTGCCCCAGAGAGTCAGTTTTCAAAATTTTCAAATGAGGGTGTCTAAAGTTAAATACTTACATAAAAGTGACCTGAGTTTCAGAGATGCACTCAGATCTCCCACTGACTTCAACACTTTTGAAAACCAGGCCCACTTTATTTAAGTCAATTGGACATCTACTGTCATCAGTAGGAGCACTGGATACTTTTTGAGTGCACCCCTAAAAATAAGGACACTTTTATTTAGGGGCCTACGAATGGATTTAGGTTCTTGACCTTAGGCACCCAGGTTTAAAATCTGGGCATGAGTGATTTGTCCATGGCTACAAAGGAAGTAAGCGCAAGCCAGGATTAGAACACAGGGATTCTTTGGCCCGTGCTGTGCTTTTAGATCATTGCCCACAATGACTTGCACCTAGAAAGCTATTTGTCCTTTGAGTGAGGAAAAATT
The DNA here is from genome assembly GCF_965152235.1 of Eretmochelys imbricata. Classification (NCBI taxonomy): domain Eukaryota; kingdom Metazoa; phylum Chordata; order Testudines; family Cheloniidae; genus Eretmochelys; species Eretmochelys imbricata. The sequence goes on along the minus strand of NC_135575.1, from coordinate 59,069,727 downwards.
GGGATTTTAGTACATACATTTAGTACATACATACAAAAAAGACGAAAAATTGCCACACAACAAATCTTAACAGTAAAACTGAATCCTATATGTTTTTGAGAGTATGAACAAGACGTATTGTTAAGGTATGCACTTATACCTGTGGTATAACCACACCATTCACGGCTCTCAGTTTTAGAACAAGCACAAGTGAGAGGTCTCAAAGAACAGTGTCCAACAAAAGGATGAGAGATACTATACCTGTCCACACTAAGGGCACAGAGATTGAGGACTGTGATGCCCACTGATGCCTTCTGTATAAAGGGGAGGAATTTGCAAAGAAACAGCCCAAAATCAGAATCCGCAAATGGCCACCGCTGAGCATGAAGCTAAAGAAAGGACATAAGATAATCAGAAATGATAACGTAGACAGTGAATATGTAACAACCTGTAATCATGACCTATCTTCGGATCCAGCCCTGATAGCCCAAAATTCTACATGTTTAAGCAATTCTCTTGGTAATGAATGAAAGTGGGAGGTAATTCTGCTGCCGTAGAAACATGGAGGAATTAAGGAGAGTGTTTAAACATAAGGAGTGGGAGGATGTATTGATCCTCTCCGACTGAGGTAGTAACAGTTTCACTGTTAAAGGATCCTTTCCTAAAATGCTTCAGACACTGTTATGCGCACAGAAAATCAAATTCAGCCCTACCCTGGCATAAACTGGAGCAAACCCCATGTGTCTGCTTTCATCAGGGCTGAATTTGGCCCAGAGTCTAGCATTCAAGGCATGACTCACACCTCATAATGGGACACTTAAGAGCCTAATTCTCATTGTTGCACACAAACAGATTCTTATCATTGTAAATTTACCACTGGAACTTGTGACAGTTTTGGATGTTGGATTATGAAACCTGTGGAAAGATCATTATTACATGTATACAATTAGTACCATGTTATATTTTAAAGGGCAGGCATCCCCCAGGTGGGCTGTGGTAGGTGACAATAGAGAGGCAGTTTTAAGTGAGTATATGCATGAGTGGCAGCAGTTTGGACTAACATTTCTCTCCCCTAGTATGTATCAACATAACAAATGTGAATAAATTGATTCTTGTGCACAATTAGGGAACCAACAGTAATCTCCATCCCAGCTGTCATTTATGCTTTGAACAAGTAAAGATGCATGCAAAGCTTTGCTCCTTGTATTACAGTTTTTTCACATCTATGAAATAGGTTATATAACTCAAAGCCTTATATATAAAATTGAAATACAATGCATCTGAGCCTGGGATGAGATTCTGTCAATGTCCTGAAGTCTGCATAACAGCATTTTTTGAAGGAAGTACAGAATAATAACAATACGTTCATTTTTTTATTTATACCCGAGCTTACTAACTAAAGGCATGGAAGTATTTGTATGACACTCTGCAAGTGGTGATCACAAATGTCTTCCATCTGTTTCAGGGGAAGGTGGGAAGTAATACCCAGTTACTTTGGAGACTTGTAGAGACTATGCTGAGTTTCTCATTGTGTATAACTTAACTAAAAGCAATGATGGGCCCAACCAGCCCCCATGGGTCCTAATCCTCTGAACATTTGAGGAAGTTCAGATCCAGATCTAGATCTTAATTTTGTGGATGACTGTATTAAACCCTGAGATTTGAATATCCCCAAGTTTCACCTCAGAAAAGACTAGTCTCTGCACTTGTGCTTTTCTTCCTCTCTGCACACAAGCACCCAGGTCAGGCACAGTCTGACCAAAAACCTTAAATTAGACCAGCCTTGTTCTAAACATTGGCCAACCACAGTGTGAACTGGTGCCAAATTAGAATTGATAATGAAATCCAAAACCACATGAGTTTCATGACATTTAGGTTTTGCTGTGTACATTTCCTACATATCTGCTAAGCACACAGAATATTATTTTCAAATGTCAACGTAATAGCCTACAGATACAACTGTGGCATTTCCAATCAAAAATTTGTGGAATGTCATATTCCGGCTGCCACTGATCCAGGGCACAATGGTGAAAGGTGGGAGCAAGGAGTCATCCTTTCCCCTTGTACAGCTACACAAGAATTATCTGGAATCTCGGTGCTTTTGCCTTTTGAATACAAAAGGAAAAGTGAGTGTTAGTGGGTCAAGACTCCATCATTGCTGCAGTAGGCTTAAAAGTCATAGAATAATCTTGTATATTAACTCTGCTACTAAGAAAGCAACAAGATGAGGTCTTTGGTATAATGTCTTAAGGATCTTCTCAAGATAAAATCACTCAGAGAAAAAAATTGTATAACATCTTTTCTGATCGTGCTTGTAGAATTGGAATAGATCCCAATCTCTCCAATTCCCAGCAGAGCCTTTGGGTCTCTTTGTGCTCTCTCTTATGCCAGTTTTACATCATTATAACTCAGTGGAATTACTCTGATTACATTGGTACAAATGGTAGCAGAATGAGACTTCATCCCTGTAAACTGATACTGCCTATCTGTACAACAGCCCACCGTCTGAGTGCTAGCTTGAGCTTGCTTGTTTTTAGATTACAAAAATCTTGGGTTTATTTCCACAAATTCTCTTTTTTCCCCCTCTCTTCCTTTTTATTTTCAGCCTGAAATCTGGGGAAAGAGAATATCTTGGACACTTCCCAGCCAGCATCTTTCCTCACATGAGCCCCATACAGAACTCTGGTCACTGTGGAGCCCAGGGAACTTTTTCCAACCCTTATTGTTTATTACTGGACACCATAAAGGCATCTATTCCTAAAGTGCTTTTATACCGAGATTGGCTCCTCGGGTAAGTCTAATTCAGAGCTTTGACAATCAGATAGTCCATAAACATCTGTCCTCTTGTTTCCTGACTGAAGGCCAGACAAATGATTACTCTGTGGTATTAATTGGGTCACTCATCAGTGCATAATTGTTTGTTATGGGTTTCTTGCACCTTCCTTTGAAGCATCTGGCTTAAGAATGACAAAATCTTGGAATAAACTGGACAACAGGGTTTGATCTGGTATGGCAATTCCTATTGTTCTCAGCCAATTCCAAACATCTCTCCACTACACTACTTTGTTGCTAAAGCTTTTTATCTTTGGAGATATTTTGAAAATCTGTCTCTTCTGTCTATGCACTTTGGTTTCCAGGCCATCAATTCTTCTATCCACCTTGATTATCTGGTTAGTAATTTGGACTGTCATTTTTTTCAAGATTACATTCCGGAATCCACATATGATGTGGGTGACCATCAATGTTGGTAAAGGGAAGGTGTGTATGTAGCTGTTTTGAGCACAGGACTGAGAATCATGACTCCTTAGTTCTATTCCCAGCTCTGCCCTGACTGCGGTGCAAACTGGGCAAGTCACTGCACAGCTCTGTGCATCAGTTTACCATAACAGTGTTATGATAAGCCTTTGTTAACCAAGCCTGTGTTAACCAAGCCTTTGTTATACTATAACACTGTTATGGGTAACATACCTTAGTCTCATCTCAAGCTCTTTCCACCTATGGAATGCTCTCTGGTGATTTGCTGCCTCCTCATGGCATGCCAGATTTCTAGCCAGATTTTTCCAGTCCTTTGTTCCTGTAGAATGCAATGTGGCTGGAACATTAGACTGGAAGAGTTTGCAACAAAAACAGCATGCAGCATTCTGAGATTTTGAGTACATAAGACATGGCCTCTACACTTTGTCACCATTGGGGATTTCACACCAGTAGTGTGTTGGATGGAAACTTCTATTTTCATTGTCTTTGGGGAACATGAAATTTTTCACTTGCTGTTGCCCATGCAATACAAGGAAGTCCCTCAGGCTACTGCTCAAGAGGGTCCACAGTCCTGGATCATCTAGACTTAAGGAACTAAACTCAGCAGCTGCTGTTTCTTGTGCCTCCACCACAGTCTTCTCTGATCTACACTTTTCTTCAGGAATGTGCATGGTTACATCCATTTGAGATCGAGATATGGGTGCTGCAGTAGCTGCCAGGTCACCTGCACTCTAACTGGAAGATGAGGCATCTCCTCACCACTCACATCCTCACTGGGGCCAGAAGGCTTACCATGAACATTTGTGTCTATGTATCTCAGGAGAGCTCCTTCCTGCTTAGATAGAAAAGCTTCCTTTGCTTGCTTGCTTTTTCTGAATGCTGCCCCAGAGGGGCGTTTTCTTCTTTCACTCTTGACTGCTGTTCTGTGTCAGCTATAGTGGCTCTCAACACTCAGTTGAAGGGGACAAATAAGCAGGGTGGTAGCAGGGCCTGTGTGAGGGAAGATGTCAGTGTCTTAAGGGCCTAACTGACTCCTACTACTTCAGTTGACTGCCTGTTCTCCTCAAGTGGATTACGGGAAGCAGCAGGAAACAGGACGCTTCCTGAGAAGCTGGTGTTAATCAGTCTAGGCTCCTGGGGTGCTAGAGAAGTACATAAGGGTCCCCCTCCTCTCTCTCCCTGCAGCTCATGCTGCTTTCTGTTATTCCCTTTCACCTTTTCTCCTGCCTGCCTGTTATGTCTCTTGTGGCCTCCTTCCTCCAGCACAGCACTCCACCATCTCTGTGCATCTAGTGCAGGGAGAATACATATGCACCAGCAGCAGACACAATTTTCTACGCTCTGGGTCCTAGTGGCGCCCCCCACAGTCTGGCACCTGAGGCGGCCGCCTCAGTTCACCTCAAGGTAAAGCCAGCCCTGACTGCATTTTAGAAGCTGGATGGGAAGTGGGTGGGGGAAGCTCAAAGTTTTGATAGTTGGAAGTTTTACTGCCTGGGAAATGCAGGAGGCAGCTTAATATATTGGGATAAGCATATTACCTGAATGCTTTTTCTAACATAATAAGCAGTAAAATAGTTAATAATGTTGACAATCAATGTCATTAGGTTTCAGAGTCAACACCCAGTTTCTGTTTCGGGCTGTCTGCATACTTGGATAGACTCTACTACTTTGGCATATGGTAAATTAATATTCTGAAAGTTATCTTTGCAGCCATATGGCTTAGAACCCTTTTTTCTAAAAAAATGAAAGCTTAAATTTTGGAGCACAATTCTGCAGCGTGTGTGGGTGAACGCTGCACCAAATTCTGCAGCAGCAGAATTACAGAATAGACACTGGTAATAGCTCTGCATTCTGACATCCAAGGTAAACACTCTTTTTCTCTCTATTAATATGTTCCAATTGTTAAAAATTATTTAATCAGAATACGACAAATGATATATTAAATATTCCTATGGAGTCAGCAAAATTTACATCTGGTTTAATCTTACTTATAGTACAGGCTACTTATCTAGTATTTCTAAATTAAAGTTCACAGCTTGTTGTCAAAGCTACTGGCTGTTGAGTGGGGAAAAGTTTGCATGACACAGCAAAATATTCAGTATTCATTGAATACTGAGCATTTAGGTATTCATCCTGTCCTTTAAGGATAAGTTCTGATCTGTCCCATTGAAATTTTGCCCCAGTTTACACCCATCCGCCACAGTCACTCAGAATACTTGAATTGCTTCTATTTATGCTTTTTGGCACATAATAGTTTTTTTTTTTAAAGTGCCCCTTCAAACATTTGAAAAAAATCAGTGTGTGTGTATGGAATATCTGCTTTCCTTCATTTCAGGCCCACCTCCATGTTCTAATTGGATTCCTCAGATTTTGAGAGATATTTTGATAATTCATACCTTTCAGCCCATTCGAACGTTTACATTGTTTAAGGCCAATGACATGTTTCTGTATAAATCCAAATCCTTCACATCTGAAGGAAGTTGATCGTGTAATTGCAAGTTGAATGGTAAGAGGCATCATTCAATATGTATAGTTTTAACAGGAATATTTTGTTTCTTTAACTGTATATAAAATATATAAATACTAGAGAGAGAGAGAGGGCCCCAGACTCAGGTCTCAGTACCCCCTACTTCTGGAGAGGTTAGAATATAAGTTTGGTTTCACTTGCTATTATACTAAAGGCATGATTCTACAGAGTGCTGAGCACTTCACCTTTCCCAGGAAATGCTCAGCACTTTCAGGTGTGATCTGTAAAGCAGCATACTTGTATTTAACCAAACCACAGCAGACAAAATGCTGTCATCTTTCCAATGGTTTCCCACTTTGATGAAAACATACACTCTATGTACCAACTGCTGATATCCTAACTAGGATTTGTGCTTGAACCATTGTAAAGAATAATGAATGATAGGATGAAGTTTCACCAGCAAGTTATTGATCAGTTCCTCTGATTCCAGCTGAACTTACAGAATATATTTAACAAACTACAAGCCCGAGTTTTCTAAAGGGATCATTATGTGCACAAGAAATACGCTCTACCTACACTCCCATCTATTAAACAGGGAGGGGTGGGGTCTGGCTCCCACTCATTATACTCTGAGTAGCCCAGTTAACTTCTTGATGACCACTTTACTACAGCCAGCAAGAATCTATTCTATATGGACTGGCAGTACTCCAACAAATATTTGCCAGGTGTATATTTGGGTTTTTTCAATAATGCTTCGCTTGGCTGAGGCCTTCGATTCATTTCAGAGGCCACAGAACAGCTGCTAGAGATGGAAGGGCCTAATCTGTAAAATTTCGATTTCCAGTGCCCCACAAGATAATTGCCCAGCCAGTTATGGAGACATGGCTCCAGCTGCAAAATTCAGATCTATGTTTGGATCTGGGCCAAATAACTATTGCTTTCAATTCCTACTGCTGAAGGTAGGATTTGAAGTGGCACTGTCAAGAGGAAAGGCTTTGCATGCTGTTATCAATCCCCTTAGCCATCCAAACATTTATTTACCATTATAGTTAACACTTAAGAGTTAGTAGAAAGAAAGTCAGTTGTTCTTTTATTTGCACTGTATATGGCACCAGCATATTTCAAGCAATGGAAACGAATGTGCACTTTGTAGTGACTATCTGAAACTCTGCTACTACAAAGAAAATATTGGCATCAAAAAGAAAAGTCTTGTACTTGAAAAAGGTTCATTTAGTCACTGGTTTTCACAGTGAGACCCTGTCATAGTTGCAGCATGTACACTTCCTCCTGACACCCCAGGAATCTCTCCTTTCGCAAGATGAAAAGTATTTTATTCCTTTTGTTTTGTCCTTTCTATTTTTTCCTTAACTGAAGTAACACTAGTACTGAATCATTATACATCCCTTTTAAGTTGATTTTAATAAAAATCACTGGAATCAGAATTAATTTATTTCATTTTTCAGATTAATTTTGCAATTATTTTGGTGGGTAGTTTCCATTATTATTCAGCCCTGCTTATGCATTTATTGCTTTCCTTTGGATAAGGTGTCAGATTTTTCCTCTTCAAATATCTTTAGAATCAGTAGGTCTGATCCTGCTAGCACTTGCATTAGTTTTACACCACTGCAAGTCCAATGTCCTCTATTTTCCCATTAGGGTACAAGTAACTCCTAAAAACTTCAGTACGAATTACTCGTATCCTTTGCATGGGACTTTTGGACCCATTGATTTTAATGGAGTTACTTCTGATTTACATGGGCGTGAGATAAAAATCAGACCCACTGAGCCTGATCTTCCACTGCCTTGCATGTTATATAGTCTGCGCACAGTGGATGTGTAATGTTACCTAATCAAAATGGCACTCAAAGGAACAAGACAGTGGAGAATCAGGCTCAGTATCTCTCCGGGTATTCTGACACTCCATAATACAGGCCACATCTCCAGCACAGGAACTATAGGGACACATCTACAGCACCACAGCTATGCCAGCATAACCCACTAGTGTCGACACAGCCTACAGCAACAGAAGGGATTTCCCTGTCACTGTTGGAACCACACCTCCCTGAGTGATGGTAGCTAGGTCAATGGAAGAATTCTTTCATTGCCATAGGTGAGTTTACACTGTGGTTATGACGGCACAGCTACAGCACTCAGGGGTGTGGATTTTTTTACCCTTGATTGCCATAGCTATGTTGACCTAAGTTTTAAGGCCCACCATCAAATGGATTCTACTTTTGCAATACCATTAGTAAAGTCTCCAAGGTTTCAGGACAGGAGACTTCCCAAAAGAAACATGTTTTCCCCTTGTGCATTTCACAGCCACAGGGTAGTCTGTAAAATCAATCGATGGTGCAATTCCTTTGAGAGAACAGAGTGTCGTCAACAACATATTTTTACACTGAAATCAGAAACTGAGATGTCAAGGTTCTACTCTTGGTATTCAGAAAAATTGACCAACCAGCCACAACTTCCGAGCATCCCCCTCTCTTCTTACAACAGCCTCTCCACCCAGATTTTGGAGAATTGACGCAAACAAGGAAGAAGCGTTGAGAACATTCCACTGAAATGATTTTTAAATATCACCCAGTTGGTTTTACTTTGCTGTTCTTGCTATTTGTTAAGCACCATTAGTGAGCGAGCTGCTGTACGAAACACAGATAAAGACCCAGGCACCTAATCCAGGTCCCAAGCAACTTACAATCTAAGAGACAGAATGTTATAGTCCTCCTACATGTGTACACAACAGTACATATGCACATAGGAAAATCTTGAACCTAGAGCCAAGTACATGGGCTGCATTGGATACTCGATGTGAAATGGCTCTGAGCTGCTCTGTAGGTGCAGGTGGCCACCGCTACATCCCCAGAAAACCAGACATTCCAGTATTTCTAGGAACAGCGTGGGCCCTCCCCTGCCGGTGTGACCTCATACACATGGTACATGTAAGGTTACACAACATGGAAGATGCCATTTTTCAGAGCATGCCAACCTGGACCTGACAGCATGACCTCGTGCTCTCTTGAAGCTAAGCTCTGTTTAACAGAGTGTGTGTGCTTTTTATGTAGCACACTTTCCCCTTACGCAGTAGAATTGCATAGGTTCCATGGCCAAAGGACCCTTTGTTGTTGTGGAGGTGGGGCTGGATTTTCCCCTTAGTGAAGATATCTAGATGGAACTTTGTTAGGCATTGTACTCTCCAACGGCTGTACTTCTGGGACTGCAATCTGCTTATCGCAACTTGCTAATATGGCCCTCATTTTGAAAAAGTCTCAAAACCCTTGAAATGAACCATGCAACTTGAAGCAGAGCAATGTGCATTTTTTGCTTGCAACTCTGCTGTTTGTATAGTCCAAGAATATGATTTTGGCCCTTATTTCTCTCTTGCCCAAAACTGGATGGAAGGGGACAAACTAATATAAAATATCTTTAGCTCTTCAAGAGCCACAGTCCTGGTGTACCCTCCCCCTGGTGAGGTTAGTGTTGGAGTATGGACGAGAGACAGGGAGTTAGTCTGGGACCCAAGCTATCCCAAGCCTCAATATTGCAGATACCCAGCCAGCTATGTGTTGGGACTCCCTCTACATGTCTCTCTGGTCCTCCACCAGCCACTTCTGGCCAGTATGCTATCACTGGTTGTCTCCCCTTATGTTTTATAGGTCAGTCATTCTCAACCAGGAGTCCGGGAACCCCTGGGGGGCCCTGAGCAGGTTTCAGGGGGGCCACCAAGCAGGGCCAATGTTAGACTTGCTGGGGCCCAGGGCAGAAAGCCAAAGCCCCATCACATGGGACTGAGGCCCGGGGCTCTGTGTCCCACCCCCCGGGGCTGAAGCCAAAGTCTGAGCAATGTAGCTTTGCCAGGACTCCTGTGGAGTGGGGCCCCAGGCCATTTCCCTGCTTGCTGCCCCCTATAGCCAGCCATGGCTTTTATATGCAGAAAACGAGTCATTGTGGCACAGGTGGGCTGTGGAGTTTTCATAGCATGTTGATGGGGGCCTCAGAAAGAAAAAGGTTGAGAACCCCTGTTATAGGGAATCAGAAAGCATGGAGCTTCAAACAACACTAACTCTCCACAGTGCATATTGCAGTTCTTTGTGGGGAGCATATTGTTAGTTTTGCTCCTCCCTCCTATTCGATTTTCTGCGAGAACAATGGGCAATGCAATTTTTTTGTAAGGGGTGAAAGGTCCTGTGGAGAGGTAGGGAGTATCAGCAAGGCCATTTCATTTTCTCCCCTCTGCACTGTCCCATCACAGTTTTTTCTGCAGCTTTTACTCCCCTTTGTCCTGCTCAGCAGAGGTGGGAGTGAGCAACAGGGCCTCTGGCAATAATATCCTTGGATTCCTAGTTTTTTTCTTCCCACTTAGGCAGTGAGATGTAACTATGGATGAGGCTGTACAGACCTTACTGTGAAGCAGAAGGGTTACATTTCACAGAGATGCTGAAAGCTCAGATAACGAATGCCTGGTTCTGAAGCAAACAGCAGGTAAAAGTTTTTGAGTTTGTCTTTAAAATTCTTGTACTATTATTTTACGAAGTCTGCGTAGTGGTAAAGCATTCCTTACAATTCTAGACATCTCCCTTGTGGTATTTTTGTTGTTTACACAGTATGATTAGTTGCTCTTTTTATTTGGTCTGTGGTGTTGGCAAACGTCCTCTTCTTTTGAGGTGTACTGTACTTCAAGTTGTGCTACTCTTCTTCAGAGGAATTATCTGTTAGGTATGCTTGTGTGCATGGTGGTTTGTTGAAAAGATTATTTTTCCCAATCCCTGGGCAAAGTGCCTCTTTTATTTTATTTCCAATTGTGTTGCCTTTTGTATGTTGCTAAAGGAGAGTGACAGTATTGCTAACGAACTACTGCAGAACTCCTGAACCCTGGATATGTGCAATCAGAACACTCCCTTGTTATCTGTCTATTTCAGCTGATTGAAGAAGGAACAGAGAGAACATTCTAAAACATTCTTGTTATACCTAGGGCACCTAGCTACTACAGTGATCAATGCACTACAGATCCACAGACACCATATATTAGAAGGAAGGGCAGGGAGGAACTGGTTATGTGCTGGGTGAGGACAAGTTACCTCTCAAGGGGTTTCAATACTGCCTACTAGGTACAGCTGTGAGTAAGAGGTGATGCAGCTCTGCACCACCACAGGGGGAGCTCTGGTAGGGATTGTACTGCAGGAGGCAAAATCTCTTCCGCCAGCTCTTTGGAGTGCAGTGCAAAGGTACATGTTGTACTTTCTTTTAGGTTGCTATAATCTGCTTCCACAGTGCAAATGGGGAAGACAGGTCCTTGTTTCTGTCTCTTCCTGGCCCCTGTTGACCCCATTTGGGGTGATTTGTGCCACCAGGTACGTTAGGATGGAGCAATTCCTGTATCCTCTCAGGACTGCTTTTGTACCCAGCCATCGCATGTGGGCATCAGGAAGGGAAGACTCATTTTGCCCCTCCTCTCCCAGACACCCAGACTCAGAACATTCTTACCATTAATGTACTGAGTTCTGTGTAACTTGCAGGTACCAAGCCACTACTTCTTAAAATCACTGATCTGAACAGAGTGGAAGTTCAGATGCAATCTGTATGCAATCTACCCTTGAAGGAGCTAATACTTAATGGAAAACATGTATTCATAGAATCATAGAATCATAGAATATCAGGGTTGGAAGGGACCTCAGGAGGTCATCTAGTCCAACCCCCTGCTCAAAAGCAGGACCCATCCCCAATTAAATCATCCCAGCCAGGGCTTTGTCAAGCCTGACCTTAAAAACTTCTAAGGAAGGAGATTCCACCACCTCCCTAGGCAACGCATTCCAGTGTTTCAACACCCTCCTAGTGAAAAAGTTTTTCCTAATATCCAACCTAAACCTCCCCCACTGCAACTTGAGACCATTACTCCTTGTCCTGTCCTCTTCCACCACTGAGAATAGTCTAGAACCATCCTCTCTGGAACCACCTCTCAGGTAATTGAAAGCAGCTATCAAATCCCCCCTCATTCTTCTCTTCCGCAGACTAAACAATCCCAGTTCCCTCAGCCTCTCCTCATAAGTCATGTGTTCCAGACCCCTAATCATTTTTGTTGCCCTTCGCTGGACTCTTTCCAATTTATCCACATCCTTCTTGTAGTGTGGGGCCCAAAACTGGACACAGTACTCCAGATGAGGCCTCACCAATGTCGAATAGAGGGGGACAATCACGTCCCTCGATCTGCTCGCTATGCCCCTACTTATACATCCCAAAATGCCATTGGCCTTCTTGGAACAAGGGCACACTGCTGACTCATATCCAGCTTCTCGTCCATTGTCACCCCTAGGTCCTTTTCCGCAGAACTGCTGCCTAGCCATTCGGTCCCTAGTCTGTAGCTGTGCATTGGGTTCTTCCGTCCTAAGTGCAGGACCCTGCACTTATCCTTATTGAACCTCATCAGATTTCTTTTGGCCCAATCCTCCAATTTGTCTAGGTCCCTCTGTATTCTATCCCTGCCCTCCAGCGTATCTACCACTCCTCCCAGTTTAGTATCATCCGCAAATTTGCTGAGAGTGCAATCCACACCATCCTCCAGATCATTTATGAAGATATTGAACAAAACCGGCCCCAGGACCGACCCCTGGGGCACTCCACTTGACACCCGCTGCACATGGGCAAAATCCTGCTTTAAACTGGAGTTTCTCATCCGAGTATGGATGGTGGGGGTTTAGATTTATGTTTGCAGTGGGCTTGGTTCTACACCCCTTTTGCACATGCAAGTCCTTTAGACTTCAGTGGATGCTACTTGCTTAGAAGGACGATAGGATCAGGTCCATTTTGTTTCATTATTATCCATATTAATTGTGATGGTAAAAAGAAACCCAGCTAAGTGTACCAAACTGTTAAACATTGTGACTTTTAATTAAATCCTTGTGCAGGAGGTGGGGATAGGTTAGTTTAGCTCCTCACCGCACATTCAGACTTTTTGCTGCCCAAAAATGCTAATGACTAGGAGTGCTGCAACATAAGACTTCGTTCAGCAGAAAGAAAAAGGCAGAGATTTCATGCAAATTTACCACAGGCTGGTCACATGCTATTTACCAGAGGCATGCCATTCACAATACTCCGCCTAATGCTACTGTACACGAACCGCTGAGGTTTGGATGCTGGTGTGACTAGGATATGAACCTACCAACAGAAAACCTCAGTCCATAAAAGATAACACTCTTTTGTTCATCTTGAGCACTGGAGATATATATCAGCTCTCTGGATTGGGGTCATTGACTTCACCACCAATGAAATGAATATGAAAAATACCCTGTTAATCAGATTTAAAGAAGAAAGGTACAGAAGGGGCCAGTTTGGCCTCAGTTATTTGTATGTAACCTAATGGTCCAGAGAGTTAAAACTATTAAATGTAAGGCAAGGAGTCATACATCAACCTTATTTCCTAGGTTAGATTTGAATGATTAGATCTTTGTTTTAAGTATACATTAAAAACACACACAGGGTGGAAGGTGAGCTCATGTTAAAATTGTAACTTAATGCTTTCCAGGGAAGCTGGGTTGCATTAGACTATTTAATTTATGTTTTAATCATAAATATTTATGAAATCCTATTTCAACCCCCATCAGATATTACTCAATCCTGAACACTTTGCCATATTTTACATGTTATGTTCACTGCTCCAGCAATTTTTTACAAAAAATAGTGATAGGTTTTTTTTATTCCCTTGCTGGATTCAAGTAACTCTCATGGACTTGTAGGCATCAGGAAGGGATCCCTTTGCAGGGAGATTTGGGCCCAAGCAGTGTAAACACAATAGAAATTTGATTAAAAACAAAACTAAAAGTTGTCTTAAGACCAGTGTTTCAGTCTGTTATGGCTCAGGCAAATTAGTGAATATTGCTAATGTCTAGAACATTTTTGTAAATCCTTAGGGGGTAGCAGTCATGAGGAAAAGAGGTTATAGGGTAATAGTAGTTGGAGACAAAAAAGTCCTAGAAGATATTTGAGTCCATCTTCCTGACAAGGCAGGTTTAGAAAATAACTTAAATATAAAGGACCAGATCCTTAGCTGATATATGACTCCACTATGTCTGTTTGCAGTATTGCTTCACATTTAATTAGTTCAAACTGCGAATTACAGGAAGGATCTCAATTGGTAATATAGTGGTAGACTCTTCAAGAAGAGATAAAGGTTCAGATTGTGAGAGTAAATCCCATAATTTATTTCCTGGAAACCACTTTCTGGCATTTTGATTAGGTTTATGGAAAAATATACCCAAGTTCTGAATATATTCTTCACTTTTTATGATTGTGTGTGACTGGCAATTAGTAAATTTGCTGTATTTGAAATTTACATTTTATGACTATAATACATTTAGGTTAATTTATATTTTCATGATTTCATATACCTTATAAATGCAAAAAAACACAAAAGAGACAGATTTTGATACAGCAAACAATAATGAAATAACCTGCCCACAGAGGAAGCTTATTCTTAGGCCCAGTCAGTTAGTGTATGGTTTATGTCTTGAATCATGAAAATTTCTGTCTCTTATATATTTTTATCCCGTTACCTAACTGTGGAAGTCTTATTATCTAGATAAATGTTTGCACTCTGATGTCCAGGAAAGTTTGTCTGACTAAACAGTGCGGGATCTGTAACTTACAAAACATTTGAAATCATTTATACATAAACAATTGTGTTATATTAATTTGTAATAGAAACAATTAATACTATCTACAGCAGAAAACCGTTCTGGTGCCTCCAACTCAAACTGGTCTGGCTTTGCTGAAGTTTATATGGCTCAGCATGAAGCTGACTTCTGAAATATAGACGCTTAAAATTTAGATCAAAACTGAGTGCAGAAAACCTTTAAACTGGTGTTTGACCCACGAGGAAGAAAGCAAACTTTGTTTCTCTGAATTCTGATTTTTCATTAAAAACCAGTCACATCCATTTCCAAGTTCCAATAATATTTTCAGCAGGTCCCAAAGAAGATGCCATGAGTTGCAGCTGGCAGAATGCAGTTAAATGCTGCTGTGGATTTTAGGATTCCTGTATGTCCTAAAGACAGAGCGTATTTTAAACTAAATTATAAAGTAGAACATTTTTTTAGAAGTAGTTACTATTTAAAAACAACTCTTCCTTTGACTAGTAATATCACCATGTGTTTTTTAAGTCATGGAATGGTTTATATTAAAAATGTACTATAATAACATTAACATTTGTTAGGGGAATTGCCAAAGTGCTCAGTTCTAATAAAAGCTTCTCAGCCAACTGACAGTACACTTCAGGGATAGAAATATATAATATATTATATTTCAAAAACTTATTCAGGTTGCAAAGTCAAGCTCTCAAAAATTAAGAAGTAGGAGAATTTACTTTAATGCAACTTTAATTCTGCTCCCTGTGTGTATGAATTGAACACCGGTTGAAATCCTAGCTCCAGAAAAGTAAATAGCAAAACTCCCACTGACTTCAGTGGGGCCAGGATTTCAACTACAGTCTTTAATTACATGATTATATACTATTTTTTCCACAGTGCCAAAAGGGTATTTTGATAGGGTGAGTGAGGGCCATTTTGTTTGTATTCTGTGTGGCTGCTTTAGAATGATGCATGAGATACAGCAGGGCTAGCAAGCATGCATAGTGCCAGTGGAATATTCAGAGATATAGGGCGGGTAATATCTTTTATTGGACCAACTTCTGTTGGTGAGAGAAACAGGCTTTCGAGCCAGAGAGAGCTCATCTCAGGTCTGAAGAGGAGCTCTGTGTGGCTCGAAAGCTAGTCTCTCTCACCAACAGAAAGTTGGTCCAATAAAAGATATTACCTCACCCACCTTGTCCCTCCAATATCCTGGAACTGACATGGCTACACCTACACTGCACACAGTAATGGAATATTTAGAAAGTTAATGAACAAATCTCTAACAGGTTCTACGATGCATCTAAAAATGACAACTTTCTCTAGCTTGTAGCTTGACTACATTTCAATCGATTTTCATAAAACCGGCAAAATGTCCTCTGATCCAGGACTATCCTCCTCCCAAATTTCAAGTTCATGCTCTAAGTCAAGGAGAGCTCTTTAAAAAATAGCTTGAGGAAAATTTTTAATATTATCAAAACTACCTCTAAACTCATTCTCAAAACACCTGTACCACTTCTGCTGAAACTTTCCAGTAAAATTCCATCTCAGGCAAAAGCAGAACATAGAACATATTCCAAGATGCACCATGGCAGTTCAACCAGAGAAAGACTAGAGATCATATAGGATGTAGTCCAGCCCATGGAGAAGAATGGGAGCATGAGGCACCTGAATTACATCTCCCATAAGGCACTAAAGCAGCTCAGGCAGATGTATATTAATGTCAAACTGACCCAAATCTAAACCTTTAGAGTCTATTCGATAAGCTAAAATATTTTGATTTGGGTCAGCTCAGCCTGAAACAACATATTTCATTTTGATTTTCCCAATGGAAAATTGAACATTTTTGGAAAAGTTAAAATTTTGCCACAGAAGATTTCGATTTTTCAGAATTTGCACTTTCCATTGAAAAACAATTTTAATGGAAAATTTTCATCCACTGTAGTTGCTACCAGCTTCTAATACAACACATGTATTTTTATGACCACAACTTTGGCTTGATTCTGATCTCACTGGTTTAAAACCAGGAAAATGCTATTAACTTATTAACCTCTAATCTATACCAGTGTAAGTGAGATCAGAAACAGGCCCTGTGTCTTATTTCATACATATACACATATATTTGATTAGTTTTATAAAAAAACAAAGTAGAATTTCTTATAGCCTTGTGGTATGTACCACTGTATTATAGTTCTGCCCCTAATTATAATTTATAGTATACATTTCTAGAGAGAGAGATTTTCAAAATCTGAGCTATTTTCTTTTTATTTTAAAACCCATTTTTAAGCCCTAATAGGCAAACATTTACTATATATTTTATTAATGAAAAAAGATATATATGTGAGTGTGAAAAAATCAGAAATTTGCCAAAAATCTTTGGAGGTTAAATTGTTTATTTTATAACAGTGGTTTTCAACCTATGGTTTATGGACAGTTGGGGGTTCACAGACTATGTCTAAGAGGTCCGTGAAAGGTTGTTGTTATCATAGAACAGTGGTTTTCAACCTGTGGTTGGCAGACCCCTGTGGGTCTGCAGGCTATGTCTGAGATTGCCAAAGGGGCCCACGCCTCCATTCAAAAGTTTTTAGGGGTCCGCAAATGAAAAAAAGGTTGAAAGCCAGTATTTTATAATATTATGCCTTGTTTGAGGTCCTAGGGAAAGAATAGTCATAATAATCTCAGCAGTGTGTTTGCTTTCCAGACTCACAAGGCTAAAGTGAGAAAAACTTTACAAACATATTTCAAGGGTTTCTAAAACACATTCAGGCAAGTTTCAAGATCAGCCAAATATTTTGATCCCCATGAAAATAACCAAGGTACAATCCTGTTCTTGTTCACATCAACAGCAGCTATATTAGGTCCCACAGGAGTCTTTTGCTTAATTAAAAAAAATGTGTCTTTTAAAATCTATTTCTAATTGTAGTTCTGTCCTTCCAACCCACAGCATATATCAGTGAAGTCTAGACCTCTTTGGGCCCAGTATAATCATATGATATAATCATGCAAGTTTATGGTCAAATTTGGGCCAGTAAATGTACAATTCAATATAAAAAGTAGCCTTTTATGGGTTTGCTTATTATATATTAAATCAAGGCTGCACTGCGTAATTTAGTTACATTTAAAAGAATTGTTTATAATCCTTCATGTATTTTGACAAATCCAGCTGCCAAACAGTACTTAAACACTATTCTGATGTATAAGTGGCCTTAACAATCATAAACTGATTTGAGCCTCTGCCATGACTGAATGTTAAATTCAAGCCCTACCACTCAACTCTATTGACATTCTGGAAGGGCTAATAAATCATCACACAAAGACTGTGTAAATCATAGGAAATATTTTCTGTATAAACAAAGGAAGACTAGGATATGTTCCCCAAATGGTAGCTATCAATCTGATCCATAAAGAGAACAGCCGTCTTTTCAAAAGCTGCTCTCTTCATTTGTTTAATTCTGTCCTCAGCTAGTTGTCTGAAGGACACCATCCAAAACCTAAAAATGATGTCTTGACATTTGCTTTTGAACATAGACTGAGTTACATTTCCCTTTCCTTTATAATTAATAAATAGAAAAGCAGTAATTAGAAACAAACACACTGATACGTTGTCACCCTGTTAAAGAACAGCAGTTAAAGTGTACCCGTTGCTGCTTCCTACCTTATATACATTGATAGGAATATCAATGACAATATAGATAAGATCTCCTAGTGCCAGGCTAGCTATCAGCGCATTGGGGCCATTCCTCATACACTTGTTCTGGTAAATGATCCTCAGCAAAGTTGCATTCCCAACCAATCCAACGATGAAAATAATACAAGCTATCACTGTGTTAACGTATTTGAAAGTGTCAACAATTTTAGTCCGTTGGGAGCAATAGTTTGTTTTGTTGGGTACCATGGGTCGGCTAGTAGTAAGGAGTAAGCTGGGCTCTATTCCAGAGTACGTGGTCAAATAGTTTCCAGAATCACTCAGATTGGTGTAATATCTGTCAGAACTGTCGCTGAGGACACATCCAGTGACAAGCAGTAGCAAGGAGACTCTTAAACAAAAGGTTTCCATCCTAAAGTCTTGAATAGCAGGCACATTCAATGAAATAGTTCTTTCAATATTTCAGTGTGATCCTTCTCACTTCTTCACCTATATGGAGAAACAAAACATAAACAAAACACAGATTAACAATTATCTTATTTCTCATTTCAAAAGAAGTGCTTGTTCAGCTTGTTTTTTATACTAGTTAAGCTATCTTGAATAATAGATTACAAAATGAGACAGAAAATCCCCATGGCATCTGAGGGGTAGTGCTAAAGAAATCCTGCCATATCACAAAAGTGTGTAGGAGTATTTGTCTATATAAGGGATAAAGCATTCCAGACAACAAGTGATGGATAAGAGTTTTGTCACAAGACTTAAGCTTCCCAGTCGAGTAAATCAGCATGGGGTGTCTTGGCAGCATTACTGATACTTTAATCAAAAGAAAATTTAAATTTTTCCATAGCTGGAGTTCTGCTAAATAACAAAGCCACAACCCTAAATTCATAAATTCTATTTAAGGCCAGAATGTATTGTTATTATTATTTGTTTTAATATTTGTTGGTGTACTGCAAAAATCATGCTATAGACCTATTTTTCTTTGCCATAATAATTAGCTGGCTTTTAAAATTTAAAAGCCCTGAATATATCATTTTCAAGTCCAGTTCATGAATAAGTAGTTCATTTAGTGCCAGATCCAAAGCCCTCAGAAGTAAATGGAGAGACTCATATTGACTTCAGTAGGCTTTGGATCAGGCCCTTAATGCTTTTAAATCTGCTACATATACTAGTAGGCTAGTAGAAATTTATCCTGGATATTTCAGAATTCCAGTGCAGCTCATGTTCAGATGTTAATGGTAGATAAGTTAATTATAATTGTATAAAAAAGCAAACATGATAGATATTGCATACTAAATACTTGGCATGACATCCCAAGGAATAACCCATGAAATCTGCTGCTTTTAAAGGGCACATCAGTAGTAGGACATTCTTCCACCACAAGTGTGACCCTGAGTAACAGAAAAGTCTGTGGCCTATTTACTGCAGTGGAGGATGGTTATCATCAATATTAGTAATGCTGCATCATGCTTCAGGTCATAGAAACCACTCTGGGATTCTCTTTTGTGAAGTTTAGTGCGCACTCTCAAGCCCCAAAGATTTTTTCCCTTCCCTTCAGCTCAGTGTGACAAACTATCACAAGACATCTCTGTGTGAACTAGGATAAAGTCAAGGGCAGTGTTGAGCCAAACTGGAGATTTGAAAGTCCAGTGCTGCGTAATATTACTAGGAGAACTTGAATGAAGGAGTTGCAGAGGTACTTTTAAGTTAATTAATTCCAGAATATGTGGAGATTCCCCTCCTATTTTTCCCTAAAGGATTATTAATAATTAATTAATAATTAATAAATAATTAATATTTTTTCCCTAAAGGATTATTAATAATAATAAGAATAACAGTGAAGAATTTACAGTAGAAAGCAACGAGAGTTCACTGACACCGGGCATTTGGGCACTATCATAATACAAATATTTAGTACTACTGCCTACTATGCTCTTCCATTCCAGCAGGTGGTATGTAAAGAGTCTTGAGTGTGTAACAGGAGCATACACATCCCTAATATCTGTATGCGTGTATTTTGCATAGAGTATGCCTGTGTTTGTCCTCAGTGGTACAAATTCTGACCTGCTTCATTGGTGTAGCTAAAACCATAATCTGGCCCACTATATTAGTCTATGTATATGATCACAAACCCAATTAACTGGTATCTGTCTAAGATATTTATTTTAAAAATGCTTGTTCGACTAGTGTCTCAGGACCACTAGCAATACTTTGCACTGGTTTAGTGCTTTCAGTTTAGGATTCTAAAGCACTTCATAATAATTTTACAACAACAATTTTACAAATGGGGAAAACTAAGTCACTGAGAATTGCAGCGTCTTGTCCTGTTCAGACAGTAAATCAGTGATACAGCCAGCTATAGAATCCAGATTTTCTAATACCTAGTCCTTTGCTTAAACCATGCCACTAACCTTCTCTTTCTCAGTTTATGAACTTTTTATGTGCAAATTTGATATATTACTTATATCCCACATAAATGTGATGTCAACATGGTAGTCATACAAACAACAGGATGAATGATGTACAGAATACCCAAGACCCCAAGAAGAAACCTTTCCTGAAGAGGTAGCAAAATCAAAATGAAAAGAATTCCCATATACTAATTCCAAGAACATGGATTCATGATATACATATTCCAAGATACGGAGTCACTGACAAATCCTCCACTACTATGTGCGTATTTTCAGAGTGCCTGTATGGTGTGTAATAGCAGTGCACAAGCACCCCACTGCATGCAATATAATAATACTTGTGTTAACTGTCTGTGAGAATACAATATAATAGCCCATTGTGTTTACATAATCTCAGTATCGAGAATAGCTAAGGAATTTCTGTGCATTTACAGGCCATATGCATGTGGTGTCAGTGTGTCACTAACACAATGACAGGTTTCAGAGTTGCAGCCGTGTTAGTCTGTATTCGCAAAAAGAAAAGGAGGACTTGTGGCACCTTAGTACACTTAGTACTACAGCTCACTTCATCGGATGCACGAAAGCTTATGCTCAAATAAATTGGTTAGTCTCTAAAGTGCCACTAGTACTCCTTTTCTTTTTACTAACACAATGGTACACAAAATTTCTTACAACCAGCACGGGACGTTGAGAATAAAACTCCTAACTTCCCAGCAACAAATATCCTGCTAGGGAGAGTAAAGCCAGGACAGTCCCCATGTCAAGATTTTCAAAACCAAACCGGGCAGTTTGAAATGAATTGTTTAATTGATTAAACACTATTGAGATTTGTAAACATTTAATTCATTAAATTAAAAAGGCCAAAAGACACATGAGGTTTAAAATGGGATCTAATAAACTTAACTAGGACAGAAGTTTCAAAACAATTACAATAAAAAGTACTGAAAAAAATAATTTTCTCCTAGTTAGATCTCACTAAACAAAGTGTAGTTGGTTGTGGGATATCTGCCCTTTTCCCTTCTTCCAACACAAAAGAAAACACCCTCCCTTCTAGCACTGTCAAAAGATCAATTCCAAAATACAAGTGGCAAAGCAGTACCATCCACAACTCCCCTTCAGTACTGGGTATCTGTTATGCTCTATACATTTTAAACTTTTTAAAAAACTATTTATTGCAAAGGTAAAATAAGATTCCTGATAACTAACACACACTTGTATCATCATCACCCAATCCCTTTCTGAATTGTTAAGGATAAGTGCTAAAACCATACCATGAAGCTCCCTTGGCTCTCATCCAGGAACCATACAGCTGCTTCTGCCCCCAATTCCGTGCATAGAAGACTGCAAACTCACTCCAAGTGTAGTTCAGGCTGCTGCTGAGAATTTCCTCAGTGTGGCTTCTTCTGGGGAAGCCTTACCAAATCCTTTCTCAGTGTGACTGGGTGGGATTGGAAATCTCCACCTCCACTGTATCAGCAAGAGAGAGAGAGAGAGACAGAGATGTCAGAACGTCCCCTCTTTCTGTCCCCTCCCCCATTTAACCCCCCCCTCCAAACCTTCAGCCCAGACTGAGACCCTGCCAATGTTAAACACAAAGGCTGCTTCCCGGGCACAAGGGAACAGTGAGTTGTTTAACCATTTCCTCCCTGAAATGGAGTTAACCTAATATGCTGGGTTCATTTAAGCAATAGATCATAGAAATCCACTACAGTAGCTTTCTGTTAAAGAAGCCCAGACAGTCCATTGAAACACTGGACAAAAGAGCGAAATAGGAGGCATAAGACAGATAAGCACAGTGGGAAAACATTGGCTCTTGAACATTTCCATAACCTTTGCTTTGTAATTTCCCATTTGTTATGATTAAAAGACTTTTACAAGAGAGTGACTAAAATATGATTTGTAAAGTGTTAAAAAACCTGAATCCAGAAAGTCAGATTGCCCAGAGGCAGAATTCTCCAAACTGTGGTCCATGGATAGCTTGGTGGTCACATGTTGCTATATCTCCTCCTCCCGATTTCCAACGGCTAAACATTGAAAAAGTCAGTGAAAGTACATTATATTTCCTAATATTGCTGTGTTTCCTAATATTTCCTAGTATTATTCTTCCAGGTGAGCAATATCTTGTGTAGGTGTAGTTGCCTCAGAGATGTTAAGCATTTGTGAATGGGAGGGTGTACTGTCCATGGAATTGCAGATGAGAGGGGAGGTGTCCATGAGACAGTCGCTCTATTCAAATGAAATCCATACTCTCAAAAGTTTGAGAAGCCCCACCTTATGGTCATGAACCTTCTTCACTCTGAGAAAAGTATGATTATCTCACCGAAGGCACCTGTCTCCAGTCACAGGGCCTTCGGCACAGTAAAAAATTTGGGCTAGGATAAGTGTCGTATTAAAGCAGTCCAGGAATGCAAGCACACTACAACCCAGGGCTCTATGGATATGGCTACACAACAACAAAAACAAAACCCCACGGCTGGCCCATTCCCGGCAACTTGGGCTCATTGGGCTTGGGCTGTGGGGCTGTTTCATTGCTGTATAGACTTCTGGGCATGGGCTGGAACCTGAGCTCTGGGACTCTCCCACTGCACAGAGTCATAGAGTCTGAGCTCTAGCCCGAACCCGGACTACACAGAAATGAAACAGCCCTGCAGCCCGAGCTTGAGTCAGCTGGCATGGGCCAGCCATGGTTTTTTCTTTGCTTTGTAGACATACCCTATCTGGTCCAGGCCCCACCTGTGGTTGGTATGGCAAGAGCAGAGGGGCCCACTTCTCTCTCAGAAAAACGGAGGTGTCAGGGCCTTTCTCCAACCCCCACGAATGGAAGGAGAGGCCCATGTCTTTTTGGGAGCAGCAAAGGTCCTCTTTTCTCCAGTAGAGAGGCAGACGAAGTGGGAATTGATACTCTGGTCCTTACCCCAGCAGTTGAGGTGCACCTGATTGTGTAGGTAGGAAGGTCCTTCCCAGAATGTTCTTCTGGGATGTTGCTGATAGTGCCTCCCCATCCCAACCTGAGCAGTAGGTCTTGGAGTTAACACCCCCATTTAAATTAATAGGGCAGTTTACTCCTCTTGGAGCTATTGTTTCAGGCTCTCTGCAGACTCATGCAGATGTCACAGTATCAGTTACATTTTAGTTTATGTTTTCAAACTTTTCTTTTAAACCATGAGAGCTGGAAATATTTTTAAAATGAGAACTCAGATTTTGATGTAATCACATGACTCCGAGAGCCTGAGTCTAGGCAAAGGCCTGTAGTGCCCATGTTTTCATCCAGCTCTGGCTGAGATGATCTGATACTCCATGAAAGCTAACCAGTGTTGTCTTTGACCCCTGGCTGAAGCATTTTAAGATCTTCATTTCAAGAGCTAATTTTGGCTTCCCAAGTCGTTACATCAGAGGAATAGCTTTATAAACTTTTGTGAACTCCTTTTTGAGCACTAAAAGACAGCCCTGCTCAATTTGATGTCAACATTTGCAGTTCTAAAAGATTAGGAACAGATTAGGAAGAATGGATCAAGATGGTGGAGCCACACAGTCTGCAGAACGTGGAGATTTGGTAACCAGGTCATATGAGAAATTCATTTACACTTGCTCTGAGTATTGGATAGTAAATTTTCAGAAACTGAAATTTCTCTAAAATACTCTTTTAGACCAACTAAGTGAAAAGATTGATAGATTTCAAAATCGGCTAACTGCCGTGGGAAAAAGAGTTGTGGCATCTGAATCAGTCCAAATGACAGGCACTTTTATGTATCTCCTAGAAAACCAGCTCACTTACTTGATGAGTAAGAACACTGACTATCTTAAAAGAAACATAATCCCTTGTTTAGAAACTCTTCAAAAGCCTGAAATTTGAAAAGTCAAGCAGAAAAGCTTAACTCAACATATCTTAAGGTATGTTTTATATTAAATTAATGCCGTTATGTAATTAAACTGGAAATATTGTTTGTTTAAATGAAAGGTATTTAAATAATTCATATTTATTAGTTTTATTGTACATACTTAGAGTCACTGATATGTTTTTATTAGGAATCATCTCGTGCAAAAATTGTATTGACAATTATTGATGATCCAGACTGAGTGCAGTCTGCACTTTCTATATAATCAACAGACTATGCATTCATTAAGGAGTACCATTTATATCTTTCTCATAGACCTCTAAACAGTCTCAACATCCTGTTCCTTTCCTATGGCTTATTGATCCTTATGACTGACTTGCTGAATAGGAGTAAACTTGAATTTCTGCTGTCATTCAAGCCCACATCTTACCTTACTGATTTATAACTAATCCAATCAATTTGGAAGGTTCAAACAACACACTCCAAATTATGCCATGTTTAATTATATGTATTGAATATTAAACAAAATAAAAAAAATTCATAGTACTTGTAAAGCTCTCTCCTACAAATTACAATAAAAATATAAAAAGAGAAAAGAGAGAGAGGGCTGTTATCATAGGACATAATTCTGTTATTGCCCAGTCAGCCTATCTAGTGTTAACTATGCAGTATGACAGTATTAATGTATGGTTAATAATGGTTCTGTGTTCTTTAATGACTGGACCTTTGTTCTGTCTTTAATCGTGACAGTTTACCCTCAGCAGAGTTGTATATTTAGTTTTAATGTATATAAAATCTGGTTTAATTTAGAAGTTTCATATAATTAGTCAGCCGATTACCAGCTAGTTTACCTATGGACAAGGCTCTTAAGTTTTTGTTTTTACCGAAAATTCCCAACATTAGCAAAAGTTATTTGCTTTTCACCAGTTTTCACTTGAATTTTGAATACATGTACTCAAGTACATGAAATTACTGCTTATATCAAGAAAATAGAATAGATTACAGTAGGTAGATGTGTTTATGCTAATAAATTAGTTTAATTGTAAATGTGAGGCTGTCTGTAAAGTGAGGAAATGTAGTGGAAGGTACACACATGCAGGCATATGGCAAAAACAACTCCCCAGACCCAGCTTCCCTGTGCTGCAAGGAGAGATGGCAGCTTGGTAACTTGGGCAGACCCTACGGGAGCCCAGGGAGATTTCCCCATACCCAGCTCTCCCTCCCTCCCTTCCTCCCCCCCTCTCCCCCCCGGAAAGGGAGATAGCTGCTTGGTGACGTGGGTAACCCAGGTTATCAAATTGCCATCTCTCCTTCTGGAATGGGTAGCAGAGTCAGAAGTACTCTTTCTTTTCCCTGTTTGTTGCTTTTCTTCTTTTCTCCAATCCCCCAATATTGACCCTGATATTTGCCCAGAAACTCTGAGTTGATTTTTTGTAGTGTTTTTCATCCATTTTTTATTTTTTGTAATCGAGACATGGCTAATTTTAAACTAAATAAAAACCAGAAATGAAGGGCCTTACCTATGAAAGGTACCCTGCAAAGTAAAACAACATTAAGCAAAATGCAATCTGCCATAGATGCTGAGAAGGTATTCTGTAGGGTTCTTTGGGCCTACATTCTTTTAGTACTAGAGAAATTTTGGCCTTTGTTATCTGTAAGTCTCTGTATGCATTCCTTTATTTGAACAGATCCCGATTAGAGACTTTCTCCTGAAAAAGTGGCACAGTGCAGGAATGTTCTCTCACCTCTCCTGTCAGTTCTCTCCACTGAACCACTTGCAATAGCTTTAAGAGATTCAGCACATCATAATATTCATGATGACATAATTATTGGCTGTGCTGATAGACATCCTATTATATTTCAGTGAAACACAAGCTTTCATTCTATACCTTAAATAATTCTTAAAGGCGTACAAGGACTATGTTTTGAGAGCTGAATGCGATTGACCTTTCAATGAGATGCTAAGTACTTTCTTATGCTGATGGTCCCCTGAGGAATTCAGGTGTCAAGGGGGCACAACTTTCACCCAGTTTAACTAAACTAATAATGCCAAACCTGCAACCCCTTTTATAAACTTGCCCTTCAAAGGTGGCATAATTTATCATTATCTATGTTTGGATGAGTTAACTGGATTAAAATGTATGTTACCTGGGTACTATAGTACCCACAAATCTTTCTAGTACTGCTACCTGGTTGGTATAAAAAAGGAGTAGATAAAATGAATATGCTACAATTTTTATAGCTTGAAAAGTGCCCCCAAATCCATTTGCTGAGGTTCAAAATAAAGAAAACACACAAGGATACTAACACCCTCCCTGTCATTGCAATCTGGACAACTGTAATTTAAGATGTTTGGAACGGGTTGGATTTTACAGAAACTCAAAACAGCCCTCCAGGGCAAAACATTGAAACAGCTTGTTACTCTTATTCTTTCCAACTTGATTTATGACAGATACTAGTCTCCCTCAGGAGATCAGACAAAATCCTATCCGAGGGACCATTCTGCAAATATGGAGAAAAATAATTGGGTACCTTGGTGTAGTGCCAGAACTCACAGTGGCTTCCTGGGTGTATGGGCTATCAGGTTTTCCTCCAGGACCAGATGATGCTAGCTTTAAAAGATGAGATGCCAAAGGTCTGTGAATCATTGGAGATATTTTCTATGGCATAACACTAACAGAATTTTGTACAGCTCAGAATAAAATTTAATCTACCTTCTTGAGCTTTCTCTGCGTATCTACAAGTTAGCCAGTAGTTCTCAACCTATTTACCATTTTGGGCCACATCCAATACTACCTATATTGCCCTCAGGATGTCACATGGGCCACAGCTCTGTGTTGATTGGGCCGCAAGTGGCTTGCAGGCCGCAGGTTGAGTTAGACACTTCCTAGACCAGGTTATTTAAAGAATAAACTGAACAATGAAGAAGAAGCAATTAGAAGATGGTGGCTAACCCATGTAAGCTTCTATCTCTCCCGTACAACTGCATCTCTGAGGAACACATAATGGTGTATAAGCCAAATTCTATGATCTGCACTCAAGACATTAAAATTCCTCTTAAGAATAATCAATAGCAAAAAGCGTTTGAAAACTCCATTGAAATCTCTATTTGCAGCACCCCTAAGCAAGTGCAGTACTTTGTGGTGCATAGACTTTAGTATTTTCCTCCATTTTTGAAGGAAAATAATCCAGATATACATTTATTCATGTTCCTAAATGTGATTATCAACCACCCTCACTCATATGTAAAATATGAAATTGCTGTAACATAAACCCATTTTGGGCACTGATCTCCACCTTTTCATATATCCAGCATGGCAACTGCCTCAAAGTCTACACCTGTGATGGGGTATACAAACCGCGTACCACCAAGGAAGGGGTTAAGCAGCTGCTCTGGGCCTCCACAGCCCCAACCCATCACACCTGCAAAAGCATGCATGGCTTGGAGGAGGAGCTTTAAAGGGAAGCAGGCCAGCTCAGTAAGGCTGCAAACTGTGGAGGTGAGCTGACCTACATTTCTGAGCTCCTGCAGCCTGAGGCCTGACTGTAGTGTGGCCAAACCCAAAGAGAAGAGACTTGGGAGTTGTAGAAGGTCTGAGAATTTATCTTTGATTTCCACTTATTTGATGTGTTTACTTTACCCATTGGAAAAGAGAGGACTGGTAGGAAGTGTGATCTAGGGAGGCAACAGTATAGCACTTTGGTAGTGCAGGATGTAGCTGCCTACACTGGGTCCTGCATTGGAACACGGTGGATAGGATTGGCCTCGGTTCTCCTACCATCCTTTAAGGTGTGCCAAAACAGAAGCAGACCCCTGATACCATGAGTCAAAGGGAGAGAAGGTCCTGAAGCCTGAAGGACAAGACACTGACACCCTCAATTAACCCAGAAGGCTACTCTGTTCTTGAACTCTTTGGGTACCCCAAAAGGGGCAGACCTGAAACACGTGACCTGATCAGAGGGGGCCAGGTCATGGAAGGACCAGATCTCCGCAGCACCAGAGCAACTGTCAAAAAGGACATACTCTGGATCCCTGATTTTTTACTTATAAGGCTGACTCTTGACCCTTTTCTTCATTAGTTGTCCACCATCCTCATTTGAATCCTGGGTCCAGTAGCTCCTCCACTTAGGCGGGGGGAGAGGCCTTCAGATGTGGATGGGCTTGCGCCCACTCGGCTCCCAGACTTCAATAGGTGTGAACTGGGGTACCAGGAGAGAAGAGGACCTGCCATGCCCTGCGTGACCACTAGATGAGTGAACCCCTTCACAAAACCATTATTATACATTCTGGGAACCAACCTTATCTGTGGCTAGCATTGTAGGTAACGGAATATAATGTGTGAGGGAATGTGTATATTAGTAGTGATGCAAAGAATGAAATATTTTAACTGATCTAATGTCATACTCATTGAAGTTTGTAAAAATCTGATTGCTTTTCATAAAATACACAGAAAGTCACTGTTTCCCAGTAAGTGCTTTATTTACAGTATGGTTCCTGTAATGACATACTTATTAATCCTACTCCACCTAAATGATAAGCACAAATAAACCCTCTATTCCTGTGCCAAGTGCAGTTTATTCTCTCCCTCCTTTCATCACGTTCCCAGAGTACTACAGCCACTAATAACATTGATTTATAATTCTAAGGAGGACATTTGTATATTAGATCATCGTAATTAGGTAGAGGTTCAGAGTAGTGCCACTGAAGACTCTCCATGATGACCTTGTATGGGCTTAGGCAAAAGGCTGTGGTGGAATGTGAGGAAGGGATAGAGGATCCATGTTTACATGACATAGTAGAGCCAACACTTCCTACAACTGGTTCTGGAAGAGCTGCAGCTACTATTCCAGCCCATGGATGAGAATATTAGTCAGGGGCTGAGGATGTGGAATGGGTTTTGGAGCTGTGTTGCAGCCTGGTGTGGTCTCACCATCCCAGAGCATCCCCCCAAGGTGTGACACAGTATTTCAGAGACACTGCTTTGCTCTCCTCCTCAAGACTTCAGTGGTCTGGTACAGTGGTGACTTGGTCCTCCTGCCAGGTCACATTATAGTTCCACCCCTTTTGGGGTATTTGTGTGCCAAACAAATAGTGTCTGGCAAATAGTGATAACCTACACAACCTCGTCTGTCCCTCCTGGGCTCCTCTTCAGCCTCACTTTTCTTCCAGAGTAATGGAGTCCCTCATCAAATCTTAAAAAAACCCCAAAAACATTTCTTCTGGTGCCCTTTGTCTTGAGCTTTTAGTCCATTTTACACTCTTCCCATTGCTCCACTCTTCTGCAGAACATCAACCTACATGGCTACCTCCTTGGAATCTTGCCACTGTTTCAAGGCCCACAAAGAGCTAACTCCACCCCTTTCCTATAGATATCTGGCTACCTGGCTTCCATCAGGCCTTTCCCACAGAAAAAGAAGTCCAGGCCACCTCTTTCCTGGATCTACTTTTCATACAGCACTGAACTCCTTCCCTTAAACCCCTCCCTCCTGAGTCTGTCTCACCCTCGAGATGTAACAAAATGGGGCTAAAAGAGATCTTGGGCTCTTGGTTGCTGTACAGTTTATACACCCCATCACACAGCCTCACCCAGTGATCCTGATTTGGGGGCGTGTGAATTTTACCTTCCAAATCTCTGTGCACTCCACTTGTATAGAATGTGACTTCTCCAGCTCTCTGTGAGTGAAGTGGATTTCACCCTCTATTTCAGCGGTGGGCAAATGTTTTGGCCCAAGGGCCACGTTGGGGTGTGAAACTGTATGGAGGGCCGGGTAGGGAAGGCTGTGCCCCCCAAACAGCCTGGCCCCTGCCCCCTATCCACCCCCTCCCACTTCCCACCTCCTGACTGCCCCCCTCAGAATCCCCGACCTATCCAATGCCCCCTGCTCCTTGTCCCCTGACTGCCCCCTCCCAGGACCCCCTTGCCCCAAACTGCCCCCCAGGATCCCACCCCCTATTCAACCCCCCTTCTCCCTGTCCCCTGACTGCCCCGACCTATCCACACCCCCGCCCCCTGACAGGCCCCCCGGGATTCCCATCCAACCCCCCCTGTTCCCCATCCCCAACCGCCCCAGAACCTCTGCCCCATCCAACTGCTCCCTGTCCCCTGACTGCCCCCCCGAACTCCCTACCCATCCCCTCCACTGCTGCACAGGCGTGTGCACGCGCGCAGCTGCCCCCTTACCACGCCGCTCAGAGCGGCAGGAGCTCGCAGCCCCGCTGCCCGCACAGTGGCGTGGCTGCAGGGGACAGCAGGGGAGGGGCCAGGGGCGAGCCTCCCTGGCCAGGAGCTCAGGGGCTGGGCAGTATGGTCCTGCAGGCCAGATGTAGCCCGCAGGCCCTAGTTTGCTCACCTCTGCTCTATCTGAAAGATGTAAAGCTCCTCCAGTTTAATATACCTTATTACAGTTGTGCTAAACTTGGTTACCCATAGATTACATTATTTGTGTATAAATGAAATGATTTTAGAGAAGAATGATACAATAGCTGTAATAAGAAAGGAGATCACTGGCCGTTTAGCATGCAGCTTAGAGAATCGCTAACCTAAATCTTTTCCTGCCTTCAATTCTGACCCTTTCTGCATCCCCCAGGAATATTTTTGCATATTTTGTTTGATATTATAGTCTAAGAATAAACTCAGGAAACAATGTCTGGGAGAGGTAGGAAGTGCTGCTCTGTGTTATAGTTTGTCAGCATCAAACCATTGGGGATATAAAACAAAATGTTACGTTTATTTTCCTCTTTAAACTTGAAAATTGTTACAGTAGTTTTTCATTTATTGGAAAAAAACTGTCATAAACAGAGAGTCTCAGCATCACAAAGAATATACCGTGTCAAATCACGTCCCCTCCTGCCAAACATATTTCATCCAAGATCCATGGTTTGCAGAGACTGGAGGGGATTTTAGGAAAGAATATAAGTAGTAATATCTCTATACTTTTACTCTTTGTATATTTTTGACAGGTTTCTATGCTCCCTGTTATATTCTGTCCCACCCCCTTTTTGCCCCAAGAGTTGACTGTATGGTATCAAAGTCCCTCTTACCTGTCCCAGGAGCCCCAGGTATCATGTTTGGATATGTGCATTTTTGGTACTATTGGCCATTTTGAGGGGGAGGGATTTTTAGATTTTATTTAATTTATCCTTACTGGAATCATTAAAATAAATGAATACCTATAGATTTCATGCCTTTTCCTCATTTTAAGAGGAACATGTGCTTGTTATGCATTTAGTACACATCTAAAGTTATTAAAATTGTACAATGTCAACAAAGGAGAAGTGTCTATACATATATCCATGAAAGTTTTTTTTAAAAAAGCACAGAAAGGAAAAAAGGCAGAGAGAAGAGAAAAGCATCTCACCTCACAGACTGTTACTAGCCAAATGACAGAAATCCCTGTTCTTTAACCAGATGGAATCATATATCATAAAATATTAAATTGCATTACATTTCATGAAGGTTTTTCTAACCCCATGGCCTTTTGTGGAATTATTCATTGTGGTACATTAAATTGTAACTGAAAGATAAAATACCATCCAAAATGAGCATGTATGTAGATTTCTTTAGAAAACTTTTTACAAAACCTATGCAAATTTAGCACTTAGCCTTATTTGTTTTTTAATTCTGGATCAGGAATAACATTTCCTCTTTTTATACAATTCCTTTAGCAATTGTCTTGAAAAACAGATAGAGAACCTAATGTAATTACATGCCGAACCCTTATTCAAATTTCCCTTATTCCATTTACTCAAAGTAATGTCTTCCTTCATAACATTGCATATTTACTAGAAATTAGCAACTGTATTAGAGGCCTCTTAATTTTAGAAAAATTTTTGAAGGACAGATAAATTAAAAGAATATTTTAGCAAAATATACAACATACGTTTTAGTAATAAAACAAAAATGGAGTATTCGGGAAACCTATATTTTACTTTTTGGGAGGCAGTAGATACATACAAAATGTTCTCCAGAAAATCCTATATATCTTTTCTTGACTTTTTTAAATTAAAAACTGCCATTTTTTCCATATTTCTTCTGTTAATCATACAATTTTTAATCATGTCTATGAAATAAAAAACATCAAATAAAGTCTTAAAAAATAAACTATACTAAACTTTTGAAAGTTTAACATGTAAAAACAGAGTATGGGGATACGAGAGCTGATTTGGATTTTAGGGGAAACTTTGACAACGGATTGAATTTTTTTTGGTTTGACATTGTTTTGTACCCATCCTTTCATAGTTGTCGTGCTATAGCATGGACAAGTGTTTGTCACGCAGAAACTCTACCAAACTTCCTGAGGCATTATTATTTTGCCAAACTATCTAATTGCTCTTTCACAGGTTATCAGAATATATATGGAATATATAATATTCAATAAAAGCACTGGGCAGATGACCTACTTGGTAATACTTTGTAATAGTACCTGCAAAGCAACTATTACATTTTATTTGTTTTTGTTTTATTTTTCGTCACACTGAAGGGGCCCTAAAGAATTATTTTTCCAGTTCTTATAAACAACTTTACCTTATACTTTTATACAAGATGTAACTCTAGTTAATTTACAGTGTTAAATAATGTAAGACAATATACAATATACATGAGAAATTACTGAAAAAAAGAGGACTAATGGTGACTAAAGCCTTAATGCAGGTCATTAGACCTTTTATGATAAACAGTATGTCTAACAGAAGGATATGGAGCAGATGGAAGTTTTTGATTAAAAAAGAGAATTTAGGAAAAGAGGAACGGAGTGTGGGAGGACAGCCTTTACCTCTATCCTTCATGAAGTTACAAAGCTATGACTTGTCTTTTTATTTTTATTTTTTAAATAGTAAAACCCCTGGGTAAAGGATGGCTTTTTACACTGTACCCCGGAATCTTAAATTTTCTTCACAATTTACAAATGGTGAGCCTTTAGTACAGTTATCTCCTATCTTTGTATTTAGAGAAAGTTTTGTTTGGCTGTTTTTTTGTTTGTTTTTTGCATGCTGTGCAAAATTTTAAAAACAAGCTAACACTATTTTTAAAGGTTGGTAGAATGTATCTTTTAAACATTGTGATGGAATTTTTGTTTTATACCACCTCTTCCTCTTAGATTAAGACAAAATGTTGGTGAGAGGTGTTGTGTATGCGTGTGAGCTGGAGGTTACAGTTTGTGCAAAACGAACCATACAATTTAAAGTTTTATATAAGTGCAGAAAAATTAATTATTCTGGGCTGCTTCAGTATGATGATAAATAAAATGGGGAAAGAGTAATTGGTTTGCAGATAGTTCTATTCTTCTTCCTTTTTATTGCAAGAGAGGTGATTAACAGTCAAATAACCAAACCCAGATTAGTAAACCAGTGAATAACTTTGGAAGTGGATTGGTTTAGCTTGATGGAGTTACCTTGTAGCTATAAAATATTGCTACAAATGTAAAACTGTTTTGTTTCGACTGTAATACAGAGCTTTTTTATCAGTCAAAAATGTCTGGGCTTGGAGATGTGCACTAGTGTGGCTCCCAGTGCTTTGCCAATGGCTTTCCACCCCATCATTCTGTTAGGTTTCATCGTAAGTCACAGCTATTCTTTTAGGGTCCAACATGGTCTAATATACAAAAGTTGTTGCTTTTGAGGTACTTCTGTAAAATACCACTAATGTGTAATGATGAGCATATTTGTTATGTTACAGTGTTTTTCTTCCCAGTCAGAAATGACCATTTGTATGTTTTTGCCCTTGTATATATGCCCAATCCTCCTGATGCAAATTTGCAAAGAATATCATTTGCAATGAATAATTTGACTGACTCTATCAATTATATGCAGGGTATACTGGAAAAATGGAGCTTGCTGTGGCTACTTGTAATTCAGTCAATTGCAGTTTCTTTTGGAGACATTCTGACTCGCCTATGCTTGACTGATTTCTACTAGAAGCTTACTTGTTCAGATGATGAAATCCGTGTACAGAAGCCAAATGCTCAGACGAGCAGGACTAAGAGTCAAAAAGTTTTTGAATAGTAGAAAACTTCCTAACAGCAAGAAGCCAGGTTTTTTTTTAAAGGGCCTTGAGGTTAGGTTGGTCAGGCCGAATGGTTATTTAAATATCCTAATTCATAACTATGCAGTGGAGAAAAAAACCGTTCTAATGACTCAGGATTAACAGGCTATGGAGCAAAGAGTTTAGGGATCGTTAGTGTCTTTAAGGTACAGCCATGTATTGGGGGCATTAAGAAATTGCACTGCTCCAGGGAGAGCATGCTTTCTGATACACTCTTCAGGATTACCACATATTCACCCCCAAATGGCTGACCAACTCTGTGGCCAATGTGTGAAATGGTAGGCTCCTGACAACTCATCCTCCCTACCCTTTTTAGGGTAGCTTATACCTGAGGAGGTTCATGGAGGGCTCAAGGACTGATATTGTGCCCCCCTACTAGGCAGGGATGTAAAGGGAGGGGCTTCTTGCAGTACCCCCAGCTTCCCCCTACTCTACACTTGTGAAGCAGCTGGGCGCAATCTGGCCTGATCCTAATCCCTTCAGCCCTGATTCAGTAGCCCATCCTAATTTAAATACATGTTTGACTTTAATCCAATTGACTTCAATGCACTTAAATTCTTTGCTGAACTAAGATGAATTTTTGTATGTACTTAAATATGCTTTTCTGAATTGGGGCCTTTGAGGGCAGTAAGAGTTTTTCTATTGAGCAGGTTTGGTTCCTTCTATCATAAAATCACAGTCCAGAAATGATCTTTCTCTCTCTCTAAAAAAAACAACAACCTGAGTTTTTCTTCTGTAGGGTTAGATTTTAGTGATTGGGGTCTGGATATATCAGCTAATTCAGGATGAAAGTAATAAAAGACCTGGAATGTTTCCCAGTAGATAAAGCTCTTAAGTTAAAGTCTCCGGCTATGGGTGCAAAATGTTTCTTGTCACACAGAGCACAATGTGTTGACTGAGTCTATGCAAGCGATGTAGGAAAATAAATATGAATGACCTTTTAAATGTTGTGGGTTTCAATGTTTAAAATCATTATTTTCTTTTAAAAATTGTGTTTATTGGTATGTTTTTTGTCTGCAGAGTATGTTAATAAGTAGACATATGCCATTGCAGATACACGTAATACATAACAATTGTTGATTTGCAGAGTGAAATGAAATAGGTTCTCTATACATTGGTCTCCTAGTTGATTTATAAAGCTTTGGTATTGTTTGGCAGTTTTACTTCTTCTCAGTCTGGCTCATTCCATTTAATTTCCGTTAATCTAGTATGTATCCCTTTCTCATTCACATAGGGACTGTTCACTAAGGATATTTTTATTATTGCTATAAAACATATTCAATCACATCAAAGAGCTGGGAGACCAAGTATGGGAATGCCTGAACACTGAAGGGGTCATGCCCCTCTCAGCTCCCACTAGTTGTGGTGGTGTCTCTGTACATCAAATCCTCTTTACTTGTTCTATGTTACAGAAATACTAATACTGTAATTCCAGGAAAAAGAACCAGGAGACAGTTTCGCCATTTTACTTTTTTACTGCATCAAATCAAACATTTCCTGGATACTTGAAATTAAACTGCCATTTCATTTGGAAACCTATTAACAATGATATGCATTTACAATAAATAATATAAGATCAAAATTAAGGAATTATTTTGAGAACCTCCACATTGATCATGAACACCATGGAGAATTATGCTTGGTTATTTACTGTAACAGAAGTTTTATGGGTTTGGATTTTATTGACTCAATCCACAATATTTTTACAGCGCAGCTATGGGCCTTTTTCCCATTGGGAGCTGCTCAGTACTGATGAAAGTCAGGCTCTGTATGGAACTAATTCACTCATCAGTACTTGGCTACATTAACAGAACAAAATGTATGTTAAGTCTTGGAACCCTCAGGATAATTGCACTTATCTTGAGGATTCTAAACTAGGGGTTGGGAGTCAAGGAGACTTGGCTCTCATTTCACTCTTCTTTTCCCTACCTCCCAGATCGTCAGGAGCCTTGTTTCTCTTCCTGCTCCTTTCTCTCTAGCAAGGCCCTCTCATATCTTTTCTTGCTTCATATGTGTACCAGAAGGCCCCACAACCCCAGTTGGCTGACATCCTCACATTGTTGATCCCCATTCCCTCTGCTGAGGACCCAATGACTTTTCTCTTCCCAGTCTCTCACACCACTGGAAATGTGCCAGTTCCGTCTGTCACAGATCCTAGAGATTACACCTTCCTGGCCACTAGGATAGCTGGGAGGGGAATTGAAGCCTGTGTCACTCTGGATCTTCAGGGTGTTTCAAGCTCCTGGAGGCTGAACGGAGACCAGCCACTTCCCCAAATTTGAGGACCCTAGGAACAGTCTCTAGATTCAGACTTTCTATCTAGCACCACTCTTTTGAATATTGGAATCCGTCGCCCAGATGCCCTCTGGGCACAGCACTGACCCTTCAGATTTTCCAGTACTTAAATGCACCCCACACCGAGAACTCCACCCAATAGGTGTGAAGCTTTAACTCTCTCAGGGGAAAACAACATTTGTGAAGCAGTCAATATGCACACACTTGTACAGTGTAACATCTTTATACTCATTTATCCTTAATCATGTGAAGCAGAGGAGAATAGAAATGATAGGAAACAATAAAACATCCTAAATGCAATGTCCCTCAGTAGCTCACCTTTCATTTTGGAATTCTTGGGGGACCATCTGTGATCTGGCAGGCAGGGTCCTCTGCCCCCTTACTTACCCTGTCCTTGCAGCAGCCTCCCTTATCTTAATCTGGTACAAAATGGCTCTCACTCCCAGTTCCGCCCTTTTATTAGACTGCTACTCTTCTGCCTTTTGGTGATTTTTCCACTGCTCTCCAAACCTCCTCCCTTCAGACAGGAGGAGGAAGAAGTATCTTCTCCCAGTTAGAACAAACCCATTGTCTCAAGGTGTTTAACTTGAATAGACCATCATTGAATGGCATGGTACAATCCTGCTAAGAAGTGTTGTTGTAGCTGTGTTAGTCCCAGGATATTAGAGAGACAAGATGGGTGAGGTAATATCTTTTAATCAATGGACCAACTTCTGTTGATGAAAGAGATAAATGTTTGAGCTACACATACCTGAAGAAGCTCCATCATGTCACACCATGGGAGTAGGGTGGACCATTTTGAAGAATGCACCGCTCCTCCCCTGCTGGCATTCAAGGTCACACTGGAGAGGGTGGAGTGGCACACTCTTCAAAATGGCATGCCCCATCAAATACCAGACAAAACCATGTCTGGTTTTGTCTGAGTACTGTATGGGGGACAAATTCTAGAAAAGCAGGACTGTCTGGTTTAATACCAGATGAATGGCCTATCTAGGTTAGGCATGATCAGTGGAGGAAAGCAAGGATATACGGAAGGCATGCATGGGAAGAAATGGGGTTCCCAGTAAGACCGAGGTAGAGTCAGTCAGGAGAGAAGAAGTGGGGTTCCTGTGGTAGGTTCTACTGAGGTTATAAACATTCTAAACAAGAGATCCAACCTAGTCCTGCCTCCCGTTGACCAGAAACACTTCCTCCTCTGGGGGCAGTCACCTTTAGTCACTCCCCCAAAGTATTTTGAAACTGAGCAATCTTCCAAGTGTTAAACGGTTGGGAATTAGAAAGTATCTTAAGAATTAAAAGAAAATTATGGAAGGCCTTTCATACTAAGGAAAATGGTTAACCATACTAGACCTAATTATATGCTCATCATTTACTTTCTATTTGGTTTTCATGCTTTTCTTGCCACAAGTGCTAATTCTCAGAAAGACTGTTTTTAAACAAGAAATCTGTTCCTTCCCAGTCTGTCTCCTCTTCTTATTTGATTCTGCAGTGAAGTCATATGAGCATGACTTTTTTAGAGGCACGAACCAATTGTGACTCCGGGTGACGTCCATAGGAGCTGCTGAAGCTCAGCACTTTACAGTCAGGCTCATAATATTACATTTTTGACAGCACATCAGTTTCAGAGCAACAGACTTGCATGTCACAAACAGGAAAAAACATTCACAGCACAAACAAGGCCACATTTGTCTGTCAGGGTGAAACAGAGAAGAATTTGATTCACTGTAGAAAAAAAATAATAATAAAAATCAGGCACCGTTGGGACCTGTTCAATACCTGGACACAATAGGCTGCATAATGAAAGGAGCTTTCGACTTTATTCAGAGTTATTGTGAATACAGTCAAAAGCACTGCCATTTTTTTGCTATTGTTAGTAATTAAATAGAACTGTATATTTATTTGATGTGACAACAAGCAGAATAACTTACATTTTTTTAAAATTAACTTTTACTTCTATTTTTCTCAGTTCCTAACTTTAATTTTATTAACAGTAATTGCTTTAGTGTGTTGCCCTACTTAACTTATTAAAAGGCAGGTTTTTTTAATATAAGGAATGAATACACAAATATGAGCATATGCACGCTTTGAACCACTGAGTTCATAATTTGCATCATACCTTCCTAAGGAGAAACATCTGGGAAAACACTTTCAAGTGCCTCATAAATATAAAACTCATCTTTCTTAATCCATAAGTAAATGATGTCTTGCTAAACCTTAAG
Source organism: Eretmochelys imbricata (assembly GCF_965152235.1). NCBI lineage: Eukaryota > Metazoa > Chordata > Testudines > Cheloniidae > Eretmochelys > Eretmochelys imbricata. Next base: position 59,030,961 of record NC_135575.1, on the reverse strand, counting down.
TAGGCCAAATTTAAGGCAGTGGAAATTAAATTTTCTCTTTAGCAAGATGCAAGCTCTCTGGCTATCTGGCCTTTAGCAATATGAATATATGAAGACCATACAGATCCAAATCATATTTTGCTCAATGTGAGGTTTCACCTTATTTCCACTTCTGTATTAGGAATAAAAACACTAGCCTCCCTGAAAACCTTTTTCAAAATGTTGTTCACTCAAGTCCCACTGAAATCTTTATGGTGCGAAGTTTATGCTTCTAACCCTGGTAGGTTGTGAGATGTCACATCTTACTATCATCAGATTCTCAGTTGGTGTAAATTGGCACAACTCTATTGAAGAAAATGGAACTTTGCTGATTTGCTGACAATGTTTCTTTATAAGCAGAAAAGTAATTTTAGGTTAATTTTTAGGGATTTACAAAATTTATTCTTCCTCTTCCTCTTTTGGTATTTACAAACCCCAGAGATAAAAATATAGTTTCAATAGTTTAAAAAATATGTTTTGTAAAACATTGCTAAAATCGCTTTTCTTTAAAATATATATCATATAAAGAATCAATTATGTATGTGTTTGCCACTTTGGAGTGATTATGGTCATCTCAGACTCACGCCAAGAAGACTTTATTCAGAACTATGCCATTGTGTGCATATATATATGTAAATATATTTGAACCTGGTCAAATACTGCAAACAGTTTTTCACACAAAGTTATTTCAGTTTTTAAATAAATGTACTTCAACCACATTCATAACCCTTTTGTGTTTATATTTCATGAATGTTCTGCCAAATGAATTTATTATGGCTGGAAACGTTTGCCTATATCAATAGCGTTGAAAAGTTTTGGTAATCTCTGCGTTTCTGCCAGAAACTTTATTCTAAGAAACAGAAATTTTTGCCTTGTGATCTGGGTCCAGTCAAACCAGCTTGAATTTCAAATAGTGAATATGTGCACTGAGCACTCTGTGAATGAACCCTGATAATATGTATTTACAGAATATTTTCTGTTCAATAATTTAAAAATGAATACGAGAGATGAGAATACAAGAATAATGAATTGAGAAAAAAATCACAATTTTAATAGATAATTAGCAAACAAAAAGATGAAATTCATTAAATGAGTTATTTGTAAAGAAGGGATTGAAATCATGGGGGAGGGATAGCTCAGTGGTTTGGCCTGCTTAAACCCAGGTCTGTGAGCTCAATCATTGAGGGGGCTATTTAGGGATCTGGGGCAAAAATAAGGGACAGTACTTCATCCTTCTGTGAAGGTAGGGAACTGGACTCAATGACCTTTCAAGGTCCCTTCCAGTTCTATGAGACAGCTATATATCTCCATATTAACTTGTTATTTGCATAGCTGTATCATGAATAGATGAGGGGCCAAAACTGAGACTGAATCTGAATGAATATAGGTGTCAGAAGTATTCAGATTCAAATACCTGGATCAAAAACTGCAGCTAGTGTTTTTGATCATGTGTTGCATCCATTTAGAAAATTCCTATTTTCTAGTTCTTGTTTTGTGGCACTCAAATCACGTGCAAATCACTTCTTATGAGATTTTGGGCAAAAAAGACTGGAAAACTCACAAGAACCACTAATCTCATGAGAGTTTAATCCATTTAGGACTGAAATCTCATGGGAACAGATTGTAAGATTTTGGTAAAATTGAATCAAGACTAGAACCCTAACTCCAATTTGGCCTTGAACCTGCACCTCAGATCTGAAGCCTAACCTTTACCTGGACCTGGGTTTGAATACTGATTCCACCTGTGGAATCTATGTTAAAAATAGAGCTTATGGGGCGGGAGGAGCAGTAAAAATGAGAGAATATATTTGACATTTTTTACTGTTTTCTTGACATTTCAAAAAATGTTAAAATGTCAAGATCTTTCTATGGTCAAAAAAATATTTACCAGCCATATAGCTGGTTGAAATCCCCAAAATATTTAGACACACTTTTTCTCGTTCTTTTTTGTTCGTTTTTGTTTTAATTGAAAATTGAATTTTCAACAACAACAACAAATAATCAAGAGCTCTATATTTGGGAAATCTTAACGATTTCTATTAAACAGTATTCCGTTTCCAGCTACTTTCATGGTTTATTGCTTTCCCTTAGATTAAAGAACTTAAATTCACATCCATGTATATTTAAATATGCATATCTGTACAAAAATACTAGATTATTGGAAGAACTTGCCTATTGTTCAAATTCATATATAAAAATACCCCCTCAAGTTATACAGAAATAGAAAGAAAGCCTATATGATTGTAGTTGCTAGCATTGGCTAGACTAAAGAGAAATAATCAAACAGATATCCTGTTGACTGTCAAAACATAATGAGTGTGGTATTGATGAACATGTCTCGACGAAGTACTCTCTACAGATAGTGGCAATAATTGTTGCCTCCACAGAAGTCACGTAACTAGTCTGTACAGTTTTCCAATGGGTACAAATACTCAATTGCTTTTTATTTTTAATGAAGAACTGCTCTTATTATAACATTGTTTGCACATTAACTAACAGTATCTAACGTTGTATCTCAGAGAACAAAAAAAACTTTTTAAAATATAGTGAATAGAAGCTGATAGTTTAATTCCTTATGTCCTGATGGGATTGTGTAACATGGTATGTTGAGGAAATACTAGTTTGAATAGACGTGTTTGGTATCTTACTCGAAAGGTGATGAAATTCAGGGTCAGCCTGTTTCTCTGTGGAAATTTGTTCTATAACGGTGGACCCTACCTCCACCATCATAATGGAGCTGTTGGTTACCAGAGTGTCCTGACAGAAAGTAGTAAGTGTGTTGGGGACTGGAGTGTGTGACTGTCCCAGGGACAACAGGGCCCGTTTTATTCAAGGCTTGGAATATGAGATTGGGAAACTTTTAAGGGTCCCAGAATTCTATTAGCGGCTAATACAGTGTGCAGAGCAGTGGTTTTAACCCTAGTTGGCATTGTTTAGAAGATAAAACATAGCTTGTTGCACCACCTATAGCTTCTGCATAGCCCTTGGGTCAGTCCCAAGTAGAGGGAATAGTAGTAGCCCAGCTTCAGTATGATAGAAGTTGTCTATTGTGGTAGGAATGGGCATGGCTCATTGCTCTGAGCAGATAATAGGTAAGGTATTTAAGGTCACTCTAGCTACCAGTGTCTGAAGAGCAATGAGGAGCTAAGGAAAACCTTTGATCACTGGGGGCCAGAAATAATAGGAAAGCTCATCTTAAAAGCTAGTTCCTCAAAATTCTTCTTCCTACTGAAGTGGGGTCCATAGGGCCTGGATTATGCTTGAGCTAGCTGCTCTTCATATAAGTCCTCATTTCACACAGCCAGGGGGATCACTGTGTCTGAACTAGTTGAGGATGGCTTCACATAGATGCTGAAGAGGAAACAGGATGAATCCTTCTCTACTCTGGCATCATCTCTAACAAAGGAACAAAACTAACCATCTTAAAGGAGCTTTATCTACATCTACCAAGTTCTACTGGTGGTCATATTACTACTAATAATTATTATTTATTATGTTTGAGTGCTTTACAGAATCTCTGTCTAGACGAGTTTGTAACCTAAATTCAGACAGGACACAATAAAAGAAGATAATAAACGGAAGGGAAGGGTGAGATAAGACAACAGTTACAATTGTGAGATCACATGGTGTTTCAGTTAAGTTTTATACATATCTTGACTGTATATATATAGGCACATTTAGGGAACTCAAATGCACTCATAAACTTTGTACAGGGACTCCCAGAGGGTACAATAAGACACTGTCTATGTACAGTTACTGCAGGCTAAAGAACATGCTGCTTTATTATTGGAAGCACATACTCAAAATGGTGGTGCAACTCCCACCAACAACAGGAAGTAAGATCAAAGGGTGAAGCATACCTCCATCCCTTAGTAGCCACTTTACTACAATGAGAATGACCTCCACACTATCTAGGCAGAATGCAGGTATCTACCTCAGTGCCTTCAGAAAATGTCAAAGAAAGTCACACAAGTAAATTCCTGCACACAACACTTGTTCCCTCAGCTTCTACTACATAAATCAATTATAACTGACACATACACTTAACATATAACTGGCATAATCATGTTGGCAAGCTGAGCCAAGAACAAAGGACTGAATGGGCATAAAAACTGACAATCTTCTCATCACTAGATGTGGTCCCTCCAGGACAAGGTTGAGGCCTGTTGACAAATCCATGTGGGTGGGCTTAAACTGTCACTGCTATTCTGTTTTTGTTCTGTGGATAAAAATCGGGTTTCACTCTCCAGGTGTGTCAGTGTGGCATTGTAAGTACTAAATTAACCACACACAAAAATCTACTTACATAATGGGTTTATCCTGGAGAGTCTTCAAAAGAATAAGATAAGTGCCAATTTAAACAGAGTTCTGTTGTTAAGTGTTTACCTTTTCAGTCACCTCTGATATCTCATTCTCACATATGCACACACAGAGTAGTTAAAACTGTTGACATTTTTAAAATATGCTGTTTGTGTCTAATGTAGCTGCAGTATTTCAAGAAAGAGAAAGGTTGTTTTCATGGATGATACTTTGTTTTCACCCACTTAATAAAAGTCAAGCTGATCCTGAGCTTTAAATTGAGACCAAACATGGTTGGTGCCCAGAATAAGATCAGTGCAAACAGTTAACAGTTGCACTGGAGAAGTGGTGTAAAATATCTGCTATCCGACTTCTTACAGTGACATGGCTTTTCTTTCCTAGCTCAAATTAGAAAAAACTACAAGAAGGGTAAAAAGTTGTGAAATAGTATAATTTGATTAGAAAATCACTTAAAAGATATCTCTAATTAATAAACTGATTGATGTGTGCAATTCACATCTACTAACAACTGCTGTAACTTAAAACTGCCTTCAGAAAGTCTTCCTCAGTGAATAGTAACATACATATTATAGTAGCAAGGCAAACAATCTTGGCTGCTTTTACTAAGCACTGGCATATATTATAGAGTTAGGTCAGCGTAAGGCAGCGTACGTCACTCTAACTCTGTAATTGTCTACACTAAAATGTAGTTCCCACCAATGTAACTCGCTCACTACACCAACTTAATAACTCCACCTCTGCAAGAGGCGTAAAACACTTAGGTCGATGTGGTTAGGTTGATCCAGCATCAGTGTATATACTGCATTCCTTATGTTGGTTGTTGCTGCCTTTCAGAATCCAGCCCACAATGCTCCACACTGACAGTTAAATAGGTGCAAGTGGAACTGGTGAGAATGCGCACCGCTGACACAAGGAGCATAGTGTGCACATGCAAAAGTGATTTAATTACTGTGGTGGCTGTTTGTCAATGTAACTTATATCACTTAATTTGGTGTAGAATTTCCCTAAGTAAACAGGGTCCAGTTGTGAAGTCTTTATTTAGGCAAAACTGCCATTGAAATTAGTCATAGTTTTGTGTGAGTAAGTACTGTAGGGTCAGATTTCCAATAGTTATGCAATAGATAATATCAAGGGCTTCATAATTGTTACTCCATTTAGTGATGGCACCTTTTTACTTTTTTACTATAATTTAATATGAAGATTTAGTTGTAAACTAGTTTACAGAGCCTTCCCAGAATACAGGTGGCAGGAAATAGCTATTTACACAAGGAAACAACTGGTTAAGAAGATTCTTGTATTTCTGGAACACATCTTTTCAATGTAGGGAATGTTTCCTATGTTGGTCAGATCAGATTTGTGCTGAACGGACTTTGTTACTAGACACTGAATCAGAACACAAACTTCTTCCTCATATAATCTTCAGCTGATTCTTAACTACCACAAGGATGTATCGGGCTGCATTTATTTTTGTCACGTTGCAGGACAAATAGGAGGCAGTTCTGCTCACATTATTATCCTAAAAAGGAATATGACATTTAGGTCTGGCTAAAATCCCATTGCATTTGCTTTAAAAACAAAATAAAAAATCCTTACATAGAAATTAGTTTGTTTCTCCACAGATGTTTCCTGTAACCCTATGCCATAGATTCATCAGGTTAAAAGTTTATCTAGACTCAAATGTTTTAATGTCATGGTTGAGAATCAGTCAAATCTGAAGAACTATTTGAGAGTAAAGAGATAATCTTCTACTCTTTGAATGAGTATTTTGCTCAGTAAAATGTACTTGGTATCAGATTGGGAAGATTTGTCTCTTTCCATCTGTCCATGACAGCATCCAATTATAGAACACATCCTAGTAAGGATAATACATAACAATAATAAGAGGGGTGTGAGGGAAGGGAAGACATGGTCCAGTTTCAATGGTGTCAAATAAGACCCTTTAATAAGAGCTCTTTATATTCTTTTGAAATTCACATTGCAAAGAATTTTTACCTTGTTAGAGAGGAATGGTACTCTTCTAACTTCTTAGTGCATTTGAAAATGAACTAAATGAAGCAGCATTTTAGTTTTAATACCACAGAACAAAAATCTGAAAAATACCGGGGTGAAGTCCTGGTCTCTATTGACTTCAAAGGAGCCAAGTTTTCATCCCAGGTGATTGAAATACCACACTGTATTCCAAGATTATTTTAGAAAATAATCTTTTGATTGAAGTTAGACTCTCCTTTTATGTCATTATCCTGTTATAAACTTTACAGTAAATGAAAACCTGAAACGTATTCGTACTTGTTGTAGAATAGGTGACTCACTTCAGCTCTTCCACTCATCCATAGATGTTTGAGAACCAGTAAGGAAGGTTAGTGTTTTACAGTGGATGAAAGAGGTCAAAAGAAGGGTCCGTGCTCCTATAATTGCCGGGAAAGGATTATTTACTGTGGGACTGATCGTGTACTGAAATATCAAGATTATCCAGTACACATCCACAGGAGCAGCCAACTCAAAACATGCCACTTCTAATGTGTCAATAGAGCCTTGGCTATTCCATATGTTGCACTAGGTAGCAAAGGACTTGCTCACCTATTCAGTGCTGTACCCTGCAGAGCAACAAAAGTAGGCTTGTAAGGGCTAGAGGGGTGGGAGAAGTCAAGAAGACATCATGCTGTTCTCCCAAACTGATTATTATGCCCCCATTTGTTATGCCAGTTACTTAATTTCCAGACCTGGAAATAACTATACTTACACATTTATTCCTGCCAGGAATCTCCCACAGCTTTCCAAGGCTTGTGGAAGACAGGATGCCAATTTTGCAGAACCCTAGATTGAAAGGCATGGGTCAATGGATCAAATGTTTATAAAGCAAGGGGTCACTAAATTTATGACTTCACAGAGACATGCCTGTACAAGGGGTCAGAAATATTTGTGAAGTGTCTGGAGCCCATCGGTATGTTTATCGATTGATTATCACCATTTGAACTTCTTACTCCCTGCTCTTTCCAGCTTGAGATCCCTGTAGCTACAGACTTGGTAGCTTGTCTCAATTTGTCATATGACATGCCTGTTCATTTACAATTTTTTTTTCGTTTTCCTAATTTTGATCCTCTTGTTGGGGAGAATTATTTCCCAGTACTTGTGGTTTTATCCAATACTGGAAAGGCAATGTCTCGGTTATACCTTCTAATATCAAGAAACAAACAAAATAAGAGTGATTTTCAATCACCTCTATGCATGTGCTTTCCCCTTATCTGTGTAGTTCCTCCCTGATGACTAGTGCAGTACGCACTCAGAGCAGAGAGAGTATGCACCTCCTCCATGCCCTTCCACTCCCATTCCATTATTATTATGGTTTATTATTTGCATTCTCATAGTATCTAGAAGTCCTAGTCATGGATCATTGTGCTAGGTGCTGTACAAACACAGAACAAAAAGACAGTCCCTGACCCAAAGAGCTTATAATCTAAGTATAAGACAAGAGACAACAGATGGATATGAACAGATGGGGGAGTACCAAGAAACAATGAGACAATATTCTTCAGCATGCTAGGCAGTGGTCACTGAACACCAGTGGGATAACTGTGGTCAATTTTTTTGAAAGCATTACAGCAAAGGAGAGTTTTGAGGAGGGATTTGAAGGTGGATAATGAGCTTTGTGGATGTTTTGGGGGAGCAGCTGCACAGCATGTGGGGCAGCATGGGCAAAAGTCTGAAGGAGTTTTTTTGAAAATTTAACAAGTGAACAGTGGAGGCTGGCCTCATGGGCAGGTCAGAGACAAGCATCGGCAGCTAAATAGTGACTGACAGTTGATTGGTAGGATGGTGATTGTCTTTGAAGGGCCTATAAAGTGAATACAAACAGCTTATGTTTGATGTGATAGAGAAGGGGGAGCCAGTGGAGGTATTAAAAAATACGAGTGACATTGTCAAAACAACAGGCAAGAAAAATTATCTTTGCAGCAGTATTCTGAATGAATGTGAGTGGTGCAGGGTTGCATTTGTCAAGGCCAGAGAGAAGGATGGTTGCTGTAATCAAGACGTAAGATGATGAGAGTCTTGATGAGAGTTTTAATTGTGTGGATGGATAGGAAAATCCATATTTTAGAGAATATCACACAGCAAGAATAGAATGATTTAGACATAGCCCACATGTGAGGACCTAAACAAACATTATGCCCAGTTTACAGGTTTCAACCCATCCCAGATCTTGATATGTATTTGTGTGTCTGTTTTGTGCTCGGGTTAGAAGGGTGTACCATGCGGAAGATTTTTCCTCAACATGGAAGTAAACCCCAACATTTCTAAAATGTACAGGATAAAAAACCCTGTATTAATACATTTGTGTTTCTCATTAGCTTTAGTACTGCGTATTCAGTTGACCAGAGGAATAAAACAAAAGCTACTACGAAGATTCAGTAGGGGGGTGAGAAACACAGCATGTCTCATGGCAAGAAAAGTGATTTCTGTTTCCAACTCTGCAGGGAAAATAATGTGTTACTTAATACAAGTCCACTTCTTTCAACAGCGTGACATATTGTGCAGTATACCAAAAAATGTAGTGCCTGGATAAGCAAAACTAGAATAAGACCACTAAATAGCCAGGTGATGGCTTGCCAAAAAGCCAATGTATAATTGAATGTATAATAATTATTATTTATATAGAATCATTATAGTGGAGTACTGCCTCAGCTACACTTAAGGTTAAGACCAGCTTTTTGTTTAAAATTTGACTCAAAGTGCTCTAAAATTATCAGGGTTACTCAGATTGCCTTGAAATTTGGCATATTTCATGGGGCCATGGGGTTAAGTTACTGATATAAACTTTGGATCTTTTGACCAAGTGGTTCCCGAAATACACTCACCTCCGAAGCTCCCTCCCCTATTCCTTTTTAAAGTTGATGTGTTTTGGCAATGTCTTTTTGTGCACAGATAGAGATCAAATCAGAGCTGAGATCATCACACCACAGCCTCAAATGCTTGAGAGTTACCCCAATAGTACATACTAGGCCTTTGGGGGAAATCAAATTGCAACTTTATTAGCCAAAGAATTTGGTTCACCAGTTAAGTTGCATGCCAAGCAATTCTAAGGCTCGCATGCCAAATGGATAACACTGTGCATGTGCAGAGAGTGACACTAAGGGGGTTGAAAGTCAATTACAACTCACAAAATCTGAATAGTTCAAGGGTTAATGTTATGCTTATGGAACCTGAGTACCAGCTAGACACTGGAGTTCAAATCCAACCTTAGGTAGCAATTTGAAATAAAAGAAAGAGGTGTCTTGCTGCAATTGACCTCTGTCAAAGTGACAGTGGTGGAGTTTTTGGCAGGGGAAAATGTAATCTGAGTACAGCAGAATTCTTATAATGTGCTGAAACTCTTTTTGAAAAGAGAATAATTACACATACAAATTCTCACTGGAAGGGGAGGGTGATTAAAGGTAGAAAAGTAGGTGGGAATGGGGGAGAGGGGTTTGGGTGCAGAGAGGGATGGAGTGTGATAAATGGAGTGTGTGGATAGGAGAGGGCTTGGGGGCTAGGTGGAGTGGGAGGGAAGGGATATTGGGAAGGGGGATATGAGAATGTGAGTGACAGAAGGACTGGTGAAGAATAGGCGCAAGGGTGCCTGTGACCCTCACATACAACTTTTTGTCTGCTTAGGAATTTATCATGAGGTCAAATTATTTTTAATAAAGAATGTCATAAATAAGTGCAAGAAAACCAGACAGAAAAACTGAATCTGTCCAAACAGAAAGGCCTACTGGTATAACTCAAGGACTGTGTTAAGATCATGATTGATAAACAAAAAAAAAAAAGTGGGACTGAAAATTAATGAACAAAAATTGGTGTGTCGAAAACTAGGCCTTTGCATGGGACTTGTGGACTTGTTGACTTTAATGGAGTTACTTCTCATTTACATGGGCATGAGATAAAAATCGGACCCACTGAGCCTGATCTTCTATTGCTTTGCATGTTATATAGTCTGTGCAAAGTGGATGTATAAAGCTACCCGATCAAAATGGCATTCAAGGAACAATACAGTGTAGAATCAGGCTCAGTATATTTCCGGGTATTCTGACACTCCATAATACAGGCCACATCTCCACTACTAGGACACATCTACAGCACTGTAGCTATTGCCAGCAGAACCCACTAGTGTAGACGCAGCCTATAGCAACAGAAGGGATTTCTCTGTCATTTTTGGAACCACAACTCCCTGAGCAATGGTAGCTAGGTCAATGGAAGTATTCTTTCATTGCCGTAGCTGCGTTTACACTGCGGTTATGATGGCGTAGCTACAGTGCTCAGGGAGGTGAATTTTTTATATCCTTGATTGCTGTAGCTATGTCGACCTAAGTTTTAAGGTCCACTGTCAAATGGATTCTGCTTTTGCAATACCATTAGTAAAGTCTCCAAGGTTTCAGGACAGGACACTTCCCAAAAGAAACATGATTTCCCCTTGTGCATTTCACAGCCACAGTGTAGGCTGTAAAATCAATCTATGGTGCAATTCCTTAGAGAGAACAGAGTGTCATCAACAACATATTTTTACACTGAAATCAGAAACTGAGATTTCAAGGTTTCACTGTTGGTGTTCAGAAAAATTGACCAGCCAGCCACAGCTTCCAAAGCATCTCCCTCCCTTCTTATAATGGCCTCTCCACCCTGATTCTGGAATATTGAAACAAACTGGCATCACAGGCTCCCCTGGATGGGGAGGGGAACACCCACTCACATGAATGGGGCAGTTCACGCATCTCTGAGCTATTTTTTGAGGCCTGTATTCATCTGCATGGGCTGTTCTCATTCTGCTGAGGCTATCACATCTCTCAGAGCCTCCCATGGTTTCAGGACCATCCTATACTGTGGTCTGCATATTACTGCATAAGGCAATTACTAATGATTAATTTAACAAATACTACAGAGGAGCACTAGTTTTGCTACAGTTAAGATTGATAAGATTTTTCTGTTTAAAGGAATTTTTTTCTAAATATTCCAAAATCTTCATGCATATCTAGTTGTCTTGAAATTTCCTGTGTTTTATGAGGGGGCAGGGTGGGATTAGTGATCCAAATTGGGGGTCATTTGAGCAAGAGGTTCCTGAGATATAGCACCCCAGCTTTTCTTAAAATTCACAGATTTACCAACTTTTTTTGTGCACACATGGCTTTTAAAGTGCTAATGGTTTAATTGGACAGGAACTGGAGGGTGTTCTGGAAATAGTGGCAGGGGAGGGAGGCTAAATGTTATGGTGAGGAGGAGAGAGACACATCAATCTTCTCTCACATGCTTAAGGTTACTGTAACTACCATGTATTAAAGCCATCAAGTTCTTGGGACATAGACCATGTCTGAGATGTCTCTCACCAGCTCTGTTAGCAATTAAAGAATCAAAACATTTCAAAGCATGACCATTATTCCCACTCCACTACCACAAAGTGTACCATGTGTGAGGAGGGGGGTGCTTAGGAATCACATGGGAATGGTGTGGCCTAGTGGAGAGAACCGTGGACTGGGATTCAGAAAACCTGGGCTTTATTCCTGGCTCTGCCACTGGCCTGCTGGGTAAATTTGGCCAAGTCATGTCTTTCTGTGCCTCAGTTTCCCCATCTGTACAAGGGGAATAATGACATTTCCCTCCTTGAGATCTACTGATGAAAAGCTCTATGTAAGAACTAGGTATTTTCATTACCTGTCCACAAGAGCTTCTGAACTGCACATTGTCATGATAATTACAACTGCTTAAATGACCATGAACCCCTACCAACAACATTTCTCTTTCTGTTAAAAAAACTAGGAAATTAAATATCAAAAAGCTTCATTAATACAGAGTTAAGATTGCACACAGTTAGCTCGTGCCCTTCCAGAAAGTTGAATTCAGCAAAACTCAAACTTAAACCTGGAAATACATAGTTGAGTTACATGCCCATTCAATCATAACTCTGCTCTCTTTGAGAAATGCCTTAGTCCATAACACATTCTCACACTCTTCTTTTGCCTTCTACTGAGCTCTCTCCACTCATACACTTAGCTTTATCCACAGAAACGAACACAGATACTAAATTTTACAGTGCCTTCAAACCCTTGTACAGTCCCTATACCACTATGCACATGACATCATCAAACACTGCTTTCACTTACCCTTTGTTAAATTCACAGATCAAACTCATCTCCCAACTAACTGCTGACAACCCCCATAATAGGAAGACCTCAGTGTTCTACTAGTGCCACAGCATACACAATGCAGTGAGAAAATGAGGTATACTGGTTCTCTCAAGGTACCCATGCACTTCTTTCACATATACAGAGCTCAAGGAGAGGGGCTCACCCCGCCCACCAACCCCCGAGAGCGACAGCCCTTCCACTCACCTCATATCAAGCTTCCAAGCTGCTCCAGCTTATTCCTGTACTATTCAATAAAGCTACAGTTTACACAGTGAATGCAACTGTAGTGCATGCAGAATTCCCAGTGACTATTGCAAGCTCCAAGGGGACTGAGACAAGGTTTCTTGGGCCTGTACCGTAACTCTGCATTTCCTGGTTTTCATATATGTGAGTTTTGCTGAACTCAACATTCTGAAGGGCACAAGCTATCATCAAGCAACCTTAACTCTGTGTTAATGAAATTTTCTATCATTTAATATGTATACAATCCCTGCCCTCTTGAACCTCAGTGCAGGGTTCAAGCACAGGTTGTATCCATGTGCTCAGGCTATTGTGTGAGATATATTAACCATCCCAAGAAGAAAATGAGGACAAGGCCAATACATTCTTTCCACTGAAGGCTGGCAGAGGGGAGTTTGTGCAGTACCCTCTTAAGTACCCTCTGAACACTGGGGACTTTATGCAGTATCCTCTACATCCTGAAAAGCTATTGCAGACTTTGTATCTACCCAACAGGGAGCAGTGCCTACAAGGTGTAATTCAATCACTGTAACTTCAGTACTGAAACTACAAATCTAACAACTAAGTCTTTATAAAAAGGGAATTATATATAAAGTCAATTCAAGGGCCAACCACCTAACCATACGCAAGCATAAAATATTACAATAATCTTACAACACTATTCCCAAAATACAGAACACAGTGATTATACTGGACTTTGTTGGTGGATAAATGCTGTGATAGAAGAGACTAAAATCATCCTATTCTATAGTTGAAAGAGTGAATCTAATTTGGTACAATAACTTCTGAGGACAATTGGCTTTTCTATGTAATTATTTTTATTTTTCTTTAGAAAAAATACACAGCATATTAGCATGTGTATAACATGTTATTTGTGGGATATGTTAACTATCAAAAAGTCTGTGATGTACTTGAATCCAAAAGCCCAGTCCTGAAAAGACATGTGAATAGCCAATGGGGGTGCTTACACAAATAGTTACTCAAATGTGCACCTTTTTTTTTTTTGCAGGATAGCACCCAGTGCTATTGAATCTACTGAAATTTTGTACATTATCAATGTACAGAACTAATGTAGTACCCATACTATAATGATTCTTTTACAGTACAACTCCAAATTTTGTTAGAGCTCTTCCTGAATTATGCAGCTATTGTATTATTATGGCATATAATTTCAGACTTATCTTCAGGGCCAGATCCTCAGCTAGGGTCAATAGATGTAGCTCCATTGACTTCAGTGAAGCTATCCTTACTTATATCAGCTGATGATCTGACTCACTGAATATAAAACACATATGTGGCTTTAGATCACGACCTTGCCTCTTGTAAGTTCTATGCTGTTGTTTATATTCTTTACAAGAAATAAACTAGTACATAAACACTATTCGAGGTAAAATGACACGAAGATATGGGTACAAAATGTACTTGGCTCATGGGAAAAGGGCAAAACAGGCAACACACAAAGGAAATTCCTACAGTTATTCATATCAAAGTGTCCAGAGTTTCTGCTAAGAAGACGTATCATAATCCCATAATTCTGTTTATGGTATTTTTAGACGATCCCTTTTTTTTCCAGAAATGTTCCATTAAGTTATCATCACTGACTTTCACAATTTTTCTTCAGAACAGAAATATACAGCTTTGATTCTATGAACTTAAACCTCAGATACCAACACAGCTCTTCCATTTTAGACAAAGCAATCATGTGTTTTGTATGCTACTTTCTCCTGTGTTTATGAGAAGTAGTGCATATATAGCTTTTTTTACTAAGAAGGTCAAATAAATAGTATATCTCCACTTTACAAACCAATACCCAAAGATAGCCCAATGTATATAGAGGAACTAAATGTGTAGTAGTCCTTTAATACTTCATTAGCTAAGGGCTAGATTGAGAGATTATTCGCAGAGCTGTGTAAGGAGCAGCATGGAGCTCTATCATTCCAAGAGTTGCTCTGGAAAGAAACTGACTCAGAGACACCTCTGAGTAATAAATTTTCTATTACTCCTGTTTTGCGCAGGGGAAGTATATGACGTCAGCCCACTACCAGACACAGCATAATCTCTCTCTCTCTCTCCTCAGCCCACCATTATATCCTGCTAGCTTTTCTGCCTAATATATAGTGGGGGGCTGAGCCATGGATCTGCATTCTCCCTGCTATTTGTCACATCTCCTCACCCTTCTAGGAATATTGGCTGCATAACTCCTGTTCTCCTCCCCAGGCCTGACCTCAGCTAAGTCCTATGCAGTGGCCATGCATGGGGCGCAGTTGGGCTTTACCCCCTTTATTTCCCCGCACAGCTGTTTAGGACACTTATTCCAGCCCTTAATGAAAGTTTTTGCCTTTTCTCTTTTAGAGGGATTTATGAATTAAAAAGTTGACGCATGCCTTCTTAGTGATCTCACGTTTGAATATTAATTTTGAATTTTATTTAGTTATTTTTATGAGGCCACTGAGCTTTAGGGTACATGTATACATCTCAATGTCCATTATGGTTCTTGGGTCCTTTAAAGCTGGGAGCAGTAGTTACCAGGCATATGACTAGAAGCAAGCCTGTGACTTACAGGAAGTCAGTTTCAAAGACATACTGAAAGTACATCTTAAAAAGGGAGGCATCAACCCAACAAACTGGGAGGACTCGTCACGGAACAGAACACAGTGGCACCACACCATACACCAGAGGTGAGCAAACTATGGGACCCTCCTGCCCGGCTCCTGAGCTCCTCGCCCCAGAGGCTAGCCCCCAGCCCCTCCCCTGCAGCCTCAGCTCACTGTGCTGCCCTCGCAATGCTCTGGGCAGCAGGGCTGCAAGATCCTGGGGCAGTGCAGCTGCAGAGCCCAGCCTGACCCGGTGCTCTGTGCTGCGCGGTGGCGTGGCTGGCTCCAGCTGGGAGGCACGGCTGTAGTGCTGCCCGCCACCAGGTGCTCCAGGCAGCGTGGTAAGGGGGCCGGAGAGTTGGTCAGGGGGTGGGGGTGTGGATAGGGGTTGGGGTGGTCAGAGGGTGGGGAACATGGGGGTTGAATGGGGGCAGAGGTCCTGGGGGGGCAGTCAGGAAGGAGGGGGGGTTGGATGGGGCGGCGGGGGGCAGTCAGGGGCCGGGGTTCCAGGGGCAGTCAGGGAGAAGGGGTAGTTGGATGGGGCAGGGGTCTGGTGTCGGGACAGTCAGGAATGAGAGGAGGGGTTGGATGGGGCGCTGGGGGGCAATCAGGGGTGGGAGTTCCAGGGGCGGTCATGGGACAGGGAGCGGGTGGGGGTGGATGGGGTAAGGGTCCCGGGGGGGAGGGGCTCATCAGAGGGCGAGAAGCGGGGGAGGGGGAATAAGGAGCAGGGGCTGGGCCACGCCTGGCTGTTTGGGGAGGCACAGCCTCCCCTAACCAGCCCTCCATATAATTTCCGAAACCCGATGTGGCCCTCAGACCAAAAAGTTTGCCCACTCCAGCTATACACCAAGCCACAGCTCACTTTGAGGAGAACAGACATGCTCATGAGACAGAAATGACAAAGGAGGAAAGAAAGGGCACAACACTCCAGCCAACAACTCTATCTCCTCTAAGATTACACCGTGACTTCTGTGAGAAAATCTTCAGGGCAAGAATTGGGCTCCTCAGCCACTTAAAAACTCACCAATGAACCCCCTTGGCAGACATCATCCTTGCATCGAGAGATAGATGAAAAAGAAGTTATAAGACTTCTGCTTCTTAGGCAGGGGCGGCAGATGGGAGAGCTGCCAGGAAGGGCTACTAAAGGGTGTGTGCTCTCCCCACGAAGCCAGAAGACCTTGGGTGGTTCTTACCCACTAGTTTGAGTTGATTTGTTCTGGTTTTGAGTTTGTGTTTTAGGAATAAAGCAAGCCCTGAGGAAGGTGATATGAAGAGACCTGTAGTTGGGACTTAATTTTTCCATCCCTGGTTGGTGAATCTGCACACCAGCCTACACTGCTGTCTTTGAGTTTTTGATGAAGCATATCAGAAATGCATTGCATGAATAAACTGCAATGATATTTCACAAACTGTTGTGCTGCAAAAACTGTAGAAACATCTAACTAAAACAGCACCCTACTACAAGTATAGAAGTCCATAAAATCTACTTTGGTGGGGCAGATAGGCAACAAGAGGGTTAAGGAAAGCCTGTGGACCCAGTTGTCCCTGTCCTGCTATACCTGCAGACATTGTCAGGCAAGGAGAGGGGAGTTAAAAGAGGAGACCTAGCCCAGTTCAAGGCTGACCAGGAAGGCTCGCAAAGTTCTCCTACACCCTCAACAAGGGAAGCCTGGTTCCAGCTAAAAGTCTCAAACAGCTTGTTACCCGGATGAGACATTTGGTGAATGGGGTAACTAGGCCAAGGAAGATGGACAGTAAAGGATTCACTGCACAGAGACAAGCCTAGAGCAGAAGGGTAGAGTCCTGTTGGTGCGTTCTAGCATGACTCTGATTTTTAGTTTGCTGTTTTCTTTTCTTTTTTTTTTAACATTAACATTCAAGAAGCTGTAGGACTTCAATGTTCCTTAGCTAGAGGGCAAAGGCACCATGGCACCAACTCTGTGAGGGGTGACACCCAACTATCCAACTACCCAACCTGCAGGGGGGACATCGTGCCCTGATAAGCCCTAAGGGGGCGCCGCCTAGAGAGCTCAGTTACAGGCACAATGAAGTCGTTGGGCCAAATTCTGTATAAGG
Organism: Eretmochelys imbricata; assembly: GCF_965152235.1. Lineage (NCBI taxonomy): Eukaryota > Metazoa > Chordata > Testudines > Cheloniidae > Eretmochelys > Eretmochelys imbricata. The sequence continues at coordinate 59,013,557 of NC_135575.1, read as the reverse complement.
CAGAATGAAGTTCAGAGGAGCTGCATGAATATACTCAATTGAGCTGAATTTGAACCCTGACGATATTTCATTCCAGTTCTTCTGGCCTTAGTCACTGGCTTTGAGAAATAAACAAGGTGAAATATATTGGAAAACCAGTAATTTACATTTAGGAGAAATGTTTCTTTTATAATTTTTCTTCTAAAATGAGTTCTGGCATATTAATGTAAGATATTATTAGCTATGTAAATATTACCATTTCCGCCACATGGCTGAAAGTGCTCTCTGAGCCTTGACAGAAAAATAATCTGGTTTTTGTATAAACACTGCAAAACTGAACTTTTTTTTTTTTTTTTGAAAATTGGAATAGAAACATGAAAATCTTTAAATTTTGAAAGGATCAGATGTCATTGTGAGAGTCTCACACACGTCTAATTGGCTCCACCCATCACCTATAGTAGGTTTAGCAGAATTATATATATCAAATGATAATATCATGGTGTATTTTAAAGCATTTTTTCAATTTTAAATCAATTTAAATTTTCACAATTGTAAGGAATTATGGAGAGGTTGTCAGACAATAATTATTTAATAAGCGTAGCTGTTGAGATTCCAAAAGGAAAGCTTTGTAACTATCAAAAGGCAAGTTGTCAACCTCACATGTCAAAATAGACAAAATAAATACCCTTAAATCAAACTCTAATAAGTTCTCAAGCAGCATTTTTCTTATTTTGCTATGTGTAAATTTCAATTATTATTGATGGAAATATTTTTCTGTTGGTTTGTGTGTGTGGTGAAATTGACAGTTAGCAACATTTACCGATAAAAATCGAATCCTTCCATGCCTATCTATGGGTAACAATTTTTCAGTGGGAACCACAGTATTCACTAAGGGCTGGATTGGTACCTTGCAAACAATTCTGAGTAAGGGACAGCGTGTAGTAGCACTGCCCAAGGAGGAAAGCAGAGACAGAATTGTAACTGAGTCATTATTTGGTCTTTGTTTTCCCCTCCGTACATCATGGAGGCAGTAAGCTATGCCAACTCTTTTTGTAGTCCAGTTTACTTTCCCCTTTGTGTTTACTCAGCTGCAGTAGCTAGTGCATTGGGGTGGTGAAACTAAGGTTCCACTCCACTCATCTGCATGCTCTCTTCCTAGCACCATCCATGCTGCTGATAGCCTACACAAAGGAGTATGGGATGCTTTACACCCCTTTTCTGTCCTCAATGGCAGGGGTTCTCAACCTTTTTCTTTCCGTGGCCTCCAGAACAGGCTATAAAAACTCCATGGCCTACCTGTGCCACAACTATTTTTTTGCATATAACAACCAGGGGCCAGCATTAGGGGGTAGCAAGCAGGGCAGTTCCCTCCATCCCCATGCACAGGAGGCCTCACAAAGCTAAACTGCTCAGGTGACAGGGCTCGGCATGGCGGGGTTTCAGCTTTCTGCCCTATGCCCCAATTAGTCTAATGCCAGCCCTGCTTGGCGAACCCCCTGAAACCTACTTGCAGCCACCCACAGGGCCTTGTATCCCTGGTTGAGAACCGCTGCTCAGTGGGACCATAGCCAGGGTTACAATATGGTCCTAAATGAAAAAATGATCACAGGTGTTGGGCAATGGATGTCCCTTGAGTTCCTGAATACCCTTGGTTCCCGATAGGAGTTGAGAGTATTCAGCACCTTGGAGGACCAAAATTCTTAAAGCCTGAAACTGCCTTCTTTACTCAAGCTGAATATTGGCTTACTCCAGAAGTGTTGACATATATGGAAAGGCAACATGCTCCAGAGCAAAGATGGAAGAATCAGGCCTTCAGTTATCACTTTAGTTCTTAGATAACATTAATGCAAAGGGCCCATCCTGCTCCAGTTCAAGGTCGTGGGTTTCTTGAAATTGGCATTTCAATTTGAAGGGTGAAAGATTTCAAATACTTTCAAAATGGTAACAGCATTGTTGGAAGGAATGTTTCTTGTTCTCTGTAGAAACTTGTGGTAAAAGGTTAATAAGCCTTTAATGACAACACAAGAGAAGATAAATACACTGGTGACTTCAGTTCTCAAGTCAGGGACATCTGAAAGCATTTATTTTATGAACGAACTACTTCAACATTGAACTTTTATAATAATTAAGTAAACAGTGCACATTGCTTTATCTTTTCAGGTCCAGGTGGCCAAACAGTTTGCTAGGAGAATGCCAGAGAACTGGGGAGGTGCAAGGAGGGAGAAGAAAGGGTCACCAGTATTATTTGCTAATGAAGTGATTATTTTGGTGTTCAGTCTTTTACAGATAAAATACCTTTTCATGGAAATTTTTGGACATTGTGACATTGAGTAATGCAATGTGTCAAACCCATGGAAAGCCATTCTCACTATTAAAGAGCATTCCATGTGAGTTTAATACAAATGTGGTGGGACATAAATTGCACATGTTCAGTACAGAGCAAAAGTCATCATGATTCAGAAGGACTGAAAGGAAATAACAAGAAAGGCACATGGTTCCACGGCCTGCAGCAAAGCCAGGGCAGAGGTTAAAGGAGAGGGCACCACCAGCATAAACAACTGTACTGAAATTCAATGAATGGTGTATGAATTGGCTGCAGTGATAGGTTCCATTTGCAGGAGCAGCTATAGGAAAGAAGCTGTGTACTTCATTGCTGACTCTGGGAATATATAACATGAAACAATGATTGATTTTCTGCTGCTATTTCAGAAGTATCACACACACACTAGGCCAAATTCTTCTTTCACTTACACTGGCATAAATCCAGAGTAATTCCATTGACTTAAATTAACTTGGTAGGTCCTAAATTTGCAGATATGTTCCAAATACTGTCAGCATTGACATTAATGGGGTTATTCTAGATTTATACCAGGGTAACTGAGAGCAGAATTTGTTCCAGTATGTGTATCACAAGAATGGGGATATCTGTCTTTTAAATAGACCTTCCTAATGAAACCCCATGCTGCCTAATTTTCAGGTTTTATTAACTACCAGAAATTCAAGTTTAACAAAAAATTGAACAAGGATTGTGAACATTTCAGGCAAACCAGGGCTGAGACATCCTTTTTCACGTGTACCAGGTTTGGATTTATTAGTTTCAGGCTGAAATCATATGAAACCAGTTTAGGCTGATTTTCACTTTTGTTTGAACCTAAATATCAAAGCAAAATTCAGTGGGTTGTGGATTAAAATCTAAAGAAAAAAATATTTACCAAACCCAACATTAATTAAAACAACTGAGCTTCACACAACTTTGCTTTGAAATTGAAAAAATTGTTCTTGATGCAGCCAAGTGAAAACCTTTCAAGATGTGAAGGAGCTTGTGCTTCTAGCAGACTGTTTGAGATCTGTATGGATCATTGGGGCTTTTTAGAGTTCGGTGACTGAAACCCTGCTACTGCCCGAACCTCTTTTTGTCATGATCCCACAGGTCTCAAACCCAGCTCTGCAGAGTTTATAGGCATAGCCCTGTACTAACGCTATAGCTAGTAACCTGTTATGATTGCTTACTTCAGAGTCATGAAGACCAGCCCCAGTGTGAGGCTCCGCCCCTGAGATCCAGTTGGCAGAGTCCCAAAGCAGCTGATTAGCCCACTAGCCCTATTTAAGCCAGCAGCAGGAATAAGAGGCTGTCTAAACAACTGGGTTATGCCTTGCTCTGGACTATGTGCCCCCTTGGCTTGATTTCCTGGTATCTTGTCCCAGTGTGACTCCTGGCATTGGACTTGTGGTTCTGACCTCCAGTTTGGCTCCTGCTTCAGGTATGTTCACTTGTGTCTCTGACTACTAGGTATGTCCAGCCATGATACTTTTGCTCTTTACACAGCAAATATGATATGAAGGGAACACAGGGGGATGGTGGGGTCTAAATACCCATGTTTGCTAAATATATGCAACATGCAAGGCCTACCTATCTATACACTACTGCTGCTTTAGCTGGTAGAACACAGAACTTGGCTAAAGGGCTTACAAACTATTAAAAGAGATACTACCCAATTCCCGTACAGTGTGGGTGGGAAGTGGCAAAATAGGCCCATTGCTTCAGGGAATTTTTCTCTCCTTCTCCCAACCCCCTTTCCAAGGATTTTCCCTGAGATAGGTTGGCCTGGCTCCTTATGGTGGATCCAGCATCCCACTTGTTCTATATCCCTATAGCAGTGGTCACCAACCAGTTGATCGCGATCAACTAGTCGATCCTAGAGGATCTCCCAGTCGATCACGATCTCTGGCAGTGCAGTGTGACTGCCACTAAGGCAGATTCCCTGCCTACCCCAGCCCCACACTGCTCCCAAAGTGACCCGTGCAGCCCCATGGCCTTGGAGGTGGGGGATAGGGGATCTCTCTCTTTGCACTGCTCTTGCCTGCAATCACTGCCCCTGCAGCTCCCATTGGCCAGGAGAACTGCAGGGGTGGTGCTTGCAGAGAGGGGCAGTGCGCAGACCTGTGTGCCCCCCCATTTCCCGCCAGGGGCTGCAGGGACACGTTGGCCCCTTCAGGGAGCGGTGTGGGCTGGAGTAGGCAGGAAGCCTGCCTTAGCCTCTCTGTGCCCACTGTTGACTGGGAGCCGCTGGAGGTAAGTGCTGCCCAGCGGGAGGCTACACCCCAACCGCCATTCCTGAGCCCCTTCACAGAGCCAGGACCCCAAAACCCCTTCTGCACTCCGAACACCCTCCTGCACCCCAAGCCCCAGCTCAGCGCCCCCTCCCAGAGCCAGCACCCTGTACTCCCTTCTGCACCTCAACACTCTGCCCAAGCCTGGAGCCCCCTCCTGTGCCCAAACTCCCTCCTAGAGCTTACACCCCTCACCTCCTCCTGCACCCCAACCCCCTGCCACAGGCTCAGCCCAGAGCCTGCACCCCCCCCCAGAACCCCAACCCCAACCCTGTGAAAGTGAGTGAGGGTGGAGGAGAGCGAGCACCGGAGAGAGGGGGGATGGAGAGAGTGGGGCAGGGCTTCGGGGAAGGGCAGGGCCTTGGGGAAGGGGCGGGGTAGATCCTGGGTTGCCTTTAGATTCAAAAAGTGATTTGGGGCATAATAAGGTTGGAGACCACTGCCTTCTAGGCATGAGGAGACTTTAAAGAATGCAGGGAATGGTATGATTTGCACATAAAATTATTCCCTAGTTCCTCATTTTTAAAAAATAATCTCTGCATAGCATACAAGAGAAGCAAGCCAAGTAAAAGGTGACCCTTAAAAAGTTCCAAGATCAGCTTTGATTTGGATAAATGACCAGTTTTTGGATGTGCCTCTGAAATGCATCCAAACCTCTTGGATGAGCAAAATTGGGCTGGAAGCCTTATGGCTTTCTCATAAGACTTCTGGCACTTCTGTGTCCAGTCCTAGCTGGAAGTGCCATAGGAGCTGCCTTCCTACAGCATTTTGGCACCATCCGTTCTGGCTCAGTCTAGGGAGGTTTCCTGAATATATCAGAACCTCTGTAAATTTAGTTCTGTAAATGAACAAAGGTTTGGGGTCAGTGGGGATACTGTGTTTAATACGGAGTAATTTTCATTTTCCTAATAATATTTTAATTGTCTTCTTTATGTTCTGTTAAGAGCAGAATACAAGTGTCACACTGAACTGTGAATCAGTCTTTTTTCTTAAGTTTTATTTTTGACTTATTCTCTCAGCTGTCGACTATAGTTTTAACTGAGCCAAACTCCATGTTTTCTTCCTAACATTTGGAAGCCTTAATATATGGTGCACAACGGACAAATGTGAACACACACAATGCATTTATTTCACTCTGTGTTGACTGACTTAGCCTTTAACTTGTGCCTGTGCTAAGCAGACTGAGTTTACACTATATTTGAAGAAAATAAGTGAGATATAATGGTAGATAACATGACCATGAGCTATATGGTTATACTTCTGAGAAATATCAGTTTACTTTTGCTGGCAAAGAATTATTAAAACAACTCAACTTAAAACCCCTTGATTTCACCAAAAATCATTGACTATACTAAACCCTTCAGCTAATTCTGTTTTGTGTCGCAAATGCTGACAGTCCACTAACAGCGACTAATACTTGAAAATTTCTATTTGGGCCAATGAAATACCTCAGAGGCCTCATTAAACTCGCTTTGTCAGTCTGGTTCAGATAAGGCAAAACCTCTGTCTCTTTGCTTGCTGTTATTCATGATTTTAAGGTTAATCCATGTACATGTGTACAATGGTGTTTAATTCAGATTGCATTTTCCTACTGAGGTGTTTTTTAGCTATGTAACAATAATGTCTTTGCTTTTTTGTGTGTATCATACTCTTAAAAATAAGATTTTCAAAAATAGGTACCTGGAGTTAGGACATGTCTTCGCCACAAAATGCAGAAGAGAAGAGTGAGGGGGGATTTGATAGCAGCCTTCAACTACCTTAAGGTGGGTTCCAAAGAGGATGGAGCTAGGTTGTTCTCAGTAGTGACAGATGACAGAACAAGGAGCAATGGTCTCAAGTTGCAGTGGGGGAGGTCTAGGTTGGATATTAGGAAAACTATTTCACTAGGAGGCTGGTGAAGCACTGGAATGGGTTACCTAGGGAGCTGGTGGAGTCTCCATTCTTAGAGGTTTTTAAGGCCCATCTTGACAAAGCCCTGGCTGGGATGATTTAGATGGGGATTGGTCCTGCTTTGAGCAGGGGGTTGTACTAGATGACCTCCTGAGGTCTCCTCCAACTCTAATATTCTATAACTTGCGTTGGCATACAGCCGCCTCAGTAAGTACATCACTTGTGCATGTCTACACATTGCTCCTTGTGTCAGCAGCGTGTGACCTCACCAGGAGCGCTTATACTGATTGAACTGTCAGTGTGGGGCACTGTGGGATGGCTTCTGAAAGCCAATAAAAGTCAATATAAGCAATGTAGTATCTACACTGACACTGCATCAACCTAACTACATTGACATTGATTCTATGCCTCTCATTATTATTAAGTTATTTATTAAGAATATATTAAGAATATTATTTATTAATTATTCAGAATTATTAAGTTGCTGTAGCAGGTGAGTTATGTTGGCAGGAGTGAAATTTTAGTGTAGACACTTACAGAGTTAGGTCGACATAAGCTGCCTTGCATCAACCTAACTCTGGGCTTAGGCTTGTACATCCACAGTGAGGCACCTAAATAAATACCTTGACTTTCAAAAAAGAGCTGATTGCCCAACAACTCCTAGTGGCCTCAAAGGAAGTTGTTGAGGACTCTGCATTCTTGAAAATCACACCCCTTAATTAGGTCATTTTGAAAATCTTAGCCTAAATCTCTAAGGACTCTGGGGTGGAAAGTCAGTGGGACTTAGACTTCCTAAGTCACTTCTGTGCTTTTCAAAATCCCAACCATGGAGTTTGCAGAAACAGGAAGTCATTTTGCTTTACAGAGAACACACATACATTGGTTTCTTCAGAGAGAATTTACTTTTGTTTACTGTTAGATTTATTGCTTGTTCTCTTGATCTAAAAGAAAGCTCATTCTCAAAAGAGGGACTCGCAATACATTAGTATGTTTGTACCTTGAAAGGAATGGACTGATCATGCACTCCATGGGGGGACCAGCATACTGCTCCCACATTCCATGTAGTACAAGAAAATGGTTATATACATGCTAGTTAATAGCTGACACATTCCCATAGTTAAACAAAGCTCATCCTGTACCATCTGGTGTTGACAGGATTCCACTTTGTACAATCAGGCAGCAAGCTGCGATGATTCTGTGGCCACCTAGCACTTCACTATGTTTACTACTCTGGGTGATACTGTTGTGGGTGTGGTGAGATGTCACTGAAGCTGGAATGTGTAACTGCCTTTCATTTAAGATAGCTATAGGTAACTGTTAAGCTCTTTTATGAAACCATAGTGACCTCCACACTAAACTTAGGCACATGTAACTGACCAAAGCAAAGGCACATTAAATTATGTGAGAGGGGCTTGGTGTGTGTGTGTGAAAGAGATATGCAGAAGGAATATCACAGAAATAGAAAAAGAGCAGAAAAGCCAGAGACAGCCTGAATGAGCCCTGAGAGCATGGACCTGAGAAAAGCCTAGAGATAGAAATGCTCGGCTGAGTGCTGGCTGAAAAGTGGCTTGGAGCTGTGAGGAAATAAACTGTCTTCTGTTTGATTCCTCCTATTTTCAGGGGAACAGAACTTCGTCTATTCTTTGTAAACAAACATGATTTCATGAAAGACATACCTGATTTCATCATCAAATTCTCCTCCTAACAGAAACAACCACAGGGCTCTGAACTTTGGTTAACCACTAGGATTAAAAGGGGTAACAATATATAACCTGAACTTTCTAGTTGTAAGGAAGTAGTAAACTTGCTTCTGGAGATTCTCCCTTATCCCCAACATTTGATGAAACTTCATGAAATCCCGAAATCAAAAACTGTATATGACAGTCTGGGCAATTTTTCAGTCTTCCCCTTTTTTGAGAAATTGCTTGGCTTTAACTCTTTGTTTGTTTTTTAGTCTGTTCCAAGGTTTTTGTTTTATTTTTCTGTCAAACTGTGAACTTCAGAAAATTTGTGATGAAACCTTTCTTTCTCTATGGCCACTGCAGTTGCTGCTTACCTGTACTTAGCAAAGTTACAGCATGCTCTCTGCTCACAGATCAGAAAGATGCACCCATCCTCAGTCTAAGTGGGCCCCAGAAACCTTAACTGTTTTTCATTTGCTTTTTGTCATTGGCAAAAAGCCAACTGTTTGCAACCCATTTTGTAAATACTTTTCTTGAGATAGGTTTACATACAGATTACAAATCTCAAGGTTATCATTTGCTTGAGCAACTTAAGTGAAATTGGGGGTGGGGGGAATCAATTAATACTGACTCTTCATGTAATGGATTCATTCCTTTCATCTTTTGATGGGGGTTCAGTATGAAAATCTGTTTTGTCTTGGCACAGAATATGTTCTTTGCCTTCCCCCCTTTCTTCACTTTAACCAAAACATCAGGATCACTGTTAATCTTTTATTGTGGTAGGCAGTAAAAGTAAAATAGATCTCACTCATATAAATACTTAAAATTCTGTAAGGCGGTTGACTTGTTACAACATGACATTTTGATTAAAAAAACTAGAACAACATAAAAATAACATGGCACACATTCAATGGGTTAAAACCTGGCTAACTGATAGGTCTCAAAATGTAACTATAAACGGGGAATTGTCACTGAGTGGGGTTTTCAGTGGGGTTCTGCAGGGATCAGTTCTTGGCCCTGTGCTTTTTAACATTTTTATCAATGACCTGGGGGGAGAAAACAAAAGCATCACTGATAAAGTAGGAAGTGGATAAATTGGGGAGGGTTCAGAGAAGAGCCACTAGAATGATTAATGGATTAGAAAACATGCCTCATTGTGAAGGTTACGATTCTGTCACGGAGATCATGGAGGTCATGGATTCTGTGTCTTTCCAGGACTTCCAGGACTTCTTCTGGGGCCGGGCTGCAGCAGCTGTCAGCCCCAGGGCTGCCAGAGCAGTGGTCCCGCCATTCCACCCCACCTCAGAGTACTTTTAGTAACAGTCAGGGACAAGTTGTGGGCTTCTATGAATTTTTGTTTATTGCCCGCAACCTGTCCCTGACTTTTACTAAAAATACTTGTGATAGAATCTTACTCATAGTGATAGACTCATGGTGCCCAATCTATTTAGCTTAACAAAGACAAGGTTAAGGGGTGACTTGATTACAGCCTGTAAGTATCTACATGGGCAACGAATATTTAATAAAGGGCTCTTCAATCTAGCATGATCCAATGGCTGGAAATTGACGCTAGACAAATTCAGTCTGCAAATAAGGTGTAACTTTTTTAATGGTGAGAATAATTAACCATTGGAACAATTTACCCAGGGTCATGATGTATTCTCCATCAGTGACAATTTTTAAATTAAGATGTGATGTATTTTCTAAAAGTCATGATCTAGGAATTATTTTGGGAAAGTTCTATAGCATGTGTTATACAGGAGGTCAGACTAGATGATCACGATGGTCCCTTCTGGCCCCGAAATCTCTGAATTTATATCTTTACTCACATACACGTGTGTGTGTGTGTGTGAGACATATGTGTGAGAGATGTGTGTATGTATAAGTGGGACTTTTTTTATTTCCCTAATATTCTTAGTCTCCTAGGAGGACTAGGGAATCCAGCAATGAGCTGTAGCCAGCCTGTGGAAGAACAGTGGTGGCAATGGCAGGGAATTGCTGGCGGACTTGCAATATCTGTGCTATGTATTCCTCACACTCTCACAGTGTTGTGTTTTCAGTACTCAAAGAGCAATAGTATACTTTCATAGGAATGACTTTCAGATTAAAACATCAAAGGAAAACATCAAACAAGAATCAACTTTACTTTAAAGACAGGTTTCAGAGTAACAGCCGTGTTAGTCTGTATTCGCAAAAAGAAAAGGAGTACTTGTGGCACCTTAGAGACTAACGAATTTATTTGAGCATGAGCTTTCGTGAGCTACAGCTCACTTCATCAGATGCATACCGTGGAAACTGCAGCAGACTCTATATATACACAGAGAATATGAAACAATACCTCCTCCCACCCCACTGTCCTGGACAGTGGGGTGGGAGGAGGTATTGTTTCATATTCTCTGTGTATATATAGAGTCTGCTGCAGTTTCCACGGTATGCATCTGATGAAGTGAGCTGTAGCTCACGAAAGCTCATGCTCAAATAAATTCGTTAGTCTCTAAGGTGCCACAAGTACTCCTTTTCTTTACTTTAAAGTCTCCCTGCAATAGCCCAGAGTGTGTTCCCGTAACAGGATAAATTTGCACTGAACACAAAATAGCAGCTGCCTCCAGCAGACTTGTAGAAATATAAAGGTGTACATTTCATAGGCGCTGTGTATTCTATACTGAAAAGCAAACAGCACTGGAGCTGTAGCAGCCAAAGAGAAGCACATCAAATGGGAACTAAAGATACAGAGAGCTTTTGAGGTCCTGTCCCTGTCCCTTGTTTTGCAGGAAAGGGCGTATAGTGCTAAACCAGCCTGGACACGGAAGTCTTAGCACCATTTGGTGGACTCTGAGCTGGGTCATAATTCCAGCCATAGAGATTATGAGTTTCACTTTAAAAATAGAATTAAAACAGGTACAGATTTAAATCTGTCTAGATTAAATCTAGGTATAGGAAGGTAAATTCCCTCTTCTATGTAAATACAGGTTATTTATGTGCAAGTTATATCTGCTGGTAAAGTAATGGTAATATTTAGAAAGGTTAGATCATATGTAGACCTTTTTATAAGCGGAAGGGTCATGTGTTTAAGCTCTTGGTGGTCTCCTTTACCATGTGTGTATAATTCCCCTTGTGGTAGTCTCATGGATTTGCCTTTTTTAACCTGTGCCAACTTCTCTAACTAAAAGCTTACTAAGTAAACTTTTTTCTGGGCTATACCTTATTTGGAGAATCTTTCCTCCCTTTGGGAAGAAGCCAGCACTTGCTCTTCTCAGACATGTGCAGCCAAACACATCACTTTCCCATATCCTTTCTTTTCCTCTTCATCCTTTAAATCTTCCATTTAAAATAATGGCTTTCTGTAATATTTACTTATCTTATATTTACCAAGTGCCAGAATACTAGGTGTTACTTATACTTTCAGCTTTGTTTCAGTCTTCTCATTCTACCCCTTAAGTGAACAAACAATATGATAGATGGTAGTGGATTATCTGATTACCAGCTTTGATCACTTACCTACATGAGTCATGGCTGGATATTGATTTCTGATTACAAAATTTTGTGGTGAGCCTATTTCTTCTCTGTCTGGGATATGAGATAAATAAATAAATCCCCTCAGCAATTTATTAAAATGTATGTAGTTATTTTTACATTTTTTCTCTGTCAGAACATCCCATTATGATGAAAGTCTCCAGAGGACAGCACTCACCTAAACTAATTACAACAAAACCAATATAATGCAGGGCACTTAATCTAAAACAGAGGCAACAGTATTTCAAAATAAACTAAACATTTCATTGAATTCAATGGCAGTTGTGACACTGCAGCCCATATTCTTCATAGTTGTCTGTTTATGATGAATCTTGTACAAGATGGGTCATGTAAGGTGTCATTGAAAAAGTTATGATTTGTTGAACGATTATCCTATTTGTATGTATGTATCATTTTTGTATCTGAAGTTATGAATATTGACTAGATATCTTTATTTCAAATGTGCTTAGTCTGGAAAACATCCACAGATAGACTTTTGGGTACAACTATGAAGAAGCCACAGTGCTAATGGCTCATCAACAAAGATAATGGGCTATGGAAGAGTTTAGCCTTCCTGTAATGTTTCAGCAGGCGGGTAAGTAATGGCTGCTATGATTCAGCAAGGGCATGTGACCAGACCACATGATACCATTTTGGGTTCCTGTATTTTTCCTCAAACTGGATGGGAACTGAGTTTGGAATGACGGGTTTCCCCCCATATGTTAAAGCTATATAAGGTGGGGTGTGACATCATCTAGTGGCCTCATTCCCCACACAAAGACTTCTGGAAACATCTGAGAAACAAAGACTGAACTGGGAGACGTGTTGGTCCCAGGCTAAAAGGATTTCTAGCTGGTGTATGGAAACCTGGTGGACTGCTTGTATGATCAGCCAGGGTGAGACATTGCTAATTCAGATCCAGTCTTTCTAGTATTTTAGGCTTAGTTTGCAGTTTTGTTTATTTACTAGTTAATCTGCTTTGATCTGTTTGCTATCACTTAATCTATCTTTTGTAGTTAATAAACTTGTGTTTTGCTTTATCTAAACCAGTGTGCCTTTGAGTGAAGTGTCTGGGGAAAAGATCTCAGCTTGGTTAACACAGGCTTGTTGCATAGTGTGATGTTGCACTCCATATGTTTATGGAAATATGCTTATGAGTGTGAATATAATGTAACTGGAATATGCTTTATGCAAAAAGACTCATGTAAGATACCATTACAAAGCTTATAATCTACTGAGTGTGTTCAAACTATTTGTATGCGTGTATCATTCTTGTATCTGAAACTAGAAATATGAAGTATTACTCTGAAGTTCTATTGTAATTATGCAAACTGTGGGCCATTAATGGTGACTTGGAATCTTGATGGCTCCCATTGTTTAGGACAATAGGTTCTGAATGGGTCTATTTACCTGCAAGCCTTCCTGTGTACGTGAGGTGGGTAATGAAGAATGAGGTCTTACAGTGATATGTGACCATGTAATATGATACTGGAATCCATCTTAAATCTGGTGCTTTTCCATTTAGAAGGAGGGGTGGGGACCCAGAGATACAAAAGATTCCTGCCTTGGGCAAAAGCTGTAAAAGGGGTGGAACAGAACAAAGGGTGGGGGCAGACATGAGAAATCCCCTAGTTACCACCTGAGCTGGAACTAACAAGGACTGTACTGGGGGAAGGATTGGGCCCAGACTAGGAAGGAATCTAGTCTGTGAAAGAAGCATATTGGAACATCTCTGAGGGTGAGGTTTGTCTGTATACAGTTTCTTAATGTATTAGGCTACAGTTGCATGTTTTATTTTGCTTGGTGACTTACTTTGTTCTGTCTGTTATTTCTTGAAACCATTTAAATCCTACTTTTTATACTTAATTAATAAACAAAAGTGATTTTATTAACCCAGAGTAAGTGATTAATACTTGGGGGAGCAAACACCTGTGCATATCTCTCTATCAGTGAGGATGAACAATTTATGAGTTTGCCCTGTATAAGCTTGATACAGAGTAAAACATATTTATTTGGAGTTTGGATTCTTGACTGGGTTCTGGAGATCGAAAACCACTCAGCAGGTTACTTGTTAAAGCCTGCAGCTCTGGGGGCATTGTTCAGACCTGGCTCTGTGTTGCAGCAGGCTAGCATGTCTGGCTCAAGAAGGCAGGGTTCTGGAGTCCCAAGCTACCAGGGAAAATGGGCTCAGAGGTAGTTTCAGCACATCAGTTGACAGTCCTAAAGGGGTCTCTGTGACCGAATCCATCACACATAGCCTCTCCGCAGTGTGGGAGTGGCAAACTGGGTAATAAATTCATACTGGTCTGGGTTTTGACGAGGGCAGGACAGTATAGCTCTGGGGTCTTAGGCTGGGAAGCTGAGGGTTATCTTGGCTATAGCCTCTCTATTGTTGGTTCATGCAATGGCTGGTTGGAGCCTGTATGTAACTGCAGCTGGGTGTGTCCCTGCCTCTGTGAATGCTGGTGGGAGTATAGGACCGGGAGCTTGTCACAGCAGCACAGTGGGAAAGGGAGCCCAGGCTGGTGAGTCAGAGGGCTTGGTGCTACCCAAGTTCCAGGTGCACCCCGGGGAGAACCCATCACAGGACTTTTTCCTGGATAATATTTATTTTTTAATATTTATATTACTGTTGTGCTCAGGGATTCCAGTCGGGACTGGGACTCCATTGTGCTAGGCATTGTTCTAACACTTACAAAGATATGGTCCTTGCTCTGAACAATTTCCAATATAAAGAGATGAATAACCTGTGGAGAGTAGAGGAGAGGGATGCAAACAAATATACACAGTTGTTATATATTTATATATGTTTTCAATTGAAAAATATCATAAATAGACAAAGTAGATACTTCATCCTAATCCTCATTAATGACCCAATCTAGCAAACACTTATAAAATGGTCATAAAGTTGAGCACATATGTAAATGTTTGCAGGAGCAGGGCCTACTTGAATAATTTTTGCATAGATGTCATGCCAGAAGTTGATCTTGAACAGAGACCTAAAGGGAGAGAAACCAGAAAGGATTACTGGTTACATTAACAGTCCTTCTTTTCTTTTAATCATCTGAAAAATATTGACTTGAAAATGTGCACATAGTTAGTCTGTGTATCTGCATGTACCAGTCACTGTAACCCTAGCCTTCTCTTTCCTAATGTTTGGTCCTGATTCAGGAAAGCATTTAAGCATATGCTTAAAGCTAAGCACATACTTAAGATTCCTTCCTGAATACAGATGCTTTCCTGAATCAAGGCTTTTGTTTGTTAAACCCATGTTATCTGTCTTAATTTAGATTGCAAGCTTTTAAGGGCAGGGACTTTTACTACAGGTCTTCACTGCAGTGTTAACTTGAGATATAACTTGAGTGTTGCCCCTAATCTGGCTCCTTTACACACACAAATTTCTAGCGCAGGTAAGAGCTTTAAATTCCAGCTAGCTGGCATGTCAGTGAGTGTTGGCTGAACGCTTGAGTGCCATAGATGCTGGAGCTAGTAATGGAGTGGGTTGCAGCTACTCTGTGATGCTAATACAATTACTCTGTGCACACTGGAGTGTCATTTAATAGTTTGGTTGTTCTCACTCCAGCTAGACTAAATCAAGAGGAGTTAACTTTGAGTGTAGTTAACCCTGCAGTGAAGGCATATTGTAATGGGGTATATAAATCCTGCACTGACAGGAAAGGGGCTAGGGACACTCTGTGTGCTAAGGTAGCGTGGTCAATTGTGCATGGTAGGGAGGAGGTCTTTAAAAGGAGGAAGTTGAAGTCAGCAAGGGGGAAGCCCTGAAGCACAAGTTGGAATATCCATGTCAGAGAACCTTCAGCTCTGGGAAGAGTCCAGCCCAACCCCACAGGCAAATCAGGTAGGGAGAAACTGATCCAGCTCTCTGCCTGGAAGAACTCAGTAAAGCTGCTAGGCAGGCACTCCTAAACTAAGGTGGTGCTACTCATCTTTTTCTCTTTTTGCTAACCCTGAGAGGGGCTTGTTCTGTGAGTTTGAACTTTTGCTTTCCCCACATGTAAACAAAGTAAGAAAACCTGCAAGGATGGGGCCCATTGCAAGGCTGGGCTGACCCTGTGGTAGGGTTGCCAGCCCTCCAGGAAATACAGGAATTAACCTTTAATTAAAGATTAATCGTTATGTCATGCGATGAAATCTCCAGGAATACATCCAACCAAAATTGGCAACCCTACAGGTGATATCTGGGTGTGGCAAAGGGCCCCAACCCAGCTAGAGAGCTGCCCCAGAAAGACTCTTTTGCACATACTCTATGTGATTATACAGCTCTCAGCACAATGAGCTGCTGCTCTGACTGGGTCCTGTGGGCACAACTATACTATGTGATTTATGAGGGCTGGTTTACGCTACTGCAGTAAATGGATCTAACTTATGCAACTTCGGTTACGTGAATAACATAACTGAAGTTGACGTAGTTAGATCCAGTTACCACAGTGGCTACACTGCACTGTGTCAACGGGAGAGCATCTCCCATTGACTTCCCTTATGCTTCTCGGGGAGGTGGAGTACACAAATCGAGTGCTCTCCCATTGATTTAGCGTGTCTTCACCAGACCCACTAAATCAAGACTTGCTGCACGATTGCAGCAGTGTCGATATACTGGTAAGTGTAGACTTGCCATAAGAACAGCATACTGAGATCTATGGATGAAAAATGCTCTGAAGACTTAAGTCATATTACCGGCAATAATTTGAATCTAATCATGAAGTAATCTAAGTATAACAACATCGGGAGTTTCCCACTGAGTTGAGTATTGTAACAATATTGTGACAGGGTCAGGCCAGATGGCTACAGGAGAGTAATAGAAGGCAGATATATTAGCCCCAGGTTAAGTAGGTCCCTTTTCCCTGGGTAAGGTGACAGGAAAGGTTCCAGAACAATCAGGAACCTGCTGGAGACAATTAAGACAGACAGACTGATTAGAACACCTGCAGCCAATCAAGAAGCTGCTAGAATCAATTAAGGCAGGCTAATCAGGGCACCTGGGTTTAAAAAGGAGCTTACTTCAGTTTGTGGTGCGCCTGTGAGGAGGTGGGAGCAAGAGGCACTAGGAGCTGAGAGTGAGAACGCGGACTGCTGGAGGACTGAGGAGTATAAGCATTATCAGATACCAGAAGGAAGGTCCTATGGTGAGAATAAAGAAGGTGTTGGGAGGAGGCCATGGGGAAGTAGCCCAGGGAGTTGTAGCTGTCGCACAGCTGTTCCAGGAGGCACTCTAGACAGCTGCATTCCACAGGGCCCTGGGCTTGAACCTGGAGTAGAGGGTGGGCCCGGGTTCCCCCCAAACCTCCCAAATCCTGGTCAGACACAGGAGTCTTGGACCTGGACTGTGGGTTCAGAAAAATGACCAAGCCGAGGGCTGGAGTGAAGCTCCAAGGCGAGCAAATCTGCCAATAAGTGCAAGACCCACCAAGGTAGAGGAGGAACTTTGTCAATGTATATTAATATCTAATTCTTCCCACATCTCCTTCTCTCCATCTAGATATGTATGCTTACATATTTTGTGTATGTGTACAGTTATACTGTCTTTCTTGTCTGGAAATTGTCATTTTTCACCAGCATCTTTTGATAACTTCTCTTTGTGATTTTAATATTTGGACCCATTAGTCTTATATCTTATCAAATGTTGATATTAATACCAGAAAAATATATTTGGCAGGCATATTGTACATGTTCTCATATTTTAAACAGCTGATGTTCAGTGCAAAGCCTTTGTATTTTGGATCTCATCATTAATATCCATGTGTAGTCCTTTCACAGATACTCAACCACACATCAAGCATGTCAACAATAAATCATTCTCACTCATTCATTTATCTCTTAATTTCTTGGGTCATGGAAAATGAGCTCTTTTTAAAGAGTTCAACTTTTGAACCAATGAGTTAATAGAGTTAGATAAACTGTGGCTGGAAATACTTGTTAAACTACCTATTCCATCCTCCTATTAGGATTTGCAGGCTTATGCCCTGTAGAATTCTGTGCAGCACATTGTCTACTGCAAGTTTAAATGATCAAAACAATGGGGTTTCCACGACTTCATTTAGCAGTCCATCTGATGGTCTAATAAATATCATTAAGAAAATATTTTGGTTCCATTGTCTTTAAGGTATAAGCTGAAATCATCATTATATCTAATGAATCCCAAAAGCTATTGGATAACTGCCTCTTCAACAGAGGCACAGTGAAGAAATCAAAGTATAGTTACTCTGCAAAGTGACCATAAAAAATACGGTTCCATGTCTGTTCTCTCTCAATGACTTCTATATCCAATCTGATCAATTTACAAGCAAAAAATATACTTTTTCTAATTGCCAGCCCTGCAAATTCAGCTTGGGATCTGTAAATAAAGCTGTGTTCCGTCTGGCTTGTGTAGTAATGATACAAGATCCTGCATTTGGAACTTAATGATCAATTCTGCTGATGGGTGAGTCAGAAAACAATCCAGGGTACTCTTGTGTGTAGCTTTATTCCTGTTACTAGGCAGAGCAGCACTCTCATTTACAACAGCTTGGCTTTCCCTGTGCTCCCTGTCCTGCACATCACTCTTTATCTAAAGTTAGGTTTCAGAGTAACAGCCGTGTTAGTCTGTATTCGCAAAAAGAAAAGGAGTACTTGTGGCACCTTAGAGACTAACCAATTTATTTGAGCATGAGCTTTCGTGAGCCACAGCTCACTTCATCAGATGCATACCGTGGAAACTGCAGCAGACTTTATATATACACAGAGAATATGAAACAATACCTCCTCCCACCCCACTGTCCTGCTGGTAATAGCTTATCTAAAGTAATCGTCAGGTTAGGCCATTTCCAGCACAAATCCAGGTTTTCTCACCCTCCACCCCCCGACACAAATTCACTCTCCTGCTGGTGATAGCCCATCCAAAGTGACAACTCTTTACACAATGTGCATGATAATGAAGTTAGGCCATTTCCTGCACAAATCCAGGTTCTCTCACTCCCTCACCCCCCTCCAAAAACCACCCCCATACACACACAAACTCACTCTCCTGCTGGTAATAGCTCATCCAAACTGACCACTCTCCAAGTTTAAATCCAAGTTAAACCAGAACATCTGGGGGGGGGGGGTAGGAAAAAACAAGAGGAAATAGGCTACCTTGCATAATGACTTAGCCACTCCCAGTCTCTATTTAAGCCTAAATTAATAGTATCCAATTTGCAAATGAATTCCAATTCAGCAGTTTCTCGCTGGAGTCTGGATTTGAAGTTTTTTTGTTTTAAGATAGCGACCTTCATGTCTGTGATTGCATGACCAGAGAGATTGAAGTGTTTTCCGACTGGTTTATGAATGTTATAATTCTTGACATCTGATTTGTGTCCATTTATTCTTTTACGTAGAGACTGTCCAGTTTGCCCAATGTACATGGCAGAGGGGCATTGCTGGCACATGATGGCATAAATCACATTGGTGGATGTGCAGGTGAACGAGCCTCTGATAGTGTGGCTGATGTTATTAGGCCCTGTGATGGTGTCCCCGGAACACTATCCCCGATAATGTCACGGCTAACCTGGTGGCTGAACTTTGTGACTTTGTCCTTACCCATAACTATTTCACATTTGGGGACAATGTATACCTTCAGATCAGCGGCACTGCTATGGGTACCCGCATGGCCCCACAGTATGCCAACATTTTTATGGCTGATTTAGAACAACGCTTCCTCAGCTCTCGTCCCCTAAAGCCCCTACTCTACTTGCGCTATATTGATGACATCTTCATCATCTGGACCCATGGAAAAGAAGCCCTTGAGGAATTCCACCATGATTTCAACAATTTCCATCCCACCACCAACCTCAGCCTGGTCCAGTCCACACAAGAGATCCACTTCCTGGACACTACAGTGCTAATAAACAATGGTCACATAAACACCACCCTATACCGGAAACCTACTGACCGCTATTCCTACCTGCATGCCTCCAGCTTTCACCCTGACCACACCACACGATCCATCATCTACAGCCAAGCTCTGCGATACAACCGCATTTGCTCCAACCCCTCAGACAGAGACAAACACCTACAAGATCTCTGTCAAGCTTTCTTACAACTACAATACCCACCTGCGGAAGTAAAGAAACAGATTGATAGAGCCAGAAGAGTTCCCAGAAGTTACCTACTACAGGACAGGCCTAACAAAGAAAATAACAGAACGCCACTAGCCATCACCTTCAGCCCCCAACTAAAACCCCTCCAACGCATTATTAAGGATCTACAACCTATCCTAAAGGATGACCCAACACTCTCACAAATCTTGGGAGACAGGCCAGTCCTTGCCTACAGACAGCCCCGCAACCTGAAGCAAATACTCACCAACAACCACATACCACACAACAGAACCACTAACCCAGGAACTTATCCTTGCAACAAAGCCCGTTGCCAATTGTGCCCACATATCTATTCAGGGGACACCATCACAGGGCCTAATAACATCAGCCACACTAT
Source organism: Eretmochelys imbricata (assembly GCF_965152235.1). Lineage (NCBI taxonomy): Eukaryota > Metazoa > Chordata > Testudines > Cheloniidae > Eretmochelys > Eretmochelys imbricata. The sequence goes on along the minus strand of NC_135575.1, from coordinate 58,993,413 downwards.
CAGAGGCTCGTTCACCTGCACATCCACCAATGTGATTTATGCCATCATGTGCCAGCAATGCCCCTCTGCCATGTACATTGGTCAAACTGGACAGTCTCTACGTAAAAGAATAAATGGACACAAATCAGATGTCAAGAATTATAACATTCATAAACCAGTCGGAGAACACTTCAATCTCTCTGGTCATGCAATCACAGACATGAAGGTCGCTATCTTAAAACAAAAAAACTTCAAATCCAGACTCCAGCGAGAAACTGCTGAATTGGAATTCATTTGCAAATTGGATACTATTAATTTAGGCTTAAATAGAGACTGGGAGTGGCTAAGTCATTATGCAAGGTAGCCTATTTCCTCTTGTTTTTTCCTACCCCCCCTCCCCCAGATGTTCTGGTTTAACTTGGATTTAAACTTGGAGAGTGGTCAGTTTGGATGAGCTATTACCAGCAGGAGAGTGAGTTTGTGTGTGTATGGGGGTGGTTTTTGGAGGGGGGTGAGGGAGTGAGAGAACCTGGATTTGTACAGGAAATGGCCTAACTTCATTATCATGCACATTGTGTAAAGAGTTGTCACTTTGGATGGGCTATCACCAGCAGGAGAGTGAATTTGTGTGGGGGGGTGGAGGGTGAGAAAACCTGGATTTGTGCTGGAAATGGCCTAACCCGACGATTACTTTAGATAAGCTATTACCAGCAGGACAGTGGGGTGGGAGGAGGTATTGTTTCATATTCTCTGTGTATATATAAAGTCTGCTGCAGTTTCCACGGTATGCATCTGATGAAGTGAGCTGTGGCTCACGAAAGCTCATGCTCAAATAAATTGGTTAGTCTCTAAGGTGCCACAAGTACTCCTTTTCTTTTCTAAAGTTACACACCCAGCACTCCACCTGCACTGTACAGGTCTGGCTACACAGCTCATGACAGCTTCTCACCCAGCCCAGGTCGACAGACTTAGGTTAGCAGAGCTCCCACTAGCATTCTAACAGGCTTCAGAGCCTGAGCTCCCGCCTGGTCTGCAACTTCAAAGCACTGTCTCCCCAGCTATTATTAGAGGGCTAGCGTGAGCCCTGCTAGCCCAAGTCTGTCCGCCTGGGCTGGGAGGCTCGTTGCTGCGTGGAGGTACCCTGTGGGATCAAGCCCTCTTAATACAGATGTCATCTAGAGCTCTACCTTTCTTGTGTCTGTATGTAACCTCAATCCACACTTATACTGGAGTGAAACAATGCTGAACTTTCTTTTATATCTTGCAAGGAATGTTATAATCAAGGCCTTTATGGTATCTCCTACTTATATTATTTCCCTGCAAGGTAATTATAACTTTTAATGATCTTCCTTTAGATTTAAGAGTCTAGTTGTCAAAGAATGCAATCCAAACCCGACTGATGTTAATGGGAGTCTTTCAATTGACTCAGTGGACTTTGGATCAGGCCCTTAAGGAGTTTTAATATCACTTGTACCTTTTTAAAATGCTCCCTTAGACTTCCCATCTGTTCATAGGTAGGATAATCTGTGTACTCCCTCTGATATTTCTTAACCTCTGTATTCATTACATTTGTATGTGTTCTAGATGTTTGAAAGTACAGTTACCACATATGTCTAAAGATCTGGAGGTGTCAAATGCAGAAAGGTTCACAGCAACATATTAATGTATAAATGAGAAATGGTAAAGAATCTTTATAAATAAAGATCACAAAAGAGGAAATACCATATTCAAAATGTCAGTTTTTCTACATGTACTCAGTACCTGAGTCTGATACCAGTTTCACTTGTGTAAATCCTCTAAAGGCAGTTACCTCCTAACTGAAGTGTGAATCTGACTTGAAATTAAGTACAGTAGAACCTCAGAGTTACAAACTGACCACCCACACACCTCATTTGGAACTGGAAGTACACAAGCAGGCCGCAGCAGAGTCAAAAAATAAAGCAAATACAGTACTGTGTTAAATGTAAACTACTAAACTGCTGCTTTCCCTTTATATTTTCTTCTGCATAGTAAAGTTTCAAAGCTGTATTTAGTCAATGTTCAGCTGTAAACTTCTGAAGGAATAACTGTAATGTTTTGTTCAGTTATGAACATGTCAGAGTTACGAACAACCTCTATTCCCGAGGTGTTCATAACTCTGAGGTTCCACTGTAAGGCAAATTTTCAGAATTGATCAATTATAGCTGAGCTTTAAAGCCATATTTAGGCACTTCTAATGAAATGGAGTGATTTTCAAAGATTTTGAACACTTGTAGATTCCACTGAAGACCGTGGGAATTGTATACACTCTGAAAATCAGGCCACTTTATTAAGATGCCTAAGTGTGGATTTAGGAGCATAACTTGAGACAACCACTTCTGGAAATTTTAGCCTTAATGGCTTCACATCCAGACAAGAAATGAATAAATGAATTAGTAGCATGAAATCCCATTTTGTGAGTGTCTGATCTGAACTTATCTCGTGACTTGAAATATACTATAGTTCCATCTCATTAACAACTTTATTAGCCAATGTGCTTTAATTACAGAGGTCAATTACTGCTAACTCATTATTTGTCTCTATAATCTATCAAAATATATACAATACCCTTTAAACTTTGCATTTGTCTCTTTCATTTGGTGAGAGAGAAATCTGCTGTACATTTGTATAATGTAATAGGTCAGCTGAGACACATTACTAATTTCACTCAGCTGTATGCACCATTAAATTCTTCTTCACCCCCGTGTTATACAGCTACAATGCAAAAGAATCTGTCAGATTCATGAGATGTAAAGTTATGTTTCTGATTTTGATGTGCATAACAATTAAATAAAAATCATCCATACATATTGATAGAATTATCCAAGCATTCTGATGCCACAGCTGCGAGGCATATAATTGTACACAGAGCTATAAAAATAATAGCTATTTGTTGTTCTGTGTGGTAAGATTTTCTCATTTCAAAGAGTTTGTGTATGGATACACCCAGAATTATACATCTGGAAGGACAGCCTCTTTCTTTTCAATAGTGTTTTTCACTGTTTCCAGCATGGTTCTGGCCTTAGGTATCATCCCACCATAGTCAGTGTACCGATAAATCCCTTTTGGACTAGATGATCTCCTGAGGTCCCTTCCAACCCTGATATTCTATGATTCTATGATTCTGTGTCACAATACCTTTAGTTACATAGACTGAGACACCTTTGGGTAGAAATGGAGTACTAGTTATTGAAGGGTTTAACTTTGGATGTATATCCAGACTTTGTTGTTCTGGAAATTAAGAACAGGCTTTCTTACTCATTTTTATTACTTCTATGTATCAGCTGAGTCGGAAATACTGTGAGAGTAACTTTACTCATGAGCCTTTTGTTTCACATTTTTTTTCTTCTCATATTTCGTTCACTTCATGCTTTGCATATTCCTTAAGGGAGAAAGGTCTGAGAACAGTTCTGTATTAGCATGTGTAGGCTTATGTGCTTAGCTTTAATCCTAAAGGAAGAAAATAGTTGTGCATATTAATTACCCTTGTGTATCAGAGATGGGCCTGAATCAATATTCAAGAACTGAACTTTGTGGGAAGGGGAGGAGGAGTGTTTGAATTCCACACCTAGATCAAGAGAAATGTTTACAGATGGTCACTTTGGGCCAGATTTTCAAAGGTATTTACTCACTTAAAGATGCAGAGAGGCACCTATTAGGATTTCCAAAGGTGCCTAAGATGGTTAGGCACTTAATCCCATTGATTTCAGTGGGATGCTGGCACCCAACCAAATTGGGCATTTTTGAAAATCTCACTAGGTGCCTACCTGCACCTGAAAGTCCCAAAATGCCTTTGAAAATCTGGCCCTTTGTCAATAGTGGACCAAACCAAACCCCAAATCTAAACACTGCCAAACGTCGGTCTGAAATTCATATCCAGATCTGAATCTTACACCATGAACTCACCTCTTCTGTACACCTGTATACATTACTTGCATATTACATTTCAAAGTACTATAATTGAGTTACGATAGACTTAAATAACAGGTATTTTTCCATTCAAATATTTTACAATGCTGATTGTTTGTAGTATCTTACCCGTAGAATGGGGTCATATAACCTTAATGGCTAAAAGAATTGTGCTGTACATGCAGTTTTCCAATACTGAACATGGCTTGAGGTTTGTGGTCTGCAATATTGGGAGCTGAGTGGTCTATGTGCTTTCATCAATGCCATGATGGCTTTGGTCTGCTTACAGTACTACAAACTGCTGGAGTGTCTGGCATAGTGATTGGCAATGTTTTGAGCTACAATTATTTTTATATGAAAGGCTTAAACTTGCAAGTTTTTAATATTTTGTCATCTGAGGGTCTAAGCTGATGAAAAAATTCCATAATTGGCTCAACAGGAGGTATGATTAAGGGCCTGACTGACAAAGGCCTGCGTACACAGCTAATATAAGTGTACATGAGCAAATCAAATGATTGGCTTGGGCTCATGGCCAATAGTATGTCCAGTGTGTCACCTCCATTTGCAAGTACTCATTTTGATACAGTTGTGCTTTGGAGCTTTGGCTCAAGGACTCATTTTATAAAGGGTTTCAAGTGAGTAGTCCCAAAAATGTTTGTTGTTAAAATCTTCGAACAAAGCACTGTTTTACTACTTCTGCTCTGATCTCAACATCTGCAGGTAACTGGCTCCAACCTTTGTACCACCTTGACCCTGACAGGTGCAATATTATCTACATGACTAGCTGCCTTCAGTGTCAGTGGGAATTAAGAGTTCATTGTCTACCAACAGGTGCTCAGCTCATTGTGGGATAAAGCTCTTAGAGACTTCTGAGAAACTAATGGTCTCAGCTCATCCTGATGGTTTTAGGCTTGCCTGCATGCACATACAATGGTATTTAGTTTTGTTTTTTTTCCCTGTCATTTCCTTTCATGCTTGCTGTGCACTTGTGAAACAGAAGGTGTGAGTTATGTTTATGCTTCCAAACTTTCAGCTGAAATTTACTTTCCCTTCTTACTGCTGTCTGAATTGATGGTGTATAAATGTTTTATGTTAGGCAATAAAATGAAGGAATTTTGATAGTATTGGGAAATGCCTTAATGCATCCAAAAATGCAATTTCATTAACTTGCCCAGAGATGAAATATTGCAACTGGGCACTTGTCTGGAGACAGATATTCAATATGTAGTTTCTTTTAGATTACATGAGGAAAATCTATCGCGGAGTGGTAGCGGATGCCTCTTTCAGGGAAAAAAAAAAGACTGGCCAAACCAGGAATTAAATGTTTGTATGTACATGCGAGTCTTGAAATAACTGTCTCCTGAAGACTTTTGAGGGCAATTATAGTTGAGAACTGAGAGATGTGGACAAAGTTAGTTTTTTACTGATCTTCACAAACTGTTTATTGTATTACCACTTACAATTACTCCTAAAAATGGGATCCTATCTTCATATTTCTCTGAGCTGGAACAAATATTTCTATTTCTTTGGTGAGCATTTTTTTTGAATTGTGACAAAGTTTTATTTTCAGTAAGCTTCATTCTGATCCCACTTACAACTGACTTACTTTGGTACTTCACACGGGGCTTCAGCTGATATACTCCTGACTTATACTGGTGTTAATGAGAGCAGAATCAGGCCCTATTCTTGCAGTGGGCATCCTGGCTTGTAGGGACCAAATTTGGCACTTACTTACACACATGAAACCCCCTTGATTGATCACAATAGGCTGATTAATAATAAAGGGTTGCTATGGGTTTAACTAAGGACAGAATTTGGCCCTAGCTGTTTAACTTACTGAATATCTAGATCCAGATATCACCCTATTCCAGACAATTGCTGTGAATGACAATAAATAATAACATGCCAAACTGAATTGCAGTGTTTTCACCAGATTCTCACAGTCCCATTCCCTTTCTCATTTTTAGTGGGTTCATGAACTGTTCAAACTTCCCTGGACATAAGTACAGCCCTTCAGTTAAGTCATTAGTAATTCTAGACAACAAAGGAAGCAGGGCCTCTGCCTGGCAACAATTACATTCCATGTTTGTTTCTTTATCTCTAATGGTTTGTGCTCACCGTTGCTATGGCCTTGTGCTAAAGGGCCAAGTGAGTTTACATGTAGGTCAAGATACACTCGTCTAAGGCCACTCTGTATCAGGTACAATGGCATGTAGAGAATTCCCCTTGCAGTAGGAAGTTCTCCACCAGTGGAAATTCGGTGGAAGCAGCACTGCTGCTTCCTGCACCAGCCTCCCCTTGCACTGCTGATATAAGAGGAAAAAAGAGGCAGGTTGGGAACAGGGTGTAGGCAGAGCTGGGGATGAGGGGATGAGGCAGTGTGGAAATCCACTACACCCTATTCTCCACTGATGGAAAATCCTCAGGGCTGGGACTCGTATGCCAGTGCTGTATATTAAGGCTTTCCTTGTGCAATCGTAACTTCTGCTGGAGCTGAATGGCTCCAAACCAGCTTTGCAGCCCTTGGCAAAATTCAGACAGAGTGAAGAACCAAGTCCCTAGAGAGCTGTGTGGCACAGTTTCAGGGTAATTGCACCTGTATTCCCCGCCCCCTCCCTGTGGTCTACTCCAGGAGTGCTCAGTCAGGTCTCCAGCCATCACCTGTCTCTGGACAGGGACCCTTGTCCCACGGTCTTCTAACTGGGGGTTTTAGGGTGGCACAGCTCCCTGCCTTACACTGTAATATCCCCAGAAAGCCAGTCTACTTAAAGGTTGGTGCTTGTGCTTTGTTTAATCTGAGGGCTGCGACCAGTGTATTGCCAACAGTTACATGTTACCACACAGATCTTTCTAAGCAAGCAAATTTATTCTTAAAGTTAAAAGCATTACAGGGAAAACATAAAACCAATAGAAGTTCCTCTGTGGGCGCTGATAGCTTACTAGCGGTCACCCATTTGATACACCATTAGTCTTATGGGACTGTAATAGCTCAAAGACTTTCCAGCCCTTCTACAAGGATTGAGATCCCACTTTGGGCAGAAGGTTCTGTCTGTTTGCTGATCAGACAGAAGTCATGTGTTAGTTCAAGCTCATCCTTTTATACAGCCTTGAAAGGATTAGATTTTTATTGGTAAATGTTGGTAAGCATCAATTTCACTATACACACATAGACAAAAATATTTCCATTTGTGATGATCAGAATTGGAAGATGGGCAAAAAGAAAAATGCTGCTTGAGAACTTATCAGAGTTTGATTTAAGGAAATTTACTTTGTACATTTTGATATGATGTTGACACTTTAGTTTTGAATGGTTATTAAGCTTTAACTTTCTGAATCTCAATGTCTGTCATTAAATTGCCCCCTTCATAACTTCCCACAACTAAAAACTTAATAGATAAATATTGGTATCTGTCAAAATTATTAAAAAATATATAAATCGATTTCCTCTAAGCCTACTTTTATAGTAAAAGCCCTTTCTTTGTCTCCTAGTCTCAGGAAAACCTAGCTTGAACCAGTATATGCAAACCACTCCAGAAGGAGTACCTCTCTAGAGTTGTTTAGTCTCTTAATATCCCCCTCCCCAATTGTTTTTAATTCTTGTAGGAGCTGTGGTACGCCTCCCCATGAAGTAAAACATAAATTTTGAAAGGTTTATATATGATTAATACACTGGGCCCCAAAGCTACTGCAGGGGTTGCGGTATGTGTCACACAATGCTCTATTTAGGGCATCCATATTACAGAAAGGAGAGAATTGGGTAGGGCACTGAAAAGGGCAACTATTGTATCACAATAAAAGATTTCAGGGGTATTAGCTTTGTGGAGTGGTAAGAAAAAATAGCTGCATGATCATTAGAAAGGAGAACAACAACTAAGAGGAATAAGAAAGATCATCTTCCCAATCCTGTCTATTGAGTAGGCCTTTCAAGACACCTGACTGAAGCAGAAATGTCCCACCTTGGATTTTTCTTCTGCTCCTCTCAAGCCTCCTCTAATTTCTCACCAGTACCTGTTTAGGTAATTTTTTCCACAATGTGTGGCCAGCACGTGGAGCTCAGTACTGAATAGGTGTATTCCTTTTTCTGTTGACACAGGTATGAGCATTGCCCTGACTAGCACTCAGCACCCTGGTCTGGCTGAGTAGAGTGCTGATGATTCGATTGACTGAAACTGAGGGGACGACTGATAGTTTCTCTGTAGACTACACAAAATTAAATTTTGCTTAGTTCTTTTCTGCTGTAAATAAAACCAAAATCCACAACCTCATAACTCACACATTCCTCCAAACCACTTCAGCTCATCTCTCGTCACATCTCTGGAGTCGTAGACTTTTGATTTCATGGAGAGTTCCCATCTTGACCATCCCACTGAGTTTTGTGAAGCTCTTGCTAATGGGATTACTTTTGTGCTGCCAGTGCTGCGTGGGCTTTCATATTCTGCATACAAATCCTGAGGTGCATACTGAAGGTTCCTTCCTTTCTATGTAAACAAGGCAATGAGGTGATAAATCTAGTGATTTTTCTTGAATATGGGGTGTCCAGCCAATATTCTGATGAGAGAAGATGAGAAATAAAATCTATCATGTCTTTTCTTCACTTGAATCACCAGTGCCTACTATCTGTCTTGCTTTACATTAGATTTCAACTCCTCACTCTTCTCATATGGATTCCTGAGGCCTATGCCATAGTCAGTTTTTTTTGTTTTAAAATATCTTCTAGGAACTTCCATGATCTTATAAAATATTCTTTGTACATTGCTGCCTGCAGTCATTTTTTATGAAGATGACACTATCCTTTAAGGTTTCAGAGTAGCAGCCATGTTAGTCTGTATCCGTAAAAAGAAAAGGAGTACTTGTGGCACCTTAGAGACTAACCAATTTATTAGAGCATAAGCTTTCGATCCGATGAAGTGAGCTGTAGCTCACGAAAGCTTATGCTCTAATAAATTGGTTAGTCTCTAAGGTGCCACAAGTACTCCTTTTCTTTTTACTATCCTTTAAAATGTTAGTTCAGCATTGACCTTCCATTGTTTTGACCTGCTCTGAATCAATATTCAATGGTGCAAACAGGGTATCAAATCCCACTCTCCCTTACAGAGCTGTAGCTCTACAGAAATCAGAGGGGTTCTGCTCATGTAACTCAGCACAGAATTTGGCCTAGAATTTGGACTCCTCTGGGAAGTCCTATAGCTTGTGGGAAACATCTAGCCTCTTACATTTTCCCATTCACTGCCTTTCAGGTTTCCTGAAGGACTGCTGGGATTCTCCTCTCAGAAATCCAAGACATATAGTCCCTAATATAAATAACCTGAAACAGAACTAGGCATATGGCTTATCAGCTTTGGTGGGATTTTTTTCTCCCCTCAAAGGAAAAAGTGGGTATAAATTCAAATTACTTCTGAATCCCACATTAGCTCTAGCTCAGTTACTCAATATATTCTGTATTTATGAACAATAAATATGGGAAGTCATTCAAACAGAGTGTGATTTAGCTACTGTTATCTTCAGCTGCCTGACAGAGCAGAATAATGGCCTGGTTCTGTCTGCTGACTATAAATAAACCGGAAAATAAAAGGTCAGATTTTCACACCTTTAGCCAGTCTGAGTAATACCTTACTTTATGAGTAGTCCCAGAGCAAATCAGTGTCACAACTGGAATTAAGTCCTTGCTCAGACAATCGCTACAACTCATGCTATTGAGCATCTTCACCTTGTGATCAGAGGTCATGCTATCTGCTCAGCTAGTATAGAATTGCTCCTTACATTTCTTAACTTGATTTGGGGTCTTCCCAAAAATCAAAGTATCACAGGTTAGATGGTACTGCCAACTCCAAGTATTCAAAAATAATTAGTCAGGTCCCTAAAAATTATGAGATTGGCTTTAAAAATGAGATTTAAAAACTACATCTAGGAATATTTATGTGTTTTCTGGTGTTGGAGCCTGTAGGGGTCACGTTTTCATTTTTTCCTCTGAAACCGCGAGGGCTAGAATCTCCCGCTTTTAAAGTGAGAGCTGAGATACTCTTCTAATAGCATGGCTTCAGGAGCTGCAGCTTGTAGGAAAACACCAAATAGAACTAGACTCACAATAACATTGCAAGAGTTGACAACCCTGTTCATGAGTTTCTGTACTGTAAGGGCCCACTCTACTTGTCTGTGAATAACTTGTTTTCTTTAGGCAACATCAGTGACAAGCTTTCAATCGTAGGTATTGGTTTGCATCACTTTATGTTTTCAAGGTCATATTTAAATGAGAAGGGCTAGAAACGTACTCTAAAACAAACTTTACATTTCCTGGATCTCCAAATGAGGGAGGTCCACAGCTGCTGAGTGTATATATCATTACAAAAACTTGGCTAGGAATGATTAAATGACAAAATGGCTAATCCATTTTTAAATATTCACGGGCCTGAGGTCAATGGTCTTTCTATAGCTTTTATCTTACTGCCATGTTACAAGGAAATTAATACTCATGGGGCTGGTCTGAGGTGTCAAGGTTCCTCCCCCACTCTGAACTCTAGGGTACAGATGTGGGGACCTGCATGAAAACCTCCTAAGCTTACTTTTACCAGCTTAGGTTAAAACTTCCCCAAGGTACAAATTGATTTTATCCTTTGTCCTTGGAATATCCACTGCTACCACCAAACTCTAACTGGGTTTACTGGGAAACGTAGTTTGGACACGTCTTTCCCCCCAAAATCCTCCCAACCCTTGCACCCCACTTCCTGGGAAAGATTTGGTAAAAATCCTCACCAATTTGCATAGGTGACCACAGACCCAAACCCTTGGATCTGAGAACAATGAAAAAGCATTCAGTTTTCTTACAAGAAGACTTTTCATAGAAATAGGAGTAAATAGAAGTAAAGGAATCACCCCTGTAAAATCAGGATGGTAGATACCTTACAGGGTAATTAGATTCAAAACATAGAGAATCCCTCTAGGCAAAACCTTAAGTTACAAAAAAGACACACAGATAGAAATAGTCATTCTTGTCATTGTGCAGAAATAGTCATTGTGCAGAAATAGCACAATTCTTTTCTCAGCCATTTAAAGAAATCATAATCTAACGCATACCTAGCTAGATTACTTACTAAGAGTTCTAAGACTGCATTCCTGTTCTATCCCCAGCAAAAGCAGCATATAGACAGACCCTTTGTTTCTCTCCCCCTTCCCAGTTTTTGAAAGTATCTTGTCTCCTCATTGGTCATTTTGGTCAGGTGCTAGCGAGGTTACCTTTAGCTTCTTAACCCTTTACAGGTGAGAGGATTTTTCCTCTGGCCAGGAGGGATTTTAAAGGGGTTTACCCTTCCCTTTATATTTATGACATGAGGATTTAAGGTTTGTCAGGAATCAGGGCCTGAAGTGGAGCCTTATTGGAAAATAATCGAATGCATCCGATGAAATGAGCTGTAGCTCACGAAAGCTCGTGCTCAAATAAATTGGTTAGTCTGTAAGGTGCCACAAGTACTCCTTTTCTTTTTGCAAAGACAGACTAACACGGCTGTTACTCTGAAATTGGAAAATAGGACATGCAGCAGTGCATTGGGCAACCTAATGAGCGCAGTTGGTCTGTAGTAGGCTGCCTGATTGGCTGCACCAGCTGACTGGTTGTAAGAGTCAGTTTATCAGCTCTTAAGCCCAGCCACAGCAGCTACTCAAAATATTTGGCCCTGGCTGTGATAGTTCTGCCCTAGTCCAGTCACTCCAGTTAATCTGGGTGCAATCTTTGGCTCTGATTTCTGACTTTGGCTCTAGCGCCTGGCCCCTGACTGTGGCTCTGACTTCTTCTCTAACTTCTCTAACAATTTCCTGGTGCAAGTGCTGGAGGAACCAACTAGGGGCAGAGCTCTTCTTGACCTGCTGCTCACAAACTGGGAAGAATTAGTAGGGGAAGCAAAAGTGGATGGGAACCTGAGAGGCAGTGACCATGAGATGGTCAAGTTTAGGATCCTGACACAGGGAAGAAAGGAGAGCAGCAGAATACGGACCCTGGACTTCAGAAAAGCAGACTTTGACAACCTCAGGGAACTGATGGGCAGGATCCCCTGGGAGAATAACATGAGGGGGAAAGGAGTCCAGAATAGCTGAATGTATTTTAAAGAATCCTTATTGAGGTTGCAGGAACAAAGCATCCTGATGTGTAGAAAGAATAGTAAATATGGCAGGCGACCAGGTTGGCTTAACAGTGAAATCCTTGCTGATCTTAAATACAAAAAAGAAGCTTACAAGAAGTGGAAGATTGGACAAATGACCAGGAAAGAGTATAAAAATATTGCTCAGGCATGCAGGAGTGAAATCAGGAAGGCCAAATGACACCTGGAGTTACAGCTAGCAAGAGATGTTAACAGTAACAAAAGGGTTTCTTCAGGTATGTTAGCAACAAGAAGAAAGTCAAGGAAAGTGTGGGCCCCTTACTGAATGAGGGCGGGAACCTAGTGATAGAGGATATGGAAGAAGCTAATGTACTCAATGCTTTTTTTTGCCTCTGTCTTCACGAACAAGGCCAGCTCCCAGACTGCTGCATTGGGCAGCACAGCATGGGGAGGAGGTGACCAGGCCTCTGTGAAGAAGGAAGTGGTTCGGGACTATTTAGAAAAGCTGGATGAGCACAAGTCCATGGGGCCGGATGCACTGCATCCGAGAGTGCTAAAGGCGTTGGCGGATGTGATTGCAGAGCCATTGGCCATTATCTTTGAAAACTCACAGCGATCGGGGGGGGTGGGGTCCCGGATGACTGGAAAAAGGCTAATGTAGTGCCCATCTTTAAAAAGGGAAGAAGGAGGATCTGGGGAACTACAGGCCAGTCAGCCTCACCTCCGTCCCTGGAAAAATCATGGAGCAGGTCCTCAAGGAATCAATTCTGAAGCACTTAGAGGAGAGGAAAGTGATCAGGAACAGTCAGCATGGATTCACCAAGGGCAAGTCATGTCTGACTAATCTAATTGCCTTCTATGATGAGATAACTGGCTCTGTGGATGAGGGGAAAGCAGTGGACGTGGTGTTCCTTGACTTTAGCAAAGCTTTTGACATGGTCTCCTACAGTATACTTGCCAGCAAGTTAAAGAAGTATGGGCTGGATAAATGGACTATAAGGTAGATAGAAAGCTGGCTAGATTGTTGGGTTCAACGGGTAGTGATCAATGGCTCCATGTCTAGTTGGCAACCAGTATCAAGTGGAGTGCCCCAAGGGTCAGTCCTGGGAGCTATTTTGTTCAATATCTTCATTAATGATCTGGAGGATGGTGTGGATTGCATCCTCAGCAAGTTTGCAGATGACACTAAACTGGGAGGAGAGGTAGATACGCTGGAGGGTAGGGATAGGATACAGAGGGACCTAGACAAATTAGAGGATTGGGCCAAAAGAAATCTGAGGTTCAACAAGGACAAGTTTAGAGTCCTGCACTTAGGACAGAAGAATCCCATGCACCGCTACAGACTAGGGATCGAATGGCTCAGCAGCAGTTCTGCAGAAAAGGACCTTGGGGTTACAGTGGACGAGAAACTGGATATGAGTCAATAGTGTGCCCTTGTTGCCAAGAAGGCCAATGGCATTTTGGGATGCATAAGTAGGGGCATTGCCAGAAGTTCGAGGGACGTGATCGTTCCCCTCTATTCGACATTGATGAGGCCTCATCTGGAGTACTGTGTCCAGTTTTGGGCCCCACACTACAAGAAGGATGTGGAAAAATTGGAAAATGTCCAGCGGAGGGCAACAAAAATGATTGGGGGACTGGAACACATGACTTATGTGGAGAGACTGAGGGAACTGGGATTGTTTAGTCTGCGGAAGAGAAGAATGAGGGGGGATTTGATAGCTGCTTTCAGCTACCTGAAAGGGGGTTCCAAAGAGGATGGATCTAGACTGTTCTCAGTGGTAGCAGATGACAGAACAAGGAGTAATGGTCTCAAGTTGCAGTGGGGGAGGTTTAGGTTGGATATTAGGAAAAACTTTTTCACTAGGAGGGTGGTGAAGCACTGGAATGGGTTACCTAGGGAGATGGTGGTGTCTCCTTCCTTAGAAGTTTTTAAGGTCAGGCTTGACAAAGCCCTGGCTGGGATGATTTAGTTGGGGATTGGTCCTGCTTTGAGCAGGGGGTTGGACTAGATGACCTCCTGAGGTCCCTTCCAACCCTGATATTCTATGATTCTATGATTCTGTACTGGGGATGCCTGTCCACTTCCCATGTATCCACATGCGCTATTCTTGCATGTTGTTATTTTGAGGTGCAATGCCAAGACAGGGTATGCATGTCATGGACAGCATAGAAGACAAATGAGGACAGAGTCCTGCACATTAAATGACCAGTCAGTGTAATCCAGAGATTAGATCTGATATGTATTTCAAATTATAATATTTCTGACCCTACTACTGAAAATTACATTTGTTTTTTATTTAAATGTCATAGCTATCTGGCTTATCTTGTATTTATAATGACACTGAAATTCTTGCTTCCCACATTAATTTTTTTCTTGCAGTAACCACTAAATTTTCTATCAGCTGTTTCCCCTCCCCTATATCCACTCTTTTTAAATTACCATATGTACAAAATTCAGCTGTGAGATTTCTGACTCACCCTGGGTCCTGGGAACATACTACCCTTGTTTTGATTTCTCTGAATTAGCTTCCTGGACAATTTCCTGTCAAACATCATGAGACTTGTCCTTGAATATGTGAGTGATCCTCTCTTTTCAATGCACTTAAACTTTCTCTGCCTTGTTAGCTGAAGCCTATTCCCTGAGCCTTTCTTATGTGGGCAAACACAAACAAGCCTTCCTCTGCTAGGCATGTACCAGGTTCTTGGAACTGGACCCATAGACATATTCCAGGTTAATACTCAGCACATAAACATTAAGCAAGGGGCGTGTGTCTTTTAAAAAAAATTTCTAATATAGCATTTCCTGGCATCTTAGAAGTTATTTTGATATTATTTATTAAGATCTCAGCTCTATGAACTTTGTTACATATAGATAACATAAAACCAAATTGCAGGAAGAAAGCATGGCCTAGTGGTTAAAGCACAAGACAGGGCTAGACAAGTCAAAAATTTTCCAAAAGTAGAAATTAATTTTGGGTAAGTGTGTATGGTATCAAGATTATTTGGGTCTGATTTTCAAAGTTACTGCATACTGTGGCTCCCATGGACATCCGGTCTCAGGTTGGACATTGAAAGCCAGCAGCTGCTTTTGAAATGTTTGACCACAGGAGTTTTGTGAGGCTTTATTCTAGAAACAGGTGTGGACCAAAATTCTGAATCTGAAGATCTAGATCCAAATTTCCCATTTGATCCCTACAGTCCCCAGATCCAAATTTTGCATCTCACAATGATCTCTAAATTTATGCTATTTTAAGTCACTGGGTGGAAGGCACTTACATAAGGGCCTAATCCAAAGCCCATTGAAATTTATGCATGTGTTTCCACTCTTTTTCAGTGGGCTATGGATAAGGTTTCAAATCTGAAATATAGATTTATGCCAAGTTTTGCTCTTGTGTGTTCTGGTGTAGCTCTGTAGAAATGCCATTGATTTATACCAGTGCAACTCAGAGTTGTATTTGGCTCATTATTATCTTTTCAGTTTCATGGACAGTGGTATTAATATCCTCACTATCCAGTTACTAATTTAATTAAAATTCTTCTAGGCTGTGGTTAAAAATATAAATTCAAATGGAAACAGTAACTGGTCACAAATTGCAATTAAAAATGGAAATAAGTATATTTTGCTTTTGAAATTTCTTAACGCGACCTAGAAAAAGTGGAAATACGGGGCCTGATCCAAAGCCCACTGAATCAAAAGGAGCCTTTCCATTGGATTTTATATCCTGCTCAAGCAGAATTTTAGAACACCAATCAACCAAACCTGACTTGCCTCAGCATCCCAACCACTCCTCTCCAACTTTCCAAATACAACAGAAATCACTGCTGGTTTGTTCAACCACTTAGTATTATCTGTTACCTTATTCTTTGCTGCTTCATATCTTTTTCTATAATTTGTTAAATCTGCTTGTTGTCCCATTGTAAGCCATTTTGGGCAGGCAGAACCTTTTATTCCAGTGATCCCCAAACTTTTTACCTTGCGTGCCCCGCCACTTACCCCTGTCTGTGTTGTCTCTTCCCCCCTCCCCCACAGCTGGGCCTGGGAGCAGCGCTGTGGTTTGGGAGGGGGGATGTAAACAGGGATAAGGGGGCCGAGGCTGGGGCAACAGCTTGATTGGTCAGGTTGAGTAGTATCTTACTACTGAAGCAATCTTGAAATTAGTATGACTACGATAATACTCTTTTTGTACAGCGTATCAGGGCCATAGAAAAGACTAGTACTATATGGTACAGCCCTGATATTGCTGCAGGCGCTTACTAAGCACAGAATTAAGTGTGGCTCTGGCCAGGTCTGTACTACAAACTTACATTGGTATTATAATGTTGCTCAGGAGTGTGAAAAATCCACACCCCTGAGCAATGTACCAACCTAACCCCTGGTGTTAGGGTGACCAGACAGCAAGTGTGAAAAATCAGGATGGGGGTGCAGGTTAATAGGAGTCTATATAAGAAAAAGACGCAAAAATTGGGACTGTCCATACAAAATTGAGACATCTGGTCACCCTACCTGGTGTTGACAGGATGGCTTCTCCCATTGACATAGCTGCCACCTCTCAGGGAGGTGGATTAATTACACCCACAGGAGAAACTCTCCCGTTGGCATAGTAGGCCATGTCTACACTACAAAAGTACTCCGATTTTACAGAAGTCAATTTTTGGGAACAGATTGTATAAAGTCAAGTGCATGCGTCCACACTAAACACATTAATTTGGTGGAGTGTGTCCACAGTACCGTGGCAAGCATCGACATTCCGAGCAGTGCACTGTGGGTAGCTATCCCACAGTTCCCGCAGTCCCCGCTGCCCATTGAAATTCTGGTCTGAGCTCCCAATGCCTGATGGGGCTAAAAATTTGTTGCAGGTGGTTATGGGTAAATGTCGTCAGTCGACCTTCCCTCCCTCCGTGAAAGCAACAGCAGACAATCATTTCGCGCCCTTTTCCTTGTGTAACCCTTCTGCCCGTTAGAGTTGGCAGCGACAAGGGCCGGGTTCAATATCTAGGAGATCCATTCCAATAACACAATGCAAACCGGCTCGAGCCCCCACCCAGTGACCTGGGACAAATATATACAACCCCCGCTGGGCGCCTCCAAGAGGCAATACTTCCCCTCTCGCAAGCACATAGTCTGAGTGTAGCAAAAAGCCTTTTAATAACAGAGAGAAACAATGTGGCATTATGTTGGGGAAACACCATCAACAGGATTCATGACACACCCCATGAGCAAAAGAACCCACCCCAAGCAAATTGGGGCATGCCCCTTTCCCTTTGGTTCTTGAGTCCAGCAACCCCAAATCACCCAAAGTCCCAAAAGGCCAATGACCCAAAAGTCTCAGTCCCTGGTCAGAGCAGCCCCAGAGTTCGAAAGTTTATCTGCAGAGCTTTAACTCCCAACCTGGGTGGAGATGGGACGGGGGTAAGAGGCACCTTACATGATCTGAAGCTGACCGCCCCACACCTCGATAGGCCTTCGCTTCGCTCCGCTCCGCTCCACCAGCCGCCCCACGAACTCCTTCGCTCAGCTCCGCTCCATGGCCCACAAGCAGCTCCCGCCGTCCCACAAACTGCTCCATGTCCCACAAGCAGCTCCCACCGTCCTACGAACTGCTCCACTAGCCTGTCCACAAGGCACTCCAGCCGTCCCACAAACTGCTCCACAATATATCTTCAGGCTCCCCCACTACTTAACACAACACTCAGTGATTTCAGCTCTTAGTCAGTTCAGCTCTTTGGTGAATTCAGCTTGCAGTAGGGGAGCCTCAGTGTTGGTGCACCATTAGCCCAAAGTGAGCTCAGCAGCCTGTAACTAGACTCCTAATGGAATCAAAATTAGCTCTGATATTCCACAGTGGAGAGAGGAGGAAGTGCAATTAGCATGTAAGGCCCTCACCAAGGGGCCCAGGCCACCAAGCATTAATACTTGTCCCCAGCCTCTCTCCAGTCACAGAGTTTTAAAACCCATGACCCTTGCCTAGCAAGTGCTCCTTAGTTGATGGTGAGTCCCTCCATCATAACAAAAGGCCAAGTACAGTTCCAAGCACAGTTCCCATAATCAGGGTAATAACAATTTATTCTTCCTGCCCCAATAACAGAGACACTGGGGATCCCACAGCAGCCAAAGTGACCATTTGGGCAGCTATGGCCTCATTCTAGGTGGGGTGGGTGTGCCTATGCAAATGAGATCAGCCCCTGAAGTTCTTTTCCACAACTTGCCACACCTAACCACCAGATGTCAGGGTGGAGCTCATCCTGACACTGCTTACACTTGGATTGCCCGAGCAGACGCCATAGCATGGCAAGCATGGAGCTCGTTCAGCTCACCGTAGCAGTTATGACCATTGTAAACACCTTGCGCATTATCGTGCAGTTTATGCAGAACCAGCACCTGAAAAACCAGGCGAGGAGGCAACGGCAGCACGGTGATGAGGACATGAACACAGATTTCTCTAAAACCGCGGTCCCCAGCAATTTGGAGATCACGGTGTTACTGGGGCAGGCTCATGCCATGGAATGCGATTCTGGGCCCGGAAAACAAGCACAGAGTGGTGGGACCGCATTGTGTTTCAGGTCTGGGATGATTCCCAGTGGCTACGAAACTTTCACATGCGTAAGGGCACTTTCATGGAACTTTGTGATTTGCTTTCCCCTGCCCTGAAGCGTAAGAAAACCAAGATGAGAGCAGCCCTCACAGTTCACAAGCGAGTGGCAATAGCCCTGTGGAAGCTTGCAATGCCAGACAGCTACTGGTCAGTCAGTAATCAATTTGGAGTGGGCAAATCTACTGTGGGGGTTGCTGTGATGTAAGTAGCCAATGCAATCATTGAGCTGCTGCTAAGAAAGGTAGTGACTCTGGGAAATGTGCAGGTCATACTAGATGGCTTTGCTGCAATGGGATTTCCTAACTGTGTTGTGGCTATAGATGGAATGCATATCCCTATCTTGGGACAGGATCACCAGGGCAGCCAGTACATAAACTGCAAGGGGTACTTTTTAATGGTGCTGCAAGCACTGGTGGATCACAAGGGACATTTCACCAACATCAACGTGGGATGGCCGGGAAAGGTTCATGATGCTCACGTCTTCAGGAGCTCTGGTCTGTTTAAATGGCTGCAGGAAGGGATTTACTTCCCAGACCAGAAAATAACCGTTGGGGATGTTGAAATGCCTAAAGTCATCCATGGGGACCCAGCCTACCCCTTAATGCCCTGGCTCATGAAGCCGTACACAGGCACACTGGACAGTAGGCTGAGCAAGTGCAGAATGGTGGTAGAGCATGCATTTGGACGTTTAAAGGGTCGCTGGTGCAGTTTACTGACTCGCTCAGACCTCAGCGAAACCAATATTCCCATTGTTATTGCTGCTTGCTGTGTGTTCCACAATCTCTGTGAGAGTAAGGGGGAGACGTTTATGGCGGGGTGGGGAGATTGAGGCAAATTGCCTGGCTGCTGAATACACGCAGCAGACATCAGGGTGGTTAGAAGAGCACAGCAGGAAGCACTGTGCATCAGAGAAGCTTTGAAAACCAGTTTCATGACTGGCCAGGGAACTGTGTGATACTTCTGTTTGTTTCTCTGTGATGAAAACCCGCCCACTTGGGTGCCTCTAAATTCCCTGTAAGCCACCCGCCCTCCCCCCTTCGATCACAGCTTGCTTGCAAAGGAAATAAAGTCACTATAATTTAAAAAACATGTATTCTTTATTAATTGATTATAAAAATAGGGAGATAACTCACAAGGTAGCCTGGGTGGGGTGTGGGAGCAGAGTAGGAGGGAAGGAAAAGGCCACTTTAAAACTTCTTGAATGACAGCCTTCTGTTGCTTGGGCTGTCCACTGGGGTGGAGTGGTTGGGTGCCTGGAGCCTCCCCCCAACGTTCTTGGGCATCTGGGTGAGGAGGCTATGGACCTTGGGGAGGAGGGAGGGTGGTTAAACAGGGGCTGCAGCGGCAGTCTGTGATTCTGCTGCCATTCATGAACCTCCACCAGATTCCGGAGCATGTCCGTTTGATCCCACAGTAGCCCCAGCATTGCCTCATGCCTCCTCTGATCTTTCTGCTGCCACCTCTCCTCACGTTCATCGGCCACTTTCCTGTACTCTGCTCTTGTGTCCCTCCACACATTCTGCTGGGCTCTGTCAGTGCCGGACGACTGCGTGAGCTCAGAGAACATTTCATCGGGCGTGCGTTTTTTTCGCTGCCTTATCTGTGATAGCCTTTGGGACGGAGGAGGGAGGCTTGAAACATTTGCAGCTGCTGGAGGAAAAAAAGGGAGTGAAGTATTTAAAAAGATACATTTTACAGAACAATGGCTATACTCTTTCACGGTGAACAACACTATTCACATTAGGTAGCACATGTGATTTTGGTACAAGGTTGCATTTTGCATCTTATATTGAGTGCCTGTGGCTTTGGTGTTAGAGATCACACACGCAGGGCCGGGCAACAGAATTCGGCTTGCAGGCGGCCATGGTGAGCCATAGTCTTTCAGCTTCTGCAACCTTCATAACAGCAGCGCCCTCCTCTCCCATACCAAGCAAAGCACGTTGAGTTGGCCATTTAGTGCTGCGGTTTTCCTGTTAACGTGCAGCAGCAGAAACCAAAGTAACCCCCCACCCTCCATCCAATTCTCTGGGATGATTGCTTTACCCCTCACCCCACCGCGTGACAGGTATCAGGGAAGATCCCTGCTAGCCAAATGCGAACAGCTCAGCGCCAGTGGCCCCCCCTCCTACCTCGTGGCTAACTGCGGGGAGGATTTCTTTTCAGCCACAGGCAAACAGCCCAGTAGGAACGGCCACTTCTGAATGTCCCCTTAATTAAATTCCCCTATTTCAACCAGGTTACCATGAACGATATCACTCTCCTGAGGATAACACAGAGATAAAGAACGGATGTTGCTTGAATGCCAGCAAACACTGGGACTGCCAGGCTTTGTCATGCAATGATACCAGATTACTTGCTACTAGCATGGCGTGGTAAAGTGTCCTACCATGGAGGACGGAATAAGGCTGCTCTCCCCAGAAACCTTCTGCAAAGGCTTTTAGAGTACCTCCAGGAGAGCTTCATGGAGATGTCCCTGGAGGGTTTCCGCTCCATCCCCAGACATGTTAACAGACTTTTCCAGTAGCTGTACTGGTCATGAATGCATCCCAAGTCCTCGGGGCTACTTAATCATTAAAAAAACTTGCTTTTATAACATGTATTATATTTAAAAAGGTACACTCACCAGAGGTCCCTTCTCTGGCTTTGTTGGGTTGGGAGGGTATTTCAGTCAGGGTGATAAAAAGATCCTGGCTGTTGGGGAGAACGGTGTGCTGTGTGCTCTCCTCAAGCTTGTCCTCCTCCTCCTCATCTTCCCTGTCTGCAAAATCCTCAGGCATGGCGGAGAGTGCCCCATCATCAGAGTCCACGGACAGGGGTGGGGTGGTGGTCGTGGCCCCCCCCCCTAGAATTGCATGCAGCTCAGCGTAGAAGCGGCATGTCTGGGGCTCTGTCCCGGAGCGTCCGTTTGATTCTTTGGTTTTCTGGTATGCTTGTCTGAGCTCCTTAAGTTTCATGCGGTGCTGTGTTGGGTCCATGCTGTAGCCTCTGTCCCTCATGGCCTCGGAGATTTTTTGAAATGTTTTGGCATTTCGTCTTTTGGAACGTAGTTCTGATAGCACGGATTCCTCTCCCCATACAGCGATAAGATCCAGTACCTCCCATTCGGTCCATGCTGGAGCTCTTTTTCGATTCTGGGACTGCATGGTCACCTGTGCTGATGAGTTCTGCATGGTCACCTCTGCTGATGAGCTCGCCTGGCCAAACAGGAAATGAGATTCAAAAGTTCCTGGGGCTTTTCCTGTGTACCTGGCCAGTGCATCCGAGTTCAGAGTGCTGTCCAGAGCGGTCACAATGGTGCACTGTGGGATAGCTCCCGGAGGACAATACCTTCGAATTGCATCCACACTAACCCTAATTTGAAACGGCGATGTCGATTTCAGCGCTAATCCCCTCATTGGGGAGGAGTACAGAAATCAGTTTTAAGAGCCCTTTATGTCGAAAAAAATGGCTTCGTTGTGTGGATGGGTGCAGGGTTAATTCGATTTAACGCTGCTAAATCTGACATAAACTCGTAGTGTAGACCAGGCCGTAGTGTCACTAAAGCGCTACAGCAGTGTGGCTGCACTGGTTCAGCACTGTATCTGTATGTGCAGATGTGCCCTCTCATAGCTGAAGTTAAACATGTGACTAAGTGGTTGTAGGATCAAGGCCTACATATCTTTCTAACCTCTGTGTTCCTATAATTCATTAAGTAGGAATATTGAAAGCAATAGCAACTTTTACTAAGTCAAATGTGAGCAGGATTTACAAGAAGCAATTTTCCAGGGAACCACTTCTGTTTCTATTCAGTACAAACACTACCATTATTCCAGTGTGTAAAATATCAGAGAGTTGGAGGATGACTCAACACATGTGGAGCTATTTAATCATCTCATAAAAATCCAAAGTGCTGCAGTCTGGGGGCAGTTTTGTAATAAGATGGAGTTCCGTGTGAAATTCTACTTTGTGGTTTTAATCATTGGAGCGCCTTACAGAAATCAATCTGTTAGCATGGTACAACTCTCCCATATACCATGTGTTCTCCTGCATGCATTGGTGTAAGGCCAAAACTTTAAACTGAACCTTTCTGTGTTTTTATATTCAGATGTCCTTAATGGAATTAAACAGCTGATACTGGGTCTGGTAAAATATCTGGTATCTACAGAGTGTTCCATACCCATAGGTATTGGATCTCAAAACTCTTGTTTATTCTCCTGTCACAGTTCTCCCTTTATAGGGGATGTATCTTAATGGATCATTCCTTGAGGTAAAGAGTAAATAGATTTTTACATGGGAGATGCATATGTAGTATTGAAGGGGAGTGGTACAACTAGAGTTGTTATGTGGTGATTTTTTTTAAAGCTTATCAGAGAAGACAGCCCACATTTACGGCTGCTACTTGGCTTGGTTGGTTGAAAGACGATGTGTCATTGCTATGAAGACAGCAGCTACAACAACAAAATCTGTTTCTCTTTCATAAGGAACTTTTAGACACAATTTCAGTGGGCAATAGGCAAAAATACCCAAAGAATTTTACTGAGAGCTTCCATTGTACTCAGGTTTGTACTGTAAACCTTAGAGAGAAAAGATGGGTTAGAAAATGTCTTTTTATTGGACCAACTTCTACTGGTGAGAGAGACAAGGTTTTGAGCTTACACAGAGCCCTTCTTCAGGTCTGGGAAACCTTATGTTATGTTATGTGGGAAACCACAGAAATATCCCATGAGTAGATGTCCTTGCAATTCTCTCTGCTGAGAATCTGAGAGATTTTTATTTCCCTGTGGAAAGGGAAGGATAGTTATGTATTGGAAAAGTTAATTCAAGGAAGATCTATATTTTTTTCTCTCTAGTACCTGATATTTTACTTTCCATTGGGTAGAAATGAGGGCTGGTGTACTGAAAAATGGTAATTTGTGGCTCAAAAGACATTATCAGCCAATTTTTGTTAAAGGTAGACTACGGGAATCTAAGTCATACCCAATCCCACACTCAAATACTAGTGAGCATATGTATGTACAGCTAACTGCACATCTAACTACCTATCTGCTCTATTACCTGGTCTGCATTTTCAAATGCCCATTTGCACTTGCAAATGTAGGACTTTTGGGTGCAATGACTATGGTAACTTTTTCAGATGCTTTTAGGAGGACTAGTGCTTTTGGGTGGATTGGATATGTAGTAAGACATTGTCAAATGCAAAATCGGAACCTATGACCACACCCTTAATTTGTTTGTAAATCACAATTTTCATACACAAATGTAGGAAGTGTGAGAATGTTGAATGGGCATCACATTTTGTGGGTTCTATTTACATATAAGCTAGATCTGGATGAATAATCATGAAAGGGTTTGTTCAATTAATACTGATACTTATTTTAATCTATGTCCCTATTGCATTATTTTCATAAACAAAATCTCTGAATAATTTGACAAATTTCAGGACATTTTTCAAATAAAATAAGAATTATTTTTATTTGCCCAGTTTTTGTGCCAGACTTTGAAAACACAGCCCTATTGTTAATTATTATTATTATTATTATTACTATTATTATTTTGTTTGTATTTGGTGTATGTTTTTTCCTTTGACACAGTGCGGCTGTGTGTATCATCTGCTGTGTGACTATATTTCAAGCATGAGAACTCTCCATATTTAGTCTATTGCTTGTTATTTTTGTCTGTGATAAATCCAAGCTTTTTTTTGTAAAAAGAAATAGTCTCACTGCAAGAGGATCTCACTCTGCAGCATCAAAAGTGGGGTCTGAGCAGGTGCACACATTTAAACACATACTTGCCTATAATTGCAGAGGGAATACGCTGAACGTACTCAGGGACTCTAGCATTGTCTAGCACTTTGGCTGAGTTTTAAATCGGCTGATGTAAGGGTGTAACGAGTTGTCTGTGAAGCTCAATTGCAGTAAAGCATCCCTTATGACATATGTTGCAGCTGAATAGGTTGGCCTATAGCAAAATCAAGTTCTATGACCTATTGTGTGGAATGAAAAGCAAGAGACACTTTTTTTTTCTTCTTCAGCTAGCCTTAAGGAACAATAGACTATATAAATCTGACTGTCTTGTTACCTTTCGTTTTCTATTAACAAAGTGGTATATGTGGATTTAGTTGCTGAACTGACAGCCCTTGAGTCTGAAGAATGAAATCCTCTATCTATCCAAAGCAGATATAGCCAAGGCAACAGCAATGGCATTTTCTTGCACTCATCCAAGTATATGTGTGTGTTCTGAGATGAAGAGACAACCTTTAGTAGTAAGCGGGGTAGTTCAGCCTCCCTGCTCTTTAACTGTTTTATCCCATGCCATTGTTGTCAAGTGGGGTTGGATTGGGCCTGCGAGCTTTGACCAGTCTGCTGAGACTTCCAACAATTAGTGCCAATTCTGAGTTCTTCAGCGTGTTTCTGAACTAATGGCCAAACTCTGCTCCTGGATGCAAGTTTCCAGTGAGGTCAGTCTGAGGGAAGGACTTGCATTCAATGGCCCTAACAGCTTTCTACATATCTTATCTGAGAATGCTGTAGTGCTCTGACAATGTGTGCACTGATGGGACAAAAATATTTTTGCAGTTAAATCAAAGTTCAACAGCTTCTTTTATAATAGCAGGTATGGCTGACTGATTAGCCTTCCATGCTGTGACAAGAAAAGGGGCTCAGAAAGGCTGGTATGCAGTAAGCAGAAAAAGTCTTGTACTGTCTAGCTGCATCTATATTAACAAGCTTTATAGTCACAGTTGACAGTGCAGCTCCAATGTTAGTAAAGGTAAAATCTGTGGTATAGACAGAGTTCAGGTGTTACTACTTAAACCTACTCAGACAATCTTAATCTACTGTATGGTGGAAAAAGCGTGTGAGACCTGTCTACGCTGTAGCTTTCTCCACTTGTACCTTTTGCTAGAGGGTGGAATTATAGCTACAAAGTGTGCAAGTGTAGATGAGGCCATTAAGAAACATGACTAATCCCATCGGATTCTGATACTGCTACTGCTGCTTGACTAATGAGAGACCTTTGAAGTTGACAGTTTTTTCTTTGCTGCTGCCAACATAAAAATACTAAAAACAAACAAATCTGCAGCAAGATCTATGTATTCAGTAAAATAAAAAATGAGCAAATGTGGTAAGAGCTAATATTCCATCTGGTATTAGGGGGAGAGGGGTTTAATCTTGTGGTTAATAATGTCAACTCCAAAAGTAATTCTCACGTTTTGTTTTTACTAGATGTTGTAGTACAAAGAGAGCGTATGGTACACAAAGAAATAATCCCAGATGAAAAAGGTAAGCCTTTCTCAAATAGTTACTGATATTGGACCTCAATTTGGAGGTCAGTGAGTTTTTTGCCTTAATAAAACCCCCACAAGTTTGGGCTAGTTGAAACTGAATCCAACCCATATCTTTGCCCATCTTTTGAAATGAAGAGGGTTTTTGTTGTTTTGTTTTGTTTTGTTTTGTTCCATCCTTTCCCATCCTCCTACCCCCAATATACTTCCATCTCTTTACTTCCTGAATATAGATGGGGCCAGAATTGAAAGCACCGAAATAGTCTGAGAGGCTGATCTCATATTTCCAGCCACATGAGGAAAAACTGGAAGTTATAACAATAATTTATACTCCTCTTGTACTTACTGTCATATGATGTGCTAGTGATTAAGAAGCACAAGTGAATTGAGGCAGGATGGCCTTGTGGTTAAGGCACTAGATTGTGACTAAGGTGACTTGAGTTCTCTTCCTGACTCTGCTACAGACTTCCTGTCTGATTGTGGGCAAATCAGTTCATCACTTTGTGCTCCCTCTGGTAAATGGGGATAATATTTCTGTACCTCACAGGGACATTTTGAGGACAAATTCATTAATGTTCACAAAGTGTGGTAAGGAAGGCTGTATCAGTATAGCTAAATTATAAGTATTATTACCACACTTTGTAAGTGTGGAAACAGATGCCTAGAGAGGTTAAGTGACTTGCTTAATGTCACACAGCAAGTTGATGGCAGTGCTGGAGATATACCTCTGCTCTTCTGACTCTTAGTCCCATGCCGTAACTGCTGGATCATGTTTCTCCTGCTGGAATGCTTGGGAAACAGCCTGTTTTCTGGAGGCTTGAGCCCGATTTTGTGTAGCAAACTGATTCAGATAAACTTCAGGAACTTCAAGGTTCTTTACCAAACCAAACTTTTAAACGTTCTGGGTTTTGTCCATCACTACTGAAGGTGTGAACTGATTAACAGAATTGCAATATCGAAGTCTCTTCACCTGGTGACTAGGGTTATTCATCATAGGAAACCATGTCCCTGCTGCCTAAACATTTTTACAGCTTTAATAAAATTGTGTTTCTTTTGAACGGGGTGGGGAAATAGTCCAAGGCAAAGCTGATCATTTTCTCATACTTTAACAATACTATTTTTATAAAATAGGGGCTGGATTTGAAATTTCGTTAAAATATATTGAGGCTGTTGGAATGGACACTGTTATAGGAATCCATCAGTCAAGAGTGGTTTTAATTTACTGTAAGGACATCAGCCTGTGATATACCCTGTTCATTTTCTTTTCCTTTTTTCTTTTTTCTGTTTTGTTTTAATAAACTTTCATAAAAACTTTAGTTGAAACAGAATGTTCCTTGTATGTCCAAGACTATAATTCATAGTAAATAAAACAATGGGCTATTGTTCTGGTGTACTAAATGAGCAGAAAACATGTAAGGGAATGCTAAATGTGGTTCTGAGAATTGGAACACAAAATTTGTATGACCTCATGACTGATAGGTCTCTATTCCTAGCGGGATTGTGTGTCTGACTGGGAAGCCATGATAGCTCCTCTAAGGTTTGGCCAGAAGCCCAGAAGCAAAACCAAAACTTTGTTACATAGTGTATTCATTCAGAGATCATCAAAACTTTAATTTTAAGATTAGAACATCAGCAGCAAATAAGAGTGCAGCTAGAGAATTCATATTTCTGCTTTATCATACACCTATCTAAATAAAAATGATGAACTATTCCTTTTTCCTCTGGGGACCAAATCCTCATTGTAGTAAGTTTAGTTGAAAATTTTTGAATGGATCAGGAAATGCAGTTTTGTTGAAATTGAAATGTTTCTCGAGAATGTGTGGATCTTAACTAAATTTTCAAAGGAAAAAAGTCTAATTGTTTTGAATCCTTTCATTTTGAAAATGTTCATTTTAATGTTGAAACTCTTTAAAATAAAAGTCAAAACATTAGCTTGAATACATCTCATGTAATAGAGCAATTAGTGCACTTGGGGCACCTGGAGGGTGGGCCAGGCCCAACTGAAGATTAAGTTTATCTGGGGGAGAAGATGGGTTGTGAGCATGAAGGGAGCAAGCCCAGATGAGAAGAAAATGGTACAGAGGGGCAAAGGAAGAGCTCTGCAGTCCCCTCCTGGTTACTAGAGTGGAGGAAAAGCCTAGATGGAGGCAGACATATGGAAAACCCAGGGGAAAGAACCTGAAGGAAGGCCAAGATAGAAGAAGTCCAGGGAGGCAGCAAGGAGTCTGAAGGAGCAGATCGTAGCTGCTTACCACAGGGTCCCTGGACTGGAATCCAGAGGAGAGGAGGGTTTAGGTTTCCCTACCGGTCCACCAGGAGAGGTACAAGGAGAATTACTGAGTTTGGAGCCTAGTCTCCTGTGAGAAAGCCCTGGATTCCCACAAGAGCAGGAGGACAACCCTGCAGAGCCTGGGAAAGGGTGAAGTTATGTTTATTTTATTTGGCCTTTGTTCACCCTGAAGGGCGGGAGCAGGGAACTAAATGTAACCTAGGTACAGGGCCAAATCACAAGAAGAGGCAGACCACCATAAAGCTGCACTGGCTGTTAGCAGAGGGGTGTCAGAGGAGGAGAGACTGCTATGCCACCCCCAGGGAAGAGGTGTCTGTGTGTGTGCTAGTGGTGAGTCTACTCTTCTACAGTGATAGATATAGTTAATATTTTATTGTTTTGACACTATTAAAATGTTTCAGAATTTTTGTTCCACAGGTAATTTCAAAACTTGGCTTTTTGTTCCAATTTGGTACAATTGGGTCCTGCCCCTGAGCTGCTCCTCCTTCTCTCTTCCCACCCCCCCCCCCCCAATTGGGATTTCTCATATTGCTGGTCAGAAACCAGAATCTCTGTTTCAACTGTAGTGTCCAGGCTGAGCAACTGGGATGGGCAGATGCACAGGAAGCCAGAATTAGAGCGATCCACCCACCAACACAATCTGCTGTGTAGCTGCAGCGTGGAAGCTACTTCTGCCCAATGACTCTGTGCTCTTGTACACCCCACAAGGAGTGCTGGGATGGACCAGTGGACACTCCACATAGTAATGCAATCTCCTTGGCTTGGCCCTGCCTCCACCCACCTTTGCGCAAACTGCAGGCATGCCACCTAGCGAGCCTTCCAAACCCACCCCCAGTTGCACAGCAAATCTCATCTGGCTCTGCTAACAGTGGAGATCCTCTGGAGGCAGGAGGCAGCATTTCCCCCCTTTTAAATCATAAAAGTTAAAATTAAACTAAAACGCAACAACTAAGTTGTCTGTGTGTCAGCATAGTTAGCATGGGACCTGACATTTGTGAGCGCAGCAAGACTTAAAATGATCCTTCTCCAAGCCTACCCGCACCCCATCTAAAGGCTTTCTTATCGCAGTATTGTTCGGCACCTGTTCCCTCTGGGGATCATGAGCTACTACTTTCTCAAAGACAGTTGGAATTTAAGGGCTTCAAGAAAGAGCGGGCCATGTACAAAGATCCATTTTGTAAAATGCCTCTTATTCCTATTTTCAGTGGTCAGCACCATCCTGCATAGACTGTGGAGAAAACGCACCTTGGCAAATCCCAAGGCCTGAATGGTTACCCAGGGTAATTTAACCCTTTAATTCTAATGAACTACCTCAATAGCCCATTGTGAACTACCCAATGATCAAAAGGTTCCCCTGTTCTCAGAGGACTGGAAATGCTTTGGTCATGGAGGCTCTCAACTAGCACTGGGCAAAATTTTTCGTCAAATATTTTTCAGCAAAAATGTAGATTTGGCAACACCAAAAACATTTCATGAATTTGTGTGGGTTTTGCTGAATTGTTCACACTGGAGAAAACAAACCCCCCCCCTTTTTTTAGCATTCCAGAAACAAAATATTTCAGATTTTTTTTTCAGTTCAAAATCAGTTTTCATGTAGAAATTTCCTTCAATATTATTAAAAAGCAAACTCAAAAATGGTTGAAATTGAAACAAAACACTTCATTTTTGTGTTAAATAAAACACTTTCTTTGATCCAGAATACTTTTTCTGACTCTCCAGTTAGCCAAAAATTTCATTCTGGGTTTGACACAACTTGGTTTTTATTTTATTTTTTTCAGAATTGCCACTGATCTGAAAAATCTGTTACTCAGATGGCTCCTCTGCCAGCTGGCTCTGCAACTTTTCCCGTACTTATCTCATGTCACCTTCTG
Organism: Eretmochelys imbricata; assembly: GCF_965152235.1. Lineage (NCBI taxonomy): Eukaryota > Metazoa > Chordata > Testudines > Cheloniidae > Eretmochelys > Eretmochelys imbricata. Next base: position 58,963,399 of record NC_135575.1, on the reverse strand, counting down.
GGCCTGCCCCTTCAGAGTCCCCACTCTGTAGGATGCAACTTCAGCTATCTGTGCTCATCTGGCACAAGTACAGCTCTGGTCTTCATAACTGCAGCTGCTCAGTGCATAGTGTCTAGCTGGCCAGCCCTCCTTCCGGGTTATCCTGCTATGTACCCTTTTTGTCTTGCTATACTTGCTCTCTGCACAGTCCATTCTTCTCACCTTGCCTCCTGCTCCTACTTCTCCTTTAGCTGCAACTTTTTATCTGCCATCCCTTTAACTCCTGAAAAATATTCAGTAAAGAAGGGTTAAAATAAACCTTCTCCCTCACAGCCATCTGTTTAGAATTATAGCTGAAGCAGAAGAGATTTTTTTTTTACAGATGCGTTTGTGGCAAGTACAAAACTGCTTTGCTCTACAGACTCATTATCACTCATTTAATCTTTCCTTTTTTGGTTTTACTAGTCAAACCATCTGTGCCCCTGATTTTATCAATTTATTTTACTTCACTATGCTTTTTTCCAGATTGTTCCTTTCTCTCCAGCACTGGATAAAGTGTCTAAAAACCCCATTGATTTGGACATTGGTGTACCTTATTGAATACCAACTTCAGTTTGGAGATGAAAGGGTGTTGAGGGCAAATGTTTAAACCAGCTGCAGTCTAGGCTGGATAAAGGTTTTTAAAAAGGTTTTGAAATTTAAAAACTTGGCACTCAAGCTACTTTACAATAAGGCCTAGATTATCCCTGGAACTTGCATGAGTCTTTAGGGAAGGAGGGAGGGAGGAAGAATATGAAAAGAGCTTTCCCTATCTTGAAGATCCTGTGATCTCTCCACACCTCTCTTTTGGAGGTATGCACAGAGGGGAGGGGCAGAGGAGTTGGGTCCACAGACCTTCCCTGGCCTGTGGAGCTGGCTGGGCATACCATGGGGAGCAGAGCATAATCTCTTCCCAAACTCCAGCTGTGCCAAAGGTCTAGCCCTAAATCACACTCTGTCCACTAAATCCCCCTAAACTTACAATAAGGACTGACTCTTTGGCCGGATGAGTGGCTTGTTGGTTGTGTTCAGCAGCAACACAAAATCAGCTTTCCATTGCTGAGCTCTGCAGAAGGATGTGATCCAGGACAATGCCAGCATTTTGGGATGAGCCAGTAAAGCTATTCTTCAGGCTTCCCATCAAACTTAACTAACTTCTGTCCAACTGTACACCACTACACACAGGACTAGGCTTAGGAAAAGGTCAGTAAGATGATTCCTTGGGGCCCCTCTCAAAATTAACTGACTTTTATATAAAAGTTAAGGGATCTTCAGGATGCCACCCATCTCCTCTGTGTCAGAAGTGTCTGCTCCTCTTTGGGTCTGTGAATAACTGCCAACAGTTACACTATTTTATTTTCAAGGGATAATTCTCCAAACAACAAGGTTTCTAGAACTGTTAAGGTCTTATCCCCCTAAGGATTTTATGGGCATTCTGGTGCACCGAGCACAATGTTGGCAGCACAGAACAGTAACAGTGAACAACAGAACCTAAAACACACTATCTTTTGCTCTGTGAATCTTAACCACAGAATCCAGAGTAGCCAGAAATATCTCTATAATTACTGGTCAAAGTTGCCATACATGCTGGGACTCTCTTTCTGGTCTCCTCTCCATAGGCAGTTAAGTCTGAAAATGTGATTGTCCCATTTTTGGGGCAGCTAGTTAATTCTTCTTTTCTCTCAGTTAATGAAGTATTGTTGCTGAAGCAATTGTCTTAAGGCATTTCTCCACATGCTGTTTGTTTTTGAACTACTGTTCCCTAGGCTTCCCGTTTTTACTCTCTTGGCTTTTAAGTGTATTTGGTAATCAGTTGTCTAATATGTTTAGTATGACCTTGCTTTAATATAAATCAAAATACCAGTCTGAGTCAGAACTGAGACTAGAACTTATTTCAAATGCAAGCTAAAAGTCTAATAGCTCAGTGGTGCTCAACCTTTCCAGACCACTGTACCCCTTTGTCTTGCATACCCTAAGTTTCACCTCACTTAAAAACTACGTGCTTACAAAATCAGACAGAAAAAAGACAAACGTCACAGCACACGATTAGTGAAAATTACTTATTTTCTCATTTTGTCTGTATGAAATTTTAGTTTGCACTGACTTCGCTAGTTGCTTTTATGTAGCCTGTTGTAAAAATAAACAAATATCTAGATGAATTGATGTACCCCCTGGAAGACCTCTGTGTACCCCCAGGGGTACATGTACCCCTGGTTGAGAACCACTGCTATAGATAATGTCCATCTGGTTTGAAATCTACATCCAGTGACATAGCCCAGCATTGCTGCTGCCACTGCTGTTCAGTGCTTGCTGTATTCATCAATGTTTTGTTGCTGGTTCCCTTCAAGTCAGGAGAGAATGGCTTGATGAGGCTGGAAAGCACTTGGTGCAGATATGAGTGACTGGCCCAAGTCTAGTGTGTGTTTTGCCATGTGCATGTGTGGGGGCTTGTTTTGATTATTTTCATGGTGGAGAAACTATATTCTCCCCCAAGGAGTGTTACAGGACAGTAAGAACATTATTTATATCTAGCACAATACATCTTGAAAGGCAGGTGGCCTAGTGATCTGGAGTTTTGTCAAATGTGCATGTGCATTGTTTGTGAAAAATATGTTTATGCCTTCAAATAGATCACCCCTGAAGATAACATTTTGGAAATAAGAGTCAAGATGATCTCCTTGCTGTATCTTTTAGTACTTCACTTTCTAACTCTTGCAGAGTCTCAAGCAACAAGAGATCAACTTGAAAAGTAACAGACTTCATTGACAATGGGAATAGAGTCAATCATGAAATAAAAAGTGCTGACACATTTACCTGGCTTGATCTCATTAAGAATAATCCTTACTCAGGTTCCATCAGTTCACAGCTCAGTTTCCACAGTGTGTTCTAAATGGGTGACAGTCACATTCTAAGTTTGTGAGTACTGTTTTTAGTGCTCTGCATAGACTGGTATCCCAGCATGCATGATAGATACCTCTGAAATAAGTCATTGTTGCCTGAAACTATCAATAAGAGCTTTACAGAGCTGTAATCTTTTGGAACCTAAGTAGTAAAATTGGATGAGATATTTCAAAATAAACTCAAACTTTGAAGTAAATCTTTTCTGGGATCCAGAAAAACAAGGTCTAGCAAAAAGAGCTGAAATTTGTGGTTGGTGTCGCCCAATCCCATGAGAAATAGTCTATCTAGACTTCACTTGAGCTGAGCTACTACTATTCCCTATGACATATTCCAAAGTCAGGTCAAGCCTGTTTTGACTTTTTTTCCGCCTTGATTCCCCACAACTCCTGATGCTGTCTTTATTCCTTGTGTGATGCCCTCAACTATCTTAGCTTCCAAAACTGCTAGGTTGTGTAACTCTTCTGCTAGGTGCTAATGGCAGCAACAAGGACTGCAATCAATCGGTCTGGTGGTCCTTTTCTAAAATAAACAAAATGATGGCTTAAGCTCCCTACCCACAGCTGTACTTCTGCTTCTACCTTTGGACAATTAAATGTACCCTCCCCCATTAGCTCTGCAAGTGCACTTAAGTCCTTGGGAATAGGGAACTATGCATACCTTTAGTTTTCTCCAGATAAAACAAAAGAAAAACCAGATATATTTTGCACATTGACTGGATGGGTTTTGCTGTGTCAGAAGTATGGCCAACCCCATAGTTTGAAGTATAATTGGTTTGTTGAACTGCTGAAGTCTTGTTCAAGGCAGTTTCCACCCACCTAAAACCCTACTCACTCGTTCCATTAGAGTCTGGGGCTTTCCTCTGCCTGTCTGTCCCTGTCCAGAGAAGTTGGCACCGCCATGTTTGTGACACAGAGGCCCATTGGTGTCAACTGGCAAATAGTTCACTCCTCTGTGTCAGCAACTCATATCAACCCTGACAAACTCACTATCCTCAACATGTTGCTTTCATGGTATTTATCCAAAATGTGTCTTGTAAGATGTCTAATAAAAGCTTGTGTCATACTAATCTTCAAAATTGTTGCAAGATGTAGGTATCACTCCCATATAAAGAGCTGTGTATGTGTATATACTGGAAATATGTTCTTAAAAAGTCTGTATTAAGGCAGAGTTGACAAACCAGTTTCTTCCAGATAGGAGATAAGATGTATGTATCTTTCTTTGACATGTGAATTAAGTCAACACCATGGAAGCTCCATCCAAAGTACATGAAGTTCACAGGAAAAACAGGTTGACTTGAGGGGTAGGGAATGTGAAACTAACAGAGGAGAGCATACCAGAGAACAAGCAGTGGGAAAGAAGAGTCTTAACTGGGAGTGCCCCAATCAAAATGGGCATTTCAAAGGCTTACTAGAAGGAAGGAAAAAGGACAAACCCCTTTTCTTATCCTTCACTGAGGAAGCAAAAAAGGACAGTGCTTTCTGTATTCATGAAAGTTGGATCCTGGCCATGTGGCTAGTGATGCTGGGATGTTGTTTTAGGTGAGAAATTGCTTAAGACAAGGATTTTAGCCTGTTAGAGTCAAGTTTAGACTCTACGAATTGTGTGAGATCTTTTGTTTTACATGTAACCTGTGATTATCTTTGCACGCTTTCCCTCTTTTTAATCTTAACCTTTGTTAAAATTGTATCTATTTTCACTATAAATAGATGACAGGGATGTGCCATTCCATTGGAATGGATACTCCGTGGAATCAAACAAGCTTGTGTCTGTTGTATTCCCTTTGGAATAGTGAACCTAATAATTACTGTGAGTGCCCAGTGACGGGTTGGATATTGCAGTAGGGAGGCTGGCAGATGGGCTCTGGGGTTGGTGTGTGTCTGTCACTAGCCTCCATAGAGAGGGTGAGGTCTGTGGAGACCTGGAAATCTGTGCTTGTCTGTGGCCACAGGCTGTTGGTTCCAGGGAGCTGAGCTACAGCAGGCGGCAGGGAAAAAGTGCTTCATGCTAAGTGCATTTGTACCATGGGGGGGAGGGAGGGCGGGGGGACATATCACAAGATTCCACTCATATGTGCTGCTTCCTGACACAGTTTTGTGACATCAGCTCTGCTGCCACTGGTCTGCACAAGGCCTGTTGTAAATTCTACTCTGCTTTGCCACCTCTGGTCTGATTGTGCCCTTGCTGTGACATGTACTGCCACCAGTTTGGCTTAGTCCAGTCCTGCAGAACCATTCCAGGTGGGGAAATCTGAACAACACAGGACCCTGTAACAGAGCCCTCTGCCCTCCCTTGTGGAACTTTAGTCCTGTTCCTAAACCAGAGTCTACTACCTGTGCATTCAGGATGACTCACTCAACTCACTACAGAGCCTACCTTGCACGCTTCCTATGCCCGTTCATGAGTACAGTTACAGGAACAAACTAGTGTCACTTATATGACCAGAACATACACACATTCCAACTAAAGCAACACACTGTATGAACTATGCATCAGCAACATTATAATTAATAAAAGTGTCAAAGAGTCCTAGTCTATAAGGTGCCACAGGACTCTTTGCCGCTTTTACAGATCCAGCCTAACATGGCTACCCCTCTGATTATAATTAATGTAAATGAGTCTAACCAGAGCTGGCTTTTCCCCTAGAGAGGGAGCTGAGAGTTCTAACTCTCTAAGCCTAATATCTAGGGCTGACATCAGGAAACACTTTCCAGTCCTCTACAAATCTAATGTAATCTGATTCTTGCTCAAGTAACTAAGCACAGTAACAAACTCCCCGAAGACTTCTGTCAGCCCCGATCTCACTTTTGTCAACGCTGAACTAGAGAAAGTATTGGTTCAAAGAATACAACAGACTTCAGTGACACTATTCATGTGCTTAAAGTTTAGGCACCCTGTTGAATCAGGACCAGACAGCAGACAATTTGAGGGTAAAGATTTTGCAATAAACAAATAACTAACAATAACAAAAACATAAAAAAAAATCTTTTGCCACCTTTGTTCTCAGCCTACTCTATTACCATACTCCCCCATGTACCTTCATCTCATATTTCCCTCCCGCTTATCCTCTGCAAACTAGCCCAGGTTTGAGCTGTGCGTGCTGACAAGTCATGAACTAATACAGTAGAATCCTGATTCCCAAGACTGTATTGTACATTCAGAAAAGGTGAATCATTGCATCCTCCACCTGGATCAGCATGTTATTTGCCAAATGGTTCCCTTCGTTCATCGACTGATTTTCTAAGCAGTGTTTGAGTTGGGCAGTAAGTCAGATAACCATCTGTACAGCACACATGAAAACACAAAGGAGGTCACTTATCAGAAGTAAAAAAAGATACAAAGGATGAAGCATTTCTCTCTGACAAGTGGCTAATTGGGATAGGGCAGGTCACTTCTCTTTCTGTAGCCTATGGCATGCATAAAAAGCCACAGCCATAAACAACTTCAGTTTTCATCCTTTTTTTTTTTTATTCCGATTGGTTAATACTTTGGTTGTTATTGGGGTCCTACAATTTTTTTGGAACTGTTGCTCCCACACAACTGCTGAAGTGTGGTTTTTTCATAATATTTTTTCTAAGCAACATTTTCCCCTGCTTTTTTTTTTATAAACTTTTTTTTAAAACCTGACAGAAATTCTCTGGATTGTTCCTGACAAAAACAGCAGCTGATTTTTAACAGACAAAAACAAGAGCCTATTACTGAATTATGGTAAATTATGATAAATGTTATCCATAGAGGATCTAGTCCTGCTCCCACTACAGTCAATGGCAAACGTCCTCCAGTGGGAACACATTCAGGCTCTGTATATGTTAGGAGGCTAAGAAATTCTGATGACAGCCTGGTCTATGCCCAGTTTTTCTTTCAATAATCTTACTAGGTAACAGAGTAGCAGCCGTGTTAGTCTGTATTCGCAAAAAGAAAAGGAGCTGAGTGAGGTGTCAGTAAAGAACCTGCTTTAGCATTGAAAAAGTCATCTTCAGATATAGCACTAGAATCAATATATTTGGCACTTTTTCTGTGGATTTTCTGTATGAATTCTTGGCCTTTTCAAATTAAGATTGGATTGGTAAAATCCAAAAATAGTTAGCATATGTTGGCTGCTTCATAGCCTATATGAAATGAGCTGGTGGTCTCAGTCAAATTCCTAAATGGACACAATAGCACAGACTCCCTGCCACAAATAACAAAAACCAACACAAGTGTCAAAGACTACATGGGTATTATATTTTTTGTCTGCTCTTGTTCAAGGTATTTAAATTGATCCTTGCTCACCTAATTTTTAGTGCATATCTTAAATGAGGTAAGAGAAGGACATGAAAAGTGCACACTTCTGGTTGGTGTATTCTTTCTTTTTATAATTTCATTTATTTTTACTTTTTTTTCACGGCCTATTGTTGGCTCTAGGTGTTTTGATATACAGTATTTAAAACAACCAACATTTCATTAAAAAAAGTTGGCTGTTTAAGAAATTCTTGCAGAAACTTTTACCTGTTACCTGTTTGTTTAATGTAATAGAAATGGTTCCCACATTATTATTACACATTGAGGCTGCAGTTACATTCAGGGCTTTATTGTACTAGGTGCTGTACAGACAGAGTTAGACACAGTTCTTATCTGGAAGAGCAATCCAAAGATACTTATGTACATAAATGTTTGTGGATACTCATTTGCAGGATTAGCCCACAGGTTATTGAGAAAAAATCCACCTTCTCTGAATTCACACTTTAATGCAAAACAAACCATTAATAATCAATCTATTTGTGGGTTATTGAGAGACTGCAGACCCATGTAGCAACACTATTGACTTCTCTTTTCTTTTTGATCTTTACATACTTATCCCAATTACAGCACTATTTTTTTGCACAACTTCTGAACACCATCAGGGTCTGGTGGATGACAAAATACATATTGCATAGGACCTGTGTGCAGCTTTTAAAGATCGAAGGGGAAACAAATGTGTATACATGTAAATATTGTGACAGGGTCGGGCCAGATAGCTACAGGAGAGTGATAGAAGGCAGATATATTAGCCCCAGGTTAAGCAGGTCCCTTTTCCCTGGGTAAGGTAACAGGGGCAGTTCCAGAACAATCAGGAACTTGCTGGAATCAATTAAGGCAGACAGGCTAATTTGGACACCTGGAGCCAATTAAGAAGCTGCTAGAATCAATTAAGGCAGGCTAATCAGGGCACCTGGTTTAAAAAGGACCTCACTTCAGTCAGTGCGGGGCGTGCAAGGAGCTGAGAGTGAGAGGGCATGCTGCTGGAGGACTGAGGAGTACGAATGCTATCTGGCCTCAGGAGGAAGGTCCTGTGGTGAGGATACAGAAGGTGATGGGAGGAGGCCATGGGGAAGTAGCCCGGAGTTGTATCTGTCACACAGGTGCTACAGAAAACACTATAGACAGCTGTGATCTACAGGTCCCTGGGCTGGAACCCAGAGTAGAGGGCGGGCCCGGGTTTCCCCCCATCCTCCCCAACTCCCTATTGGATACGGGAGGAGTTGACCTGGACTGTGGGTCTCACCAGAGGGGAAGGTCTCTGGTCTGTCCCCTGACCCACTAGGTGGACCAGCAGAGAGTGTGGGGATTGTTCTCCTTCCTTTTCCCCATGCTGGCCAGTGATGAGGTTAGCTGAGTGAATGGCAGGTTTGAGCCACTTGCAAAAGTGGCCAAACTGAGGGCTGCCATGAATCTCTGAGGCAAGAAAATCCGCCAATAAGCGCAGGACACACCAAGGCAGAGGAGGAACTTTGTCACAATATGTGTGCATAAAATGGACACTGAGTCCAAATGCTGTCCATTGTCTGCTACATCTAAATGACTCCTAATCATTTTAGGCAATGTTACATGATTTGATTATTATGCTTCCTTTGTATTGCAACATTTTCCTTTTGAAACAGACTCATACTAGTATTCATGCAAACTTACTTTCCTTCACATGGCATTGAAGGGAAAGTGAGCTGTAGCTCACGAAAGCTTATGTTCAAATAAATTTGTTAATCTCTAAGGTGCCACAAGTCCTCCTTTTCTTTTTGCGAATACAGATTAACACGGCTGCTACTCTGAAACCTGTGTTAAGAGAAATATTCATTTCAGGAAAACTTTAAAGATGAACTTTATTTAACCGATGTTTGGTTCTCTGATCCATTTTTTCTTTTTTTTTTCCTTCAAGCATTCTGAAGTATTTATATGTAAGGTAAAAAGGCTGTTCAAGTTATGTTTGTTTGTTTAAAAAGCCACGGTATTTCAGAATAATAGTTCACCCTCTCAGAGCATGGTTGGAGGGTTGTTGACCAATGGCGTTACAGTAGTGTGAAAGAGGGGTCACTGATGAGAGAATTGAACCCAAAGCCCTTATGCAGATGCATAAATTAGTTTGACAGTGGCAAATCCACTGACCATCCATACATCTTGTATGAAACTTATTTTATTAAATGTATAAATGCTATTCATCCACTTTCTGAACCCACCTTGAAAGAATTCCTGGCAGCCCACCTTCATCAATTAGATCCTAAATCCCAAGGCACATGCCTGAGAGAAAGCTGTATGCCTCTCACTCAACCCCCTTAGATCCTTTTTATAACCTTTCTGAGGAAGCAGGATTTAACCCCAGAAATAAATGCTGTACTCCAACCAACAATTTGGTTCTGTCTATGCCAGGGATCTCAAACTCAAATCACCCTGAGGGCCACATGAGGACTAGTACATTGGCCCGAGGGCTGCATTACTGACACCTTTTCATACAAAGAAACAAAAGCCCTCCGCTCTGCCCTCAGCCCTACCCCCACTCCACCCCTTCCTTGAGGCCCCACCCCTGTCCCACCTCTTTGCACTCCTTCCCCGTCCCCATTCCAACCCCTTCCTCAAAGTCCCCGTCCCAGCACTGCCTCTTGTCTGCCTCCTCCTCTTAGCACGCCTGCTCCTCCCCCATCCCTCCTGGAAAGTCCTAAGTGCTGCCAAACAGCTGCTTGGTGGCGGGAAGCGCTGGGAGGTAGGCAGAGGAGTGGGGACACAGCATGCTCAGGGGGGAGAGGAGCTATGGCGGGCTGCAGGAAATAACTCTGTGGGCTGCATGCGGCCCATGGGCCACGTGTGTGAGACCCCTGGTTTATGCTGCAATTAGACAGCCATGGCTGGCCCATATCAGGTGACTGGGGCTTGGGCTAAGGGGCTGTTTAATTGCAGTGTAGACGCTGCAGCCTGAACTCTAAGACCCTCCCACCTTGCAGGGTTCTAGAACCCAGGCTCCAGTCCGAGCCTGAACATCTACACCGCAATTAAACAGCCCTGTGAACATGAGTCAGCTGGCACAGGCCAGCTGCAGGGTTTTTAATTGAAGTGTAGACATCCCCTTAATCTGTCCAGAGACAAAACCTCAGTTAGTACAAAGGACCATTCAGGGGCTTCTGTGAGGAGTCTCCCAGCTCCAGTATTTGTCATGTGCACCTTGTACATGGTCGGTTGCAGGGCTGCTACTAGCAGGTCAGGCTGCTGTACCAGATGTGGACTGGCTATAGAGCTTCCTTCATGGAAAGAGACACAAGATGTGTGCTCTTCCAGATATTTTAATGCATTGCCAGGTATGGCTGTGAATAGCTCAGGTAAGGTATGTTACACATCATGTCACCTTGTGGTTGAACATTATAATACAGTGTTAGCATTCCCTCACAGCAATAGTACAACGTACCGAGTCCCCAACACGTACATACTCTCCAACCCTACTAACAGCCTCTTGTTAAAAACCAGGTATCTTCTACTGCTTGTAGTCACTGGTGCTTGGTGCTCAGTTTCTGCTGCGTTGCCTGTTGTCCATCCACACACTCACTGTGTTGGTTCAGAGCTCTTCTGCTGTATATAGGCTGCCTCCTCCTCCTCCAGCAACACACGCTCTCACATCAGGCATATATCTCCTCTTTACAGCCCCACCCTGGTGCAAGTTCATTAGCTTAGACCCAACCAGCTGGCCTGCACCTACCTGTCCCTATGTGGGCAGGATGGAGCTCCTGCTATGCAGTGACATTCCTGTCCTTACCCCGTGGGAGGCAGTCTGGCAACAGGAATTCTTCCTCACCCTACAGCAAACTACGGCTTGGGAGCTGGCTCCCTTTTCTGACCCACTTGTATACAAACAGGACTCCTCCAGTAAGGGCTGTACCCTTCACAGTGCAGTGGGGTGCCACATCACTCAGATTTCAACCTGCTTTCTGATATTATTCAATATTTATACAAGGCTGCTGGGAGAGCTGGTGAGAATACACAGACTAAGGTGTTAGTAGTTTGCAAACAACACCCATCTTCTGTAAGAGAGAGCAGAGTTGAAATCACCCCCCTGGATGGCTGAAGCTGAGACCAGGTAAATCTGAGGCAATGCTATTGGAAGAGGGAAGTGCCTTTAGTAACTCACTCATGCTATAATTTCCCCCACTATTGAAGATATCTGCTGTCGTATTGTCAAGTTGGACTGCAGCCTTGGAGTCCTCTTGGGACTCCTCAGTGCTATTGGATGCCCAGATAGCTCTGATGGCTGGCTACCTATGTTGCCATGGCCACACTGCTATTTTTTTAGCAGGCTAGCTTCAGCAGAGGTAGGGTGTGTCTGTCTGCCCACACTAAGAAACACACTACCAGCTGCAATGTGGACGGACCCTTACTCATAGTTAGTTCTCCTTTAGCTGAAGTGATAGAAGCATGTGCATCTGCTGGCGAAGGTCCTAGGTCAATTCCCGCTGGTGACTGGGTTGTCTGCATATACGTGACCATAGATATATTACAAAGCGACTTGGATTTCAAGTCTTCTGTAGATTTAGCAGCACCAGCAGTCTCCTGTTTATTTTGGTGTAGGAGGAAAAGGGATACTGTTGTTTTAAATGTTTGAAGTGAGCAAACAGAACAGAAACTCCTACATTAATTTCTCTTGGTGAGCTACTCCCTCTGATACTACTGTTCCAGACTCTTTTACTTGTAAAAGCCAGAGCATATTATCCTAGTTGAACACAGATCAACCATCTCATGCTCTTCTTTTTTCTGTATTTGTGAGTGGTGATTTATTTCTGTTTGACAATTATGGCTTTACTTGATTCATTCATAGAATCATATTCATCAGTGTTTGTACAGTGCCTTGAAACTGAAAAGTCCCACATAAAAATTGTTTAGTGTAAAAGTATATGGCATTGTTTCCTATTAACAAAGCCATCTATATGCAACAGTGACCATTTCATATTGTTCAGACATGTAAGCATGAAAATGGTCAGATAAATCAGCAGTTTTATTGGATTAATAAACAGCAGTGTAGGATGAAATTCAGAGAAGTATTCAGCTGGATAAACTAGGCTTTCAGATTCTTTATATTTATTTCTCCACACTAAATGTATATGGGATAAGCTTAGGAGGTCAAGAGAAAATAAGCAAAAGTCAAAGAGAGACTTACAAAATAAACAGCACCATCTGGTAAATGACTTCCTCCTTCCTTCACAGGAAGAGCTCTTGTTCAATGCAGTTCATGTGAAATGTTTTTCTTGGCATGATTATAGGATTAATGTCCATCAATCTGGGAATGGGGTTCATACAGGTTTATTATATTCCTATTACTCTTATAAAAGACTACAAAGCTGGACAGTTACATTTAGAAGTCATGTGCAGCAAAGGACAACAAACTAATGTTTTATGTTGAACTATTATCAAATAAATAGGTTTATCCTCCTAAAACTTGGTAATTTTATGAAGAATTTTCCCATCTCTGTTCTAAATTACATGACTATGCTGAGGAGTCATAGCATCACAGTTGTTCTTCCTTAAGATTAACATGCATTTCAGACCCATCCTCAATTAAACACAAAGATACTAAACTCCTAGGACCAGATGGAGCTCAGAGCTACAGCAGCTCCCACTTAATGCATGAGGACCCTGGGTGAAGAAAGTCTTCCCAAAGAAGGTTGGTGGCACCAAACATCAGTGGCATTGGATATGAAGGGGACATGGCCAAACTGATAAGTCGATCCACTGGTTCAATGAATTCCTTCAATAGCTTCTGCTGACAGGACTTCTAGGGAGCCCAGGCTGTAAGTTAAAGTTGCCCTTCCCAGCAGAATTGACCCGGATGGGTGGCAGTGCAAACTTGGGAGTGAATCCTCCCTGAGATCCATTTTCCCCAGGGCGAACATGCAATTTTAACAGTATGGAAGAAAAAAGTCTCTAATCTCTACAAACAGAGGTTTAAAAGTTCACAAACAGTTTGTTTCCTTAATCAGAATCCACATAGCAGTGCTCAGTCATATGAGTACTTCACTGAATTAATCTAAGCATGTTAAGACTTTGGTAATGAAGTTTCCTGTGCTCTTTTACACTGCTTGGACTTTGTTCAATAGTAAATAGTTTAACTGGAAGAACAAAAATGATCCCCTCTGAACTAGGGTATGTTTGGACAAAATGGAAACCAAAGAACCTTTGTGAGAGCAGCTGACGCCTGGGCCAAAATCTGTGCTTTAGTTCAGCCTCGCATGCTGTGTGAAAGGCTGTTTTAATGGTTTTTCAGTGATGGGCTGAGAGATTAACTCTCATTCATGAGGCCACGCAGAAGATACCTTCCCTGTGCTTGCAGGCAGTGGGGAAAGGAGATGGGGAAAATGATAGAGATGTATGAAAGCAAACCCCTCTTTACTATACATAATTCCCTTGATATACAATATTAAAAATTACAGAAACAGGGAGTTGTAATTTGGCAGCATCTGCATTTGTACTGTCAAATTCTGCCTGCCTTACTCGAGTAGCCATGATGACTGCAACAAAGCAAAGTGTGGCCCACACAGTGAAAATACCATAAATAGTCTAGCAGACTGTCCAGATTAGTTGCAATGTGGTCCTGACGCCAGTACACCAGGTTAGCTTCTTCAGTCGAGTCACTCCTGATTTAAACTTGTGCAATGAAAGCACACTCAGGCCCTCTGCTTTTACATTTATAATGAAATGTGTCTGTGGTCTTTGCTGAAAGCAGAAGAATCCTCTTTGTTGGCAATTTGGGGTGAATCATACAGTTGTCCTGATAACAGGAGATAGTTGTATTTAACTGTCATCTTGGATTGATGTCCTCTGGTTACTCCTTATCTACCAAAATATGACCTCTCTATGGGCTTCCTCAACCTCATGTCAGCAAGGGCAAAAGCCAATTTCTTGGCCTTTGTAGCTTGGGCTAAAGGAAGGTATTGGGAGCAGAGAGCCACAATGGATGAAAGTCTGGGAACAATTATTTCTAGTTGATCAACACACCAAAAAGAGCAGGAAGCAAGCTTATTTATGGAACAGCTTGTCTATTAAGAAACCTTCAGTAGTTTTATTTCTCTCCCAGCCCCAACCCACCAAAAAGGATAAATAAAAAGCAAGCAAAGGAAAAACATTTGCGCTGTTTCAAAATGAAAACAATCTCAAGATCAACCAAAGGGGAGAACAGTCTCAAACTTGTCAGGGAGTTTCAGTAGTCATCTCTTTAAAATGCAAGACAGCCATTTTGTTTCTGCTTTCTCAAGCACATATTGTCTATTCTTTTTCTAAAGGTGATATAATCTTATACAAAGATAAGAAAATGATTCCTCACCTAGAAAGGGGACATTCTAAGGTGGGTAACATTTCATTTCATTTTAAAGGTGAGCATTAATCAAGTGTATATCCGTGGGCTCCTGTGTGCAAATTGTTCAGCCCTCAGAGTTCAGGGCAGGGCTGTGCTGTGCTGCCCATTGGACAGCGCAGGGAGAAATTCTGCTTCCAGGAGGAAGAATTCCTCTGCAGTGCACAGCATGAACATGTGAAATGCTGCAGCCCTTCAGCGAGTCCAGAATAACCACTGTCCTCCACTCCACCCCAAATGCAGTGGTCCTGCTCCACCATTGTCCCATCTTTTCCTTTTGGGGTGGATTCAACCCCTGGGGACATAGGGGAAAAAGTGGTATCCACACTCCCCTGAGCCCAGTGTCTACAACTGTGGCTGGACCTTGTGCAGATGGTGTAAGGTGAGGAAGATTCCTTGTACTCTTCCCCCCTCACGTCATGTGAGGGTCAGCCACAATCTGGCTCTGTGGCTATTGTCAGTCACATGTACACGGTTCTAGCATTATTTAAAAGACAAAATGAGTAAAGATAAATCATTCTGCTTTTAAAAGTAGTACTATATTGGGCTGATTTATTGGGCAGATTCTCTTTTGACCTGCTCCTTGCATTTTGTACCCATTTTGCACAGGTATAAATGATAAGGTAGAAGGCAGTGGAAAATCAAGCCCTTTACTCCCTTTACTCAACTTGAGCAACACCAGGTCATGTGAGGAGTCTCGACTGACTGCTATTCCATGAAAGGAATTGGACCCTGGATTTTTTGCTTGAAGACTCCGGGCCAAACTGTGAAGAGATGAGTGGAGGAAGAGGGCACAAGCAGCCCACTCAGTTTCTCCCCTGCACAGGAACTGGGCACCATTGAAGTCCTTGAGAAATATAAGTGTGAAACCCAAGAGGCCAGTAACCACTTCAGCATTAGACTCTCTAAAGTGAGCTGATGGCAAGGTCATAGCCTCACTCCCTTTCACAAGGGCCAGTGGCACTGTTTCCTAGTGTATCAGTGCATGCTGCATCCTGTAAAAAGGCAGACCAGTGGCTGCTAGTCCTCTGTGCTTCCCAGCACTCCAAGAAACTTTGGGCCTCACTCAGCACCTCTAAAAGGCAGTCATTCCTTTGAAATGTAAACAAGAAGAATGTCATCATAAATTCATATTTGAAAATAATTGTATGCAAGGACTGTAGTTATGAAGGATACTGCTGATTACTTCCTGCTGTGTCTTTTTGAACTGAGATGAAATTTATAACTTTTGGGGGGGAAATTTTGGCAGCATTTGAATTGAATGTCCTGAATATATTTTGGCTACAGCAACCATCTTTTTGTTAAAAGAAAAGGAGTACTTGTGGCACCTTAGAGACTAACCAATTTATTTGAGCATAAGCTTTCGTGAGCTACAGCTCAGCTCACGAAAGCTTATGCTCAAATAAATTGGTTAGTCTCTAAGGTGCCACAAGTACTCCTTTTCTTTTTGCGAATACAGACTAACATGGCTGTTACTCTGAAACCTGTCATCTTTTTGTTAAATCACACCACGCTGAGTTTGTGTGGTGTTAGGCATAACTACTAAGTCTAGAACATTGTTACAAGAGGATGATTTTTAACAAAATGGATTATGTTAAAACATTGGGAAACCACTTTCAACCCACATTTTAAGTACCAAGGACAAATTTAGGATATCAGTTTACAGTGCTACCGATATATTTTCTTGTATATCCTTCATCGCGTGGACCCTGAACACCTCCCACAGTAAAAACAAGAACAAGGGTCTGGAACCTTCTTTGGCTCTGTTGATACTTGGCAAAGAACCAAGTGGCAGTGACAGACTGGGGGAGGTGGGGCGATGTCTGTGTCACCCATCTCCTAGCACTGGACAGCACAGCAGGGTGGGCAGAGGGTTGTACAAGTTGCACCCACATAAGGGACATGTGTGAGAGCTCCCAGGGATGTAATGCTTCCAACAGCTCCAGAAGAAGCAATACAACTCTGCACCATTCCTCAAAGAGGACTGTGCCTATTAGGTATGAATGAGCCCATTCCTCACATCTCCACTCCTTCTACTACACACGCATTGATATTAGTAATAAAAACAGATGTAATCCAGGCTAATGCAGAGAGACAGCTCAGGAAAAATTCCACCAAATGAAAAAATACTCTCTTATGAGGCTAAGAGCTCTAAGACCCCGCCCTGATTTATTTGGATGCTCGTCTCATAAAGATTTGAACCACTTGCAAGATTTTATCCTGTGCAATTGTACTTCTGACATACAAACTCTGTCTGGCTAAGTTATTTATTATTTTTAAACAACTGTTTACTTTTTTGTGTCTGCGATTCAGTTATTTCCTGGGTGTGTAATTTTGGAGAGAAATGTTCTGAAGTAGGGAATGTTAACCATCATATTTGAAGCTAATTCAAAAAGTCATACATTTTGTCTGTGATGTCAGTTACTCACAGGAAAAATTGTTCTTTCTGAAAGAAGGAATGCAAGTCATATCTTTGGGTGAAAAACAAAATGAGAAAAGAGAGAGCATAAGCAAATATCCTTATAAACGAAAGCTGATTTGTTGAACAAGCTAGGATTTCATAGTAACGTCTATTATTTTCTAAACAAAAACACCTTCTCCAGATGTTGAGTGTGAAGAGAAGGATCATGAGACTTCAGTCTTTTGGGTACAGATGTTACCTCCAGCTTTCAATGTGGATTTACACTTGATAGGACAGCATGGATCATCTCCATCACTCATGATTCTGGGAGGGGAATAAATGGAAGGAATGCTTGAGAAATACATGGTCTTTGGTTGTACATCACATCCTGTGGCCAGCTGTAATTTAAACAAATCCTTGCTTATATATTTCCTTCCAGCTCTGGCCTCAGTGCAGGCTGTGTTTATACCTCAGGTGCTTCCTGTGAACTTTTGGAAGCTATTGGGCCAGATCCTCAGATGGTTTAAACAGTCATAGCTCCATTGGATCTGACCCAGTGAAATTCTCTCTCACATCCCATTACACCCAGAAGACAGAGCTGCACTTTTAGTCCACTCGACTTCGTATCTCACTTTGAAGCAATCAGAGCTTCTGAGGGGTCAGATGTTTAACACTCCTCTGATGTCTATGGGTTAAATTAAAACACGTGAAATGACATTGTGAGTCTCAGCTGAGACCCCACTGGACATTCGTCTATACCACAAAACCACCAAAGAAATAACATTGAACACAACAACATTAAAATAACAAAAATTAAAAACAAAGGACTAGTCTATCCCAAAATACATTTATATCGCTACTGACCTGTGCCCCCTCAATGCATCAAAGGGCAAACTTGTAAAATATTTTCATCTTATTACTACTACAAATAATACTTGAGTGATTCATGGCAAACCTTCACTCTTTATTGTTTCACCTTACTCAGAAACTGAGCCTTATTGTGCTTGTAAAGCACAATCCCGTGGGGGGGGGGGCAGTAGGCAGTTGCACTCTCCTGGGGTGAGCTCCAGAAGGCACTGTACCTCCTTTGGAGATGCTAGAGTAGGCAGTGGGGCTAGAACTGAGCAACTCTTGCACTCTAGGAGCACAAGGACTGCCATTGTGTCCAGCACTGCATGGGGATAGAATGGAGAAAAGCTCCCTTTACTCTCTTCCCGTTTGCAAATCCATACAGAACCTAGACACAATCTTGCTCACTATCTATATGGCTATCCCAATTTGTTGTTCAATGACAGTCTGAGAAAGAAAGCAGTGTCACAGCCTGCTTTTCCTCCTCTTCTGTTAAACATATGGTCATTGGGCTCAGGCTAAGACCAATAGTTTTTGCAGATTTAATGATGTTATAGCAAGTCACACATCCAATGCCAGACAATCTACATCCCAGTTTAGGAGAAGAGTTTAGAGGCAAAGTCTGATAGTGACTATGCCAGGGGAACAGAGTCTTTGTTCTGAAGCCAGAAACAAGGAATGTGAGTAACTTCTTACAGTGAAAGCAAAAGGAGGTGAGGGATTTAGAAAGAGAGCAAGTGAACAAGATGTCCGTAAAGATGTCAGAGAAGTCTGGTTTTCAAAGTAATGACCTTTATTGCCAAACAATAACAGGTTTAGAGGCTTCATCCTTACTCTTGTTTTATTCCTTTTCTTGGTTTGTTTGGTGTGGTTGGAGGGGAGAGGTGGTCATTGTCTCAAGCCAAAATGGAGGAAGAGTTTTCTTCTTTGATGGTCCCTGTTTGGTTTGTGTTTGATTTCAGGCTAGTAAGACTTCCCAAGTATAGGCCTTTTTTTAGAACTGGCTGGAAAATGGAGTTTTTAATGCATAGAACATTTTGACTTAGCATTGAAATACTGAAAACCAAAAATTTCCTGTGTTTTTTCCTGAAAACTCAAAATTTTCCATGAAAAGCATTCCCCCCCAAATTCTTTGTTTAGTCAAAAATCCAATTTTCCAGAGAAAAACAGTTTTGATGGAAACTTCTCAACCTGCCTTTGTTGATATGGGGTAAAAGATGGCTCCCTGTGGGACGGGATGTGTGTTCTCCGCAGTCTTTGCCTACTTGTCTGTCTACCCTTAGTTCCCTTCTTGAATGGCTAGAAAACACCTAGGACAGCATGAATGGAACTACAAACAAATAATTAAGAATACAGTGATAATAAGCACATTGTAAGAATGAGCAAGTTGATCCATGAGGTCTGAACGTACCGGTTAGCATGATGAAATCAAACAGGCAAAGTTAGAGTCTTTTGTGGAAAATGAGTGAGTTATATGTAGAGTCCTTTTATGGGTATCATAGGACCCTTAGGTTTACCTATGTGGCATTATCCTGCCTGAATGCATATGAAATCAAAGGAGGTTGAAAGAGCAACCTACAGGGAATGAAATAATGACAAAGATGAGGTGCTATGACAGGTATACTAACAGTCCCCAAGGGCAACCATTAACTGGGGGTAATACCCAATGCCTAGTTTCAGCTAGTCTGGTGTATTCTTCTCAGACTAAAAACCCAGGATCAAAGGGAATCTTGAAGATACTGGTGTAAAGATGATGTGGGGGGTTTGGGTTGTCAGCAGACAGACAATGATATCCAGATTGACTGAGTTACACAGAGACAAAGAGAGCATGCTGCAAGCAGGCCAGTCTGCTTCTCCCATTCAGAGAAGTGGAGTTAGCTGGGCTGAGGGGAATTTACAAATGCTTGCAAGGAAAGATTAAGCTGTAGGTAAAGGGAAATATGCATATAGGACTGTTTGTTGTTTTAAACCTTTGCTTAGCATGCTATGTACCTTTGGGTGAAAGAATAAATAATGCTTTGTTTGGAAGAAGTTGTTTTTTGAGTCACTAATAAGCCACTGTCACAGGCTTCTGGAGAAAAAGACTTAGAGGTACCAAACTCAGTTGGGCCTGTCAGGTTAGCATGATTGTGAAGCAAGGAGGGCTGCCACCCAGAGACCCAATCTCAGAGTGGTTGAACTGCATGTTTCCACCCAGAGCGAGGTGCAGGAAACCAGGCCTGTCACCTGAGGGGACACAAAGGAGGGCACTGGGAAGACACAAAAAAGGATCTAAGGTGCAGCTTGCCCAGTAACCATGACACCTTTCCTGGGTGACCCACTTTGTGAGTATTCACTTTCCCCAAGTGGACCCTAATTTATGTTTAGTATGATACCTAGTGATGCCATGACATGACAAAATATGATGGAGCAAATTCTGCCCTTTGATATAGTATGGATTGACCTCAAAGGAGTTACATATGCCTATATGAGGGCAGAAGTTGTCTCTCTGCAAAGAAGATAGTGTTGCTGTTAGTTCAAATTTGTTATTATTATTTATTTGTATTAATAAACCTGTGCTTTCTCCTCATCAGTTATCCACATAACTCCTCCTTTGCTTCCATCTTGTTCCTTCGGGAAGCAGGGTGTATGTGTGTGCACAGTAAGTTATTGCAAGCCTTGAAAGGATGCAGTTTACTTCCCTTCCTTTACTCTGACAAGAGTGTGTGTGGTGTGATGGGGCAGAGTCATGTCTCTGCTCTCCCTGCCTCCTTCCCTCCTGCTTGCTTGAAGTGGGGAGTATTTGTGGAGGGGGTCTTTTGTTTCCCACCAGATCTAGTTATGTGTCTTGGGAGTCTTACTTCTCTGCTCTGGTAAGACCAAGGCACAGTGCAGCCCTTAATATTTTTTCTGCTTGCTGGTGGATGACTGACTGTTTCAGTGAATAACTACTAGCAGGTAACACATTCCAATAAGAACTTTCAGGAAAATATTCATTCCACTAACATTTGTGTAACTCTTGGGATTGGTGAACCTTTTCATGGATATCCAAATACTCGTTTAGAACCAAGAATGTGGCCCACAAAGAACAGCACTCAGGACCTGGCATTTTTCTGCACCAAAATAGTTGAGTGGGTTTTTGTATTATTTCTCCATCTCTTAGTGTAAGTCTGGGCAGGTCTGGCGCAGGATAGCTGTCCTACAGCTAGATAGATCAAGAAGAACTGTTACGTTTATCCTCCCCTCTTATGAGATGCTGTAATTTGCTGACATAACATCCCAGGGTGGGAAATGGCTTTGTGTCTCATCACACAGCTACATCAGCCAATGCCTGCCTTAGGTCTCAGGATATGACTGTCAGGGGGATCTGAGGTAATTCCAAAGGCAGATGCTGGCTGCCTTTGCTTGAAAGAGAGTGGCTTTAGAAGACCAACAAAAGGCAACAAGACGTTAGAAGTCAGCATCCTTCAGGGCTTGGACATTTGAATCATGATTGTGATGAAGTCAGTTGGTTAAAGGATCTGTGAGGTAGTGCTAAGGGATCACAGAGTCAGATCACATGTTTCTTATGTCTTTCTGTCATTGGAAAACTTCAAAAAGGTTGACATTTCAAAGGAAAATTAAAAAGCAAATTCTGTGAAAATGTTTGAAGAATTCCACCCTCCCCCGCCACACTTTTTGCCCAGCTCTCATATGTTCTCATGCTCAGCATTGCAGCATATATTTTTCTGACTTCCCCCAATGTTGTTCAAATTAGCCAATGACCCCCAAGGCCTCTAGTCTCCCTTTGTGCCCACTGGTAGTCAGGACCTTTTGCTCTTACAAAGACCTGCCTGGCCTGACCCAGCTTTAGGCTGTTTCCGGCACGGGCTGCACAAACAAACGTTAACTCTGCTGCAGCTTCAGTGCTAGAAAATAGACACAGACACATAGACGCTAAAAGCGATGAAAGGCAAATTCTTTCGAGGGTTTTCAGTTCAATCACCATAGCCTTACTCAACCAGGGAGCCAGAGGAAAAAGTCAGGAGTGGAAGGAAGAGTCCTGCCTGTCTTTCGAGCAGAGAAGTCTGACTTCTTCATCCTTTTCAAGGCAACAGAATGTCAAGTAAGGTTGTGTTGCCTAAGGCTGCTATGCAGCAAGGGGATTTAAATGTAACCTCAACATACAGAAAAAGGAAGTCCCTTAATTCATTCAATATTTTATTAGAAATCTCTTAATGCTGGTCTTATTCCTGAAGGTAAAAATCTCAGAGGCTTTTCAAAGCCTGTATTTCATTATTTAATAATCTGTTTTCAGTAATACAACTCCCAAGGTTGAAGCTTGTAACTACGTCCACAGGCTGGAAATATCAGCAGTCCAGGAATCGTTAAATAATTAAGTTGTTGGTGCCTGAAAGTGTTAGGACTCAAATCACTCATATTTTTATTATCGCAAACTGCTGGGGAAGAAAAGTGCTGTAAAAAGCAAAGATAACTCACTAACACTTGTTAGGGAAAATAAGATTTTTGCCTACAAGGAAATATTTTCAAAGTGATGCTTATGGATGAATCCTTATCAGTGGGCCTGATCATAGCCCATCCCTCAATCCTTCATGGAAGACACACTCTCCTGTATGGAATGTGGGCCACACTTTCTTTTGGACCCTCTTTATCCTCCCAGAAGCTGTAAAACACTTTTGTGGCCTTTCCTTTGTAGTGGGGAGCTCTCTTAAAGTAGTCACAGGAACAGACACTGGCTGCAGAAGCTGTGACATGCATGAGTCTACTGCAGCTGGACTGCTATATTTTGTGTGTGTGTTTGGGCTGCCAGAGACAGAGCCAGTGTGAAGGCAGAAGCCCTCTTTGCAGATGGCCCTGAGCATCTGCAAGATTTGCTCCACAGGTGTCCCTGTGTGTGTGCATGTGCTCATAAACTGTCCCCCAAATGGAATAATTGGAGAGAAGTCTCTGTGAGAACTAAGGGCCAAACATATGCACAGTTGTACAAACATACAGGAAGACCCAATCCCTGTGCTGAAGTGCTGCCACTTAACTCCTCAGTCAGGAACTGAGGTAAGTGAGGGATACTTTTGAATATATAGGATGTGACACTGGTTATTGTCTAATTGCGGGATCATGGAGGTGAGGTCAATAGATCCACAAATGTCTGTGGATGACAAATGTCATGAATTTTCTTCTGAGGAACAAGATGAAGACGATGAAATCACTGTACCAGTTATTCCTGAGGGGAAACAGAAAGAGGAATATGAAGGTTGTGGTAGGAAAGAATAGAACATGGGGGAGGAGGATAACAGAAGACTAAGGACTAATAATATATACACCAAAGTATGCTCACAGTAGAAAATGTGCCAGTGACTGCCTTATTTCAATGCAGAACCAGATTGCCTTTTGCCTGAAGACCATATGACTTCAATTAGTTAACAGGTGTGTACGTGCGTGTGTGTGTGTGTGTATGAGAAAGCATAGAATGATAGATAGTACTACTCTCAGTCCTCAGGAATTGGCACACATATCAGAACTACCTTTTTTGTTTGGTTTCATTTGATTATATGATATGTAACCCTTCTGCCCGTCAGAGTTGGCAGCAACAAGGGCTGGGTTCAATATCTAGGGGATCCATTCCAATAACACAATGCAAACCGGCTCGAGCCCCCACCCAGTGACCTGGGACAAATATATACCACCCCTGCTGGGCGCCTCCAAGAGGCAATACTTCCCCTCTCGCAAGCACATAGTCTGAGTGTAGCAAAAAGCCTTTTAATAACAGAGAGAAACAATGTGGCATTATGTTGGGGAAACACCATCAACAGGATTCATAACACAACCCATGAGCAAAAAAACCCCCCCCAAGCAAATTGGGGCATGCCCCTTTCCCTTTGGTTCTTGAGTCCAGCAACCCCAAATCACCCAAAGTCCCAAAAGTCCAATGACCCAAAAGTCTCGGTCCTGGTCAGGGCAGCCCCAGAGTTATCTGCGGAGCTTTACCTCCCAACCTGGGTGGAGATGGGACAGGGGTAAGAGGCACCTTACATTATCTGAAGCTGACCGCCCCACAGCTCCATAGGCCTTCACTTCGCTCCACTCCGCTCCGCCAGCCGCCCCACAAACTCCTTCGCTCAGCTCCGCTCCGCGTCCCACAAGCAGCTCCTGCCGTCCCACGAACTGCTCCACCAGCCGGTCCACAAACTGCTCCGCATCCCACAAGCAGCTCCCACCGTCCTACGAACTGCTCCACTAGCCTGTCCACAAGGCACTCCAGCCGTCCCACAAACTGCTCCACAATATATCTTCAGGCTCCCCCACTACTTAACACAACACTCAGTGATTTCAGCTCTTAGTCAGTTCAGCTCTTTGGTGAATTCAGCTTGCAGTAGGGGAGCCTCAGTGTTGGTGCACCATTAACCCAAAGTGAGCTCAGCAGCCTGTAACTAGACTCCTAATGGAATCAAAATTAGCTCTGATATTCCACAGTGGAGAGAGGAGGAAGTGCAATTAGCATGTAAGGCCCTCACCAAGGGGCCCATACCACCAAGCATTAATACTTGTCTCCAGCCTCTCTCCCATCACAGAGTTTTAAAACCCATGACCCTTGCCTAGTGAGTGCTACTTAGTTGATGGTGAGTCCCTCCATCATAACAAAAGGCCAAGTACAGTTCCAAGCACAGTTCCCATAATCAGGGTAATAACAATTTATTCTTCCTGCCCCAATAACAGAGACACCGGGGATCCCACAGCAGCCAAAGTGACTTTGGGCAGCTATGGCCTCATTCTAGGTGGGGTGGGTGTGCCTATGCAAATGAGATCAGCCCCTGAAGTTCTTTTCCACAACTTGCCACACCTCACCACCAGATGTCAGGGTGGAGCTCATCCTGACACTGCTTACAGATATAAACAACAGTTGTATTCGTCTGTGTCTTTATACATATGTGTATTTATTATTATCTATAAAACCTTACATATAAGATTTGCAGATGGTGAGGGGATGGAAGTTGCCCCATTATTCACTGTATGTTGTGTCATCCTAAATATTTTAGAGCTCATATGATTAGTAGTGGGAAATCTATCTGTATTCCCTTGAGCATTTGTAGTTTGCTGTGTTTAACAGGCCAGTCTATGTTGATGTCGTTATTAAGGAGGAATCAGTTCTGGGAGAATCAGGTGGCTTTCAGAACTCTATACATATAATTACACACAAAAGGACTACTTTAAAATATCATTATTAAGGTTTCAAAGTCAAGCTACAAAAAGTTAGGAAATTCTAGAATTAAGATTGCCTGTACAACCTTAATTCAGCTCCCTTGTGTATGCATTATAAGTCTTTAATTACATGATCACATACTTTTTTTTCTTAATTCAACTCTAATTCTGGTGTTTCCTCACTTTTGAGTGGCTTGATTTTTTTCAAATTTAACAATGGTCTCATGTATAATTTCCTAGATTTTTTTTTTAAACAGCAAACTGAGAAAACAGAAAGTCCACCTTGTGGTATCATATTGACACTCATACCGGTCATCAGCAAGTTTGAAATCTTTAGATACAATGCACAGATCCCTGACACTTGAGCTAAGGGAGTAACTGACAGCAGCAGTAGATTATCATCCCCAACATGGACTAACACTAGAGGGGGATGGGATGTTTTGCCAGTGGGTTTCACAGATGTTTGCTGATAGCAGAGGAATAACGAGATCCAGGAATTTTGGGTTCCATACTTGGCTCTGTAAGGTAGTGTGCTCTAGTAGGCACAGACACTTCTGCCCACTTCCCCCAATCTTGCTCTATTCTGCCTCTTCCCCTCCACCCTGTCTTTGTTCCTGTCTTCTCTCTCCCCACTCCTGGCCCATTGTTAAGGTTTCAAAATCAAGCCACTCAAAAGTTAGCAAATCATCCCAGTCCCCTTCTGCTCATCCAGCTAGTTCCAGTCTCCACCTCTCAGACTTCTCATCCCAGTTTCAGACTCCTTGTCCCTCACATCCTGGTCACACTCCTCACTCCCATTCCCAATCACTTTGCCCAGCCAGTTCCAGTTCTCTGATTGCAATGTGACTCCCTGTCATATCTGTCTCTTCTCACCTCCCACTTCCTTCCCACAACCCCTCTGATTTCCCAGTCCCAGTCTCTGCCCCCAGCTCCTGGTCTCAGTCTCTGTACCATCCCAACACTCAGTCCCAGGTTCCCTCTTCCCCTACCAACTTCTCACTCCCACAGCCCAGATTCCTTGTCCCCATCC
Source organism: Eretmochelys imbricata (assembly GCF_965152235.1). Classification (NCBI taxonomy): domain Eukaryota; kingdom Metazoa; phylum Chordata; order Testudines; family Cheloniidae; genus Eretmochelys; species Eretmochelys imbricata. The sequence continues at coordinate 58,937,410 of NC_135575.1, read as the reverse complement.
ATTCCTCCACCCAGGGCTCAGCTCTTTTCCCTTCTTCAGTTGAATCAAATTACTTTCTCCACACTGTCTGGGCCTAGCAAGGACATCACTGAGAGCACCAGAGAGACAGGATCCCTGTTCTGTGTTCCAGTGCCCAGCATTGGCCAGGCCCACGGCACTCTACAGGTCCAATGCAGGGAAATTTCTGCTCAGCCATGGGCTGGAGCATGCCCAGCGTTGGATGTAATCTCTGGGAAATGTTAGAGCTTTGTGCTAAAAGTTTCTACTGAGCATGTGTGAATTGTGATTTCTTCAAAGGCTTATATACTGACCAAATTGGGGTGGATTTTCCTGGAGATGGCAAAAAGGCACATCCCTGGCATCAAGATCATCCCCTTTGAAATTTCAAGTCCTTGCTCCAAAACATGGGGGCACTAGAGTTTCTGAAAGTAAAAGTAGTCAGAATTTTTTAACATTGATAAAAGAGTGTAGTTTTTTTTCCTAGCCTTGTTCTTGGAAACAACTGAACTGTTTTGACTGAAATTTTTGATGTCTGGTGTTTGCCTCAAGCTAAAATTTGGCAAAGTTATAAGCAACTGAAAACAGGGTCTTATAATGAAAAGTGTCAGGCAACTTTAATAATAACAGCCATGCCTGAACTATGCTACTTCTGCTGTTGCTGTTACATGGCTCCTTTGCTTAATTTATGGACCTTAGTTGAAATGGTTGTTATGCTACTTTCACATTAAATTAATTTAGTTTAATCACATACAGCTTTCAGCTATGGGCCTGACATTCATTTTGTGCTAACAGTGACATGAACAAAACTTTGTTTGCTGAAAATTCATGAGAAGGGAATACAAAATGGGTGAAGATACAACTAATCGAAATTTGATGTCTAATGTATCCAAGTATTTATGAATAATTTTTCTTCCATCTCCAGCACTGAACTAATTTCTTTAGTCTATTTTTTTAAAGTTTATACTCATTTACTTTTTTGAATCTTTCCATCATCAATGGAAAGATTAATGTCCTTTGAAAAAATTATGATAATTTTCAGTTGTCTTGAGCAACCGGTGAACTCCAGATCAAAAGTCAGTAAGCTGTACACGAATGCTGCAAGCCAATCAAAGAATGTTTCTGCTGTTGCTAATACAACCTATATCTCTAAGTAATGCCTACAGTTTAATTATAAATCATTTACAAATTCTTATTAATAATTGAATATTTGAAGTACAACCTTCTTTCTTATGGTCTCTCTTCTTTTGATCCTTCTTTAACAATAAAATCCTACTTTTATGGTAACTTCCAAAAGCACCAGAAATAAAGAGTAATCATTTCAGTCACATTAAGGGAGCAAAAAGGGACAATTGTTATGTATGCAGAGACATCGAAAGCAGTTACTAATCCAGTACTTCCAGATGAAATATTCAGACCTTCAATAAAGGTGAATTGATTTTACTTATTATTTTGGGGGCTTAAAGTGTGTTTTGCAAAGATAGTGAGTAAAGAACTCTGAGTAGGGCTGGTTTAAATTTTATATCAAATTTGTTTTTTGGTTTTCAACAAAACAATTTTTTTTCTCAAAAGGTGACTGCTTTCTGCAGAAAATGTTGAATGTTCATCAAAACACTGGTTTTCATTTTTCAATGAAAAGCCAAAATTTTCTGCAGAGGGAAATAACATTTTCTGACTATTTCTAGCTTGAGATGTGTGTCAGATCCTTTTCTGAGGCAAAAAGAGATTTCCTGAAAAGAACTGGGGAAGAGCACGGAGCACTTCAAAACAATTTTTGGTAGTGTCTTTCTGGCAACTTTGGCTGATCTTACCTAATGGTCCCACTTGCTTCTCATTCTGCATTTTATCAGGAGAAGAAAGAAGTTAGAAGTGAATGGCTTTCAGACTGTCATCTGAGTCACTGCCAAATTTTATCCCATGTAAAGTAAAGAAACTCAACATCTGCAACAGTAATAGAGAATAAACACCATCAGCTGAAGAAGCAAATGAATTCAGAAAATCTTTGATTGCAAATTTCTGTTCTTAAGTCTCTCCACTGATCTATGCCCCAGTTTCCCCATCTATAAAATGGGGATAGAATCATAGAATATCAGGGTTGGAAGGGACCTCAGGAGGTCATCTAGTCCAACCCCCTGCTCAAAGCAGGACCAATCCCCAACTAAATCATCCCAGCCAGGGTTTTGTCAAGCCTGACCTTAAAACCTCTAAGGAAGGAGATTCCACCACCTCCCCATTCCAGTGCTTTACAACCCTCCTAGTTAAAAAGTTTTCCTAATATCCAACCTAAACCTCCCCCACTGCAACTTGAGACCATTACTTCTAGGTCTGTCATCTGGTATCACTGAGAACAGTCTAGATCCATCGTTTGTGGGACCCCCTTTCAGGTAGTTGAAAGAAGCTATCAAATTCCCCCTCATTCTTCTCTTCTGCAGACTATATAATCCCAGTTCCCTCAGCCTCTTCTCATAAATCATGTGCTCCAGCCCTAATCATTTTTGTTGCCCTCTGCTGGACTCTTTCCAATTTTTCCACATCCTTCTTGTAGTGTGGGGCCCAAAACTGGACACAATACTCCAGATGAGGCCTCACCAATGCCTACTAGAGGGGAATGATCATGTCCCTCGATCTTCTGGCAATGCTCCTACTTATACAGCCCAAAATGCTGTTATCCTTCTTGGCAACAAGGGCACACTGTTGACTCATATTCAGCTTCTTGTCCACTGTAATCCCTCAGTCTTTTTCTGCAGAACTGCTGCCTAGCCACTCAGTCCCTAGTCTGTGGCAGTCTATGGGATTCTTCCGTCCTAAGTGCAGGACTCTGCACTTGTCTTTGGTGAACCTCATCAGATTTCTTTTGGCCCAATCCTCTAATTTGTCTAGGTCCCTCCGTATCCTATCCCTACCCTCCAGCGTATCTACCACTCCTCCCAGTTCAGTGTCATCTGCAAACTTGCTCAGGGTGCAATCCACACCATCCTCCAGATCATTAATGAACATATTGAACAAAACCGGCCCTTGGGGCACTCTACTTGATACTGACTGCCAACTAGACATTGAGCCATTGATCACTACCCGTTGAGCCCAACAATCTAGCCAGCTTTCTATCCACCTTATAGTCCATTCATCCAGCCCATACTTCTTTAACTTGCTGGCAAGAATACTCTGGGAGACCATATCAAAAGCTTTGCTAAAGTCAAGGAATAACACATCCACTGCTTTCCCCTCATCCACAGAGCCAGTTATCTCATCATAGAAGGCAATTAGGTTAGTCAGGCATGACTTGCCCTTAGTGAATCCATGCTGACTGTTCCTGATCACTTTCCTCTCCTCTAAGTGCTTCAGAATTGATTCCTTGAGGACCTGCTCCATGATTTTTCCAGGGACTGAGGTGAGGCTGACTGGCCTGTTGTTCCCCGGATCCTCCTTCTTCCCTTTTTAAAAGATGGGCACTACATTAGCCTTTTTCCAGTCATCCGGGACCTCCCCCGATCACCATGAGCTTTCAAAGATAATGGCCAATGGCTCTGAAATCACATCTGCCAACTCCTTTAGCACCCTCGGATGCAGTGCATCCGGCCTCATGGGCTTGTGCTTGTCCTTCTGAATCACTTCTTTCTCCACAGAGGGCTGGTCACCTCCTCCCAATACTGTGCTGCCCAGTGCAGCAGTCTGGGAGCTGACCTTGTTTGTGAAGACAGAGGCAAAAAAATCATTGACTACATTATCTTTTTCCACATCCTCTGTCACTAGGTTGCCTCCCCCATTCAGTAAGGGGCCCACACTTTCCTTGACCTTCTTCTTGTTGCTAACATACCTGTAGAAACCCTTCTTGCTACTCTTAGCATCCCTTGCTAGCTGCAACTCCAAGTGTGATTTGGCCTTCCTGATTTCACTCCTGCATGCCTGAGCAATATGTTTATACTCCTCCCTGGTCATTTGTCCAATCTTCTATTTCTCGTAAGCTTCTTTTTTGTGTTTAAGATCAGAAATAATTTCCCTGTTAAGCCAAGCTGGTCACCTGCCATATTTACTATTCTTTCTACACATTGGGATACATTGTTCCTGCAGCCTCAATAAGGATTCTTTAAAATACTGCCAGGTCTCCCGGACTCCTTTCCCCTTCATGTTAATCTCCCAGGGGATCCTGCCCATCAGTTCCCTGAGGGAGTCAAAGTCTGCTTTTCTGAAGTCCAAAGTCTGTATTCTGCTGCTCTCCTTTCTTTCTTGTGTCAGGATCCTGAACTTGACCATCCCACGGTCACTGCCTCCCAGGTTCTCATCCACTTTTGCTTCCCCTACTAATTGTTCCCTGTTTGTAAGCAGCAGGTCAATTAATTATAAAGCACTTTGAGATCTTTATATGAAAAGCATTACATATTATTATTATTGTTGCTATTATAGTTACTAGTTTTTCCTTTTGCAACAACTCCCATCCTCCTTCAGTAAATCAGTTTACAAAACTGTTCTGGGTGTTTCTAAAAATCCACTAACTGTTGAGAACTTTACTGTGTATTTTAAAAAGTGGGAATGAATGCCACATGCAGTTTTAAATGCTATTAAAATGCTTTTCACATCTGATCCTTGTTGTTTTAACTACTATTCTAGCTGATGGTGTTTGGTATTAGTTAAAAAAAAACCCAAAGTTTTCCATCATTAACTTTCAACATTTTGAAATTTTCCAACAATGATGTGTTTTCAATATACACAATTTAATATGCCTTAGTTCATTGGAAAGATATCCAGTATTTCCTTCAATGATGCCATTTTATCCCACTGAGGCCTTCCCATTGTTTGCTTTGCAATAAAGTCACGTTGCAGATCACATTTTTTAACTTTTCTCAACTCCAGTGTCATCTTTCTGTTTTTTGCTTCCATAAAGTTAAACCATACATTTCTCTTCCAGTGAGATATGAGTTCTAATCATGCTCCCTATATGAAAGATTAACCCCTGTAATAGCACACTCAGCGTAAACATTCCTTGGGAAAGGACTTTTGGCTATAAATTATACAAGAGTATTTACCCACATTTTACCCATATCTAAAAAACCAAACAAGTTGTAATGTAAACACTCCCATCCTCAGAGACCTTTACAGGTTTATAGGGGAAAATTGATATTAAACTCATACCAAAGTGAAATTGACAAGAAGGACATACATTCAAAGAGGTTAGAACATTTACCAGTTAAATTATCTTTAGGACAGCAACACTGGAAACCTTGATCTTCCTGTTCTTACTTTATGGGTCAAGTGATACAATTTTAAAGTTATAAAAAGTGATTGTGTTATCTCTGTTCTAGTTCCAGTTTTAAACCCTCTTACATCTTGGTCAGGACAATGGATTCAAGTTTTGCAGTTTTTGTTCTTTTTATTGTCTGTGCCAGGAGAATATGGTACCAGAAGCGGCATGCTGAATATCATGGATGCAGTCTATTGATAATGGGCCAAGCTTCTTTGTTCTTTTCAAAATTCTATATTTTGTTTAGGAACTAAAGACACTTACAGGTGCATTTTCAGGATAGCATGTAGGGAGTCAGTTTTCAGATCCCATTGATCCCGATGAGATTTGTCAGTGGAATCTCCACACAAATCATTTTGAAAATCTGTTCCTGCCCCTCTCTCTTATGGAATACAAAAAGCTAAATGAGCATTCCTTTACTAGTCTTAAAGATTAGTAGTTCTCCCTATTGCATGGGTAGTAAAAACAACAAGCATGTGATGCAAGAAGATCACAGAGCTGCGTGGGAAACTGTTTCCCCATCTTTGGAAAATTTTTGAGATTTTGAAAAATTTTCCATTCCCGGATCAAGATAATCTTGTTGATTTCAAACCAGTTCTCCAGTTTGTCAAGTTCATTTTGAATTCTAATTCTGTCCGCCATAGTGCTAACACCCCCTCCCAGCTTGGTATCATCTGCAAATTTTGTAAGCATATTCTCCATTCAAATCATTAATGAAAGTATTGAATAATACCCAGGACAGACTCCTGTGGGACCCTACTAGATACAAGCTCCCAGTTTGACAGCAAGCCATTGACAGAACACTTCACCCACGTAAGACATTATCCTCTCACAGTGACTGACTGGCCTTCTCCTATGGGTTGTCAGAGGGGCAGATCCTGCCATGAAATAACACTATCCAGTCCTGGGTGGAGTTTTTCTCTGTGCACCACCATGAAGGTTAAGTCAGAAGCTAGTCCGATGGGCATAAAGAGAAGAGACATCATAAGGAGAGCTGGAAAAATAAAAAAAACCCTTCAAATATAATTAAGTGGACTGCAGTTAATGTATCTCATATACTGGGCCTTGATATGTTTTCATGAACAGTTATCAATACATGTGACTTTTTGTTTCTAATCTGAAGACAAGGTGATTCCCCAAGGAAACAGGAAATCTGCAGTTTAAGAGAGACAGTGATACTCTGACCCTGATTAACAGGCTAAAGGTGAGCTCAGTTGCCCAGGGAGAAAAGTTGAGAAAAGCACCTGCAATAGAGCATGCAAATGTTGCAAAGGGAATTTAATTATTTTACCCTGAGTTTATTGTGTCCATGTTTATGATTATTTTTGTTGGTTTCCCTGTTTTAAGATAGCTTTAAAATTTTTGGCAAGCTTTTCTGCTGTAGCTGAGATTTTCTAGGCACAGCAAAAAGGCTTCCTGAAGAGTAGGTTGCATTCTCTCTCAGGTTTGAGACTGGCTTTTGTTAGAGCAGTGTTGGTTTCTCTAACCTACCACAATCTAAAAATAGTTTGCAAGGAACCACTGACCATCTGGGGATAAATGGAATGCAATCTGATCTGTCCACACTTCTTATATCAATCCTGCAACAGGATGGGAGGCTGGCATAGGTGCTGGCTATTTTGGCTGTATGCCTGCTGGGGACTCCTCCACATATATCTGAGCAGTTTCTGCTCCATTTGCACTGGTTAGGTGATGCAAAGGATGGGTTGGGCCTTTTATTTTTATTAAGTTTTGGTTGATAAGTGCAACACGTTACCTGCCAAGTTTTTAGACAAGCATGGAGTACTCCATGTAAATATGGACACTTGGAGTAAAATTTTCAAAAATGCTTCTGTTACTTAGGAGCCTCAGTCTCATTGACTTTCAGGTAAAGACCCTATCTTTGAAAATATGAAATTGTAACATGCTTTAGGATTCTTTATGGATGCTCATTCTTCAGGATACTGAACAAGACTGTCCTTCATTGGGGTATGTGACAGATATACTAAAGTGGTTTGCACAAATTATTTATTTGTGTTCTGGTATGTGACCCTAAGAATGCATCAGTGCCAACTGGCAAAGGGTTCACTGTTCTGTACAGTAGTCTCCAACAGGCTTGACAAGCTCACTACATCCAACATATTGCTGTCAGAGTATTTATCTGTCATGAATGTCGTGTGAGACCTTAAATGAAAGTGAGGAGCACACTGATCCTCACAATCATGATATGATGTGTGTATGGAAAATATTTAAGAAATTGTGCATATGTACTTGTGATGGGGTGTTCATCATACTAGCCCAGAAGGAGTTAATAAGACTTAGGGGCCAATTAACTAGATAGGCTACAGCTGAGGGGAATCAGGTGGCCTAAGTAATCCCCTAAATGAAAATGGAGCCCAGCTGAGAAGGTACAGGTGTGGCTAGTATAAAGCCAGAAGCTGGAAGCAGCAAGGGGCTGCAATGAGGGAGCCTGTAGCTGCTTGAGGGAGGTGGAGGCGGCGGCGGTGGCGGCTCAGGCTAACAGCAGCAATGTTTAATATGGTGCAGTTCTTGGCTGCTGATTAGAGGGTCCCTGAGCTGGAACCTGGGTTCCCCGCCAGCTGGTGGAAAGTGGCACTCTGGACAGTGGATGGGAAGACTGCTAGAGACAGTGAGTATTGAGAGACTATGATACCTTGGAAGAGGAGGACTATCGTGACCTGACCAGAGGGCCAAGCCAGGAAGAGAGAGCACCCTGAGTCGCAGAGAGAGACAACAAGACATGTGAATGAGCAGCAGAAGGGGTATCAGATCTTGAAAGAACTAATCCCCAGAGCAACCAGGAGGAGGTGCCCTAGACATATTGGCTGGCAATGCTGAGAGATTGCTTTAGGAGAGAACCTACTTTAGACAAAGATTGTAGCCATTAAAGTTAAGTTTAGACTCTAAGAATCATGTTATATTTTTAGTTCTATATGTAAGCATTGCTTTTTCCATTATCCTTATTCACTATCTCTTAAATCTTTATCTTTGATCATAAACTTATAATCATTTTCACTTCATCTTAGTGCTGTGATATTATAAAGGAACTGATCCTGAGTTGCACCAGTCAAACTGTGGGTATATTGTTCCCCTGCCAACAGAAAACTGGTAATTTCTGAGTGTCTGGTGACAGGGACTGGACATTACAGGGGTACATTAGGTACGCTGTATGTGTCCAGAAAAACCTGATTGTGCAAAAGGGGCTCAGTATTTATAAAGGACTCAACTGGTGTTTTATTCACTAGTGTGTGTTATTTCTATTGGAAAGCAGTTAACATAGAGAAAAGGCTACAGAAAATCTTTAGAAGATCTGAAGTACTAGTACAGACCCCTAACACTTCATACATCAGCTTAGTTGCACACTAAACTATCCTTTATAACTGCTTAAATATTCTTTGTGAGCAAGATCAAAATTCTGTATGTCAAACTCTTTGCACAAACTTGTTATATTTTCTTCAGTAGAAAATACATTTTTCTTAGAGGACTGAAGCCAATTTGAATGTTTTTGCTTATGTATGTATTGCATTATTATGTATTGCTTACATTTCTTTAAGGTCTTTAAAAATCTGCCCAGTAAAGAGTCATTAGAATAGCTTTCTCGCACAAAGTGCTAATTGGCTAAGGTGAGCACTCAGAGATTTAACTCTGAATAATGCCAAATAATTATGGTATGAGATGCAACATGAACACCTACATACTTGGGAAAGGACAGAGTCCAAAGCCACAGACAGCTGTAACTCTGAGTTTTGGGGAGTATTATTGGAGGCAGGAAAGCTGCAGTCATTTAAAATGTGTAAATAGGATTATTTCAAAAATTCCTTTTGTACAAGGGTTTTTTCCCACAGAGGTCACAAACTGGACCAGGTAACTCAAAACAGATTTTAAATTAGTGCAAAAATATCTAATTTTATGAATTAGACTACTGAATCCAATAAAGTATAGAAAGAAAGTTAGAAGGTAAACCCCACATGGAGTCTAAAGAAGGCAACATGACACATGGTGGATTCTGAAAGTAAATTGCAATTGAGAATATCAAAGGTAGTATCAGGAAAATGAAAATGGCTTACAAGGATGAATATGCACCCTCAATAACTATCCCATCTGCCTGAATTAAGCTACCATAGTATTGGCCTGTCCTCTCACCCTGCAGTTGAGCCTCACTTTCCTCTGAATCTGGGATCAATTAACTCATGAGCTTTATAATTTCCTGAAGTGTTCCCATTTGCAGTTGTGCTTATATGCCCCCAGAAGAGCATCCACTTTTGTTGAGAAATGTGAGAAAAGAAAGCCTTTTGGCACCTTATCACCATTACAGTGAAGCGGGCAATGGATTGTAAATAAGCAGGACCTGGAAACATGAGGGTATTGCAGGTGGGGAGGGAGAGGAAAATAATGTAACAGAAGAGAAAACATGAAGTAAGAGGATGGCAGAATCTAATATGCTGTATGGAGATGCAAGGCTTCTCTACTGTATTATTCTGATGCTTGGCCCATGAATAAAAATGCAGAATAATTATTGAGGTATTTTTTATTTTAAAAAAAGTCAACAGTCTTTTTCCTAAAGAACTTGTTTGGCACAAATATAGTTAATTCTCTACTGAAATAGCAATCAGTAATTCCATTTCCACATTACCCTTCTTATAGCAGATATAATGCTTAAAACCATCATCTTACAACAGTCATTTTACTATTTTAACTTTTAAAAAGTTGCTTTAATAACAACTCCTTGTTGGTTTTTGTGGATACAGACTAACACAGCTAACCCCTGATATTTAATATTTTCAACATTTTGAAAATGCAATAAAATGGGGTGGCACAGTGTGGGGAAAGGAACTAAAAGATGGTGAGTGAACGAATCTGTGCCTTGGAGCTGTATCAGCTCTGTGTTTGGTTCTTTCCTCTCTCCACTGGATTGCTGATACAGAGCTTTGTGAGGAGTACCTTAAATTTAGCATCCCTTGTTAAAATGCCTTTGTTTTGGCAGGAAGAGTAAATTTAGATGATTCTTACTCAGAAATAAGTATCCACAAAACCCCAGCCAAGGGGGAATAAAAATTACTTGATATGATGCAGGTGGAGAATGGATTATGGGAGAATGGGTCTACTCAAGAGTTTAGTCATCATGGTCCAGGTCTATTTTTTCCTTTCATAGGATCGCAAGAAGAAAGAGAAATCTCCCTGACAAGAAGTTTATCATTTGCAATAAGAATTGCTAAGTCAAGAATGTAGTAAGGACTGATGCTCTCCCACTGAACCTTGTGGGAACTGTAAAATCTTGAGTTTACAGCAGGAACTTTAAAAAGTGAAATCCAAGTATGCAAAGGCAGATATAGTGTCTTTAATTGAGGAAAACGTTCTGATGTTTAAAGAACTGAAGAAGTTGGAAATTTACTGTTAAAAACAAGATTAAAAGAGGGTAATGTGGAAATTGATTGGAAATGTTGCTGGAAACTAAATTTGAGACACCCATATGAGTAGAGAATGTTTAGGGTATCCCTGGGCTACTATTATGGTGGTTATTTATTAAGCATTGATGATGTGACTTGCTGTATGAATGTGGTGGGCAGTGGCATTGGAACACTTTTAATAGTGGGGGTGCTGTACCCCCCTTTACCACTGTCTGTGCCCCCTGATGCTGCAGGAGCAGGGCCACAGGCATGGGGCTGGCAGCCAGGGCCATGGGTGCATGGCCGGGAGCAAAGCATCCCCGAACCCTTAGTTCCTGCACCTATGCCAAGCAGAGGTTAAAGAACTCCTGTGGTTGCAATCCGCCCCAACCTGCCACACCTCTGAGGCTTGTCAGGCCTGGGAGCTGGTCCTTGAAAGGGAGGAATTCAGTACAGTTTGGGTGGCATTTGCAAGCAAGCAAGCAGAGATTGGGCTTCCAGTCTGTAGCACTAACTGATGGATAGCTTGAGAATGCTGCCTGCCTCAGCCCTTTGAGGACCATGATGAGCTGGTCTGTTTTTTTTTTTGTTTTTAAATCCCAGGACTAAGCCTGTGTTTAGCTTCACAAAAGAGTGGGAGCTGAGAAATGCCTCTCCCTTACACGAGAAGGGGAGCTGATTTCTTGAGGATGGCAGAAGTGTTTTTTCTTTTGTTTGGACTGCTGTATGTCCCCTGGGAGTGGGTGGGCTTGCTAAAAGGCTCGGTTGGAGGGCTGTATGCTGTATCCCAGAACTGGAGCACAGAATTATGGCTACCCAGGGTGTGATGTATGAGCTAAGCGAGATATCTGCCCTCACTGCAAGGGGGTGACCTTGAGACCTAACTTTTTTGACAACAAGGAACAAATGAAGACTGTCTCTGAACCTGAAGAGGTTATAGGATATGTCAAGATGTGGGGAGAATGAGAGGAAATGGTAACTTACTTTCTCTAATTGCTGAAATCTTCTATTATTGATGTTTCTTACCGACTAATTACTGCTCATAGATTATTAGAATTACAGAGCAGATCTCAAAGGTTTACTCTTGTGCAGATATTTAAGAATTTTTAATGTATATGTTATGCATCTCAAATGTACTACATCAACAGTCTTCTCTTTACCCAGAGAAGAAGGTATGACCTGGCTAGTGACAAAGCTCAACTTCTGGATGAGGATGATAGTTTGCTTACTCCATTTTGGACAGAGCAGAAGAGGGATAGAGAAACTGGGGAGGCCACAATCTACTTGCTGATGCTCCGGGCCCTAAGGAGCTTTTAACAGGATCTGTTCAGAAAGACTAACATTGTGACTTTTTCCTTTGGCTGTGAAAAGCATGGGCCTGAGTCACCCCCTGTGTTGGTTCCCTGCACCAGCCTCTGCATCAAGTTGGGATAATTATGCTTCCATTATCCTGGCACTGGTTCAGCACCCAATGAAGGTTAGGACTGCTGGGAGCTGGCTTAGCTTGTGCCCTGGCAGTGTTGGCCCCTGGGCTTTGTGGCAGCCAGGAAATGACAGGACACAGGAATGCCTTACATATCTCTCAACGTTCCCTGGAATGTGAGCTGCAGCGGGGCACCAATTATTCAGGCTCTAGGAACACATGAGTAAGTCCCATTACCTTCACTGCAGACCAGAACAACTATTGACCCAGTGTGCTATACATAAATAAATGGACCCAGATAATGATGAGGGGAATTTTTTTGGGGGGGAGGGAGGGAAATCAGACATCTGTTTTCTGACTGACTTCCTGTTACACAATTTAGGAAGAAAAAGTCAGACTGTTTAATACCTAAATATTTCCAGACTGGAGTGGATGTTGCAGTGATATACACAGATTCCTGTAGGGATTATATTTATTTAACTGGATGGTGCTAAGAAACTTGGATACACAATTGTTGATTACATTGGGAATGTGAAGAAACAAGTGCTTCCTTGGGAGATGAGCCTGCTGAAATGGAAAAAGACTTGTACATTGGGACCCATCCTGTTCTCGCTGATGTATTTGACAATGTTCTGTTTGATTTCAGTGGGAGCAAGAGTAGACCCATTTCACAGACCTATTAGAAGGAGAAATTGGCACTTTTTAGATGTGGAATAGGGTGCATTCAAGAGCCCCCCCCCCAACCAAACCCTGCAGGGCTCTCACAAGTGTGACTTTATTGCCTTCAGTGGAATTGCATTGGTACAATTGACAGCTGAACTTGGTCCCATATGTTACCTTTTCAATCAGAGAAAACAAAACTCAGTTGTTACAATTATTTCCTTATTTAAATTGCAGCACATGTAGGAAGAATGGAAAGAGTTTATTTCTTTCAGTGTCTCTCAGGGTCAAAGTTGCAAGATGTATTTTGGTTGTACAATTCTGTACTTCTTGTTTTGGGGTAGGACAGGAAGTAGAAATACTATAAAAAAAGAGGCTACTCTTGCAATATTTCCAGCCCCGCCTATATAAAAATACTAGTGGTCTCCTATGAATGCTTGCTCTAAGATTTGCAGCCCACTTTCCAGATCAAAAGTCAATGAAGTTTCACTATAGAAAACTGAGGGGAAAATGTAAGCACCTTAAGTAGTACCAAGGGGTCAAATCACAGGAAGATGAAAATACTTTGCCTACTGTATGAAAATCTAAAAGGTCTTCCACAAGGGAAACAACTTGCCAGTGCTATCAAGTGGAATTTCTTTCTTGTTCAAACTCCAAATACATGCTCACAAAACTTCTACAATGAAGAGACATTATGAACTGTACAGTCCTTATTCTGCTCTCTAATGTATAGGTGAAACTCTTACTGAAGTATATGGATGCTTCACTGCTGAGGCTACAGGCAGAATTGCATCCTACCTATGATTCTACTAGTGTGACTGCTGCCATCTCTTCAGCCTCATATTCATTCTTCATGAGATGTTTTTAAAGTAAGATTTGTACTACTAACTTTCTAACAAGCCATTTCAATGTTTGTCAGCAAGCACAAGAGCCAAAAGGAGGCAGGTGCTATCTGTTTTCACTTATTTGATTCTTATTACCAGTAGTATTTGAAGCTGTAGTTTAGTAACACGTAGGTGGTTCTAGCAAAAATATAAGTCTTTTGGCTAGCAAATGCAAAACACTATTCACAAAATACACACGGGTATGTGTACTTATGAGTATATCTACATTTGAGGTTTTATTTAACTCCTTCTTATTTGCTTGCTGAGTCTATCAAGTTAAAAACACCTTTGTACATACTAATCTGCAAGCATTTATTCTAAAATGTGGAGCATTCAGACATGTTAGCAATCAATTCACTCAGTGAAGTGTCTAGTGCAGACATACCCTGTGTATGTGCCTCTGTTGATCCTTCTGCATCATCTCACATGTCATTTGATTCAGAAAAGGTTGGAAGGATTATCCATTAGAGAAAAAAACAACAAGAAAGTAAGATCACTGCACATAGATAAAGCGCTCTCCTCTTCTCCCCCCCCTTTACTCAAATTTTATTGTCCCACTCCTTCATTCAATATTCTGGCTGCATTATTAAAAGCTTGTGGGGGAAAAAAAATCTTGATTCTACTTCATGAAGTAATTTCTTTGGGTACCAAATCCTGTCTCCCATTCTGTCAGGTGCCCGATTATCCACATTAAATGTGGACATTATTATGTTACTACTTAGTTCTCAAGTTGTTGTTATGGTAACACTCACATAGGGGGCCCATTCTGGTCAACACTGTACAAACACATGAGTCAGTCCTTTGCCAAAGAATTTATAATCTAAACAGTTAAGACAGCATGGGGGAAAGGAAGTATTATCATCCCCTTTTAGAAGCTCTAACATAGTTAATATTCACTCCGGTCTGTCTCTTCAAATAGTAACACTGTAGTCTTCCTCAATGAGGGAAACCTCAATAAATTAGTCGTTGGCATTAATGTGCCTTCAGGTTTCCAGAAGGGCTGAGTATCTTAGATGCTGGATGTTAGGAAAGGAAAGGAGTGTACTCATTTTTCTCTCTTGTTGTTCTATCCTCAAGAAGTGACAGACAAAACTTAGGAAAGAAATGTGATATTTTCTCACCTTAGCAACGACGCTATTCTAAATTCACCTACTGAATATCTGACTTTAAACTGTTTAAAACCACAGACTGAAGCTGAAAAAAGCAGATTATTGTCAACATTTTCACAAACTAGCAGGATTATTTTGCTAAGTGCATAGAAGTGTGTTTTGTTTTTTTGCTGACCGATACTTGCCTAGTCAATACACACGGTCAGCTCCTCTCTGGCACACTCACTTCTGTTTGTTTGACATTTCTGCATATTCTGGAAAAGAAATAAAATTATAAGTGACAGTCTACAGCTTTCCCCGTTGCATGATTTTGAATAAATTAAGCAGTTAATAAAAGCAGTGGTTTTTAAATATATATTTTAGGGTGTAAAGATATCCAGAGGATCCATAGCCCTTCTGGTGGAGGATGCTGAATCTTTCCAACTTCCTGTCACTTGGAGGGACTAATCACCTCCTGGTGGCTCTTAGCCCATTGTAGGAGCAAGCCCAAGAGCAGTCATGGCAGGAATGCAAATTAATTCCATGATACAGTTTTAACCAATAGCATCCAAATACCACTGTTACTGCCTCCTCTCCAATTCTGAAGGGGAGGAGGAAGGAAGAGTAAAGAGAAGCCAACAGTTTAAAAGAAATGCCACTTGCATGATGTGGAGTGCTATGATACATTCTAATGTTTTTGGACAAAGAACAATGACCTGAAGGAAGGGAAACATTTAGGCAGTAAGAGCAACTGGGTGTGCAGGAATAGACTCCTAAGGGTGGTGACTGATCTTCAAAAACAGATTAGAAGACTTGTGCAAGTCCTGCATGATGCAAGGGGCTCAAACTGGGTAGCACAGAGAGCACCTTTTGTGGGTCTAAATGCATTTTAGGACCATAAAAAAAGCTGAGAATAGTTCACAAAATAAATCTGACTCCTTTTTAAAATAGAAAAGTTACAGAAAGAGTGGGAAGGTTACTACAGCAAATTCATTTTTCTTAACTCTGTAGTCTTCTGACGTGTCGTAAGCTTGTTGTTGCCTTCCCAATAGAAACAGAGCAACATCAATCTAACAGCTGCTTCAGTTGCTCCCTGGGCCAAATCCTAACTCACTCCTTTCTTAGGCAAACTCCAAAACATTTTAAAGAACTTTCCATCTATTCCTTGTTTGTCTCCCTTTTTCTTAATGCAACCTCCCCCTCGCTGGCCTTCTGACTGCTCAGAGCTCACTCATACAAAATGTGGCCACTGAAATGATTTTTCTTGTCCAATCACTCTTTGAATTCTGCCACTATCTCCAATTCCCCCCATGACCCCTGGGTCAAGTTTACATTTCATCATCTATAAGGCATAAATCATCAATCTTTACCTACATCTCCAATCTACTTGCCTATTGTGGCACCATCTCTTTCCCTTCCACTCCTTTGTCCCATACCCCTTACCCACCCCACAGTACATTTCCATCTTTCCTCCTCATTCCTTTATGGGCCCATAATGTGCCCATCTTCTGTGGTTTAGAGATGGATGTGGTTCATTCTATTTGTGCAACTCTTTATACTAGCTAAAGGGTGACATGACATCATGCAAGGTGCTCACTTCCTCTAGAGCCGGAGATGCCCATATAGTGCTCCCATTGCCTGCTGGCCTGGACATTCAGAACTAAGAATGGCGTCTAAACTTGGTTGCCTGAATGGCAGCCCATGCTGGAGCCATCCCAGATATAGATAATGATTTAAAAGTGTCCAGCTTCATTTTTTGTTTTTCTCTCAGCATCTCTATGAAGACAAGATGTCACCATATTGCCATCAGGGGATTCTGCTAACATCAAAAATATTGAGTGGAAACTTATGGCCAGATCCAATGCTTGTGTAAATCAGGATAGCTCCACTTAAGTAAATTGGACTACACCAATTTACACTGAGTGAGGGTCTGGCCCTGCCATAAATATAAAGGGAAGGCTAACCACCTTTAAATCCCTCCTGGCCAGAGGAAAAATCCTTTAATCTGTGAAGGGTTAAGAAGCTAAGATAACCTTGCTGGCACCTGACCAAAATGACCAATGAGGAGACAAGATACTTTCAAACCTGGGGGAGGGGGGAACAAAGGGTTCTCTCTGTCTGTGTGATGCTTTTGCTGGGACCAGAGCAGGAATGCAGGTCAGAACTCCTGTGAAGAGTTAGTAAGCAATCTAATTAGATATGCATTAGATTCTGTTTCGTTTAAATGGCTGATAAAATAAGTTGTGCTGAATGGGATGTATATTCCTGTTTTTGTGTCTTTTTGTAACTTAAGATTTTGCCTAAAGGGATTCTCTGTTTTGAATCTGATTACGCTGTAAAAAGAAAAGGAGTACTTGTGGTACCTTAGAGACTAACCAATTTATTTGAGCATAAGCTTTCGTGAGCTACAGATCACTTCATCGGACGCATATTGTGGAAACTGCAGAAGACATTATATACACAGAGACCATGAAACAATACCTCCTCCCACCCCACTCTCCTGCTGGCAATAGCTTATCTAAAGTGATCACTCTCCTTACAATGTGTATGATAATCAAGTTGGGCCATTTCCAGCACAAATCCAGGTTCTCTCTATCCTGAAGGATGACCCAACACTCTCACAAATCTTGGGAGACAGGCCAGTCCTTGCCTACAGACAGCCCCCCAACCTGAAGCAAATACTCACCAACAACCACATACCACACAACAGAACCACTAACCCAGGAACCTATCCTTGCAACAAAGCCCGTAGCCAACTGTCCTCTGAATAGATATGTGGGCACAGTTGGCAACGGGCTTTGTTGCAAGGATAGGTTCCTGGGTTAGTGGTTCTGTTGTGTGGTATGTGGTTGTTGGTGAGTATTTGCTTCAGGTTGGGGGGCTGTCTGTAGGCAAGGACTGGCCTGTCTCCCAAGATTTGTGAGAGTGTTGGGTCATCCTTCAGGATAGAGAGAACCTGGATTTGTGCTGGAAATGGCCCAACTTGATTATCATACACATTGTAAGGAGAGTGATCACTTTAGATAAGCTATTACCAGCAGGAGAGTGGGGTGGGAGGAGGTATTGTTTCATGGTCTCTGTGTATATAATGTCTTCTGCAGTTTCCACAGTATGCGTCCGATGAAGTGATCTGTAGCTCACGAAAGCTTATGCTCAAATAAATTGGTTAGTCTCTAAGGTGCCACAAGTACTCCTTTTCTTTTTGCGAATACAGACTAACACGGCTGTTACTCTGAAACCTGTCATTACCCTGTAAGATATTTACCATCCTGATTTTACAGAGGTGATTCTTTTACTTTTTCTTCAATTAAAATTCTTTTAAGAACGTGATTGCTTTTCATTGTTCTTGAGATCCAAGGGTTTGGATCTGTGTTCACCTATGCAAATTGGTGAGGATTTTTATCAAGCCTTCCCCAGGAAAGGGGGTGTAGGGCTTAGGGAGGGGATATTTGGGGGGAAGATGTTTCCAAGTGGGCACTTCCCCTGTTCTTTGTGTAACACTTTGGTGGTGGCAGTGTTCAACCTAAGCTGGTAAGAATAAGCTTAGGGGGTCTTTCATGCAGGTCCCCACACCTGTACCCTAGAGTTCAGAGTGGGGATGGAACCTTGACATGGTGGCAGAGCGGTGGGATTAATTTGAAATCATTTTGAGGTGTTTGTGTGTGTTTGTGTTGTGTTTTTTTTTTTTTTTGAACCAGAAGCACAGAAAGATTTTAAAGGGTTTTGTAAAAGGGGACAAAGTAACGAGCATAACAAAAGGGAGCTTGCTTTTGTGAGCTGGAGTTACTCTACCTAAAGGCAGGGTAGTTAACCTCCTGCAGGGAAATTCATAAGTTTTTCACAGACCTGAATTTTTTTTTTTTTTTTTAAGCTAGAGGGTTTTTCTGACTATTTGCCTGGAGACAAAGATGTTAGTTTTTTTTTTTAAGGATTTTTCTGTAGGCTGACAATCACTATCAGAGAACATAGGTATCAGGTTACAGAACCACCTATTTTTTTTTTAACAAGCCAAGTTTGTTTGTTTTTTTGTTTTTTGTTTTGTTTATAACTCTCGGGTGTAAAGTTAGTTAAAAACAGAGGCAAACATGACAGAGCCCAAGGCAGAAACAACCAAAGAGGCTGCCCACAGGAGAGCTATGGAGGCAAAGGAAAAAGAAATGGAGGAGAAGGAAAAAGAAAGGAAGCATGAACTGGAGTTAGAGAAAGTAAGGACTAAGCGGAATTTACTGGATAACCCTAACAATCCTTCCCCAACAATCCACAAATGGGAACAACTATGTCCACAGTATGATGAATCCAGTGATATTGCTGAATATTTTCTCACCTTTGAGAGACTGTGCACTCTCCATAAAATTCCTGAAGCTCACAAGATAACCACATTGGTCGCAAAATTGACTGGAAGAGCTCTGGACATATTCAATAAGATGCCTATTGATGAGGCTTCTAACTATAATTTCAAGGATTTGGTTTTAAAGCAATTTCAAATTACACCTGAAACTTACAGAGTAAAATTTCGAACCCTTAAGAGAGGGCCTGGACTAAGTAATGTGGCTTATGTAAACCAGATGAAGCATCTGTTAGATAAATCGGTCCAAGGAGGGGGTGTCACTAGTTTTGACAGAATGTGTGATTTGATAGCTCAGGAGCAATTCCTGAATATGTACAAGGAGGGAATAAAAGTGTTTATGGGATAAGGAAATGGACTCAGCAGAAAGTCTTGCTTCTTATGCTGATCAATACGAGCAGTCCCAGACCACCAGAGAGGTGGGGCAAGCCGGAACAAAGCTGGTGGAGGGAGGAGAGAGGAACAACCCTGGCCAAAGTTGGAGTGGATACCAGAAGGGACACCCTCAGACCACACCTTACTACCGGGGGAAGCCCAAGGCCCCAGCTACACACCAAGGAATACTCCAGACACCTTATCATCCTGCCACACCATTCTCCAGCAACCCACCTCACCCCAGTGACCCATCAGCTGGACGATGTTTTAAATGTAATGAGCCGGGGCATGTAAAGGCCAACTGCCCCAAGAACCCCAACAGATTACAGTTCATTGCACCGGAATCACACCAGAGGTCCTCAGGCCCAGATACCACCCAGATACCCTCTGAGCGGAGGGAAACTGTGAGTGTGGGCGGGAAGAAGGTCACCGCATGGAGGGACACCGGAGCACAAGTGTCGGCTATCCATGCTTCCTTAGTGGACCCCAATTTAATTGACCCAGAGATCCAAATGACAATTCAACCCTTCAAGTCCAACTTTCAATTTGCCTACAGCCAAGTTGCCTGTCCAGTACAAGGGCTGGTCAGGAACCTGGATTTTTGCAGTCTATGGTGATTATCC
Source organism: Eretmochelys imbricata (assembly GCF_965152235.1). Taxonomy (NCBI): domain Eukaryota; kingdom Metazoa; phylum Chordata; order Testudines; family Cheloniidae; genus Eretmochelys; species Eretmochelys imbricata. Next base: position 58,917,392 of record NC_135575.1, on the reverse strand, counting down.
ATCCCCATGCTGTTGGGGGAAGATTTGGCCAATCATGTGAAGCTAGCCAAGAGGGTGGGAATGGTCACCCGCAGCCAGGCTAAGCAAGCCGTCACGCCTAGCTCTGTTCCGGAAACTTCTACCAGGACCAGTCAGAGGTGATGGAACTGGACCCCATGCCAACGTCTGCAACAGCAGTAGTGGATCCAGTCCCAGAGACCCAGACGGAACCAATCCCAGAACCGGAACCAGCCGAACAACCAACACCAGACCCATTGCCAGCACTGAATCCAGTACTTGCAACCTCAGCACCAGAGGGCCCACCGAACCTGAACCGGCAGCAGCCCATAACCCTACACAAGAGGCTCAGCCGGAGCCTGAATCCCAACATAGCGCACCAGTGGAGAGCGGTTCACAGTCAACGGAAACAGCCCCCTCCCCTACATCACTTCCAGAGGGACCAAGCCTAGGTCCACAATCCAATGAGGAACTGATGTCTCCAGCATCCAGGGAACAGTTCCAGACCAAACAGGAAGCAAATGAAAGCCTCCAGAGATCTTGGACAGTGGCACGGAGCAACCCACCGCCTCTCAGCTCTTCTAATCAATCCAGGTTTGTTGTAGAAAGAGGACTTCTATACAAGGAAACTTTCTGGTGGACACCAGGAAGACTGGCATCCTCAGAGACAGTTGGTAGTGCCAACTAAGTACCGGATAAAGCTCTTGAGCTTAGCCCACGATCATCCTAGTGGCCATGCTGGGGTGAACAGGACCAAAGACTGTTCGGGGAGATCATGCCACTGGGAGGGAATGGGCAAGGATGTTTCTACCTATGTCTGGTCTTGTGAGGTATACCAAAGAGTGGGAAAACCCCAAGACCAGGTCAAAGCCCCTCTCCAGCCACTCCCCATCATTGAGGTTCCATTTCAGCGAGTAGCTGTGGATATTCTGGGTCCTTTTCTGAAAAAGACACCCAGAGGAAAGCAGTACATACTGACTTTCATGGATTTTGCCACCCGATGGCCGGAAGCAGTAGCTCTAAGCAACACCAGGGCTAAAAGTGTGTGCCAGGCACTAGCAGACATTTTTGCCAGGGTAGGTTGGCCCTCCAACATCCTCACAGATGCAGGAATTAATTTCCTGGCAGGAACTATGGAAAGCCTTTGGGAAGCTCATGGGGTGAATCACTTGGTTGCCACCCCTTACCATCATCAAACAAATGGCCTGGTGGAGAAATGTAATGGAACTTTGGGGGCCATGATACGTAAATTCGTAAATGAGCACTCCAATGACTGGGACCTAGTGTTGCAGCAGTTGCTCCTTGCCTACAGAGCTGTACCACACCCCAGTTTAGGGTTTTCACCATTTGAACTTGTATATGGCCACGAGGTTAAGGGGCCATTACAGTTGGTGAAGCAGCAATGGGAGAGGTTCACATCTCCTCCAGGAACTAACATTCTGGACTTTGTAACCAACCTACAAAACACCCTCCGATCCTCTTTGGCCCTTGCTAAAGAAAACCTAAAGGATGCTCAAAAAGAACAAAAAGCCTGGTATGATAAACATGCCAGAAAGTGTTCCTTCAAAGTAGGGGACCAGGTTATGGTCTTAAAGGCTCTCCAGGCCCATAAAATGGAAGCATCGTGGGAAGGGCCATTCACAGTCCAGGAGCGCCTGGGAGCTATTAATTATCTCATAGCATTCCCCATCTCCAACCGAAAGCCTAAGGTGTACCATATTAATTCTCTAAAGCCCTTTTATTCCAGAGAATTAAAGGTTTGTCAGTTTACAGCCCAGGGAGGAGATGATGCTGAGTGGCCTGAAGGTGTCTACTACGAAGGGAAAAGTGCTGGTGGCGTGGAATAGGTGAACCTCTCCATGACCCTTGGGCGTATGCAGCGAAAGCAGATCAAGGAGCTGTGCACTAGCTACGCGCCGACGTTCTCAGCCACCCCAGGACTGACTGAACGGGCATACCACTCCAATTGACACAGGTAATGCTCACCCAATTAAAGTCCAACCTTACCGGGTGTCTCCTCAAGCTAAAACTGCTATAGAAAGGGAGATCCAGGATATGCTACAGATGGGGGTAATCCGCCCCTCTGGCAGTGCATGGGCATCTCCAGTGGTTCTAGTTCCCAAACCAGATGGGGAGATATGTTTCTGCGTGGACTACTGTAAGCTAAATGCTGTAACTCGCCCAGACAACGATCCAATGCCACACACAGATGAACTATTAGAGAAACTGGGATGGGCCCAGTTCATCTCTACCTTGGACTTAACCAAGGGATACTGGCAGGTACCGCTAGATGAATCCGCCAAGGAAAGGTCAGCCTTCACCACCCATGTCGGTCTGTATGAATTTAATGTACTTCCTTTTGGGCTGCAGAATGCACCCGCCACCTTCCAAAGACTTGTAGATGGTCTCCTAGCGGGATTAGGAGAATATGCAGTCGCCTACCTTGACAATGTGGCCATATTTTCGGATTCCTGGGCAGAACACCTGGAACATCTACAAAAAGTCTTCGAGCGCATAAGGGAGGCAGGACTAACTGTTAAGGCTAAGAAGTGTCAAATAGGCTTCAACAGACTGACTTACATTGGACATCAGGTGGATCAAGGAACTATCAGCCCCCTACAGGCCAAAGTGGATGCTATCCAAAAGTGGCCTGTCCCAAAATCAAAGGAATAGGTCCAATACTTCTTAGGCTTGGCCAGATATTACAGGTGATTTTGTACTAAAATAAACCCAAATCGCTGCCACACTAACAGACCTAACTAAAAAGAAACAGCCAAATGCCGGTCAGTGGACTGAAGAGTGTTGGAAGGCCTTTAGCCAGCTTAAAGCAACACTCATGTCTGACCCTGTGCTAAGGGCTCCAGGCTTTGACAAACCGTTCCTAGTGACCACAGATGCATTCAGACATGGTGTGGGAGCAGTTTTAATGCAGGAAGGACTGGATCAAGAATTCCATTCTGTAGTGTTTCTCAGCAAGAAGCTGTCTGAGAGGGAAAGCAACTGGTCATTCAGTTAAAAGAATGTTACGCCATTGTATAAGCTCTGGAAAAGCTACGCCCATACGTTTGGGGACGGCGTTTCCACCTGCAAACTGACCATGCTGCGCTACAGTGGCTTCATACCGCCACGGGAAATAACAAAAAACTTATTCGGTGGACTTTAGCTCTCCAAGATTTTGATTTCGACATCCGACACATCTCAGAAGCTTCTAACAAAGTGGCTGATGCACTCTCCTGTGAAAGTTTCCCAAAATCAACTGGTTAAAATCATCCTTGAGATGTGGAAAATATTGTTAGTCTTTATGTACTTGGTAGTATATTTAGAGGTGCATGTGTCTTTTATTAACTCTGTTTTCTCCTAGAGCTCCAGGAAGAAATCCCAGCCAGCGTTCCCCCCTATCTGTGATTTGGGGGGCATGTCATAAATATAAAGGGAAGGGTAAACATCTTTTAAATCCCTCCTGGCCAGAGTTCTTAACCCTTTCATCTGTAAAGGGTTAAGAAGCTAAGATAACCTCGCTGGCACCTGACCAAAATGACCAATGAGGAGACAAGACACTTTCAAAGCTGGAGGGGTGGGGTGGGGGCAGGAAACAAAGAGTTCTCTCTGTCTGTATGATGCTTTTGCTGAGACCAGAGCAGGAATGCAGGTCAGAACTCCTGTAAAGAGTCAGTAAGCAATCTAGTTAGATATGTGTTAGCTTCTGTTTTGTTTAAATGGCTGATAAAATAAGTTGTGCTGAATGGATATATATTCCTGTTTTTGTATCTTTTTGTAACTTAAGGTTTTGCCTAGAGGGATTCTCTGTTTTGAATATATTACCCTATAAGGTATTTATTATCCTGATTTTACAGAGGTGATTGTTTTACTTTTTCTTCAATTAAAATTCTTCTTTTAAGAACCTGATTGCTTTTCATTGTTCTTAAGATCCAAGGGTTTGGGTCTGTGTTCACCTATGCAAATTGGTGAGGATTTTTATCAAGCCTTCCCCAGGAAAGGGGGTGTAGTGCTTGGGGGGGATATTTGAAGGGGGAAGACGTTTCCAAGTGGGCACTTCCCCTGTTCTTTGTGTAATACTTTGGTGGTGGCAGTGTTTAACCTAAGCTGGTAAGAGAGTAAGCTTAGGGGGTCTTTCATGCAGGTCCCCACATCTGTACCCTAGAGTTCAGAGTAGGGAAGGAACCTTGACAGGCCCTTAGAGGATTTCTCAGTAGATTCTACAATATGAAATGTTTTTGTTTATCTTTTGTTCTGTGTGTGTGTGTGTGTGTATTACAATACAAGGGTACACTGTGGTTTTCTATTTACTACATATTTTTCATGACAACCACCACAAAGTAAAATGACTTTTTGTACTGTGGCTTACAGAAAGGTTGAGAAAACACATTAGCTTCAAATATAAAGTATGTCATTTATTTTACTGAACATTTTTGGCTGCCTATTGCTATGGCATGTAGTCACTAACAAAAAATAAACATAGAAGCCACTTTCAGGGTGTAGCAACCAGGTTGTACTGCTGGGGCTAGAGATATAGCAACCACTAAATTGCTGGCACCCAACAAACATGCAAAATATTAACCAGCAGTGAACAAAGCATAAAAGCATTTTGTGCCAATGGCTTTCAAACCAAGGCTCTGGTGGAGTGAGTTCCAAAGACAAGGACACTTTTATTGAGAACTCCTCACAAGTCCTGGAGAGCTCACTTCATGAGAGCCAATCTTTTCCGTTCAGTGCTTGCCCTGCACTGATAGGACCTGATTCTGATCTTATTTACATCAGTGTAAATCTGGTGTCAGCTGCACCACATATAAATAATGTTTTGAAATAAAGGGTTGGCTGTAACCCTCTAGGCCTGCACGGCAAAAACCTCCGAGAGCTTTAACACAGGGGAGGCCAGGTAGTAATATCGCTGCCACGTTCTTCGAAGGGATTCCATCAGGCATGGGCAACTTTAAAACCCAGGAGCCCTGCTCACAGCAGTTCACTGGGAGATAAACTAACAACTCATCTCCTGCCCTGGTCCCATCCTATCCGTGGCCAAACTTATACATTTTGTGGACTGTGCAGTTCAGTTCCATATCCCCAGCTCATTGGGGTTTGCAGGCAGGGAAAACTCCGCTACTGAGGCTGTGTAGCCCAGGTTCCTCCAGAAGAAACTAGAGGAGCCTAGATAGTGAATCTGGTCCAAAGTTGGGATGGTTACTGACACTTCAATGAGTCTGATGCTCACATTGGCCACTAATGTGAAAAGTGACATCTGTGACTCCAGCAGTGTAGATGTTCAGAGCCAGAGACTATCTCCGTGTCTGTTTTTAAATTTTGAATGTTAGATTAAATATTAAGGTGCTGATTCTCCACTCCATTGCACCAGTCTTATACCAGTGTCACTACACTGACTAAATGTTCAAATATTAAATCTCTTCTGACAGAATGGATACTGCTATGCAACCTGTGGCATTGGGCTCCAAAGCTGCTGCTTGTATCACAAATGATGCCAGTTGCTGGGAACATGATTAGCAGCAGTGAGAGATATTGTAAGATCTGCTTTAATTGCAATCTTTTATTTTGAATTACAATTTACAGTTGATAAACGTCATGAAACCCAGTTTTCAACATAGCTTTCAGAACCCTGCACCAAGCAACAGGGCCTCAACAAAAGTAATTCCCTCACTGTGTGATAGAAAGCAGCTACACCAATCCTGCCAGTCGTCAGCATGTTTTTCTCAACTCAAACTCGGTGGCAGCCTAAACTCAGAGGAACACTAGAGGCTCAGACCTCTTCCCCAGCATCCATCACAGAGTTAGGTAGGAAACCAGTGCAGCAGCAGATTCTGGCTTGCACTAAAATAGGATAATGAATGGGTACAGGGCACATAGAGAGGCCAATGCCATCTATAATTAGTTTGAAGGTAATTTAGCAAAATTTTTCTCAAAATTATAAGAATTGCCATCCAGAGGTGGGTGATTTGTTATGTGTCCTAAGCAACAGGAAAACCAGTGTGTAGTCATTGCAAATGTGCTACATAGTGGGAGATTTCAGTGACAAATGGACTAGTCAAAGGAAGACAGAAAAATAATATTTTACAATATCTGCAGCAGGAATAAGAGGTTGCAGATGGAATGTAAATTTTCCCACAAATTCAGACCCACTAAAGAGAAGAAAAGAACATTACTCTTGATTAGAATCAGTTGAATTAATTATGGTGAACAATGTGTTGAATTTAGCCATTTTCATTCTAGGTGAGAACTGTGTGAATAAACCATTAGTTTTACATAGTCATTATTCAAAATCTTTGGACAAATATTTGTGACTAAACCGATCATGTATAGGTTGTTCACTCTTAGTACTACTAGTGGTATTCAATATTTAGAATTCTCTATTTGAGCTACATAATTACCCTCATAAATCATATATTGTTTTTGAATAATTTTTCCACTTTTGGTTCACATCTGCTCTCAGTTCTGAAAGTCCAGCTCATTCTAGTCACCTTTACACTAAGACTAGAATAGTTGAGAAAGGTACACATATTGCCTACAAAAAACTTGACAATGGTTAGGTTGTTGGTATGCAAAGACCACCGTCTATCATGCTAACTGGCATTTTCTCATTGTTCACTTTAACTTCTTTGTCTATCTGTTTCCATCTGTTCTTTTGTCTTAAATTTAGATTTTAAGCTCCTGAGGACAGGGATTATCTTTTTGTTCTGTGTTCGTACAGCGCCTAGCAGAATGGTTCATGACTATGCCTCCTAGGTACTACAGTAATACAAGTACTAAATCTTTTCATCCTGGAACATCTTTGCCACTATTTATTACAGTAGCACTCGTGGGCCCTGAGTGGATGAAAGTCATGTTGTGCAAAGAAGTAGGCCTGGTACAAGGCAGCTGAAGAGTTTGCAGTCTAAATGATTTTTTTTCTTCTACTTAAACATTTAAGTATTTATTAGATATACTCATCTATTGGGGTACAGTGCCGCATGACTGTCCAACCACAACTTGAATTTGAAATATCAAGCATTTGTGATCAATCCAAAAAAGGAAAAATTGAATACAGATTCATAAAAAGATCATGATCAGCTTGTGGATATTCTTTGAGCAGGAAAACAGGCTAAGCCCATTGAATAAATTATTCCTTATGAATGACTCACTGTGTAGTAACTCAGTGTTTGTAAAGCACTTCAGATATTGGAATGTGCTATGTAAATGCAAAAGCATTATACTATTGCTCAAGACACCTCCTCTGCTTAGATCTGTCCTTGATGATTCCTATTTGCTCTTTTCAATATTCTTCTTTGTTCCAAATAACTGTTCTTAATTTCCCTCTGATCCTCAGGTTCAGCTGCCAGTGTGTGCCTCTTGGTAAAACAATGGAAGGAATCTCAATATGCCATTGCAGAAGCTCATTTTAAAGGGCATCCCATACTACTGGGTATGCTGCTCCACACATTTGACAATTGCTTTGCTGAGGTCAGTTTCGGAAAAGGCATTTGTGTGATATTTAAAAATGAACTGAGGTACCAGGTTTCTATATGTAATGGACTGGCTAAGAGAGTATGACTGATGCACAGAGAAGAAAAAGCTTTAATGCATCTGATAGAGAGCAGATTCGCCTTAGGTCAAGAGGTAGAGTCTGCATTTTTTGGAGTCAAAGGTCTGTGGGGTCTATTATTGACGAAAATTATAATGTCCGTCTGTGTGCAGCACTTGCAATTGTGACACGACTTAAATCAATGTAACAAAACTGCTGTCTTTTTGCTATAGGTGCCATCCAAAGGATGTGTCAGAGGGGAATAGCAGTGTAGCAATTTCAATAGCTAGGTTATTTCCTGGATACTGTCATCCCTCAAGCACTGAAAACAGTCTTCTCTCAGAGGAAAAGCATTTGACAAAGGTATCTTTAGGTAAACCAAAAACATGTTCAGTTTTTAGTATTGGCTTTATGTGGTCATTTCTTTTTGCTCTTCTGAATATACTGCTTGTGTTTAGGCTAGATGAGGGTCAGTCTTGTTGCTGTAAAATTATTTGACCTTTGTAGAAGCACTTGAAGTCAGAAAATGCATGTGAAATCAGAAAATGCACAATCTGCTTTTCCCTCAATGGTCACTGAAATTCCTTACTGCTTTTAGTTGTTTGGTCTTTGTTCAGTGACTACTTCTGTATTTCTGTACCATGCATAACACCTGCTATTTTGATAGCACAGTACAGAGTGTACTAGAAGGAATATGAATGACCTTCATATAGCTCCTGTATCTGAGAGTAGAATAAAGGAGGATCTGGGAACAATGGATCATTAAGTCAATTGAGAGCTAGATTTTGAATATTAATAGAAGGTAAATTTACAAAACACTTAGAACCTTGTAAGTCACCAAAGGAAAGCTCAGGATCAGAAAGAGAGATCCTATTTGACACGCTGCTTGAATTCTTAGAGAACATAATGAAAAACATAAACTTTTTTCTGAATTTAATTAGATCATTCAATATTATACTGTACCCATACAGCAGTTAGTGATGTTGATCATCAAATGTATGATATGGAGGAACACTAGTGACACAGATTAAAAAAATCGTTAAGGAAGAGGTGTCCGACAGAAGTTTGAAATACCCTTCTGTCCCAGAAAACTTTAAGTAGTAAAGATGTGATTAATTTTCTCTCTTGCCTATGGTTCCTTTTTAATTCAAGAACAGATAGAAACACAATGTTTCCCCAGCTATTTCCTCCCCCTTACCTTTTTTCATCCCCTTTTCTTTCTCTTTCAGATGCTCTCCGCTGAACAAAGACCAAACAACTAAAAGCAGCGGGGAAAAAAATAAAATGGAGGAGAGACCCTTTATAGAATTAGCTCCACCCAGAGGTGTGGTTACAATAATTAGGGTTGAATCTAAGGTCTTATATAGTCAGCTCTGACTGTCAGAACAACTAGTGTGGTTTACTCTTTTGGTGACTGAGTATGTAAATAGTCTGTTTTATATTGTTCTGTTCTTTTCATTTACTTTTCTTACCTTTTTGAACATGTCTTATGGAGTTTTTATTTAAGTATTATCTGTTGCACCTGAAATTTGGATATACACAGACTGTTTTTAACCATTCTCCTGACCCCCTCACAAAAAAGAAATGTCTTTCAGTAAAAGGGAAGAAAGAGTTAGAAAAGACTCTAGGTAAATAGGCCCTTGGTATTCTACACCATACTTCACATACTTATCTAATTTTGATGTGAATTACTTCAGCCAGGCAGCCTTCTTAATCATCTATATCACTAGCATGTTTCTTCTAATTTCTAGATTAATTTATCTTTTGCTAACATAAAGCCTGTACTCTTTTTGTTTTAGTTCTAGAGTCTGGCGTAAGTAGCCCTTTTCTCTCTTACACTTTTAATCTTTAAGAACAACAACAAAAAAGCATTTTAAGAGCAATGAAATGTATATGTATGTACCTGAGAGAGAATTTGAGCCCCTGTATTTATACAGAGTAATCATATTCTCGTCTGAGCATTTATTTAGGTTCAGTTCCTTGAACCTGTCTTTATAAGACATATTCTGAAGTCACTGCTATCTTTGTGCATTGCTTTCAGAAAAATTCAGGGATCGCATAGATAACAAGTGAGGGGCCACAACACTCGGTAGTAGGGTAAGTGTGGTTTTCTTTGTGTAGGTGTGCCTAATAGGGGAAAAAACAAGAATCCAAATGGATTTATGGGATAATAATTTGAGATGATAAAAAATTTTGGCAGTGCAGTTTACAAAAGGTGAGTACAAGAGGTAAATGACTAAACAGAAACATAGCCTTTAGTGGAGACCAGTTTAAAACACAGAAAAAATTTGGGGAGGGGAAAATCATAGCACATTAAAAATATCTCGACCTGGCTTAGCAGCTGTAAATAATGTAAGGAGGTATAAATTCTATAGGTGGAGATGCAGAATCTGGGTGATGGGGGTATGGAGTAATCTTCCAGTGTTAGCAGTAAAAGTTATAAGAATCAATTTGAGAGAGCAATACAGTTTTGAAATAGGAGACTATTGGGGGCATAATCATTAAATAGATCTTTTTAATTAAGATGCTGATACTGCAGTTTTGCAAAACGCCAGGGAGGTGTATGCCAGTATGTATAGTATTTCTTAAAGAACAAATTTATATCATGAGTGGAATAAAATATATCTGTTTCCCATTTCCCAAAACTTTCATGGGCTTGCTGGTGCTTTCCTGAGCCAGGACTCCCCCTGACTAAAACTGATTAGTAATCTCAGTTCTTTCCCTCTGAATAACTTAAAATATTGCCCCCACTGTAGACATATTGGCAGCTTTATCAGTGGATGGAAATGTTCCCAAGTAATTTTTTGGCTTTTGAATTCACTTTCTTCTTGGTCCAAAATAGCCTAAATCTGATAACTCTCAGGTAATGTTGCAAAACTTATCTCTTATCCCAGGTATTGGAAAATAGGGGTGGGAAATTGTTGGATTTGGAGGGGATGAGCTGTTTAGATGCCTGAATTAATGGCAGTCTGTGTTATTAAATTGCCTGGTGCCTTTAGGATATTAACAGTTTATTTTTAAAGTATGTCAGTGACCATCTAGATTTTCCCTATTTAGCATTTCTCTACGTCTAGTAAACATACCAAATGAATTCCGGCCATCCAGTCCACATCTCATGTTGTAATCCTACCCCCCGCCCCCTTTTTCCCAATTTTTAAATTATGCACTTTATCTATTTTCCTTTTCCTTCCTTTTCAGTACTGACACCCACTTTTAAGAATGGATTGATAGCCCTTTCAGAAGGGGCCAACAATGAAACAGCTCTTCCAAATGGTACAACTAAATTGTTATGAGCTGGGTTAAATCTTCTTACGGGTTAAGGTAAAACCTCACTGAAATTGTTGTGTGAACCTCCCCTTCACTTAAGATTGCAGTGAGAGAGAGCTAAAGGATCACCCTTAAAACAAGGTGTACTAGGGTTTGCCCAGAAAGTAACATGTGGGTGGAGGGTTTAAATGGGTATTGTTCTGACCAGGTGTGTGTCTGAAATAAATATAAAGCAAGCTGGGGTGCAGACAAAAAACAAAGTGGCAGACTGCAAGCATGATGCAACCCTGGAGAAGCCTAGAGAACGGTTCTGGGTCAAGGGTGTTGGCTGGCTGAAAGCATAGGCCTATAAGTTAAGAAACCACTCCATTATCCTAGAATATCAGGGTTGGAAGGGACCTCAGGAGATCATCTAGTCCAACCCCCTGCTCAAAGCAGGACCAATCTCCAACTTTTGCTCCAGATCTCTAAATGGCCCCCTCAAGGATTGAACTCACAACCCTGGGTTTAGCAGGCCAATGCTCAAACCACTGAGTTATCCCTTCCCTTCCCATCACCCCACTCTTCCCCCAGCAACTTCTGGTTCCTCCTGCATTCACAGAAATAGGACTCTTTACATTCTTTGTAAATAAACAAGATTGCGTCAAGGAAATACCAGATGACGCCATCTATTTCTACTTCCAACTGGAATATCCCCAGGGCTCCAAAGTTTGACTAGTGGCTTGGGTCAAAAAGGGGTAACATAATATTACATAATATGCCACAAGTACTCCTTTTCTTTTTGCATAATATTACAGACTTCCCACCTTTAGCTGTTAAACAGAAAAACAATTTGAATTCAGTCTCAACAGCACATTAAACATACACTACTTCTAAGATACAAATAAAACTTTAACTCCATCTCAGTAAGTGCTAAGAACTCATTCTGCCAGGACCTTACACTGAAGAAAGGTGATAAATCTTAAAGTACCACTGCTTCTTTTTTCTGCTTCATAACCTCTGAAATCCTTTGTGACTTCATATAATAGTAAATTATTCCAGACAAACCTGACACTAATGTATTGAAGCCTGAACCCAGATACAGTGAAGTGACACTATCTGAGAGTAGTAAGGTACTTGCTTGCATACAGTAGAAGAGATGATGGTTGTCTGATGTGTAATATTTCATATCTTACTAGAAATGACTTTGGTTTTTTGCTGGGAAGGAGCAGAACTCTTTAAAGGAGCAGCTGATTCTTGTCTGTGAGGAAACATGTTCTTGTATGGTGTGACTTATTGTTACAAATCATACAGAGATGGGTTCAAGCTGCAAAATCTAGAACCGGATCTCAATTTGAACACTACAAAAATCAGGATGTTTCAATCTGTGGGACTGATGTAGTTCTATTGTAAGGATAGAGTGGCTACATTTATAAGTTGGGATTCTGGTCTAGGTTTGGAGTTCAGGTCCCCTCCAAACTCTGAGTATGATAGAAAAAATGAGTTTTCTGGTTCAGGCGCAACACTAAATATAAAGCCAGTAGACTTTGGGCCAGATTTTTAAGATACTTAGGTGCTTAAAGATGTGCATGGATGCTTAGTGAGATTTTCAAAAGCATCCAGGAACCTAACTCCCATTTATTTCAATGAGAGTTGGGCACCTATTAGGATTTTCAAAAGTGCCTGGGTGCCTATCTTTATCTTTAAGTGAAGATAGGGTGAGGGACTGACTGACTGAGTTGTCTCCTATCTAATAGAATCTTGGAATCCCACAAATCATAAGACAAATGACATACGCTATGGATTCCCCCAAAGGAACAGACAAATGGAGTAGCTAATAATTTCTACAACTGTAGGTTATATGCTTTCTGTTCATACAATACACTGTATCTTATCTTCCAGGCTGGAGCAATGTGGTATATGATTTTCTACATCATATGTCATTCCAGTTAGCGCAAACTAAAGCCTTTGTTTCTGTAGTGGCATCTGGAAGCAACAACTCCAAGTTTATTTTTGGAAGATAATTGCATTATCTCATGATAACATGAGCACAATGAAGTGTAGCCTGAGTGATTGTTTCCAATATTTTAACCTGTTCCCTGTTAAAGATTAGTTTTCATTCACAGAATATGAATTAAAACTTCAGTATGGCTCAGATTAGTTTGTCTATTCCAACTAATGTGTAATTACTGTACCTGACAGCAGGGTCCAGATCCTTAGCTGCTGTCATTCATCATAGTTATTTTTATTATCATGGCACTCAGAAGCCCGAGTCATGGACAAGGACCCATTGTACTGGGTGCTGTACAAACAGAGAACAAAAAAATGGTCCATGTACCAAATCTTGCAATCTAAGCGTAAGACCAGAGACAACAGATGGATATAGACAGACACGGAAAGAAATTGTGGGGTACAAGCGAACAGTGAGACGACACTGGCCAACATGAGAGGTGGTTGGCTTAGTACAGTTCCACTGAAACAAATGGAACCACACCAGTCTACATTAGGAGACGATCTGCCTTCAGGACTTTAAAATGAATACACTACAATTACTATATACATTGAGAAAACCTTTAGATGAGAAGCAAAAGGTTATACAAAATATAACAACTTTGGGGGAAATTTTCAAAAGCACCTAAAGAGCTTAGGAGCCCAGATTCTATTGACTTTCAATGGTATTAAATAGCTGTGATACTCTGAGTACCTTTTCCAGACCTGAAGATGAGCTCTGTATCATTTGAAAGCTTGTCTCTCTCACCAACAGAAGCTGGTCCCATGAAAGATATCCTCTCACCCATCTTGTGTCTCTGATAGAACAGTTAAACATTTGTGAATCTCTCCCTCTATCTCTAAATAGTTTACTTTCCTGTTCTAAATGCTATTAAGAGAACTAGTGAATTCTACCAGTGCTGTCTTTATTCCCTATTGCTTGTGTTAGGAAAGTTGAAGAAAGCAGAGCTGTCATCAATGTCTTCCTAAATTCTCTTTATTAGTACTGTTTCCTTTATGGATTCATAACCTCTCACTTAATTTTGGACTACACTGGAGAAAACACAGGACAATACGTGGCAAGGAGTGCACCTGCAGTGGTAGGAACAATAATGAGTCTTTTCTATCTCTAAATTCTAATATTTTACAACATTTTTGGGATAATGAAATCTGTTTTAAAAAGTAGTTTAGATAGGATTGAGATTTTTTAAAAAAATTAGTAAACCAAACGCAAAAACCTGCAATACAATAATTTGACTGGGATTTTAAATGCACAAAAGTCAGGAAATGTAAATTATAGTTCCCACAACTATAATTTGGCCATATTGTACATATCTCTCTGAAGTCATAAAAGATAATGTCAGCATTTCCCATGATAAGATCCTGGTTTCAGTTGCTTATAACTTTGTCCAACTGTAACTGTTTGGGCTGAAATTTTCCATACTGGGTGCCTCTCTCAGGCTGAATTTTTTATTTTATTTTATTTTTTCTTTTTGGAAAATTTCAGCCACAACAGTTCAGTTGTTTCCAAAAATGTGGCTAGGGAAAAATCCATTGTTCTGAACATGTTAAAAATTCTGGCAACCTTTTCTTTGAAAATGTCCACCACCTTCATGCTTTGGAGCAGGGAATTGAAATTTAACAGAGGGATGGTCTTTGTGTCAGGAATATGCCTATGAAAATCCACCCAAATTTTGCCAAATTATAAGCCCTTGAAAAAATCAATTTGCATTTGCTCAGTAGACATTTCTTCTATTTTTAGCATCTACATTTCCTGAAGATTCTGTCTACACTAGGTATGGTCTAGGCCAGGGCTGAGCTGGACTTTCCTTGGGCTGGTACAAGCTGTGCCAGGTCTCTATCTGGGCACCTGAACTGAGAATAGGGAGACTGTCTCTCCTGTGCTCTCAGTTACTGCCCAGCTGGGCCCTGGTGGCATGGAGGAGGAAGCTGCCTGGTTTGAATGCAGTGAGGACAAGCGTCAGAGTGAGCAGGAGCATGGGAAATAGATTGGGACAAGAGGTCTGGTGGGAAAGACTGGGATTGGAGGCTGGATGGGAGTTTGGAAAATAGGGACTAGGAGGTGTGGAGGGAGAAGACTGAGGCTGGCAGGGCAAGGAGTGAGAGCCAGTGGGGTGGTTGGAATCGGGTGAGGGATGAGGGGAGACAGTGTGCAGGGGAAGAACTGGGGCTGTCTGAGCAAAAAGACTGGAATAAGGAACTAGTGGTGTGGTTGGGATACTGAGATTGAGCAAGGAGCCTGGAGAAAGAGATTAAAACAAGGCTGATGGTGCAGAATTCTGGTGCAAAACATTCAGACCTGTAAACATGGTAATACGATACAACTAAATTAAAATACATGATACAAATTAATAATTGTCCCTTTGTGTGGTTTCTTTCATCCACAGATTCCAAAAAGCTTTCCAATCTTGTCTTAGTTGAGCCACAAAACACCTTTACAATGGGGGCAAGTATTACCCCCCTTTTACTAAATGATGTGGAGCACAGCCATTATAATAGGTCAGATTCTCAAAGCTGTAAATTAGCATAGCTCCATTGACTTCATTGCAGCTACACTGTTTGAGCATCTGGCTGATGATATTTCATTACCATCTGAAAAGTGAATGTCTGGTACCAATGATCATGAGAGGATGGGAGGCACACTGACGATTAGAGGTTGTATTTCTACAAAGTGTTGGAAAACTTAAGAACTTATCCAAAAATATAACCAGAAATCTTGTGTATCGTGAAGTCCCAGTTGGAAAACAGCTGTTTGACTGAGACTTAATTTATCAAGGAGATAATGACGCAAAACATTCTTCTAAACTATGTAGACTCTATTTAAACAAAAAATAGTATCTGGGGAATTAATTAGGAGAGAGTGTAACACTTGCAGCTCTGACCTCAGGCCCATTGAACAAATATGATATTAACATCCCTCAAGATTATGAACAGCAAATAGATGATTAATTTCATTTTGCTCAAACCTCACCTGAAGTTAGTCTATGACAAAGTTTGTAGTGAATATAAAGGAATTTATCTGCAGAAATTTTGAAAAAATTGCATAGCTACATTGACCCTGAGACCAGAGGTGAAATAAGAAACAGAAAAGATTTTGGCTTTAAACTATGGCTATAACTTTATTAAACTTTAAGGATAAAAATTAAAGGGTTAGTCCAATTCAACTGGGAGGAAAGATGCAAGCCTTCACCTGGAATCTGGACCTAGCTGCCAAGATCCCCTGACCTCTTTACTCACCAGTTTTGAGGGTCAGCCTGGTAGAACCACAGGCTATACAAGAGATTGAGGTTCATACCCTCACTCTTCACTGCATAGGCCTTTGACCTCCCCATCAGTTCATTGGGCTCAACTCCTGGTCCACGCTAACCAAACAACCCTGCACTGGACACCTGCTTCAGTCATGACAAACTAACTAAACTATAAACCACAACCAATCCTCTTGGGTTCTGAGAGGCATGCAAAAACCAACAAAGAAAGGGCCAGTCTACCTCTGGGAGAAAAGTTCCTTCCTGACTCCAAATGGTGACCAGCTAGCTGACCCTTCAGCTCATCAAAAAATTCAGCAGCCTACTTTGGTCACATGCAATGTTCCCTCTAATTTGTGACAGGCCGTGTGTGCAAAAAATTTCTTCTGTGTAAATTGTTGTGCTTTTGTGCAAATTTTTGTGCCTGCAGTGTTTCGCCGTGTGCGTGGGGTTTAGGATCTGTGTGCGTGCACACATGCGCACAGTTTAGAGGGAACAGTGGTCACATGATATTTCCAACATATATGGAGAGTAGGGTTGGTAGAAATGCTAAAAGGGCCCTGGTAAGTGGTCAGGCTGTCTCTTCCTTGGAACGCCCTTTAAAATGATGGGGGCCAATCACCATATTCAAATCAGCCAGTCAGGCCTCATGTAGATTGAGTGGCCAGCCAGGGACTATACTAATTTGATTTAATACTGTATTTTAAATGAATTCCAAATTTATCTCTTTAAACATTTTTCTCTGATAGGTTTACATCCTTCTATATAAATCAAGACATTTTAGAGATAAGGGTCAATCCATATCATGGAATATTTCAATAAGTACCAAATTTTTAAAACTGCTGCCCATTTAAATAGCCAAATTAAACAAGACAGAATTAAGGATGTATTGTTTCCCTTTCTAGAGCTCCCAGCTATGGTGTTATGAATTATGGAGTCCTGGAGCTGAGGAAGGAGACTGGAAGAATGTTTTATTTAGACTGCTACAATGGCCAATTCAATGTCATATGAAGAATGCTGTAGGTTAGGAGTGAGGTAAACTGGCAGAGCTACTATAAATGTGGTGGGTTTCTGAGTTGAAATGATTTAATTTATATCCACATTTTCCTCCAAATTTCTTTCCAATGTCTAAGGCTTGTAGTATTTACTGCCATTTTATATTACCAACTAAACACCCCCTAACAAATAAAACCATGTCCCGTTTCCCGTTTTATCACTGCACGCCTCAGATTTAAATATTTTTTACAATTTAGTTTTGATTGATATGTTTGAGTCCCACCTCTGCCACTAGCTTGCTGCATGCCACCAGCTTGCAAGTCACTGCACTTCTCTACACCTCTTTCCTTATCGGTAAAATGGGAATAATGTTACTGTGTCCCTTTGCAAAGCGATTTGAGAGCTACATAAAAAATACCATGGAATTAGATATTTATTATTTATAGTTTCCCTAACGAGCAGATCCTGTAAGTGCTCTTCACAGAGAACTCCAAAAGAAAACTTAGTTTTCCCACTAAATTTGTGTGTGTGGCAAATTGCAATTATGTGACACTACTCATAGGGTAGAAATGCAAGCATGTGCACAAGTCTAAAGGATTGGGGGCTTAGATTGTAAACTCTTGAGGGCAGGGACTGTCTTCTACTGTGGGCTTGTCTACACGTAAAACACCACAGCTGCACTGCTGTAGTGCTTCAGTATAGACACTATCCACACCGATGGGAGGGATTCTCCTGTTGGCATAGACAGTCCACCTCCCTGAGAGGTGGTAGCTAGATAGATGGAAGAATTCTTCTGTTGATCTAGCACTGTCTATATGGGGATTTAAGTCAGCTTAACTACGCCGCTCCAGGGTGTGGATTTTTCACACCACAAATGATGTAGATGTAGTTCTAGTGTAGATCAGGCCTGAGTGTTAGTACAGCACCCAGCAGAATGAGGTCACTATCTCAGTGAGGCCTCTGGGAGCTACTGTAATCCAAATAAGAATATTGAGAAATAAGTGAGCTAGATTCTTATTCCAATTACCACAGTTTAAAAACTGAGTCATTCACTATTTAGAACAGCCTGGGCTCAATATTCTGATCATATTTCTGTTTAGGCTACTGTTTTTTTTGTTTTTTTTTTAAAGTATGTAATGTGCCATAGATGCTACTCACTGACTATAAAAGACAGTGTTGAACGTCTGGACTCGGCATGTGTGTAATCTAGAATCTGCAGACCAATGCATTCTGTTCCCAGACTCTCGTGAGCAGTCATTAAATCTTCTACTTTATCTGCAGCAGCAGCTTTAGAACTGCATGAAGGGCAGATCAAGTTTAGGTTATGAAAACACTTGTGTCTGATTCACTGAGAAAGAAGTTACATGGAGACAGCTCTGTAAACATGAATGGTTTGTAATCTGGATAATGTCTCTAGCATGCACAGATTCTTCATAGTTCTTTGGTTTTGTTCTCATGTGCACTGCAATAGAAGGATCGAGTCTGGGACCCCTTTAAAGATAATTTTACAAAAAAGAGGAGTCAGTTACCTGGATTCATTAGAAAGTTGATCCACTAACCAATTTTAATAGTCCAGGTCAGCTCTTGCATACCTGTATTATTATTAATCATAATGATGACATATAGCATGCATTTTCAATGTGCATGTGATAAGGTGGGAGAGCGCTCCCAAGCCCCAGTGCACTAGGTAGGGATATAAAGATAGAGGGGAAGTGGCTGTGGTTGTGGCTACCTGGGGGATTGATGTGTCTTTTCTCCTCCCAGGTGGTTACGAAGCTAGAAAGGTCTATAGCAGTTGGGACTGTTCTGAGTAGCTTCGTTTTATCTGGATTTCTGGATTCAACTCATGAAAACCCAGCAGAAAGGAGCTGAAACTCTGCTGCTAAGGAGACTATTATTCATCTTCCTTGGCTGGAGATTCTACCCATTGGCCTACGGTATTTTACAAATAGAAAGGACTTGATTATATCTCAAAGTCACAACTGAATGTTGGAGCACAGTCTATACTAGTCCCCAGCAAAAGCTCCAGGAAATGTGCCACAGCAGCTTCGTGGCTTGGAAGTTCTTGGGCATGGAAGGGGATGTAGATGTACACAGTCCTGTTCTCCTCCCTGAAGCCAGCCACCTTTCCTGATGATTGCACAAGGGGTGGGAATACAGTCATGGTCCTGCTCCTTCCAAGCCACCTTTTTATCCTTTGGACAGGCCAGTGCTGCTGATGAGGCTGAAGTTGGTTCCTTATTCCCAGCTCCCAGTTCCTTATTCAAAAGCCAAATTTTAAAAAAATTCTCCAGGTATGTTTAAATTTTTAGAAATTTCAACAAAATAAATGAGTTTGAAGTTTGACAAAATGTATTCGGTAACCCAAGAAGTATGATGTCAAAGCCCACAGCATTTTGCACAGGTATAAAGCTTTGGGTCATGGAGTGGCATGTCTCAGCTATTTCAAAAAGGTATATAGTCATAAGGCCATGTCATCTGTAGTGACATGAGAAGTATTTTGTCATTTATATATCCTCAAATCTCAGTTACCTTTTCAAGTTAAGGCATAATTATACCATTTGGGACTGAGGTCTTGTTTGTATCTGAGAAGTGTATTCCTTCTATATATGGATATTATGGATATTCCTTCTATATATGGATATTAAAATTTCCTTGGAAGTTTGCTGAAGTCATAGCAAAATCACTGAACAGAGGATTGGGAAGGAAGATGATTCCATGATTCCATTGTCTTCTTGCAGTAAGGATTAACTAACAAGTTAATGCTGAATATTTTTATTGGTGATATTGGAGCAGGCATTGGGCCAATGATAATTTTATATAACTGGTTATAATATAGCTTGAAAAACTAGATTTGATTTCAATAATTTCTCCTTCATTGTTCCAATCCAGTTGCTTAAAGTGGATTAGATGATGAACACTAGCTGTTGATGATGTTAGATGATGAATCCCATAGCTGTTGTATATATTCATTTTCTATCTCCTATGTTGTTTGGAATTTATTGCAAGATACAGTGTTACAAAAAAAAATCATTTGTAAAGGGTATTTTTATTACAGCAGTGACTGGAAGTCCAAAGGAGATTGGTGCCCTGTTGTGTTAGGTGGTGTTCAAGCATATAGTCACTGCCCTTAAGAACGTGCAGCTTAAATAGATAAGACAGAAAAAAGATGGGAGGGGAAACAGAGAGACAGTGACTCACACAACCTCACAGGAAATAGCAGAGCTGGGAAGAGAACCCAGGTCTCCTGATTCTCAATCCTGTCTGTGCCTTAGCAACTGGGCCACTCTGCTTCTCAGTAATAAAATATCAGAGCCTAAAATTTAGGGAAAGAAAAACACTCTTCAGTTCTATGAAGTAAAGTCAAGGCCTGCAGTAGTCAGCTTATGAAGGGGGATTCAGCTGGGATTTTGTTACTCAGGACTGTTTTTGCTGTAGTACAATGATACAACATTATTTACATAGTAAATCTGGTTTTCCTTTAATTGTTTCCGTTACAAGCGGATCATCCTCCTTTAGCTTAATCAGTGGCTGATTAACTTTTGCGTCTCGTCCTTGCTGTGCTTTTATTTTGAAGGCCACTGTGACAGATAACACTACTCTTTGCTTGTCATAAAGGCACTTAGTTATTAATCAAAAGTATTTTCCTGTTAAAAATAAATGCTATATTTTAAGTGTTTTATTGTACTTACTAAGGATGACTGGGAAAGACTCTGTTAATGAGAGTTAGTAGTGATTTTTTTCATGCCCTAAGTTCATTATATAGCAGTGTGCTGTGACAGGCCAGATGGCTACAGGAGAGTGTTAGAAGGCAGATATATTAGTCCCCGATTAAGCAGGTCCATTTTCCCTGGGTAAGGTAACAGGGGCAGTTCCAGAACAAGACGGAACTTGCTGGAACAAATTCAGGCAGGCAGGCTAATTAGGACACCTGGAGCCAATTAAGAAGCTTCTAGAATCAATTAGGGCAGGCTGGCTAACCAGGGCACCCGAGTTTAAAAAGGACCTCACTTTAGTTTGTGGCGTGCGTGCGAGGAGCTGGGAGCAAGAGGCACTAGAGGCTGAGAGTGAGAAGGTGTACTGCTGGAGGACTGAGGAATACAAGCATTATCAGACACCAGGAGGAAGATCCTGTGGTGAGGATAAAGAAGATGTTGGGAGGAGGCCATGGGGAAGTAGCCCAGGGAGTTGAGGTTGTCGCGCAGCTGTTCCAGGAGGCGCTCTCGACAACTGCAGTCCACGGGGCCCTGGGCTGGAACCCGGAGTAGAGGGTGGGCCCGGGTTCCCCCCATACCTCCCAACTCCTGATCAGACACAGGAGGAGTTGACCTGGACTGTGGGTTCCACCAGAGGGGAAGGTCTCTGGGCTGTTCCCCGACCCACATGGTGGATCAGCAGAGACTACGGGGATTGTTCTCCTTCCTTTTTCCCATGCTGGCCAGTGATGAGGTTAGCTGAGTGAACGGCAGGTTTGAGCCACTAGCAAAAGTGGCCAAACTGAGGGCTGCCGTGAGTCTCTGAGGCAAGCAAATCCACCAATAAGCACAGGACCCACCACAGCAGAGGAGGAACTTTGTCAGAATGGTGATAGTTCATGGTCTCTTGGTGGTTTCCTTATAAACTCCAGGCTAAAACAATTGGTGGTATAAATGGGTGGAGCTCCATTGACTGGTCAGAATTTTGCTACTTTGAGGGATTTACACCTGACATTTGGCTACAACATGGATACTTGTTTACAGTCCAAATGTAACACCACCACTGTCCCTCCTCCCTACTGCTGCCTCATTTGTCTTGAATGATATAATAAGAATAATTAGTTCTAGGGAATCCCATTCCCCACAGTGTGGTTGTGTCTGCACTGTAGCAGACTGCATCTGAGTGGCAATTCCTGCTTCACCTTGGAATGGAGACTTCTTGATATTTAAAGGTTTAGGACACAGAAGACAAATAGCAGTGGTGTAAATGAGAGATGGATTTAGCCTGTGGAAGGGGTTATCATGCTGTGGTGGCCTCCTTAACACTCTCCAAGCTAGTAAGTGTGATGCTGGCACTTTCAGATCCTAAAACCTGGCATGTGAACACTGCTGCAAACTGTTTAGTGCATGGGACAGTCTGGTTCCTCACCTGACAAGAATGGAATAATTAATTTTGATCCCCAAAAGACAGAGCAAATAAAGACCAAGAAATATAGCTGATCAATAGCTCTGCATCTTGGAGTCTACAACAGGAATCCAATCAAAGGGCATCATCATGAAACATGCTCCAACTCAATGCTCTAGTAAATGTGAGAAGGCAAGAAGAAATGCAGACTCTGATTACCCAATCCCCACTACTGTGCATTGGACACAATAAATATTTCTGTTCAAGAAACAATTATGTGCAACATGAGCACAGGTGCATCAGATGCAGGTGAAAAGCCTGTCTGTCTCTTAGGATGGAGATGGTTGTTCATTCTTTTATAAACATTATCTCTTTCATGCAGACCAGGTCAGGGACATCTGCAGGTGTTTTTTTGTTTTGTTTTTTTTTTGCTGTTTAAGAGCCAGTTGCATTAGATGACTGGGCTGTTTTAATTTGTACATCTGACTTTTGGAAAATAGTCTGTGTTTTGTTCTGATAAATCCACATTCATTGTTCATTTGGGGTGGAGCTCCTTCGTTTTCTAATGTTTCTTTATCTTTTGGTTTATCTACTCCACACCCTTTTCCCTTGCTTTGAACTGAGTGGGTCATGTTGGATAGCAAATAACTGATGATGGCTCTAACTGATTCCTGTTCCTACACCATTTAAAGACGGATTTAGTCTTTGCTTACACACATTCCTTTTAAATGAGTATTAGATTCAGCTGATTCAATACACAGTATTGACAAGCCCAGTCATTCAAAAATCATGAGTCATGTCCTCAAAATCATGAACGATTTAAATAATACATTCGCCTTCTGATTTTTTGAAACTTTCACATACAGCTGGATGACATTTTCAAACTTTTCTTTACACCCATGAAGATCAGATTTTTTTTTTTAAATGAACCTGAAATTCTCAGGTATTCATTTGATTCCAAGAGCTGCAACTTTAAGAAGGTTTCAGAGTAACAGCCGTGTTAGTCTGTATTCGCAAAAAGAAAAGGAGTACTTGTGGCACCTTAGAGACTAACCAATTTATTTGAGCATAAGCTTTCGTGAGCTACAGGTATGCATCCGATGAAGTGAGCTGTAGCTCACGAAAGCTTATGCTCAAATAAATTGGTTAGTCTCTAAGGTGCCACAAGTACTCCTTAACTTTAAGAAGCACAGTAAATATCATAAGACTCATAATAAAATCATTAGAGTTGGCAGCATTGAATAAAATCAAAGTGTTTCTGAAAACATTCTCTCAAATAAAGACTCAAATGTATTTTGGCTATGTCTGCACCCCTATTTCATTTGCTTTTTCTCATATATTCCAGAACATGAACTGACAGGAATGTTCACGGAAAGAGCAAATCTTAAATTAATATTAGAGAATAATTGTGGAAAGTGAATTTGGAAATCATAAGTATTTATGAGCACTCAAGCACTAGAAAACTGACTAAAAGTTACGCATCTAATTAGGAAATCAGAACAATACCATGTGAACTGTACCTAATGTAACTTGCACAGCTCAAATTTGAAACCCTCAAAGTTAGCTGTTGACAGACTACAGATCAAGAATTATTGATACAAATTATTTGGCAAATGATTTCATAGAATGAACAAATTCAATACAGTCATAAGTTGCTTGCAGACAATTAGCAAACAGAAAAGCAGGCTGCATTCATTGAATAAATTTATTATGTATTATTTGCTGAGCTCTAGTATTAAAATATTTCTAACAAGAAATATTTACTTTAATAAAACAAAAATGTCTCCATCCAGTTTCAGAGTTGACTATGAAAACATTGATGTACATGGGAAGAGTCCTGAACCAGTCTTGATTGTACATTCATGTGGTGATTTTTCTGGTTTTCTATTCAGACAACTTTGATTCCCAAAATTTGGTCTGTTAATGGGTTCTTAAAATTGCCAGGACCATATAGCTTTCTCTTTGTTGCCTCTCACTGCTAGGCCTACTTCCTTCCACCTCAGCCTTCAGCCCAGACACCCTCCTAACCTTTCTCTCCTGTTGCCTGCTTCCTACCTCCTTTTCCAGATCCTCCCACTGAATAGGTCCTTTTCTCCAACTCCCATGCACCATTCTGTTATCATGATTGCTCTCAGTACCTGATACTTGTTTTTATAGCTGTAGGACACTGAGAGTCACAACTGGTTAACTGATAAATGTCCATAAAGAAATAGTCCCAATCCTAACACCGTCTGATCAAGGCAAAAGCAGAAATCAGTTCAGAGTTTCAGAACTCTTTGATGGAATAAACAAGAATATATGAATAGGATGGGATTAGGTTGCTGATGGTTGTGAAACCTTGTTAATATGTAGTCCTTTTGCAGAGTGAATAGCACTTTTTTTGTTTTTTTTTTGCAAAGTGAGTCATATTGAACCAATGTTCAACAAGCTGGTACATATGAGAGTTGATTTCTTCATTTTCATAGTCTAAGAATTAGGTTAATTTATACCTTGGTATCTGAGCCTATTCTTTTAAGAGAGTCTCTACTTTTCATGCAGTATGGAAGGACTGCTGCATGCTATGATAAGTTCATTCCGTTGTGTTCATGTGACATTGATTCATGTATTGCTGTCTTTTCAGGAGACTTTATTGTATCTCTATAATGCTGTGAATGTAAAGAATCCTACTATGATGGTCTGGTTGATAAAGTGACTGTTATCTTGGAGCTGGATTAAAACAAACATTTGGATGGCTTAGTGATAGAGTATGAGGACTGGGAGTGGTGCTGTGCCTTCTTATAAATGAAAGCCACTTCACTGGCTGCCTATCAAAGATCACAACACACACAGCTCCTTATCCTCCCCAAGCACACCAAGACACTGTATACTGCACTCACTTTATTATCCACATAAATCCTCTCTTTTATCTGTGTGGAGACTGAGATCTGGTCTACACTTAAAAATCAGATCAACCAAGCTACATCACTTCGGGCTGTGAAAAATGTTGTGCCCTGTGAGACATAGTTAGGTTGATCTAAGCCTGGGTATAGATGCAGCTCGGTCAACAGATTAATTCTTCTGTTGACCCAGTTGCTGCCTTTTAGAGAGATGGATTAAGTACATACACAGAAAACCTACTTCCATCACTGTAGGAAGCGTCTACACTCCCGTGCTATAGCAGCACAGTTGGAGCACTGCTTTAGCGGCTGAAGTGTAGACATGGCCCAAACTGTATACCTAGATGCTATTGTACACCTTCTAGCGGAAGCAATCTGTTCTAACAAAGGACCCGGTCCCTCTTTGTAACCCACTAAAACAGACTCCTGCACCTAGGCAGAGTCTTGTTGGTTTCAGTGGGTCTCTGCATGTGTGCAAGGCTTAGCAGATTGCATTGGAGGACTAGAGCCATAATGATATACATAGTCTTGACAGTCAAGTTTTTACACTTGGTGAGATATTTAATAGATTATGTCCTTTGTAGCTAATGCATACTACTTTGGGGACATTATTTCCTTTTCTAGAAAGGAATTTGTAGATTTTTTACTCTAATCAGTCCCTGCAAGGATTTAAATATCCTTATATATATTAGTCCAGTCCATTTCAATACTGTTATTGGCCCAGAAGATTTAAATGAGGTATAAGGAATTACCCAGTTGTACTGACCTCTGGTAATGGCCCTTACCCTCTGTTAAGAATGTATGCATGTCAAAACGATCCTAAATTGTCCTGATGGAAAAAACATAAGGGGAAGAAATATACACCAGCAAAAAGGGCTTGAATATCATGACTTCATCCAGCGGATGGAGTCATCGTGTAAGAAATAATGTTTGTAGCCTTTCCAGTCTAAAGCATCGTAAAAATTCCTGGTACAGCTTTGGCTAGTTGTGAATGCTGAAGTTAAGGTTTAGCTACAGTTTCCATTTTAACCCACCAGTTCATTTGCTTATACCTTTCTCAGATAAATTCTTGCTTAATATTTGTGATGCCTAGTCTTAGCCCAGTGGTCTAGTTTTTGGAAAATTTGAGCGAAATCAATTCAGCTGTTTGAGTTACAAGTGTATGGCACATGTATAGTCTCCATGTACACCAACTGAAATTTTTGTGCTTACATAACTCAAACAAAACTGCTGTTATAAATAAATCTCAAACTAGGCTTGTTTTACAGTCCTAATTTGAGAATTAAAATTACTTTACATTTTAGAAATAATAGTTCATTATTTTTAAGGCTGATGGTTTTGCCCAGGCATAGTAGAATTTTTTTCATGAGTAAAATAATTTAGCATATTGAACATTAACGGATAAGAACACCATTAGGTAAGGCCATCTGAGATATACAGATACATTTTACATATGTATTTATTAAGACCTATTTTAGTTAATCCCTCCAACGTTTAGTGTGTCTTAACTTAAAGGATACAATCAAAGTACACAATCATGCTTCTGAATTGTTTTTCAAACTACTATTGTTACAAGTAACACCTAAGATTACTACAATTGAATGAACTCATAGCATTTAAAAAAATCAATGTTTTCCACCCTTTTGCTTATGCATTTGACAGTACTTTGTGCATAATCATTTTTACTGTTTCTCTATGTAGACTTTCTATTTCACCTGTTTGTGTGGGTCTTTCACACATCAGCAGAGGAAAGGAAAACATTTTTTCAAAACAGGAAAATGTTTCTAAAACTAAACTTAGAAGAGCACTCAGGAGCAGGTATAATATCTAAAACTACTTTTAGCTCATTGTTTTACAAATTAACTAGATTTCAAGTTGATTGTATCCCTTTAAATTTATGCCGCTAAAGCGGTTTAACAGCACTAAGGCATCTTGAAAGCAAATTTGACCCCATTTTCTTCTCTTCCTTAAAAGCAGTCAGGGAAATTAACTACATGAGCTAGTGTTTGTGCACTATTAATGTCACGAGACCAAGCATTCAAAAATTAGAAAAATCCAGCAATAAAGATTCCTACCATCCACTACATTAACTTGACTAGATTATGTACATACAGTATTTGCTACTTCCATTTGCCCTGTTAAATGCAAACCTTAATAAATCATTCTTTGGTATGTAATCTGCACTACAAAGCTATCCAATTTGGCTGAGGTAATATTTTCGTAAAATCTTGAACTTTTGGAACCTCCTGACTTTTGAGTGTGTCGTACGATTCTCAGCTCTAGCATATGCTTACATTATTAATCTTGGTATTATTCAGTGTTTGTATTACAGTGTGTCTACAGGCCCCAACTGTGATCAAGGCCTCATTGTGCTAGGCACCAGGCAAGCATGCAGTAAGAGACAATTTCTGTCCTGATGAGCTTATAATCAGACAAGGGTGTAAGAGAGGAAATATTGCTATCTCCATTTTACAGATGGGGGACAATGTCAGGGAAAGATTATATAATTTGTTCAAGGTCTCCCTGGAAGTCTGCGACACAGCTGGCAACTGAAGTCTGGACATCGCTAAAGTCCCAATTTAGTGCCTTAACCACAAGACATTCCTATCGCTCAGCTCACCTACATTTAATATTAATAAACAGCAATAGTATAGATGTTGTCTCTTTCGTAGAACAAAAATCTCGTGACAAAAGCCAATGGCCACTTCAGTAGAAATAAACTCTTAGGGTAAATAAACTTGGTCAGTGGCATGGTAACTATTTACATGGGCTGGGAACTGCTCCTTAGAATGTAGATATCTTTAGGCATATCAAAATGGTGTAACGCTATCTATCTGTCTAGAACTTTATAGCACATTCATCACCACAGTGCCTGAGCATTATGTGACTTGGTATCAAGCGAAAAGTTCTAGCCCAGCATGATTTTACAATGGCAGCAAAGACTAGCGGTAACACCCCTCAGTACCCCACTGCTACACATTTTGAATCATGTGGATTACTTTTCTTTTTCTTAACCAGATTGCTTTATAATGATCTGCCAGAATCTAATTGCTCTCTGAATCTGCTTCCACATCCGGTGAGGCCTTTTTTAAATCATAGCCAAGACAAATTACACCCTTTGTT
The DNA here is from genome assembly GCF_965152235.1 of Eretmochelys imbricata. Classification (NCBI taxonomy): domain Eukaryota; kingdom Metazoa; phylum Chordata; order Testudines; family Cheloniidae; genus Eretmochelys; species Eretmochelys imbricata. The sequence continues at coordinate 58,889,271 of NC_135575.1, read as the reverse complement.
GTGAAAGCTGGGGCTGGGGAAGGAGCTGGGTGTTGTGTAAGAAACAAGTTTTGTTTAAAGTTGAATTTCCTACTAACAATGGTAAACAATGTCATTATGAAGTGAGCTGTAAGAATAGCTGACAGTAGGGTAGTGCTGATCACGGTCAGATGTTTGGTAAAACTCTGGGTGAATAAGAGAGCTGGTAGATGTTTGTCTAATGAGAGAGCAGGGAGACTGGCCGAAATGATATTTACAGTTCTCATGAAATTACAAAGGCATATATATATATATATTAGAAAGCTCAGGCTCAGCCAGGTTTTGGGCCTCTGTCTGAGTTAGAGTTGAGAGGGCTGGGAACTGGAGCCTTCACCTGCTTCAAGGAGGACAGCCTTGGTGGAGTTCATATAGTATGCATGGCACATTGCTGCAGTATAACTTTTATGGCTTTTAATGACTCCGAACCACCTCATCATTTGAGAGGGAATATGTTGGAGTTTGCCTTCACTCAGCCTGACAAGGTGATGGGAGGTATATATCCCCCTTACATGAAAACGCTTGTCAGTTGTATCAAATTTGGTAAGACAAGCACCAGTGTCACCTTGAGAAAAATGTAACTCAGCTGACATCCGATGCATATGCGTATACTAGATGCTGCAACACAGCCTAATTTCAAGTGATATATGCAAATACACCCTATTTTGCCTTTTTCTATTTCCACAATGCTTTCTCTCAATGCTGCATCTCTACTGATTAAAAACATTGTGCAGCTTCTTCTGAGTTCCCTGTTTAAACAGGCAACAGGGGAGAATTCTCTACCATATTGTTGTACAACTTCTTCTAAGTCGTTTCCTGTTTAAATAAGTAACCAGGGAGAATTTTCTGCTATGCTGTTTGGTTTTGTATTTTAAAAAAAAACCCACAAAAAAATGAACAAACAAAAAACCCCCACCCTGAATTCAGAGCTCTCAACCTCCTGTTCTAATTTTATTTTATGGTTTGGGTTACACTGACACAGCCAGCCAGCCTCAGTTCAAAACACCATGATTAGATATTAGTGGATTATCTGGCTTTGTAAGCACTCTGGAGCATATTTATCCCCGATGTAAGTCCATTGACTTCAGTAGTGTTACTGCAGTAATGAATTTGGCCCTTTCTGTTAAACACTAGGTCATTAATAGTCTGTGGTGTGTGAAAGCCAGACTTACAGTAACTATAGCTTACACACTTTGCTGGGAACATGTTGCCTTCTGCAGAAGTGTGAATATAATAATTGTGCCTGTCTAAGAACCTGATTCTTCTTCCACTCTGTGCATGGAACTGCTATTGCATTCCCACTGGGAATTTCCCAGTCTCTTAAGTACTGATGGATGAACTGTTTTGTCCCATTTTATCCACTCTGAAACATAATCCTCCCTGACAACTAAACTTCAAATCAAACTTTTTCTTCAATTTTAGTTTTAATTTCACACATCTTGGCATGTCTTGGTTTTGACTCAGAGACTGCAATTACTGAAAAGTGCTGAAGAGTGCTTCCCTCCACCATTTATGTGGAAGTAAACTGGAGTTCCAGGCGCTCAGCACCTGTCAGAATATAGGAGAGATAGGTGGAAGAGACATTAACCCCCTTAGTTCCTTTACCCACTCCTTGTAGGAGCCAGAGTATCAAGCTTTGCAATCTATCAGTTTTTCAAATGTCTGCACTCGGACTGGCTGCTAAGAGCTGTCCAAATACCAGATAGAGTACTAGGATTGCCATATTGAGATCTTATTGAGATGTAAGCATAACAGGCCAAATTCTGTAGTCTTTACTAGTGCTGAGTAGTAACTAACTCCACACTGGTGTAAATGAAACTGCTTGTGGAGTCAAGCATTATTTAAATGGGTGGCAGGATCTGATGATCAGGGCTGGTGGGAGAAAGGAGGCTCTGGGTTCAGGTCTTCCCCAAAAAATCAGTAGCTGGAGTGAGATGGGGGTGAAATGGGAGGAGGTGATGTCCCAGCAAACATGTACTTGGGCCCCAAATTTCTTTCTAGGAGCCTACTGGTGGTTATTCCAATGAGATTATCCACAACCCATCAGAGTTCAGGAAATCATACCGGGGGGTGGGATTATAGTTACATAGTAACAGCTATGCACTATTCCTGTATTTAGCACGGCTGGGACAATTCAGTTTGTCTAATAAATCTTAATTTAAAAGCCACCATCAACCTTAACATTTAAATCTTATGGTCGTGCATCATGTAGTACTGACGACAGCAGAAACATTGTGATTGGCAGCCAATTGATTAAATTTATAGGTTTTTAGGGGCTTGGGTGTTTATTTAATAAGGATGTACGAAAAAGTCCGAGGGTAAGAGAAGGCAGTTGTGTTGTCTAGGAAAGATTCAAAGGCAGCGGGCAGCAGCAGTGGTTGAAAGGTCTTTATTACACTGCTGCTGTCTAGCCAAACTTGAAAACGAGACATACTTGCTCACATGGCTGGAGTTTATCATGCAAAACGAGTAATTATATTTGAATTGTGTCAGCCAACCAACCTAAAATGAAGGGAAGTCAATGAATGTTACTCCAAGGAGAAGGGGATTATTAGTTATAATTATACTCAGTGTCCAAGAGAAATGCTTCATTCTCCCCAAATCTGTTGCAAAGAGGGGAGGGGGGGACTTCAGTACTTCTTTTGATGCTTAAACTTTCTGAAGGAAGCATTTCCTTGCAGAAATTCCAGCTAAACAGAAAGTATTATGTGGCTAGTTAAATATCTGGGGGCCCCACTTGGGCTGTGTGTAACTTACTAAAGACAGTTTAAAATGTGCCCTGTAACAAATCTGCCGATTTTAGCATAATTCAGAATCCACGATTTTCTTATAATAACAGACCTGAACAGAGTTTGCTGTGAGACATTAAATAATAGTTAATCTAGAAATGCCTGCATTAGCCATTTGCAGAATATAGCATCATAGCCACATAACAAGAGAAAACCAAAGGCAAGATTCTTAAATCTGTTGCTATAGGTGGAGTTCGCAGAACTGCCTACAGTTAAAGGTCTGTAACGTATTCCATTGCCAGACTTTGTTTCCAGTAGTTTATAGCTTCAACCATTCGGGCTGAAATTTTCCATAATGCACATCTGCCTCTGTCTGTTTTTTTTTTTTTAATTTTCTCTAAAAATGGCTTAGCTGTTGTTGAGATCAGGGTTAGGGGGAAAAATATTGTTTTTCCAATTATAAAAATTCTTATTATTAATTGTTGAGAAGCTGTTGTGCCTGGGGTCAGGGAAGTGTCTTTTACTGTCTCTGGGCAAATCACCTAACATCTGGCTGAATGATAGGCCTTTAATAATCACCATTTGCACATGCTTAATAGGTACGTGTTAGAGTTTGACAGCAAAACTCTCTGAAGATTCAGCTTGGAGTGAGCATACTCCGGAGCACTTCCTGCAATTGTTCTTTTAGGTTACCAGAGGCAGCTATCATGCTGGCTATCAGAACTGGGAGCAGGGCAACTCTCCTATGCTCCCAATTCTCTATCTGCTGGTGTCCAGGAGAAGGAGGAAACAGCCTGAGTTGAACACAGAGCGATGATGAGAAGAAAGTATACAGGGGCAAGTTAGGGGGTGGGAGAGTAGGCATAGAGGGGGACAGAGGCAGGCTTGTTTGAACAGGAGTGGAGAGAGGTAGCAGGGAAAGAAGTTGGTGTGATAAGGGGGGACAGAGTACAGGGGAACAGGGGCAGAGGATTTCTAATGACCACCAGAGTATACTAGACCCTGGAACCGAAAACAGGAGTTCTGAAACGCTACATTTCTTTGCTAGCTAGCTAACAGCTGTGAAACCCACTGGCAAAGTGTGTGTACCATTTGTGTCTACAGGCTGGTCCATATAGAGGATAATAGCCTACTACTGCTACTAATTACTCTGTTAGCTCAAGTCACTGAGGTTTGTGCTGCAGCTCTAAACGTTCCAGCCTTGCTGATGAGGCATGGATTTCTATTTCATTTTGATTTTTTAAAAATGTAGGAAATGACGTACCAGAAATCTACGTTAAAAAGAATATTAAGTGTACAAAGTCAAATGTTCACAAAGCAGGAAGTGCCAGAATTAGGGTTGCCTGTGCAACCTTCATTCAGCCCCCTTGTACATATGCATGATACATGACCACGTACTATTTTTTCCTCAGGCCCCTAGCTTGTTTATTCAGTGCATGGGATGGGCAGTCCTTGGGGAGTGGTTCAGGTGAACAAAGCCGTGGTGCGTGCCTCATTTGTGGCAGAAGTTGGAAGACATGTAGTGAATGAGGCGAGACAGGAAGGGAAAGCATGGCCTTGCAGTTTAGGCAGGATTTGAGCATGGCCCAGACGTATGGGGTGAGATAGAAGTAAAAGAGGACACCCAGATTGCAGACCTAAGGGACAGGTTGAATGGTTGACCGTTCAACTGTGAGATCAAGGGACCACCTTGAAGGAAAGATGTGTTCAGTTTTGCTGATGTTAAGCTTGAATAGATAGGAAGACATACAGGAGATGTCAGAGGGGCAAACTGAGGTACAGAATTGTATAGAGGGAGAAAGACCAGGAGAGAACCGGTAGATTGGTAAGCCATCTGCCTAAGGAAGGGGGAGGCTGAATCTAATATTCTCTGTACATTGGGATGCCAAATTCTACAACCACCGCATCACAGCTGAGATCTGGCCCAGTGAGGCTGCACATTGTAGAGAGGTTCTACTGTAGAAAATCCTTTTCTCCAGTAGCTGCGCACATCGCAGCTGACATTTTTTTTTGGAGTCCTAAATCACTTTTAGTTATGGTGTGAAGTATTTGTCAAATCAGTGTTTCAGAGGGGGAAAAATCATTTTAAAGTTTCCAAAGTGACATTGTTCTCATTGTTCAGTGTGTGGTTTTGGACAAAACTGGATGTTATGCAGAGGCTCAACTCATCAGATGTGTAACAGAGATTTAAAGCTGCTCTGGGTAGCTATTGTTTGCTGGTTCTTGGGTTACTTTCCTGTACAGTCTGGCATCTGCTGAATACTTCAATCTGCAAATGTAATTTTTTTGAATTAGTTCTAATTTAGTAGTTTATTTCAGCAGACAGCCAGCCTTTTATATCACATATGAATTACCATATGTCACATTGTCTCCATTCATGTCTCAAAAGTTAGTTAGGCCTTTCTAACTCTGTAGTGCAAATTTTGTGTCCGAAAATTAAATTGTTTTCCAGGGCACTTTGCATGTGCAGAATGGGTCTTCTATGTACAGTACTATTGTAAAATGATTAGCATGTGATTAGAGTCCCTAATAATTTATGGGAAATTTTGCCTAATTCTGCAGATTTTTTGTGTTTGGGTGTGAAAATCTGCTGGACTTTAAAGCAAGTTTGCAGTATATGTGAATGCTAATAGTTTGGTAAATTATTTATATTGTGTTGAAAATCTTAAAATAAAACTTCGTTTCAAATTTTAATCCCTGATCATTTTATCCCTTCTTTACCTTTCTGGGAAAGAGAGACTGCTTCTACCAGAGGATGATGTGTTCAGCTCCTATCTTCCCTTGCAAGGCCAAGTCACCGGGTGAGAAGATTCAGGGAGGAAGGTGGTGTGACAAGAAAAACGCCAAAATCTCATTAGAGTTCAGCAAAAGTTGATGTCTAGTGGTCCTATTTTTGATGCAAAACAGATGGAAATCACCCAGCTGGAAAGCTGACCACTTTCATGTACCCTGGGTGAAATAACTGACATTTAAAACATTTTCTTAAATAAGTCACGATGTTACAGATTATTGTTCTCCTTAATATCATGGCTGCCAAAAAGTGACCTAACTTTCAGAGGTATTCAGCAGCCCCATCTCCCATTGACTTCAGTTGTGGGTGTTCCACATCTCTGAAAATCAGACTATTTTTTATTTATGTACCTAAATGTGGATTTAGGTGCCAACCCCCCAGCCCATTAAACATTAATGGGAACATATAGATGATTGGAAAAAAATGTACTCCACTGAACAGAAATAGGATGGTCCTATTACATGATGTAAGCAAGTGGAATTTCCTGCCATACAGGTTATATGTAATCTAGATTTATAGCCTTCCTTGATAGGTAACTCAAAATACAGACTATAAATCACATTCTAAGCTTTCTTTCCAATCTTAGCTTTTCCTTTACATTCCCTCCTTTATCCTAGTCCCTGGATTTCTCTCCCACAGAGAGACACTTCAGAGCCCCTATAGCCTCATTTGAGCTAATGAGTTTCACCTGCCAGTATGAGTCAGCTATAATCATTTACACATGGCTCTAACATCTGAGTTTAGGATGGCTCACTGGAACAGCCCTGTATTCTGATGTGAGATCCTAGAAACTGTCATCTTCACACAAAATGCTACTCTCCTGAACCAACCAGCCAGTTTCAGAGGTACATGTTTACCAGCTACTTTATGGAAATCTTAAATCAACTAGCAATGCTATACGTTATAAGAAACATCACCAGGAGCTCTAACAAGAGAAAAACTGCACCAGAAGATAATCCCAGTAAGAATATTTAGGTGGCTTTACTATAAATAGTAAATATCTCAGGTTAACCACAAATTCTCCAGTGTCTTCTGCCTGCAATTCTTTGTATAGACAATTTATCCAAATGTTGGGAATTCATGGCTAAATATTTGTGGGATTTACTAAAGACTAAATATATTGTATAATCTCAACAGTTCAGTCTCACAGAAAAGAAGGAAAAGCGGTGTCCATCTTTCATGGTTTAATGCTAGCTTTTCATTTAGAAATGCTCTTAAAATCAGAGACTGAAAAGTTGTCTGGGAGAGTGGTGGAAGAGGGATCAAATGGACTGTATAATTTTGTACTTCATATGGTGGTAATCTCCTGTCTGTTGAACCTGTGATGTTGGAAGAATATGAGAGTGAAACGAGTCTCATTTTCCCTGGCTCTGCCTTCAGGGGTATGTTGTTCTTTCAACTTCTGAAAGGGAAAAAAAGGCAATGCATTTTCAGAGAGATAAAGTAAGGGAATTGAGTTAGAAATTGAAATTTCTAGTGCATTTTCTTGAACTTATTGGAAAATAAGCATAGCATTGTTTCTGTATATTACAAATAAAGGGTCAGACTTACAAATAAAGGGTCAGACTTTCAAATGGGTGAAAGTTGAGGCTTCCATGCAAAAAAGGTCAAACAGAAACCACTATGTGCGCTAAGTTGACTGATAGCACACACAGTGGGTACTCAGCAAACTTGCTGCTTTGCATAAATACACGTTTGTACCCATAAATTTTTTCTCAGTCTCCACCATTTTGTAAATGTGTCACAAAATAGTACTGAATTTTAGGCAAATAGAACAAAAAAGGAAAAGATAATTTCATGTGCTGAGTTATATAAACAAAAGCTTTCTAAGTGGTGGAGTCAAAAGGGAGAGGTGCCTCAAATTGATCTAAAAAGTCAGACAAAGGGACATTGCTAGGGGCTTGGGAAGAAATGTGGATTGGTTTTAATTAACATTTTGCTGAAGGTCATGTCATGCTTTTTCAGTTATGTCTTTGGTGTGACGAGGCCTCTTTTTTTCTTATGTATGTTTTCAATAACTTACATGAAAAGGATTCAGCTCTTTTCCAAAGGAAAGTGATGTCATGTATTGTTATGTCTTTAGTGAGGGAAATGTGTTTTGTCTTTCTTTCACATTTCTAAATCTCTTTGACAACAGGGCATCTATGATCAAGCAAGCAAATGCAGCACCATTTTTAAACTGTGATTTTTGTTTTTGATTTTCCCTGGAAATTTTTCCGTTCCAAAGCATTAGAATAATTATCTTCTTGGTGGTTTAATCAGTGCTTTCTTTGAAGTTTCTATATGTTTATCTAACACTTTACAACTTGTTCTTCAGCATTTGGCAAAAATGGCAGTGTCTGTGTTACCTTATTCACCTTTCATTGTATGTTTCAACAGCTCTAAAGAATGGGTACTTTGAGTTTTGCAAATGCAGTGCTCTTTTCCCATTATGGTAACCCTTTGCATTGATTTATTTTTTAAAAAACAATAATTTACTTTCTTTTGGCTTCATGTGCTCAGAATCAGGTACCTTTGTTCTCTAGGAGAATGGAATATCTTTTAGGACTACATAGATCATTGTGGAAACTTCCTCAATAAATTATTTCCCTCCAGTATCAACCTACATCCCTCTTTAGACTGTTATGTATAGAATAAATTCCTCTAATAACCGTCTTAAGCTGAAACCAATGCTGAAGAAAAAAATAACAATGATAGAAACATATATCCAACTCAGAAAGAAATATAGTAGGATTATGGTATCCTTCTTCACAAATATTCCCCATATCCCAGACAAGCAATTTGACAGCTCCTACAAGCAGCTGTTGGTAATGGAGTACTAAGCACTGCAGCTCTTTGAGCAACCCCACCCTATGCCTGAACTAGGAAAGCTCATATTGTGACAAATAAAATACTAACCAGGGGTGAAGGAATAGGAGATTATCCAACTATTTCAGCTAATAGCGCTTACTAGTATGTATGATGATGATCATCTTTTACATGATCTGTAGCTGGAAAAAACTGTTGTCAATACAGTAAGGTTCCCACAAACTTGTCCATTTAAATTCAGATTCAAAGCAATCTATTCACCTGGTACTGCAAGAATGAAGTAAGTCAGAAATGAGTGTTCTCAGTACCTTTCAGGATGGAGCCATAAGCCACAGCATTCTGAAGCTATTACCTGATTCTTTATTTACATTCCAGAGCGTCCAGTCAAATGATTGGATTAATAACCCAAAACGAAAGTAAAACAGCAGTAAATAAAAATCTAATAAGGGTTCTGAGTGTTTGTGGATGGCTGTAGGGAAATATTTATCTTGCCAATAGCAGTTTCCATTTCAGGAAGCCTTTTCAAAAGCTTGGTACGTTGTTAATAATTTGTTTATTCTGAGAAAGAACTATAAAAAATTAAGCGTGTCTTGTTGGGTTTCCTACTGATGTGACAATACATCTGGGGGCAGTGGGGGATGGAGGTATTCTTTTTTTTATTTGCCATATGTGGGATGTGATGTGACGTGTAGAGGAAGGATGGTCTTATGTCTAAGACACTAGACTGGGACTTGGGGTGGGGGAGCTGGGTTCAACTTTTGGCTCTGTCACAAATATCCTGTATGAGCTTGGATAAGCCAGGATCTCTGTGCCTCAGTTCCCAATCTGTAAAATGGGGATAGTTTTTTCTTTATCTTACAGGAGTGTTATGAAGATAAGGAGTCATAGAAGTATCTGCTAGGCTATGTTGGATGTACAATATATGCAGGATATGTTGGATGGCTGATTCTGGTTTCACTTACACTGATGTAAAAACAATATAAATCTATTGACTTCACTGGAGATACTCTTGACTATATTGGTATCACACAAAAAGCCACAATGTTAAATGTTATTTAGGTTTCAAAGTCAAGTATTCAAAAGCTAAGGAATGCCAGAATCAGAGTTGCCTAAGCAATATTAATTCTGACCCTTTGTGTATTCATCCTGGGCTCTAAAAAGAAGCAGGTACTGTGGGAAAAATAGTATGTGATCAGTAATAAGATTGGTATAATGCATTCTTGTAAGGGTGCAGAATTAAGATTGCATAGGTAACTGTAAATCTGGCATTTCTTTGCAATTTTCAAGTGCTTGAATTTGCAACCTCAATAATGTTATTTTCAATGCAGTTTTTTGTATATAACTAGGCATTTTTTAAAAGAAAAAAGGTAAAAACTAATTCCATTAAGTATAACTGTGACAGTCTTCCCGTTGTGCATCATGAACAATGTTTGAACCTCTAGAATTGCCGCACAGACTCTTAACAATAGAGCTACTTGAATAATTACATCTAGTGGCAGCAGAAGGCTGTTATCTTAGTGGGGCAAGGGGGCTGCTGAGGTTACGTGCTGAGTCTGAGGGCATGTCTACGATCAATGCATTGGGGGTCAATTTAGTGGGTCTAGTACAAATTTGCTAAATCGACTGCATATCGCTCTCCCATTACTCTGGTACTCCACTAGAATGAGAAGTGTAAGGTAAGTCAACGGGAGAGTTTGCACTGGATTGACGGGGGAATGTAGACACCGCAGTCAGTTGACCTCGGCTATGTCAATTCCAGCTACGTTATTCACATAGCTGGAGTTGCGTAATTTAGGTCGACTTGTTCCCATAATGTAGACAAGACCTGAGGGTTTGTTGGGGAATCCAGTCCAGCTTTCTTCCCCATTGCTCCTGCAGCTCCCAGGCATTCCCAGTGCGGTGTGTACTGCTGTGTCTACAGCAGTGGTATGGGTCCAGCACTTTAACATATTCATAGTTGTAGTTTTGGCATGCTGCCAACATTTTCCTGTGGCCTGCAAGTAAGGGAAGGGAAACTTCGAAAATGAATTACTCATTAGAGAGAGTTTCATGAGATAAGTGAAAGGCACAACTCTACCCCCCCACCCCAGTATGCTGCCCCTGATGAATTTCAGACAACTGCAAACAATGGAGGAGAGATGCTTAATTGAGCGACTAATCACAATTTATTTTTTTTAAATGCTTGGTAGCCCTAGTTCCTAGCTCATGAGGTTTTCTTTGACTTTTGGGTTCTTGTGAAAACTACAAGTCTCAAACTAACTGGAAATTTAGACTGTTTCATTAGGGAACAGTTCCCCCTGTCCCCACCCCAAAGATGCTGGAAGGCTTTAAAATGGAACAGGCAAAACTTGCTGGCCTCCTGAAGAAGCCGGGTGTGGTAAGCAGATGGGCCAGGTGTCTCTGGAAGATGACAGTGGGGAGGAACTTCTGGCCCACAACCTCTCCCCAGAAGATAACTTAATATGGGTGTGGAGAAGGAACTATCTGTATTATTTTGTATCAGTAGTATAAGTACCTCAGTTTATCTGATTTATGTTGTTCTAGCTGACTGCATGGACTTAAATCAAAGGAGGCTGGGTTTTTTTTGTGGGGGAGGGGAAGGAGCAAGGAAGAAATGAAACAATGACAGAAACAACTTGTTACCCGAGGGGTGCTCTCATGAGAGATTTCCAGGTGGGTACAAGGCACCACTCACTGTGGAATTATGGCGAGACAGTAATAGGGAGTGTTGTAGCCCGATGATCCAATCTAAAGTGGAATGGACCAAGGAGTTCCTCTCTGGAGAAAGTGCAGGCTGAGGCCTGTCACTAGGAAAGAGTGCCCATGGGGAGAGACTGGGGGAGAGATCACAGATCCAGCTTGCCCCTGAGCTGTCACAAAGAATGGGTTGGAGGAGCCCTAGCCTGTGGGGAAGGGGATCGTTGGAGATCCTGGATATTGAAAAGAGGTGAGTTTCACATGGTTTTTGCTTTAACTACAAAAGGTTGGCACAGCTCTAATTGAAATGGCCTTCTGTTGTAATGAAAAGAAAGCAACAGCACAAGTGGAAAGGATTCAAGATTTTACTTTATTTAGAGCCATAATTGCTTTCCTAGTGATATACAATGATCACTTTGTTCTCTTGTAATCCATCTTAAGTTGCTAGTCAAAATTTGCAGTGACTGATGTAGCTCACTGACTGGAGCAGCCTCAGATCTCAGTATTTCACTTGTTTATTAGTGGAGCATGTTTCAGCAATATGATTTTCTTTTTTACTCTGTAGTTTATTTTTTCCAAAGGCTAGTCGCTCTCTCTTGATTTATGCTTTGACACAAAGCATTTATAATCAAATGATTGTTTTGCTTAACGTCCTTAAATCCTGTTTTTTATTTCTTCAGACTTACAGAGAATTATAATATTCATTTGACCTGCTGCTCATTCACCAGCATTAATACCTGCTTCTAGCATGGATTTGTTTTTAAGATGCAGCTGAACTCTTCTGCTCAACACATTTTAATGTATCATCCATCTTGATCTGTGACCCTTAGTAAACTCTCTGACCTCTTGCTTTTATCACTTACTCTAAATACTGTTTGACCTCAAATCATTGACACTGGAAGTTTGAGATGCATCTGAGCTTTGATCCTGACAGAGGCATCATGGTCCAGACTTGTGTATAAAGACACGTAAGACCAAATTTTCAAAAGGGGCTTTAAAATCCTGCCCTCCAAGTTCCATGTGAAGATGCCCATTTGTATGTATGTTTTTTTGTGAGGGCAGGGGGAGGGGAGCAGCTGTGCATATGAAAGTGTGCTTACCAGGTTTTGCAGGTACAAGTTTCGAGGCTACCTCCTATAGGAAATTGGGCCCTAATTTTATCTCCTTCCTGCTGTTTGCTATTACAAAAACTTGAGTTGGGCTGGACCAAACCTGCAGAACTGAAAAACCCTAAAATTTAAAGTTCCAATCTTGTAAAATTGGCATTTATGTACAACATTCGGTGCAGCAAATATTGAGAATATGATGCAGCTTTACTTGTTACCTTTTTATCAAGCTTTTTAGCCATACCACACTGATTTAAAAAAAAAATCTTTGCTTAACTCACCTATTAAAGTCCATTTTTAAAACCATTTTCAGTGTATCTGGGGATTTAATTACAGCACTTTAATGTGAGCATGGAAGCCTTATCTCTTCTTGCATTGTACCTTTGTAGCTGGCTTTTGTGATTTGTTTTGGACTTAAGTCAGAACTTTTTGTACTGTACAAAGGTTAATAACGCCGAACAGCCATTTACAGAGCTAGAGTCTGTTCTTGCCATTTCATGAGAACAAGGCAGGAGATAATTTAAAGCACATTGTGCAACTAACTTGTTTTGTATTGCGTTGTTACAGCAGCACTATACTGGACTGGCTCTGTGCAATGTATCATGATATGAGACCTACAAGATGCCTTTTATCTCTCTTTAGGATTATCGTTGTTGCTAACCATGCTAGCAATAGTACAAGCCCTGATGTGGATCATCCTCAAATATTTTCATAAAGTTCTAGTCCTAACTAAAATAATCCAACAGCCTACATCCTAGGAGTCTTGTGGTAGCCACAGAGACATTTGTTCTGCAATATCACCAAGATTTTCTGGAAAGTTTTGATATTCAATTCCACCTCACGTTTTAGAGGAGTATCATGCAGCCAACAGCAGAGCTACTGTGTGTTCTCTTCTCTCTTTGGCCACCTGATAAAGTATTTACAAATGACACCTGCCTGAGACATATAGGATCTCATTTTCAAACACAGGAACTCAAAATGTACCTGCAAAATATGGGGTGCTTTGAGGATGCAATTGCATCTGTAGTGTATACAATTATCTATGTGCGCACATTTTGTAGATGCAACTTAGGTGCATATGTCTGAAGAAATGACCTATAATACAAAGGACACTGGGCCAAATTCATCCATGGTCTGCATCAGCTTCTGCTGGTGTAGACCCTGTTGGAGGGCCCTGGTGCCAATGAGTCGATTTAAAGCTGTCCTCTCCCAGGAATGAATTCCTCTTGCTGTGCAGCCTGCAGAGATGCAGTGTGCACTGCTCTATGCCAGTGGGGATGAATGGATAGACATTTTAAAGTCAGTGTGGCACAAAATACAAGTTCTGATTTATTCACTATACTGCTGCTTTCCTAAATCTTTGCTAAACCGAAATATATTTTAAGCTTAAGACCTTTACTATACTGTTACTTAAACCTTACAATATGTATCATATCATTATTCCAAAAACACGACACAATCAGATTACATTAAGTTGCCTAGTTCCTTAGCATATATTATGGAATGGGACAGATGTTAACCTACAATATGTACAAGTAAATCATGTATAAAGAAAAGCAACGTGCAATAGTTGATTAGCAAAGTGTGGATTTCATTGTTTTTCAGTGCTGCATTTGCACTGTTTGTAAAAGAACCCTCATGGCCAGGATGTTAATACTGAGATTTTTGTGGGAAGAGAGAAATGTTTATACAGTGAAAAACATACACTGCCTCCTAACGTAGAAATGAAAGTGCAGCCCACTTTAATGAAGACCAGATATTCTCAGAGAAATAGGCAAAGAAAGTCTGTCAATGGAACATATTTATTGTGAAGTAGATCCTGGCACTCATTACCAGAACTTTTTGCAATGACATATATTGTAAATACTAGAATGGTAATAGAAGAGCCCCTTTATCACACTTCATACTGATTTCTGGACTGGTTGTGAGGTTGATTCCATTCAGCTGGGATTTCTCATTCTTGTAAAATTAAATAAATGTGTACGTAGTCCAGAGTAATGACTCAAGCCCCAATCCAGTAAAGCATTTTATCACATGGTTAATGTAAACCATCTGATGATGTCCATCCCTATTCAGCAAAGCACTTAAGCACATGCTTATGCCTGATTGACTGCAGGCTTTAGCGCTTTGCTGAAGTGGGGCCTATGTCTAGCCTATGGCATTTACAGTAGCTACACCCCTAAGTAGTGCAGGCTTTGGAGCTGCACTGTCATTCCTTTTCCTTCCTTCTCCCCCTCCCCCAGCATGCAATGGGAGTGCACAATGTGCACTATTCCGGCAATAGCCCAGATTGCAACAAATTTCCGCACAGTGATATACAGTAAACACTGTGCTAAGACACTCAACAAAGCACAACCTTTTTCAGCAAAGTGCAGCTTAGTGTATAGTTGATGGCCATGTGGTGCTGCTCCTTTCCTTGCTTGTGGGTGAAGTTTTTGTTGTCAAAATAGGAAAACAAATTAATAGATTCTCTAGTTCTTCACTCCTTTGCAGCCTAGGTACTTGGAGCTTAGAAGGCGCAGCCCCCTCAAAAAAAAAAAAAAAAAAAAACAGTTTGAGAGCCCCTTGATATGATATTAAACATCACAATGTATTAAATTGGCCAGCAACATCATTCAATAAATCGTAACTTTTTTCCATTGGAATAAGCAGTTATCAGACTATCAAAGTTGTGGTCTTCCAATTAATAACATATGTCGTCTGCCTTTGCTTATCTGGGTCTAAGTCCTGTCAAAAAACACCCTCCTTCTCTCTGGGTTTATTTTTTTTTTGTATTTTTTTTTTAGCATCACTGTTCTTTTCCAAATAAGGAAACTATAGCCACAGAGTGAGTCTGCCAAGCTTTAGCTTAGCATACTGCCTCATATTTGCAGTTCTGAAATCTGCTTTTTATGAGGCCTTTCCTCTTCTGCAGCAAATTGTTCTGTTATTTCTGTAATCCTCAGCCAGTAATTTGGCCTGCCTGCCTGGATCCCCTCTCCATCCTCCTGATACAGTCCCGCTGTCTAAACAAAGGACAGACATGGCATTGGTTCCAGCTGAACCTGAATCAAAACAGTCTAGCGTATAACTATTCCCTCCCAGTGAACCACTTTTCAAGAAATAGATACAAGACACCTTGCTCGATGCATGGAAACAGTGATTATCTTCTTACACAGTTCATGGTGAACTCCAAAACAAAATTGAAATTTTTTCCGTTTTGCTGTAATTCAAATAAAGTTGTTCCCAGAGACTTCGGTTAGGACTAGTCTCATTGTGCTAGATGCTGTATTGTTCCTGAAGAATTTGCAGTCTAATTTAAGAAAAGACATATGTGGATGTATCAAATAATTGGCAGTCACTGGAGAGCACCAGTGAAAGGAATATGTGGTTACTCATACTAACTATGCTAAACTGGATTCTGGGAATTTCATTGTGCTGTAGCAGCATCCACGTGGGACGTTACTGCATGGCAATCTGGCGCACTGTAGATTCACATCTTGGTTTGTCATGTAGATAAAGCCTTAGGCTTAGTTCTCAAGAGTAACAGATTGAGTATGTGGGACAAGTAATACCTCAGCCAGTCAAAAACAGAACCAGATAGAGTACACTTATAAAGTTTGTGGATGATACCAAGATGGGAGGGGTTGCAAATGCTTTGGAGGACAGGATTAGAATTCAAAATGACTTTGACAAACTAGAGAAATGGTCTAAAATAGGAAGAAATTCAGTAAGGAAAAATGCAAAGTATTACGCTTAACAAGGAATAATGAACTGCACAAATAAAAAATGGGAAATGACTGCCTAGGAAGGAGTACTGCAGAAAGGGATCTGGGGGTTATATGGTTTACAAACCAAATATGAGTCAACAACGTAACACTGTTGCAAAAAAGCGATCATCATTCTGGGATGTATTAGCAGGAATGTTGTAAGCAAGGCATGAGAAGTAATTCTTCCACTCTGCTTTGTGCTGATAAGATCTCAGCTGGAGTATTGTGTCTAGTTCTGAGCACGTGCTTCAGGAAAGATGTGGACAAACAGGAGAAAGTCCAGAGGACAGCAGCAAAAATGATTTAAAAGTCTAGAAAACTTGACCTATGAGGAAAGATTGGAAAAAATTGGGTTTGTTTAGTCTGGAGAAGAGAAGACTGAGGTGGGCGTGATAAGTCTTCAAGTAATTAAAAGGTTGTTATTACGGGTGATAAATTGTTATCCTTAACCACTGAGGACAGGACAAGAAGTAATTAGTTTAAATTGTAGCAAAAGAGATTTAAGTTAGATGTTAAGAAAAACTTCCTAACCTGTAAGGGTAGTTAAGCATTGGAAATTGGCTAGGGAGGATGTGGCATCTCTGTTACTGGAGGGTTTTAAGAACAGGGTAGACAAACACCTGTCAAGGATGGTCTAGTTACTAGTCCTGCCTCAGTGCAGGGGACTGGATTAGATGACCTATCAAGGTCCCTTCCAGTCCTACATTTCTATGATTGTATGTTTCAGTAGTGAATATAGAATTAATCTTCTTGATTATTTCTGTTGGTTTTGGATAATTCTGAACAGGAATCTAGAAACATATCAACAATTCATGAATGTACAGTTCCTACAATGATCATTAAATAGTTCAGCTTTTGGAAGATGTACAGCTTCTGGAATATTTTCAGTCTTCTACAGTGTAGGGCCAAATATCTTCACCCGACCTCTGTACTGCTCTCCAAAAGCAGCTGACATGAAGTATAGCCTGGACTAAAATAAATGGATTTGGTGGATCCTTCCTCATTAACAATGAAGGACCAGAGTCTAGGCTTACAAAAATCTGCATACATTTATCAATTTCAAAGATGTTTCACAAATTTACACCAGCAGAAGGTCTGGCCCAGAATTTTTAGATATGTAGAAAAATATATTCCTTGAGCAATGCAGATCTGGAAATCACCCCAAATCAGATTTGTTGAGAGAGATCCATAATTCTACCAGAATATAATTTGGAGACTGTTTGTTTGCTACTGATCTGCTTGCATGCAAAAGTCCACAGGCAATACCGGGATCATACCATGGATATACCTGATGATAGGATGGAGCACTTGAAAACCAGAGAGATTAGAAATGGGAAGGAGCCTGGGTAAATAAAGCCATTGGCTAAATCACGAATAAGAGAACTAGGCTTTTAAGAGCTGAACTAATTGCATCCATTCCTCAAACAAGAAAGAACCTGAGCATGAAAATGGGAAAAATTGACAATCAGTATGAAACGAATCCAAAATATCAATACAACCTATTAACAGCCATGTGATAAACTAATCAATAGGCAGTAGGGCACAGCTGCTGAACAGTCCACTTACTACCATCAGTAGTCAATGGGGAAAACTCAGAGAGACCAGTGGTTTGGGAGCTTGGACAAAAGGCAAAATATGAAATAAAACAAAGAAATCGCAATAAGGTAACATCAATAGTCTCAGGTTGAAGCACAACTACCATGCAAATTTAATCTGATGCCATGAGCATGTGGGTAATAATGTAAGAGAAGAATTTCACAGTCCAAAATAATAATTAACAGAAAATGAAGTAGGAGAAAACACGACTAAGATTGTTGATGCTTGAATATTCAAAAGAGCTCTGCATTGCCCTAACTGATCCCATTGAAGTCAATTGTAAAACTCATCCTCCTTTCCATGGAAGCAGAGAGAGGCTAAACTAATGCTGAGCTATATTGAAAACCTTACTCTCATTTTCAGGTACCTATTACAACAGTAATGTGTTCCAGTTCTTTCTTTGCAAAGGTATTTGAGGAACATCTTCAGCAAATTCAAAGGAGCTGGATTGGAGGCTTATGGATTTCAAACACTTTCCAGAAATGCTTCCAAGAGGGCACTCTGTATTTTTGCCAAATATTTTGCAAATCTTTTTGACAAGAGGTGGGTGTTGCATCTGAGAAATACATAGTGCTTGTTTCTATTCTGACAGTTTTTCCTAGTGCCAGAGGCATTCCCCAGGCTGAAAGTGGCCTCTGTGCAGGGTGGCTGCACAGGGTGAGCAAAATACTTCCTTCCACCCATGTATAGCTGTGTGTAGGCCTCTTATATATGAGTCTGTACTACGGCAGGACTGCTCATTCCTGCTCCCTCTCACATGCAGAACTCCTGGTCCCTATTCCCACAGCCAAAAAGAGGGCAGGGTGGGGTAGGTCCCCCACAAGTCTGCGGGATGAGTCTGGTGTAATGGGTGGGCAGTCTGCTACATCCCAATAGGGGGAAGGCATCCAAGGAACACACTTGTAGCTTCGTTTTTAAAGGTGCTGAGCATAGCAATAGAATATGAATGGTCATCACCTCTGGAAATCTGACCATTGATGTCTCTGTGGCCTATTGTAGCAACCTGTATGGAACTTGGGCGTAGGACCACAGCCTGCAGGAGGGCATCAGTCTGTGTACACAAGACTAGAATGCTAGCTACAGTTGCAGCATCTCTGTAAAAAAACAAAAAACAAAACAACAACAAAAAAACACTGAATAAAGATCCAATTTAGTTTTACAAGAATTAAATCCTTTCATATTGTTATCCAGTACACAGTACATAAAAAATAGTCCTGTCTGTATTCCTGAATTAGAAACTTTAAGCAAAGGAACTACTCTGGGTTTCTTATGTTTTTCCACTATCCCCTTTCTTCCAATTTCTTTAAGACTGAGTGGTAGTATGATGTTTACTTGCCCTTCTGGGACAGCTTCTCCATAGAAATAACACAGTGGTTTAAAAAAAATACTTTGTTTACAGAGTTCTTCATTCTGATACACTTCAGTTCCAGCAGCTTGGAGACTGAAAATCCCTCAAGGCTTTAAAACAGTTGTAAAAACACGGGCCTCCATTTCTCATTACCAGAAGACTACAGTGAGATTCATGTCTTTAGGTTCCCGCAGAACAACCCATTATTTAGTTTGGAGTCAGTTTATAACTTTTTTCACTCACTGAGATTTATGTTTAGCTCTAACATTAACAGTCTGTACAAGACCAATTAATGGTTTAAGCATTTTGTGCTGACAGAACACCCAATGTGTTAAATGGCAGCTTTGGTTCTTCTGATATACAGCCTGCTGGCAAAAGCTGCTAAACATAGTCAGGCTTATCACAGTACTAGCACTGGGGAGTGTGGCATTTCTGTGACAGGAAGCCAGCACCATGCACTCCAGACATACGTGCCATTCATCACTCTCCTTTACAGGGACTGAAATGGCATTCCTACACATATCAGCCAAAATCAGTTCTCAGAAAGTGTCATCTGACAAAATCACTGTAATCATTTGGCATGATAGCTACTGAATTCATCATGTCTTGATTGCTTAGATTGACTTTGCAAACAAAGAGAAGAAACAGAGAGAAAGTAATGCAAAGATAATTCGCAGAATTAGTTCCCATGAAGTTGAACAGCTCTAACACTGCATGTCACTGTGACCCGTTTTCCACTTGATGCAGTCAAAATTAACCTTGGAATAAAAAGGGCCCGCAGCACATAGAAAACACTGAAACCAATGGGATGTGAAGGTGCCTAGCACACTGCCAGATAAGGCCTCTCTCTTTGAGTGACTGAGATTCCAAATGCAAGTTTTAATATTATGCTGTGCTAAATTTAAATGAAAGATGATTAAATGAATCTTGAGTGCTGGAAGGTTTGGGCAAATTTAGTTCTGCTTTTTAGTTTGAATTTCACTGTCTATAAACTTACATGTTTAAAACCAAGTGAGTCTAAGGCCCTAATCATGCACTTGCACACATGCATAACTTTAAGTATGAGTAGTCCTATTGCAAAGATATGTCTGAAGTGTGTGAGTAAACTGACTGGGATTATATATGTATGTACATATTTGCAAGACTGGGGACTAAGGTATCAGTGATTGGTTCACAGGTTTTATGGTATGTACCTGGAAAGGCAAATCTTAACTCTCCAGTGCTCCTGAGTCTTAAAATTCAGAATATAATTTCTTCCAGTTTGGCCAGAAATAAAATCAGAGTAACAGTCAACCTGTTTGGACCGGGCTGAACAATGGAAACATTTATTTGAACAATTATTTGATGGAAAAATATCCCCAAATTCACAGTAAGTATTTGCAACTGATTATTTGACCAGCTCCACTCCAGTTGTTATGGTACTGTTACGTGTCTGCTGGAACCTAGAAATTCAGAGATGAGCACAGAGGAAAAGTGTAATGAAAAATAAAAACAAAGGTTTTTTTGGAACTTCTTAAAAGGTTCAGTTTGAGTCTAGGGTGAAGGGTTGGGGGGATTCTTATTTTATCCAAAGCAGTTCTCTCTCCTTAGTACAATCCAAGCTTCAGAGGTGAACAGTATTAAACCATTGTTTCTTCTAGAAAGAACAAGAAATGAAGTTAATTGATGAATCACTGAATACAGCCAAGTCTAATTCACTCAGAGTGGACTAGGCTTGCTGTGAAGAGGTGAACATCTTCCCCAAGGGAGGGACTTGGCTGCCTCTTGCACAAAGGCTGTCTCAGGACTATCCACAAGAGAGGCCCTGGTGCCAGCTACAAAGGTCACTGCTCATTTGCCCCCTGGCTGAAGGAAAAAACATAACCAGGGAGAAAAATGAACTGCAGAGGAGACGATGTAGTATAGGCAGCAGACAAAAATGTGAGTTGTCACTGGGCTGCGGGGAAGAGAGAGAGAGAAGCTTGACAAATGGGGAAATGCACCAAAAAGTCTGAGTCCTGATCATCAGTGAGTCCCGATCATCAGTCAGTGGATGGGTTGAGCAGTCCCCCACCATGAAGAATTTTTTTAAAAAAAGTAAGACCTCTAAAGTCTGCTCAAACTAAAAACCATATTCTCCCATAGCTGCCCAAATGCTATGCTGTAATGTTATTAAAATTGCCCAGACTACAGGTACTAATCTTATATTTCCTAACTCCAACAGTTATGCTCTTAAATTAAACCATACTCAATATAGAGTGGTGCTGAGAGCACACTTAGAGGGCCTGGTTCTCATATAGAATAAGCCCCCTTTACACCATTCTGGCCATGTAAAGGGGCTTAAAATGGGAATTCATTGCATTTACACTGCCAGAGCTGAATAAAAGTGTGTGTGTGTGTGTGTGTGTGTGTGTGTGTGTGTAAAACCATCGCCAGCTCTCAGGGAACTGTTTTCCTCCGGGAATAGGAGCAAGACATTTAGTAAGTTCTTGCAGAGCCATAGCAGTAGTCCCCCAATATCTGGGTCTGGTTAGGAGAGGCAGACAGGCAGTTTGACAAGCAATTAGATGGAGACCAGCTATAGTGAGTGCACTGGGCAGATGTGTATGCTTAGAAGTACGTGGCTAGAACTCTCATCACAAAGCAGTTCATGCTCTGTCCCATGTAGCATCTGGAGATAATAGTAGGCCTCACATTTACAGTGGGGGGCCCACGTAAAATGTAATAGCCCAATAAACCTGGTCTATTTAGGGGAAAACCCTGGAAAGAAGAGGAAATAGATTGCAACACAGGGTGCATCTGTTAGGAGATAAAGGGAGCCAAGGACCACTAGTGAGAAATACTTGGGGGAAAAAAAAGCAGAGTAACTGAACAAGTCATGTGGAGAATTTGCCTTACAGAGTTGCAGGAAGGAGTCAGGAGAAAAAGTGATGGGTCAGAGTGGAAGGAGGATTATGAAACA
Organism: Eretmochelys imbricata; assembly: GCF_965152235.1. Lineage (NCBI taxonomy): Eukaryota > Metazoa > Chordata > Testudines > Cheloniidae > Eretmochelys > Eretmochelys imbricata. The sequence goes on along the minus strand of NC_135575.1, from coordinate 58,867,491 downwards.
AGTATTAGCTTAGAAGAAAAGAAAGCAGGTAGGCTTTCTGTAACACTGTAAGGGATTTGGAAAACTCCCTACAGACATTGGTCTGAAGTAATTCTTACCATTTATGGCATAGGGAAAGTGTGGGAGTCCTGTTTGCCAGAAGCTGGGAATGGGTGACGGGGGATGGATCACTTGATGATTACCTGTTCTGTTCATTCCCTCTGGGGAACCTGGCATTGGCCGCTGTCAGAAGACAGGGTACTGGCTAGATGGACCTTTAATTTGCCCCAGTACTACTGTTCTTATGTTCCTGAAGTGAGGAGTTTGAGACCTGAGGCGAGTAGGAGCCAAACTGTTCCCCTGGTACACATAAAAGCTAGTGGTAGCATTAACCAGGTAGCTAGGGTTTGCTGAGAATTTTCCTAGGCCAAGAACCTGCCTTCTGCAGCGACTTCGTGCTGAATTAGATCTCTGAAAGTGATATGAAATTAAGCTGTAAAATGCAGCATTAATAATGGCTGGGCTATGTGTTTTGAAGTGCCATATGAATCTGCCTTAAGAGTTAGAGGCACATGTTTCCTAACCCAGTAAACAAAATTAGAAAAACGAGATAGAACTGTAGTTTCAGCTGCTCTGTTCTGGTTTATGTTAATGGTTATAAAGTATTTGCAATGTAATCAATACTGCGCTTTGGAGGAAAAATATGCTGAAAAACTGAAGAACTGAGCTGTTCTTGTACTGAAGGCAACTCCCTTAGGCCACAGCTGTGGATTAACTGAATGTCAGCTATGAGATGTTTTTTACCTGATGCTTTTTATTGCTAATCTAATTTTGAATTGTAAAAGAGGATTTATGCCTTTTACTTCCACATCCTTAGATCAGAATCAGCCAAGGTAGATGGGCCAGGTGCTGGCAGCATATTGAGGACAGGACAAAAGGAATTTTCTCTGACCATTTGCCAAGTGGCTATGGAGCTCCATGGCTCCCACTGTAGTCCTGCTGCACTCTCTTTGCAGGGACTGAAAGATGGGAATGGATCCTCAGTCTGGTTTCACCTTCTAGCTAAGCCCACCCCAATCAGCACCTGCACACTGTCATGCAAGGAGCACCCCCCCAACGATGTAGCACACCCTCTGCACAATCCCTTGAAATCATCCCCCACAATGGGACAGCAGAACCATACTTGTCCTGCTGTCAGGGGACACCCAGTGTAGCTGCAGGGGAAAGGGCAGGATTTGCCACTTGTATGGCACTTGTTTGCATGACTTGCCTTCCGCTATTGTGGTGGTTAATATTTTCCTTTTAAGGTTTCCTGTAAGTTATTTTATCTCCTAGCTGCTCTAGGCCCATCCTTCTCTCTAGGAACAATCTTTTGACAGCCTTTGTGGCCTGCTGCTCTTGTCAGTTTAACCTTTGTGTTATTAAAAGATTAAATCAGATACTAGTCTCCTTGGGACCACATGGTCCTTGGTGCTTTATTTTGGATATTGGCCTGAGATGACTATGGATCTAGGAGACTATGGATACTGAGATGGATGATGAGTGCAGCAGTGAGATGATTTGGGAAGACTGTGAGAGTGAGGAACAGCAGATGTGCCCTCAGGAGAAACGGAAGCAGCTGGATACGCAGTCAATGATGGCAACAGTATTCAGAGGTGTTTTTGACAGTGATATTTAGATGTGGTGGTAGATGAACTACGGCACACGTACCCATATATAGATAAAAATGACAGGGACCTCACATATTCTTGTACTTTACTCTGAGGTCTCCTCAGTTCTAGATTTTTGAAGCACAAATTCCATACTTGATTGTTTAAGTTAGAGTACACAATTCCACATGTGAGTACTTAAGTGCCAATCAGAACATATGAATGCAGAATTCAGTATCCTAATTTAGGTGCCTACATTAGGCCTGTAGCAAAGGAGTCCTTATACAATAAGTGTAAACAGAAGAACCACAAATCCTATTGGTCAGATGGACTCTCTGGCCTTCTCTAACCTTTAGCAAGGGTTGATTTTCCACTATGAGTCTGAGACTCAGGGCTGGTCTTCACTATACAGGGATCGACACTACTTCAATCGATGGAGCAGGGATTGATTTTAGTGGGTATAGCGAAGACCCGCTAAAACAATGGCATGGTGCTTTCCGGTCAACGCCGTTACTCCAGCTAACCGCGAAGAGTAAGGAAAGTTGACTGCAGAGTGTCTCCTGTTGACACAGCTCAGTGAAGACACTGGGGTCAGTTGACCTAAGCTACATCAACTCCAGCTACGTTATTCACACTACTGGAGTAGCATAACTTAGGTCGACTTACCCCCGTAGTGAAGACAAGCCCTCAGAGGTGGGACCAGGAGCAAGATAAACAAGGCTTTTCATTTTAAAAATTGATTGTGAACTTTTAAAGGAAAATACTGTGTTTGCCAATAGCACAGCACAATGGCATTCTCATGTGGTATAAATAGTTTCTGTGTTAACAGATAGATTGGGATTCTTTTGCCGAGTTTGTATTTTTCAGATGAATGGACATACTTATATGTATAAATAAATATGTTTATGTTAACATCCCAAACCATTAACTGAATACAGATGCATACCAAAAATTATCTGAGGCATCTCTATAGGCACCTTTAGGGCATCTCTATAGGTATCTTTCCCCTAGGCATTCTCTAGATTTCCTGGGGCTCTTTCAGCGTTAAGTAGGAGATGAATAAAAGAAACTTGGGGAATATATCCTCCCATGTGCTTCTTCCTTCACGTACCAGATCCATAATAATCAACCAATGCGTGAGGTAGGATATCAGGGTTTCTTTACACAGCACTTGGGGATTACTCTTTAAGGCTACAGTATAAAATACTAAAGAAAAGAATAAATGTTTGTGCTTCCTGATCTTATGTTAAATCTTTGATCTTTTTGGAGTTTGTGAATGATACAATTCTTTGTGCTGTGAGTAAAGCTTCTGGAATAGGTTGCCAGGCTCTATGCTGGCGATAATTTGATATATTTGGTTCCATTTTCTCTGATTTCCCCCCCCTTCCTGTTTGATAGGGGAACATTAAAATTTAAAATGCCAAAGCTCAGTCACTACAGCTTTTCCAGTGAGGGGTACTTGCATATCACAATGTTTATTGCAGTATGCACATGACAGAGTTAGAAGACGAGTTATGAACATGGAGAGTTTTCGAAAGTAAAAAATTATATGGGAACACAATGTAGATTAAAAAAAAATCTACTAGATTCTAGTGTAGTCTGTTCAAGCTCATAGCCTACTGGCAGCATATTAGGCTCATGTATGTGTGAGAGAGAATAGCACTAGTGCAAAAAATCATCAACTTCTTGTTAGAATTTGGGTTAACGAGGAAATTGCACCTGACCTAAAGAATACCAATATTGTGACCATTTTTAAGAAAGGTGACAACTCAGTGTGAGGGAATTACCAATAAGTACCAATTATTGCCCTCCTCTCCATTGCTGGGAAGATCCTTGCATGTATCCTTTTGAACAGTCTTCTTCCTCTTGCTGAAATCCTTCTGGAATCCTAATGTGGTTTCAGACCATCTTGGAGTACCACCGACATATTTTTTGTTGCACTACAGGCTCAAGAGAAGTGTAGAGAACAACACCAGCCATGCCATTGTTTATGGCATTTATTGGCCTAACTAAGTCCTTTGATTCCCTCAATCATGAAGTTTTATGGAGATGCTGTCTGGGTTTGTTTGTACCTTGAAGTTCATTTGTGTTCTCAGGCTACTTCAGGATGGGATAACCCCACCATCCTCTGTAATGGGTTGGAGACGGACCTGTTCACCATCCATACCGGTGTTAAGCAGGGCTGTGTTATTGCCCCAAACCTTTTTTCCATCTATCTTGCTGTAATCTTGATTCTTATTCATGACCACCTTTCTTCTGGAATTGGGACTGAGTATCACATGGACGGCCAGCTCTTCAAACTGCGACGTCTTCATTCTAAAACTAAAGTCACCAGGGCTGTTGTTATCAACCTTCAGTATGCTGACAACTGTACTATCCTTGCACACACACTGAGGATACACAACTGTACAAGAACCTAGCCCCTTACATTTTATAAAAATCTTTCAGAGGTGAAAGTAATGGGTGAGGAAGCCTCAATGCTGAAAACAGTTCTGATACTCCAGAAAGCCAGCAAGAAAATTAGCTAGAGAGATATGTAGCCTTGCACATAAAGAAAAATCGTTCATAGCTTAGACAGTTTTAGGAGAAAATTATGCTTCAGATCTGCATGGCTGATCTGGACTCCCAATATTCTACTCTTTACAGTCCATGTGGATGCTAGGAACATTTCCATAAGATGAGAGAACAGAGCCAACCTTCAGTTGAGAATGGCACTTCATGCTGAACAATGTGGAGGTCTACAGCAAGAGTTAAATTCAGGGGAAGAAATCATTTCATGTTTTTGAAGCGCTTTATTTTATCACGGCTTCCAATCGGGTAGGAAAGTTTTGCATTCCGCTGCTCTCCACTAAGTCCTTGTTACGGGAGTAATGAGTAAGACACACATTCAGATTACTGCATCTCTTTCTAATTTATTTAGAAATATGTAAACCTTGGACAGGGATATTAGATGGCAAGGGCTGAGTGAATTTTATACCTAACAGAAGTTGGATTCCTTTTTCTTTTTCCAGAGTTCCAGCAAAGATGTCCTGTTTCTCTGCAAGACTTTCTTCAGCTTTGTCTAAACTAGGCATATTTTCTGAACACTTCCCACCATTGCTAACACCAGGACTACACTGACAGCTTTAATGTGGATAAGCCTCCAACTGCCACCTCCATTTTAAGTTCCTCATTAACTTCTACTGCACCTTAAAGGCCTGATCTAACACCCCCAAATGACCCCCATTGACTGACTTAGGCATTGGATTGTTTCCTAAATACTGAGGCCCCGATTTTCCACTGCTTCAAGATGCACTCGAACATAGAGGGCAGTGGTTAGCTGCAGGGAACTAGCAACATTTCCCTAATCCATGGCTGCTCAGCCCTGGTAGAAGTTAGAGCAAGAAGGGGAATTCTCCAGGGGGAATCTCTGGTCAGCTGAAGTTGACTTTGCACGACTTAAATATGAGCAGAATGAATTTAGCAGATAGGAGAATTTGATTCCAAGACCCTGATTACACAATATACTTACTGCATGTCTAACTTTCAACATGGGAGTAGTTCTGTTCAGTTCAGTATGACTATTAACTTGCTTAAAGTTATGCATGTGGGTAAGTATCTTGCAGAATCAGGTCCTGAGTAATTATGTTCCAGTTGCTGTCTGCTATTTATTAGTACACATTGCTGAATAACATTATGGTGGTTGTTTTTTTCCTGGACAGAATACTTCTGAAGCCCAAATAAAATATTTTAAATCGCTCCTGCTGAAGAAGCTTCTAAAGTAGGGTGTGATGCTTTGAAGATAAAGATAACATCATGTTTTATCTGACCTGGCTAAAGATGGAATTTGGAACATCCAAAAGGGTAATGAAGATTGTGTGCATGATGTTCTAGTGGTGAAACATTAAAACAAAAACAAATTAATCACAATGGCTTTTCTGTCACATTTAGATTCCTAGTGATATGTGTGAACAATTATGAAATTAATTAATTTGTCTGTACCAAAGACGTGTACAAACTCAAATACTAAAAAGAAGAAGATGAAGGAAAAAAGAGAGATAAATGTGGTAATATTATGCTACAAAATAGCAATAAATACATACATATTCTCCAGCAATATACATATTTTAGAGTTGTGTCCCTACTAACAAAATAGATTGTGCAGTGTAACATCTTAATAGCAATAATTTAATGATAATGATTTAATCATATACCACTAAAATGTATGTTGTCTATTCACAGCTTTCCTGTTTTTCATTTAAATGAAAAATGAATCTGAGCTTGTCAGTTCTCTCTTGCTGCAGTATTTAACCCTCTTGCAAATTTCATCTTTTGTAACACAATGTGGATAGTTATTTGGTTTTGTTTTTTAAGCAACAAACATTTCCCAATCATCTGTTTTCTGTATGTTTGTGATACTACCTCCACTGTCCAAGATTATATATTTATTCAGCTTCTTTTTAGGAGTGTACTGCTGGGTATTGCCATAGCATGTGCAACAAATTCCCATTTGCCCAGTTACTGCATCTTTCTTATATGTGTCTTCATCATTCTAGTTGTCCCAGATGTCCTAAAAATAACACAAACGCTCTCTTATAAAAAGAAAAGGAGTATTTGTGGTACCTTTAGAGACTAACTAATGTATTTGAACTTAAGCTTTCGTGAGCTACAGCTCAGTTCATCAGATGCATTCCTTTGAGACCCCCCTGGCACCCTTCCTCCCCATTTGACAGTGAACCATTGATAACTATTCTTTCAGTTTTTAGAGTAGCAGCTGTGTTAGTCTGTACTCACAAAAAGAAAAGGAGTACTTGTGGCACCTTAGAGACTAACAAATTTATTTGAGCATTAGCTTTCATGAGCTACAGCTCACTTCATCGGATGCATTCAGTGGAAAATACAGTGGGGAGATTTATATACATAAAGAACATGGAACAATGGGTGTTACCGTACACACTGTAACCAGAGTGATCACTTAAGGTGAGGTATTACCAGCAGGAGAGCGGGTGGGGGTGGGGTGGGGAAACGTTTTGTAGTGATAATCAAGGTGGGCCATTTCCAGCAATTGAAACTGAGGAACAGTGGGGGGTGGGGGGAAAGATAAACATGGGGAAATAGTTTTACTTTGTGTAATGACCCATCTACTCCCAGTCTCTATTCAGGCCTAAGTTAATTGTATCCAGTTTGAAAATTAATTCCAATTCAGCAGTCTCTCGTTGGAGTCTGTTTCTGAAGTTTTTTTGTTGAAGAATTGCAACTTTTAGGTCTGTAAGCGAGTGACCAGAGAGATTGAAGTGTTCTCCAACTGGTTTTTGAATGTTATAATTCTTGACATCTGATTTGTGTCCATTTATTCTTTTACGTAGAGACTGTCCAGTTTGACAAATGTACATGGCAGAGGGGCATTGCTGGTACATGATGGCATATATCACATTGGTGGATGTGCAGGTGAATGAGCCTCTGATAGTGTGGCTGATGTGATTAGGCCCTATGATGGTGTCTCCTGAATAGACACGTGGACACAGTTGGCAACGGGCTTTGTTGCAAGGAGAGGTTCCTGGGTTAGTGGTTCTGTTGTGTGGTGTGTGGTTGCTGGTGAGCATTTGCTTCAGGTTGCGTGGCTGTCTGTAAGCAAGGATTGGCCTGTCTCCCAAGATCTGTGAGAGTGATGAGTCGTCCTTCAGGATAGGTTATAGATCCTTGATGATGCGTTGGAGAGGTTTTAGTTGGGGGCTGAAGGTGACGGCTAGTAGCATTCTGTTATTTTCTTTGTTGGGCCTGTCCTGTAGTAGGTGACTTCTGGGTACTCTTCTGGCTCTGTCAATCTGTTTCTTCACTTCAGCAGGTGGGTATTGTAGTTGTAAGAACGCTTGATAGAGATTTTGTAGGTGTTTGTCTCTGTCTGAGGGGTTGGAGCAGATGCGGTTGTACCATAGAGCTTGGCTGTAGACAATGGATCGTGTGGCGTGGTCTGGATGAAAGCTGGAGTCATGTAGGTAGGAATAGCGGTCAGTAGGTTTCCGGTATAGGGTGGTGGTTATGTGACCATCGCTTATTAGGACCGTAGTCCAGGCTGAGGTTGATGGTGGGATTCTTCAAGGGCTTTTTTTCCATGGGTCCAGATGATGAAGTTGTCATCAATGTAGCGCAAGTAGAGTAGGGGCATTAGGGGACGAGAGCTGAGGAAGCGTTATTCTAAGTCAGCCATAAAAATGTTGGCATACTGTGGGGCCATGCAGGTACCCATAGCAGTGCCGCTGATTTGAAGGTATACATTGTCCCCAAATGTGAAACAGTTATGGGTGAGGAATGCATCCGACGAAGTGAGCTGTAGCTCACGAAAGCTTATGCTCAAATAAATTTGTTAGTCTCTAAGGTGCCACAAGTCCTCCTTTTCTTTTTGCGAATACAGACTAACACGGCTGCTACTCTGAAATCTCTCGTATAGGTTTAGCAGATCACTCCTTTCTCTGCCCTTATTAGGAGAGGGAGGAGTTGGAATCCATGCTCTCAAAAGTAAGAGAGGGCATCTATCAGGAAAAACTGCAAGGGTGATGCACTTGCAGCAAACAAAATACAGTGGAATCCTTTTTGTGGAGACAAATCGTGCCCCAGCTTCCAAGGTCACAGAAGGCTTTGACAACAGAACTGTTACAGCTCTGTTGCACAAGAGTGGGGCATGACTTAAGGGGCGGAGTGGGTGGGTCTGGAGAATGCAACCATACTGCTAAAGGGCCGTTGTGAAGTATCTTTGCAGTAGAGCAGGGTGAATAATTGATTTTTCAATTTACTGGCAGTTTGGAAAAATGAAAAATAATTTAGTTAATCAGAACCAAATCTGAACATTCAAAAATTTTTTGGCAAATCAGAAGTTGACAAAAATGTTGTTTCATGTTAAATGAAAGATTTTGTTCAATCCTGAACAAAATGTCTTGTTTTGTTTCTGGGTGCTTTTTTACGTAAGAGAAAAGGAAATGAAGGGATAGATTCACAAAAGGGTGTCAATGGGATGAGATGCCTGGTGGTGCCCATCTTAACTTTTAACCCAGTGGTTAGGATACTCACCTGGGATGCAGGAGACTTGGGTTCAATTTACCCCACCCCACCCGATGCAGAGCAAGAATTTGTACTTGGGTCACCCACATTGTAGCAGAGTGCCCTGGCCTATGGAGTAGGCTGGTGTGGAGGCTCTCTGTCTCTCCCATTGAAGCTGTTCCAGTTTGTATAAAATACTTGAACAGTAACTGCACCATAGATAGTAAGTAAGAATGACTCTGTAGCCTGGTGGTTAGGACACTCATCTTTGTGGTGGGGAAACCAGAGTTTATGTATGTCTCTACTCCAGTGTCTCTCTAATTATGCACAGGGGAACATCTTCAACAGGAGAGATTGAGGGAGCTGTGCATGAAAATATCCCATAGCCCAGGAACTAGGGTAACATTCTGTAATGTGGGAGACCCAAATTCAAATCCCTGCTCCACATTAGGCATAGGGGGAAATTGAACCTTGGTCTCTTACATCCCAGGTGTGTGTCTTAACCAGTTGTGAGCTAACAGTTGTACAGGGCAGCACTACCACCTCTTTCTTGTTCTTTTTCCCCCTCACCCCCATGATTCTGCCCAGTGCCTGGCCCAGCTACTCATCCTTGCATTGGACTCAGGCTCTGATCGTAGTGAAGTGTGTTTCTACATTAAAACCTTTCACTATAGGCAGTTTCATTATGACTAGAGAGGTCCTTCCTGGCAAAAGATTCCCATCACCACCCTGCTTCAGATGGAGCTTTTCCTCATCCCCTGTGATTGTAGGGTGGTCTCTGAAAGCCCATATATGTTCACTCTCACTGGGGAACTCCCATATCAAGATCAGTGGCTTCTCCTTTTCACTGAAAGAAATGGCACCAAGAACAGGTGCTAGGGATTCCACTTTATACCCCTTCCTCCTGAGGGCATAGAAGCAAGCTTATTCTTCCTCGCCTTCTGCTCGTAATCTGCTTCTAGCTACCTATGTTTTAAATGATGATTTCTGCATTAAAATGGAAGCCACAAGGTGGAACCTCGAATATAGTGGAGTGAAGCTTGATTGGAAGAGGAATGAAAATACATTAACGTATTAAAGCAGTTAAGGACACTTACTCCGCTTCATCGTCCATTAAGTTTCACTGTAACCATATTCACCATAGGCAGGTTCCTCTGTATTTCATAAAAATAGGGAAAGTTGCTAACCCTCTACGTGGCTTCTAAACTGCTGTATTATATGTATTAGTGATGGGTAAAGCTCCAATGGCCTGGGAGTTCAGTTTGGATAAGTAGCCAAAAATGTAGATGCGTAAAACTGAACTATTTGAACCTTTAAGGCCTGTAAAACTGGGCTGGAAATTTCACAAACACAGATTCTTGTGAGAGTTTTCATCTTTGCTGCTTCTGGTCAGGCTATTCCAATAGTCTCAGTAGCCTTTCTCAAAGAATTCTGGTCCTTCTGCTTCTAGGCCTGGTCAGACACCTCCAGAAGTGTCATTTTTTTCCCCTTGAAAGAGAGCTTGTAGGTAGAGTACACATGGAAGGTCTAAGCTTCAGAACAGTAATGGGAGCTGATCACCTGAAAGAACCAGATTATGTCAGACAGGGGGTAACTAGAATGCCGAAGGAGATTCAGAAGAGCCGTAACATGACAGTGACCAAATTAGAGCAATATATTTTAGAGATAGTAACTTATATAGGTTGAAAACATCTATCCTACCTGCAAGCTGCCTTATGCTCTCACTATTTAGAAATATCTACAATCATCACAATAAAATTGTTGCAATAAAAACAAGGTTGAATCAAGGAAACTGTCTGTCTGATCTTATTTTGAATCTTATTTCAAGAAAAAGTACTCTAGAAGCTGTAAACTTGTCACTGGAACATCATAGAATAAGCCTGTTCCTAGTAGCAGATAAGAAAAGCCTGAGTCTGCACCCTTTAACCCAGGCTATGTGACTAACACTGACTACAGAAGGCAGCATATCTAAAGGAAACCCCGTGGTTAAATCCTGGGAGTCATATTCATGACTGATTAGTTTTAAGGTCCCTTTCATCACTTTGAAAATTAGCAAATTATGTTCATGACATGGAGTAGAAGAAAACAGCCTGCACTCACAGATAAATAGTAATTCCTTACACTGTCAGTGTCAGAACTGTGGATGTGACTCCTAACATAAACAAGAGTTTGTTCTTCATGGCCTAGCACACTACAGCCAGCATAGCTGATCTAACAGGAACCATGTGGACAGGGTCAAAAATGCAGCTTCTAATCTGACAGATAGGCTTGTGTGTATGTGCTGTCCTCTAATAGCAAACAAATCTTGCACGTATACATGGCAATTTTCTTTATACTGTCTGAGATAATGGAACTGTGTTATTGCTCAGTGTGGAAAGGTGCTTGTTTTGAGAACATTTTGTTCTCTTCCCATTTTTGCATGTCTGACAGCTATCCTTCCTCGCTGATACCTGAAAATAGTTGGACTACCAGCCACAGACTTCTGTGGGTTTCTGTTAGAGCCACAAAATCCTGGCCATCAATGTGGATTCATTCCTCTGAGGCATGAATTCCTGAAACCACTCTTCAAGATTTGTTTTTGCGTCGTCCTTGATTAATAGGCTGCTGCTAGTACAAAATACATCTGGTAGAATGTTCACTAGTGTGGGAAGGCATGATTATGTAAAATCCCCATCTTTGACCAGTTGCCAGACTGTGCTTATGTTTATGCCAATTTATAAAGTTCTTCACAAACAAGGGCCAAATTACCTCACTGAGTTGGTGACTCATTTATCTCACTTGCTGCCGTCTAAGATAAGCAGGTTGTCTCTACAGCTCAATGCCAAAATATCAGTATGGTGGTTATTCTTATGCACCTGTCTGTCCTGATTGAGGGGGTCACCCTCAACTGAACCTTTCTTCCTAAGCAGGGGATAGGGAGGCTAAATGCCAGTGAAGAGGAGAGTGGGTTGGGGAGAGGTGTTTTCTATGTCATTTGTCTGGCTTCTCTCCAGTGTTTAAAGACAGCACTGATAAGACTCAATGAGAGTCTTTGTTTCTGGTTGGTGATTCCTAGAGCTGACATCATGGCTGACCAGGTCTAGGGGCTAAGCCTTAGACCTTGTGTGGGGACAGTGTTGCTGCAAAAGACCACACACAAACTGCACTGGCAGTGAGGTTCCCCGCTATCTGCTGAAATCACTGAGAGCTGGGTTAAGTGGTGGAACCTCAGAACATGATATGGCGGAGAGGCAGAGGTGGTCAGCAGTGGCAGAGAGACAGCGGCAGTTGTGAGCTGGTTGCAGAGATGCAAGCATTGCACAAGCATTGCTCAAAGGCCTCCACCCCTGCAGAGTGACCGGTGAATCCCCACAAACACAGCCCTGAACTAATCTTCAGCTAACTTCGACAACTGTGAGTGGGCTGCAACAGAGGCAGAGAGGAGTGGTATGTTAATGCACATTTATTTGTTGGACTTTCATGCTTCAAGGTGAGAAACTGAGGCAAGGACACTGTCCTAAGAACTGGGGGAGTGGATGTTTCCCTCTGGTCACATGATTTCCCCCCCAAATTAAATGTTGGGTCCCCTTTTCCCTTTTAATACAATTTTTATTTGTTGTACACAGACTCAGTACTTGAAAGATAGGAAGTATTGCCTCTCAGAGGCACCTAAGGTTGGTGGTAAGTTAAATTTTCCCAGATTTACTGGGTGAAGGGTTGAGTTGGTTCTGTTTTGTGTTGTTGAGAGGAAGCCCTACATATTGAACCTGGCCCTTGTAGCTGCCGACTTCACCTGGTACAAGGTTTAAATATATTAATTTTTACTAGCCTTTAGCTTATTTTGATTAGTTATTAGCTCTAGAAGCTTGATTTATTTTTTAATTGTAAAATTATTGCAAAGCACCTTGAGATATACAGGCATTGTGAGAGGCTAGAAAAGTTCAGTTGTTGATTCTGCTTGAAAAAGCCTGCATAAACACAGTCGATGCTCAGAAATTGCTTTTTCAAGTGAAAACACAGCTTTTAAAGCTTTAACAATAGTCATGGGAATTCACTCCTCTGAGAAGAAAATATAAATGTAGACTATGAGTGATAGAGTGGGAATTCATGGTGCCCATCAAGCAACATTCTTCAGGAACTCCACCTCATATTATAGTAAAATTGCAGCTATGAGTTATACTTCAACCAGGGCGCAATACACAGAAATAAATAATTATTAATTGTGTTTGTACTGTACAGAGCCTAGCTGTAAAATTTGAGTTTTTACAATAATACAGATTAAAAGACTATTTCTTTTTTCAAAGCTTCAGAAGCCCACAAAACTGCACGGCGGAATTATATGCCTAATTTTGTGTGTGCAGTAACTGCAATTGTGTTCAAGTTGGGTATTTGTGTGCCAGGCACCAGCTACTATAAATGTCTAACAGTCCATTTGTGCAGAGAGCCCAGGGAAACCAACATACAACCCTAACGTCTCAAGATAAACTCACCAATTAGTTGAGCAAATTTTAGTGCATATTGGGTATGACTCTGGGACCCTAAGATATTGAAAATCAATCCTTAAATGGCTTACGTCATATAATTGTTCTTATCTTACTGTTAAAATCAGCATGAAACCACAAGAAAGGTTGATCATTATTAAAAATTTTACTATAGTCTTTGCAAGTAATTAATGTGACAGCAATATTAATAATTTCCTTAGTTGAATATAGGCATCCTATAGTACAGTTATCTATTTGAAAAGGCAAATTGTAAAGACTTTAGTGGCTGCCATGGTTAAATTAATATCCAATGACTCTATGAAACCAATAGATTTTTTTAAAATTTATTGTAAAAGGACTAATTACATGGTCATGATAGATTTTAATCTCCTAAGAGCTATGAGCTGTCTAAAACAATCTTTAACGATATTCCAGTGCTGTTTGCTACTGTAGTTGTTTATATTGTGGTAGTGTCTAGAGAACAACTAGGTTGGGCCCCACAGACTTGGTGCAGGTATACAGAAAATAACAGTCCCTGCGCCAAAGAACTTGAAGTATTAAAGACAAAACATAACTGGTGGATGAAGTAAACATGTGTCGAAGGGGAGGGAGACATGATCAACCAAATAATAGAAAATATAAAATTCTTTGCAAGTCAGGAATAGTACCCATTACTCACCACTTGCCACTTGATAACAGCAGTCTATTGTATGCATTATGGAAAGGGTGAGTTTTGGGGAGGGACTTGAAGGAGGATAAGTGGATGGCTTTAAAGATTTTGAATGGGGAGTTTTGTGCTAAGGGGCATGTGAGACAGCACAAAAGTGGTTGCTGGGGAAGTGGAAAATCAGGTGGAAAAAGTCTGTCCAGTAACACTTCTTGTACTGCCTCAATATCCTTTAGTGTTTGTATCACAGCATAGACTTCACTTCCTGAGGATTGTGAGATCTGAGGATTGTGAGATTTGATTTATTTATTGTGACAAGAAAATATCCTGATTGCTAAGAAGAGGCTAATGCTGCAGGTCACTAATATTAGATGTATTTTGAAAGGTTTTACAAACAGTAAATCTGAAGAAATTTCCCATTTTGCTTATGCCAAGATGTCATTTTCCTATTGTGTTCAATGAAGTATTGAGAAATACCACTTTCAGTGAAGACTTTTTTCAATTAACTTTAGATTTTACTCTGTTAAAATGAGTTAAATATTCAAGATCACATCATATTTATATTTCCTTAAAGTATAATATTTTTACACCAGTTATACAACTGAGCAGAGAGCAAAAACATTCCAAATTCCCCCAAAATGCCAACAGGAAAAGGAATGGAGAAATATGAGTGAGGAAACCATTTGATGGGAGAAATAAATCCCAGTCTCCACAGTTTCCTCTATAGCAGGAAGATCAAGAGATGTGAGCTCAGATTCATTAACAAGGGGAAAGAGGAGTTGTGTTTAGTAACAAAGAACATGCTGCAAAGTGAAACACAAAATGACATGATTTTTTTAGAAGACACCCTTCAGCTCTATGGAGCTGAAATGTTGTGTGTTCAGTGGTGCCTTTTCTTTCTGGAAGACTTTGATTAGCCCTTGCTTTGTAACTTTAATTGAATAAAAGTCTTTTGAATTTACAGTATTTGGTTCTGGTGTTTGAGCCCTATTCTCAGTATCCGCATAGGCTGGACTTACAGGGTTTTTCTTTTTGAAATTGCAGGATGGGACTTATGTCCCTATAACCACATATCTCAGTCCCCACCCTTCCAGCTAAGGTAGACAGATAAGGAGGTCTTTTCCACTGCACAGGATGGTTTGCCATTGTGTGAAACTTTTCACCACTTCTCCCTGAACTTCACTGGGACTATAAGTCGTAAAAATCAATCTTGAATTTGGCTGCTAATATTAAAGAAATCTTTACACTGAGTATAGTCAGTACTCCCCAGTAAGGTTGCCAGCTGTCCAATTTTCAACCGAACACCCGGTCAAAAAGGGACCCTTCCCAGCCCCAGTGAAAATGAGTGAGTGAGGGTGGGGATGAGCGAGCGACAGAGGAAGGGGGGATGGAGTGAGCAGGGCGGGGCCTCAGAGACAGGGCGGGGCAAGGGTGTTTGGTTTTGTTCAGTCAGAAAGTTGGTAACCCAGGTTTGTTTACAATTGTGATACCATATTGACCTCAGTGGGGTCATTAAACGTAAATGAGGGTGCAATTTAGCCATGAGTGTGCAGTACAAGCTATTTAGGCAAATTATTTGTCTATCTTATGAATTTAGTGGCTTTACCCAACAGCATTAACCAACTATAATGCAGTTTGATGTTCATGTCCAATAACTGTCAAGTGACTAAATGGTGTTGATTAGCAGAAATGCTCAGCCTTTTACATTTGTGCAGAACCTCAAACCGCTTTAAGAAGATGGAGTTTATACAGCAGTTAAACCTTTCAGACTAATAGCTAATTCCCCTCCAATGCAATATTAAACAAGAAGGCTTTAGTGCAAGTATTTATATGCCTGCTCTAAAGTATTCCATCAGTAATTTTAATTTCTGGAAGCATATAATAAGCATCTCTTTTCTGTGATGAAGCCTGAATAAAATGATCCACAAGAACAATCAGGATTTTTGATACAGTTTAAAGCTGCTCTATTATTTTCTCAGTGACATGTACCCATTTGTATAACAGAATTTGCAAATGCAATGAGGAAATATATACCACATAATTCTGTTGTACATAATGTATTTAACTTGACGCTATACAGTTATTCTGAAACCTTTTGCTTCAGATGTATTTACTTCAAATTATTATTTTCAGACACTGAAAATATATTATATTTATGATTATTATTCCTGGCAATATACATATATAATCAGATGTCTTGCGTAGGGATTTAGCATTTCACCAAAATGTGACCATTTTATACAGTGCGACAATAAGAAATTTAGAATTACTGTATACATAAGTGATAAAATACCACATTGTTTCAGTTGTTATCAGATTTATCAAAATTAAACAAACAAGTAGGCTTAAAGATTTTGGTACTAAAATGTTTGCACTGAAACAAAAGATATCTCAAAATATTGACAATTTTATATTATCTATTTGTCTTAAAGTTTTGTATAGCACCCATCACCTGTACGTTTGAGGATCTGGGCATAAGTGTGTTTCCTTGAGTGTTTCATGCAATGCTAAGGGATTGCCCCAATCTCAGAAATGTATGTGAGCTTTGTATTTTCCCCAGATCAGCTGTTCCACTTGGGCTGCAAGTGAAGATGTGGTGCTGATCCATGTCTGTGTATTGAAGATTAGTGTTGGAAATGGAACACAAAACGATTACTTTACAATATGGTACCCATTAAATGAAAGACAGGCAGTCTGTGGTTTGAGACATTGGAAACTAGATTGAACAAAGTGGCATGGTGGGGGTTGGGGGAAGGAAATATGGTCAGGAATAATTCTAAACTAGAGGGTTTTACCCAGCTCCAGTCAAAATCACTGGGAGTTGAATTACACCCTAAATGACCTAGTATGAGGAGGTATTTCCATCTCTAACTTTCGCACTCTAAGACGATAGTTCACAATAAATATCCATAAAAAGAAAAGGAGGACTTGTGGTACCTTAGAGACTAACCAATTTATTTGAGCATAAGCTTTCGTGAGCTACAGCTCACTTCATCGGATGCATGCAGTGGAAAATATAGTGGGGAGATTTTATATACACAGATAAAATGAAACAATGGGTGTTACCATACAGACTGTAACAAGAGTGATCAGGAAGGGTGAGCTATTACCAGTGGGGGCGGGGGAACCTTTTGTAGTGAGTGCTGGAAATGGCCCACCTTGATTATCACTACAAAAGGTTTCCCCCCACCCCCGCCCCGCTCTCCTGCTGGTAATAGCTCACCTTTCCTGATCACTATTGTTACAGTCTGTATGGTAACACCCATTGTTTCATGTTCTCTGTTGTCAAGATTCCTTCCCCACTCTGAACTCTAGGGTACAGATGTGGGGACCTGCATGAAAACCTCCTAAGCTTACTTTTACCAGCTTAGGTTAAAACTTCCCCAAGGTACAAACTATTTTACCTGTTGCCCTTGAACTTTCGCTGCCACCACCAAACGTCTAACCCGGTTTAGTATTTTTGGAAAGGTCTTTCCCCCCCAAAATCCTCCCCAAAACCTTGCACCACACTTCCTGGGGAAGGTTTGATAAAAATCCTTACCAATTTGCATAGGTGACCACAGACCCAAACCCTTGGATCTTAAGAACAATGAAAAAACATTCAGTTTCTTAAAAGAAGAATTTTAATAGAAGTAAAAAGAATCACCTCTGTAAAATCAGGATGGTAAATACCTTACAGGGTAATTAGATTCAAAATATAGAGAATCCCTCTAGGCAAAACCTTAAGTTACAAAAAGATACAAAGACAGGAATATCCATTCTATTCAGCACAGCTTATTTTCTGAGCCATTTAAACAAACAGAATCTAACGCATATCTAGCTAGATTACTTACTAAATCCTAAGACTCCATTCCTGTTCTGTCCCTGGCAAAAGCGTCACACAGACAGAGAGAGAGAGGCTTTGTTTTTCCCTCCCCCCAGCTTTTGAAAGTATCTTGTCTCCTCATTGGTCATTTTGGTCAGATGCCAGCGAGGTTATCCTAGCTTCTTAACTCTTTACAGGTGAAAGGATTTTTCCTCTGGCCAGGACGAATTTTAAAGGTGTTTACCCTTCCCTTTATATTTATGACATCTGTGTATATAAAATCTCCCCACTATATTTTCCACTGTATGCATCCGATGAAGTGAGCTGTAGCTCATGAAAGCTTATGCTCTCATAAATTTGTTAGTCTCTAAGGTGCCACAAGTACTCCTTTTCTTTTTATGGATACAGACTAACGCGGCTGCTACTCTGAAACCTGTCAATAAATATCCAGAACCCAATTCTGCAGTTCCCATTGATATTCAGGGGCGTTCTCCTATAAGGAAAGGTGTAGAATAAGGGCCCTAGTTCCTAAAATAAATTTAAATAGTTATGTTAAAAAATTAAAGAAAACTAAAAATGTTCCTGGAAGCCCTGAAATTTTCACCAGGTGTTCTGAATTCAGAAGTCTATGAAATTTAGCAGAGCTTTGGAAAATGTACCAAAAGAACTGGACGCATGGGTAAAAATATTCATGTGAGTAAGGGTCTGAGTGGGCCCCAAGCCTAGAGAAGAAACATGCATTATTTTTCACTTTGTACTACCAGCAGGAAAACTAGATTGAATGGAACTAGATAAAACTAGATAAAATGGAATAAGTATGAGGAAGGGAAGGGTACCGATAATTCAGAAAGCTGAGGTTACTGAAATTTCAGGAATCAAAACTGGATCAGAGTCTGCCATTCTTGCTGATCAGTGATTACTTGCATGAGCAGTCCCTACTAAAGTCAATGAGACTACTCATTTGAGTAACTGCTCACTGCTGGCTGTCCAGAGGTTCTCCAAGTGTTGCATAATAAAAGGACCAGGGAAATATAAAATTTACTAAGAATAATTTACTTGATGCAGGAACAACAATGAAAACCATACTTCAGAGTACGGGCATCTACTTCCCCCTATCATTTTTCGTTGTATAGCTGTTTTGGGCACTACTGCATTTCCTATTTTACTTCTCTGTTCATCATTAGGACATGCTTTGGCAGATGTAGGGAATTCCTCTTTTCGGTTTATGTTGGGGGTAACTAAAATGTGTTCCAATAGGCCAAGCATGGTCCCCAGGATGCTGCAGGGTGGCCTGTGGCCACCCTAATCTTTGCTATAGAGGTGTCCCACCAAAATACAGATCTCAGCAGGAATGTGAGGCTCCATCTTGATCCATTTTTTTTCAGGCAGCATGAAACCCTATGGCGTGTTTTCTCTTTGGGTCACAACAAAGAGGAAGGTGGTTGCACTCGCCTTAATTTTATTACTAACACTTATTCCCACAAACAAAATTTGGGCACTTTGAGGTCGGGATGCTCACTTGAAGTTCCCACCAACGTAAAAGCTCAAAGTGACTACTACTAGCTCTGAAGGTGTCATAAATATAAAGGGAAAGGTAATCACCTTTCTGTATACAGTGCTATAAAATCCCTCCTGGCCAGAGGCAAAATCCTTTCACCTGTAAAGGGTTAAGAAGCTAAGGTAACCCCACTAGCACCTGACCCAAAATGGACAATGAGGGGACAAGATTCATCCAAATCTGGAGGGGGGGACGGGACAAAGGGTTTTGTCTATCTGTGTGATACCTTTGCCGGGAACAGATCAAGGATGCAAGCCTTCCAACTCCTGTAAAGTTAGTAAGTAATCTAGGTAGAAAATGCGTTAGATTTTCTTTTGTTTAATGGCTTGTAAAATTCGCTGTGCTGGAGGAAATGTGTATTCCTGTTTTTGTGTCTTTTTGTAACTTAAGGTTTTGCCTAGAGGGATTCTCTATGTTTTGAATCTGATTATCCTGTAAAGTATTTACCATCTTGACTTTACAAAGGTTATTCTTTTACCTTTTCTTTAAATAAAATACTTCTTTTAAAAACCTGATTGCTTTTTCATTGCTCTTAAGATCCAAGTGTTTGGGTCTGTGTTCACCTGTACCAATTGGTGAGGATTTTATTATCAAGCCTTCCCCAGGAAAGGGTATGTAGGGCTTGGGGGGATATTTTGGGGGAAAACATCTCCAAGTGGTCTCTTTCCCTGTTCTTTATTTAAATCGCTTGGTGGTGGCAGCAGACTGTTCAAGGACAAGGCAAAGTTTGTACCTTGGGGAAGTTTTTAACCTAAGCTGGTAAGAATAAGCTTTGGGGGTCTTTCATGCAGGTCCCCACATCTGTATCCTAAAGTTCAGAGTGGGGAAGGAACCTTAACAGAAAGGTTAAAAAGTAATGGATTGCTCTAAGGAATGATGCACAATGAAGGCTATTATTGACCCTACCCTTTGATTTGTTCTTATTCATTACCTTTAAAGGAGGAAACATTGGGTCCTTCGGTACATTTTTATCACCCACATCACATCCCGAAGTGTTTTTGGTTGCTAACTTCCTTAGACTCCTTTGAAAATCCTAGCCTGAATCTGTGTATTAAGTTACTAGCGTAATTTTATGTAATAGAGTGGAACCCGTGACTCTGCATTTATTAATCCATAAACTTTATAATTTCCACAAAATAGGTTAATCTCTTCTCAGTAAAGATTTATCAGCAATGGGACCATGAGAGATGTCTCACATTAACACTACATTTTTAACAGAATAGACTAGAGTACACTTGAATGCATTTTAAAGTGCAATCATAAATAAATAAACTAAATGACACTTGTCAAAAGAAATGAACAGAGTACATATTGTTATATATATGTCTGTCTTGTTCTAATGTATTTGTTCATTATTGGCTAATTTGCAAAACTCAGTCCCTCACAATGGTTCTCCCAGTCACTAGTTCCAATTAGAGAAGTTCTCTGTTGCAATAGATCATTCAGAGCACTTCAAAGAGGGGAACGTATTGTGCTGTTGATTTTTTTTTTAAGCTTAAAAATCAATGGCATGATATTGCCTGGGGCTTTTAAACATTAATTTTCATCAAAATGTATTTTTTTTTCTGCACTCTTACGTAACTGGCCTTCCCTGCCATTTAGTGAGAGGGAGATTTGACATAACTGTGGAACTGACCCTTTACTGCATGATGCACAAATCAATGTTTTTGGAGAGTTTAAAAGAAAAAGGCATTTTTCCGCTCATAGAACATTAGCAAAGCTGCTCTTTGGTACAAGCAGATTCCTCCCACCCCCCACTCCAGTTCTCAGGGAAGTACAAAGTTGTTTTTGGACAAATCTGTTTGGTAAGTAGAAAAATAAACAATAAACAACCAACTGACTCTGAGCAACTTTTGTACCAGTGGTTTTCTCAGTGAAGAAAATTTCATATCATAAGGTATGAAAGATGATTGAACAGATTAGATGTCTGTAGAGGTCTTTTAACCCGGGACAATGATCAACACTAACACTTAATTCAGATTTCCAGCAATGCTATCATCACTGTGTAATAGTTGAAATAGTTCCATCTGGTCCATTATTAGTTATTTCATTGCTTGACAAGAAGACATGAAATACAAGGCAAAGTGAGGGAAGGGAGAATTAAAACTGTGTGAAATGTTTAACCTTTTAGCATAGTTCAACAAAGCTTAAAGTTTCTGGCAAATTGCCTAGATTTTTGCAAGGCACTCATGTTTTGTAAGCCCCAAAAGATCATAGTGTTTCTGACTCCACACTGAAATTGCATGGAGCCAAAGCAGAAGAATCCTGAAAACGAAAACATGGTAAACCATAGAGAGTAAATAGTTCAAAACAGTTACCACTAATGATGGTCCTATGAGAGCTCTCTGTAAACTACCATGTCCCAGAGAAAGGCAAAATAGCATTCACAAAGCAACATCATCTGGCATCAGAACACTTCATGAGAGCAAGGAGAGATCAACGGGTCCATGAACATGGCATCTTTTTATTTTTATTTATAAAATAGGCAGGAAAAAAGAAACAATGAGAGTTTGTTCTGTAACTCTACATGGTGATATTACTTGCAACTCATTAGCCACATTAACTCGTATTAATTATATCAGTGCTTCACCTATGGAAAAAATTATGGAGAAAATGAAGGAAGAACACGTTTTTCTAAAACGTGTGTTGGTGTGTGTGTGCGGGGGTTAACAATATAAATACAAGATGAAAAGGAGTACTTGTGGCACCTTAGAGACTAAACGTGTGTTGGTGTGTGTGTGCGGGGGTTAACAATATAAATACAAGATGAAAAGGAGTACTTGTGGCACCTTAGAGACTAACCAATTTAGTCTCTAAGGTGCCACAAGTACTCCTTTTCTTTTTGCGAATACAGACGAACACGGCTGTTACTCTGAAATAAATACAAGATAGAATTCAGGAGCATAAAAGGTGTTATGGCTCTGAGAAAAGTGACTGCCTCATTCTAAATTATAGTGTGATGATGTGGGAATAGTGATAGGTGAACTTCAGAGGGCTCATCAGTTAAGCATCCAATCACAGCTGGCTTTCCTTTCACAATTTTCATATCCCCACAAACGGACCCATCCCTTTTCATTATGATCACCACTTTAAGCACATGAGGATTTTGGGGAGGGTCTACAAGATGATTCCGTGGGGAACCCCAGACTAATTGACTCATTTTATATACAATGTTCATTCTGCTTCTCGTGCTACTTAACTGCCCTTCCTTGCAGCCAGGTGTCATATTAGTTGCTTGCACTAGCATAATCAGCGACAGTCCTGTTGGTACTGCCCCTAGGACCACAAACTACTTGGGGTGCTCAGAGAAATCAAGAGATTTGTGGCCATGGGCTCTACAGATCCCAATGGATAGCCCTGGGTTAAAATAGGTAGCACCATGAATGACTATGATCTTCAGGAAAAACAGTGATCATCTTTCAGTCCTCGTGAGCAGAAAGTGTGGACATATTTTCAATGATACATTTGCAAGAAAAAGGCCTAACAACTTCCTGTTTTTAAAACTGAAACCTGAAGTTAGTCCTGGCATTTCTACTTCTCCCAAATCCTTGAGGAATGAGTCCCAGGCATCATAGTATTCACAGCGCAGCTCTGCATCCGTCTGAAGCTTATATAAACTGATCCATTCTTTGTTCTGAAAATTGGGCTGAAAAATCTCCAAAGATCTAGCTGTCTCACAAAACCCCCATTACTGTATTTCTTGGTTTAATATGGAGATGCACAGCCTTTCCCACAATAGTGGGAACTTCAGACTTACATGAAAGCAAGAAGTGCCAGTATGTTTGTAGCGGGGTGGTGATCTGCTCCAGAGCTGAAAGGGCTTGAAACCACCCCTGGGAGAGGGCTGGGGCTGCAAGAGGGATGCTGCTGAGGAAAGCAGCAAGCCTCCGCTGATTGGGGAAGGCAGACACAGCTGGGGCCATGCCTGAATCAGGTTGCAGCTGGCCCTATAAAAGGCCAGTGAGCCAAGAGCTAAAGACTCTTTAGCTTTTGAGAGGGAAGGACCTGGCTGCCTGGGAGCTGAGCAGGGACCTGAGGTAGGACAACGCTGGGGGAGAGGCAAGCAGGGCTGGGGAGCTCCAGCTTGACAACCCTCCAGGCTGCAGGGCCTTGTGTGGGGCCTAAACCAGGTGCTGGGGCAGCCCGGGGCTAGGCAGGGGCAACCAATGATGAGTGGCCATTAAAGTCGGTCCCAGTGAGCGGGGGCTAAATGATGACTGGCACTAGGCACTGAGGCAAGGTGGGGTTGGGGGTTCCCTGGGGAGGGGAGACCCAAAGACTGAGGGGATACTGCTGGGGCAGAATCCCCAGACAAAGCGGCACCAGGGTCTGGAAGAGACATGGGGGCCAGCGGCGGTGATGACACCAGCCTGCAGAGGGCGCTCTGGAGCTGGAAAACAAGCTAATTCCCAGGAATCAGGAGGCGCTGCAGGGGTGAGTCATTCAACGTTATAGTGATGTGCTTCAAAAAAGGCTCATGCTTGGCTCACGCTTTAGAGGAAGATTTAAGTTGGCTCTTACTTTACCCAAACCTTTTACCCATAGCTACTTAGTAGATAGAATATTATGGACCCAGTTTTGAATTCCTTGCACAGAGCATACAGGATGAGGCCTTTGAAGTTAATGGGCCTTGGGGAAAAGGCCTATTCTGAAATAAAAGTATTTATTTAAATGTCTTTTGGTGGTGCTCTGGCTGGTACTGTGAGTTAAGATTTCTTGAAAGATTTACTCAAGTCAGAAAAAACAGTAGTTAAAAAAATACTAGTAAGACTTTTTTTTTCTATATTTATACTGCCATATATTTCAAATAATAGTATAACAGTTTAGGTTCAAACAGCCAGTTCACTGAAAGCTGCCATGGATTTAAAGGTCTGATAAGAAGTATGGTCAGGTACATTTGACTGAATATAGAAAAGGTAGAGGAAATATTTTAAAGGATCAACTAAGTGACCTTTTAAATTGTGGAAATATTGCTTAAAATCAATAAAAGCAGCACAAATTTATGGTGTAATAACTGCATATCTTGGGGACCAGAGTAATTTGGTCTTCAACCTCATGCCCCAAAATGCTCCTGCATCCTGCTGTTATAACACTGTAACACATACCTTGTCATGTGCTATTACTTACAGTACATGTCATAGGACAAATGTTTATTATTAGCAGAGGTTTCATGGATGAGTTTTACCATCCAGTTTCTGGTCCACTCCAATTTAACAACAATTTTATATTTTGCCTGCAGGCTAGAAAGCTAAGCGTGTGCTAAAAACATTTCTATTTTAGCTGTCATGGCTTAAAATGAACACTTTTTGTTTTTAAAAACTGGAAAACTTATTTTGACATTTTAAAAAATTCCTTTAAACAAATAGCTAGCTTATACAGTATCCTCTACGATATGTTAGTCTTTAGTTTCATAGCAAATAGTTGAGGTAGAACTGGACAAAGTTAATTACTTTAATACTTTATTTGATGCTCCTATCAACTTTTAACTTTTTTGTGGATTCCAGGTTTAGAATCTGTGTATCACTGATGATCGTAGGGAACAATATTACTATCTAGTGATTAGATGCTGTAGGAAAATGACCAATGTGTGTTCTTTAGTCAGGTCATCCTCCTAGCAGTTGTCAATAATTTCTGCCAGTATCTATTTCCTTTTAGAAAGGGTCTGCTCAAATATAAAATATTCTATTAGTAAACAAACTGTATGGTGGTCTGCCTTCAGTCATTCAGTTTACATGTATGGGTTCTGGGCAGACCCAGAAGTTAATATAGACCACATGTAGAGTTCCAGTAAACTCCCTCTACTTGATTCTAATTTACACTAAAGCTTTTTTTACAGCTCTGCGCAAAATTCTACCGATTTGATCTCTGATTTACACTGCCAGAGCACTATAAAGAGGCCTTAGAATAAATGAGACACTTCTGAAAAATTCTCCTTTTCTACTTTCACTATCTTTTCTTGTAAGGGAAAAGGGGAGGAGAGGTAAAAAAGGAGAGAAGAGGAGGTGGAAAAAAATCTGATAAGCAAAAACTGATTCATCTTTGAAAACAAACATTTCAGTTTAAACTGAAATGAAACTTTTTGCTTTGAATTTTGTTTTTCATGGGAGATTTTTTTTTAATTGGTTCCCATTGTGAACTATGGGCCTCATTCATTAAAGCACTTACGCATGTACTTAAATCCATCCCCATTCAGCACTGTCCCACTAAAGTCAGTTGGACTTAAACATGCACCTAACATTAAGAACATGTTCCAGTGCATTGCTGAATAGGGATAGTTTGTTGATTGTGGTTGAAATGCGAGGTTCATGTGAACCTTGGGCTGAGCTGAATCTGATTGGCAGTTCTCGCCTTCCTTATGGCTCCTCCTTTCCTCAAGAGGCCTTAGACTTCCTGTACCTTTTGAGGCAGCCTTCTGGGCAGAGAGTGGGCCTTTAGCAATCTCCTCTTTCTGAAGTTTTCTGAGTCTAATCCTTTTCCCCATGCTAGGTTCGTCAAGCAGCTGTTGGATGACCTTTCTCAGAGCAGATTCATTTATGTACTGTTCAGGAAATGGGTGGAAAGTGCTTAGAGCAAAAACAGATTTGAAGAGATGCATGCCAGCCAGTCAGCTATGGCCACCAGCCAAACAGCTTTGATGGGGTGCATTCCACATTCTAACCTTAGGAACAAAGAGATCCCAGCTGGCCGTTTTGAAATCTCTGGGGAACAAAAAAGGAGCTTTACTTAACCTATGCCAGTTAAATGGAGCTCTATTATAGACACAATGTTGGTATCCTTTTGAAATTAGAGCGACTTACTTTGCACACTGACTTAAACTAAGTGAGCACAGAGCTCAAACTACTGTGAAAAGGGGTGGTTCAGGTTCTATTATTTTTCAGGTAGTGAATGGGGAACTAAAATCGGGGAAAATGCCAGCTAAAACTTTCAAATTCTTTGAAAAGCTACATTAATAAAGCACATTAATATAGGCTAAAATGGCTATTTTGAGTGCCTAGTACACAGACCAAAATCTTCCTGGACATAATGTTCTTATATGGTGATTCGGTAAAGTACTTAAGCACATGCATAACTCCAGGCTTGTGAGTCGTCCTGCTGCTGTCAGTAGAAGTTCATATGATCCAGATAGCAAAAAAGCAAAGCATTTAAAAAAAGAAAGTAGTATTGCTATCCTTTTTATCCTAAGTGGTAAGCCAACAGTCAGGGCCTTGTCTGTGGCTGATTTCTATTAGGAGGAGAAATTGATGAATCTTCCTTTGTCACAAACCTGTTTGTTTACAAGGTACTGTTTTGATGAACACCGTGGGAATCAAACAGACCATCTTTCCCCATTGTTCCAAGCCTCTTCCCAGATTTCACTCTGCCCCAAAAGCTGTCTCTTAGCTTTCTCTCAGGGCCACATTACCAGTGCTTTTCTTATTGTCTTTCTAGTTGCCTGCTTCCTTTGCTGTTGGCTTTTATACTTCTGACTCATGGGCACAGTTCCACCAACCAATACACAACCTCCGTGCTTGCAGGAAAAATGCTCCACTCCTACTCCAGCCTTGCCATGCTGGTCTCTGATTTCAGAGGTGGCTTCTACGGTTTCAGCATCACTAAACAAAGGGGCTTTTAATTATTTAGCCTGAATGGAAGGCAGGTTTGTGACTGTCCATAGATCAGACACGCTCCCTGGGAGCCATCCAACCTCCAACATAACGCTGTACATCAATCAGAGTAATACATTTATCTCTATCATCCTCTTCAGGATCTAGGATGTTCAATGATGATAAGATTGTCAATCTTATTGACAGTGGAGCAGATCCTCAGCTGGTATAAATCAATGTAGCTCATTTGACCATAGTTGAGTTATGCTGATTTATACCAACTGTGTGTCTGACCTCAGGTCTCTGTCTTGAACATGCATGCACATTTCCACATACAGCCTTATATGTGTTAGAAAAAGAATCTACTCTTGCCAAAAAAACAAAACAGCACATTTCTGGTAAATTGTGATAGTTGCAATTCTTTGACAACTCACAAAACAGAAAGCAGGCAAAAATAGTTGCAGTTGGGAAGGCGTATTTAGAAAGAAATGTACTTGGAATTGTTCCTCCACATCCACCTCTGAGTTCCTCTACACTCTCTCTGTTACCTCTTTTCCACCTGAATTACTAATAAAAGTTTGGGGCCTTGGGGCTGCTCCAGTAGGGAGCAGAAGTTGGTGATAAGTATTTCTCTGAAGTAGTTTTGTTTATTTACAGACACACACAGTCCTGTGTCTCTGAAAGCAGAAGGAATCATTTAATAGGAAAGTGTTTCTCTTGTTCACAAACACCAAGAACACTCTTATTTTTTTATTTTTATTTTTTCATCTGCACACCTGACCCAAAAACTTCTCCCCAGGTTTCTTGCAGGCATAAGCGCTGACTCTGTGGATGCCCCAGGACTGGAGCACCCACAGGAAAAAAATGGTGGGTGCTGAGCACCCAGCAGCTGCCCCCCCCATGAGTGCCTCCCCCTTCCTCAGCTCCTCATGCCTGCCAGCAGCCCCACCAATCAGTGCCTCCCACTCCCTCCCAGCACTTCCCACCTGCCATGATCTGCTGTCCTGCAGTGTGCAGGAGGCGCTGGTGGGAAGGGGGAGGGGTGTGTTTAGGGGAGGGGTGGAATGGGGCAGGGAAGGAAGAAGCGGGGTGGAGTGGAGGTGGGAAGAGGGTGGGAGCTCAGGGGAAGGGGTGGAGTGGGGGCAAAGCAGGGGAGGGAAGGGGCAGGGCAGGGGTAGGAGCTTGGGAGAAGGGGTGGAGTGGGGGCAGGGCCTGGGGCAGAACTGGGGTCAAGCACCCTCCAGCACATTAGAAAGCCAGTGCCTCTGCTTGCAGGTCAGATACCATGCTTTCAGTTGCTCCTTCCTGCTGTCCGTGTCTCTCACTCTCTGGTCCTCTGTATTCTGTTTACACAAAACAATACTCGGCAAAAGCTCCTGGATGGATCACATATTTCTTTTGTCTTATGTGGGGGCTTATCATTATAATTGCTAATTGAAAGTTGCAGTCACACCTATCGATAAGGTTTTATCTGAAACCCATAACAGCTTTCACCCAGCTCAAACAATCTCTCTCCTTTTTCCAAGCAGTTCTCAGACTGTGGGTCATGACTCCATTTTAATGGGGTCACCAGGGCTGGTGTTAGAGTTGCTGGGGCTCGGGGCCAAAGCCCAAGGGCTTCCCCCCCCTGGGTGGTGGAGCTCAGGCTACAGGCCCCTGCCAGGGCTGAAACCCTTCGGCTTTGGCCCCTCTCCACTCCCACTTGAGGCAGCAGGGCTCAGGCTTCAGCCTGCCATCCTGGCCCCAGGATGGACATTTTAGTTGTCAGAAGGGGGTTGCAGTGCAATGCAATTTGAGAACCCCAGTATGACAGTTGAGGGGGGAAAAGATCTTTCCTTTAGTCGAATTATTTCTGAAAGCTCATTTCCAGCTTCTCTTTGGACCTGATGCTGTACCCATGGAATTCATTGGCAGTAAGTCCATTAATTTCAATGGGGACAGGATCAATCCCTTTACTACTTTTCTTAAGAAAGTATTTGATAGACATTTGTGCTAGCATAGGCAGCTGGAAGAAAGCATTCTTTCCATAACAATGTCAGCAGAAATAGCAAAGTTAAAAACATGTTAGCATATTCTTGCTGTAAAAAAACAAACAACCAAAGTATTAAATCCATGCCACTTCAGTAACACATTAGTACAACTGGAAAAGGAATGGTTTCTGGGAGTTTAATTTTACTGGCACTTGCCTGAAACTCTCCATTCATCCAGTAGTGCCTTGTTAGCCACTTGACCCTTCACTGCTTAAATTCTTTTGTGTTAAGTGTATATGAGAACAAAAGCTGCCAGTATCATACTTCCCAGGTGTCAGTTAGAACTAGTGGGCTTAAGCAGGTCTGCAAAAGTGAGAGTAACTTTGAAATGAGGGTGCATATCCCTAGATAAACTATGGTGGAGAACACGGTTCCCTATAATTTTTCCCACCCACGTGCAGAATGAATTTTGTTATGTGCATCAGTATGGAGGTGGTGTCACACATCACCTCCATATTGGTGCACATAACAAAATTCATGTGGTGGGGGTGGGGCTGAGGGGTTTGGAGTGTGGGAGGGAGCTCAGGGCTGGGGCAGAGAGTTGGGTGCAGGGGGTGAGGGCTCTGGCTCTGGCTGGGGGTACGGGACCTGGGGTAGGGCTGTGGATGAGGGGTTTGGGGTGCAGGAGGGTGCTCTGGGGCTATGGCAGGGAGAGAGGACTCCCCCCAGCTCTCTCTCCCTGCAGCAGCAGCAGCAGCACCTGGGCTTGGGGGGAGAGGTGCCTCTCCCCACCGCGGGGGGGGGGGGGGGGGGGCTGGGGCTGCAGGATAGGTACCCCTCTCCCAGCCCCAGCAGGTCAGGGCTGGGGGACAGCTACCCTGGCCACAGCTGGGTCCTGGCTGCTCTAGGGTCGGGCTGTGCTGCACTACCCAGGCATTAGTCAAAAATGGTTACAAGAGAAATAAAGATAAAACACTTTCTAGTAGCTAAAACTTAATAAGCTAGACTTGGTTCAACATAAAATCCTTATCACTGGTTCCCAGCCACATGGCTGACCTGAGAATTTGGTCAGGATCTCGCCCTCAAAGTCAAAGGGTTGGTTCCTTTCTCTCACCTAAGAAGACAGAGAGAGAGATACCTTGGGGTGTTTTTGCCCCTCACTTTATAGTCCAGTTACGCTTTGAAGTGTATTCTTCTTCTGAGAATCACCCCTCAAAGGAAAATTTATTCAAACAGTAAAGAAGGTGACATGAAGTGTGGTGGTGAGGGTGGCACCATGTTTGTTCTTCTCTGTGTATGCTGAAAAGCAGATTTGCCTTGTCGCCTGCCATTCCCCCCCTTGATATCTCTAGGACCCTGTTTACTACTTATGTAAATTGAGGTAAACACATTCCTTTGTTTAAGATAAACCTATGTAACAACTTTGCCTGATCAGGGATGTGTGGGTTTCAACATGTGCTTGTGACATCTTACAAAGAGAATTCATAACTATCCATATAATGTTGCTACATACAGTTCACAATGATAATAATGACCAGCAAGTTATATATTTCACAAGGCATATTTTGTACAAGGATTACAATAGTGTATAGGAGGTGAATACAGGGTGCTGTCGGTCATAGAGACCACTTAAAGTGAAAAGGCCTATTAATGCCTCTGCAGTAATAGGACAAAAACAGGGGTTAGGGAGTTAGATTATTGTAATAAGCCATAAATTCAGTGTCTTTATTAAGACCAGGACTTTGTGTCTAGCAAAGCTATGAAGTTAAGCTCCCAAGCTCATCTTATTGAGGTGCTGTGCAGGTTTCCTTTGAGGATGAGGACTGAGAGGTCAGATATGGAGTGATCATTAAAGTGTTCACCCACGGGTGATATGATATTTTTGTCATAATTTTTCTATGACAGTTCAGTCGAAAGTTTAGTGGTTGTCTGGTGTCATCCACATAGTTGTTGGGGCATTTAGTGCACTGGATGAGGTATACCACATGTTGTGGAGGTGCATGTAGAAGTTATGGATCTTGAAAGGTGTGTTGTGGGGGTACAGATCATCATGGCAATAGAGATAAGTCTGCAGGTTTTGCATTTGTTATGGCAGGTACCGCTTTGAGTTAGTGTGTCCTGATCTTGCTTCTGATGAGCTAGGTGAGGTCGGGGAGTGATTTCTGAAGGCCAGTAGAGGGGGTTTGGCAAACACTTCTTTCAGGATGTCCTTGTTTGATGAAGACAGTTTTAAGTGTTAGTTTGTATACTGGAATTTCTTCTCAGAGCATATTCTGTGGTATCTGAGTGCCAGGCTGTAGATAACAGATTTCTTGGTGTGTTTGTGGAGGTTACTGGACCTATGACGGTAGGTATGGTGGGGTTTCTTGTGTATACTTCTCTGTAGGGTTCCATTGCTGAAGCTGACTGTGGTGTCCAGGAATTTGATGTTGGTGTAGTAGTGTTCTAGAGAGTTTGATGGATAAGCATGAGGCTCATAGGGCAGCCCAGGCTGACAGCCTTAGTACCTATCTAAATTGTGGCAATCTAAGCTATACTGCATGCTTCAGTTCTCAGCTTCCAGGCCAGGCCAGAACTGAGGGGAGGGGCCACAAAAATGGCTTAAAGACACCATAGCCCCCCTTGCAGTGGACTGAGAGTTCTGCAATACTCCTTTTGCAGCACAGAATCTCACCCCAGATTTTGAGGTGCTATAGTTCCCATAAAATAAAGATCTAAAGAAGAGCTCTGTGTTGCTTGAAAGCTTCTCTTACCAAAAGAAGCTGGTCCAATAAGATATTACCTTACCCACCTTGTCTCTCTAGTCTCTAATATCCTGGACTGATACAGCTGCAACTGCATTGCATATATAGTTCCCACTGATTTTACTGTGAAAGAGGTAAGAGTGGTGGCTTGGTAAGGTCATGGCATAGGGAGAACCTTCGAAGAAGGCACTAAAATGTTTGTATGCAAAGGAGATGAAGTAGTTTTATATCAAGGTCGGTACCCTTTGCAAAGATGAGGGGGAACCGTGTGGGGTGGGGTTTTTCAGGAGGCTTTCTAGAGGCTCAGAGGGATAGATCTTAATGCTCATTAAGAAGCACCTTGCAGGATGTCACGTCTAAGTGTGTATCTTCAGAGGGAGGAGAATAAGAAGGGTTCCGGCAGCAGTAAAAGGCCGTCAGGTGTTGGTTGGGACTTAAGCTACCAGAAGAGTTCAAGAAGGTAGGGGCAGCAATATTTAGAAAAGGGGTGTCTCTGCCAGACTGGGTGAGTGAATTGTCTAGAGACAGTTAAAAAGGCGTTTTCAGTTTTGTACTGTAGGATTGCTAAGTACAATATGCTCAGAGTACTGTACTCCTATAGCAACAGACTAAAGGTCAGATTCATAAAAGTATGGAGTTTATCAAAAGATTTGTTACATTGATGGAAGAAATATATATAAAAACAAGTAACCAGTTTGTGGTTTCAAAACTCAGGCTGTCTCAATTCTGTGAAATCCACAATCACACTGTAATTAATCAGAACAAGTCCGTGCTGGAGAGCAGACCATACCTTGTTAATATGGAAACATTCTTACCAGTGGTAATCTTAAAGACTGTTATATAACAGTGAATTCTGTAATACCAAAGGATTCCATTCTCAATCTTCACATTCTTAGTGCTCTGCCTCATTGTCAGTTGTCTTCTAACCTCCCTAATTATTATTCTTTGTATTGCAGTTGCACCTGGACGCTCCAGGTAGGGTGACCAGATGTCCCGATTTTACAGGGACAGTCCTGATGTTTTGGGCTTTCTTTTATATAGGTGCCTATTACCCACCACCCCATCCCAATTTTTCACACTTGCCATCTGGTCCTCCTAGCTCCAGGTGAGATTAGGATGTCATTGAGCTAGGCAGTAAGGGTAGCTCTTGCCTCACCTCTGGCACAGGGAAAGAGGCCAGAGCTGTTATACGTGGCAGCTGAGAGAAGTGGCAAGTTTTAATAAAAGACTACTTGTGGTTTGTAATTTGAGAGGGATGTACAATACTTATTTTTTTTCTCCCTCTCTGGGTTGTACAGATACAGTCAGGTCTGTACGCCATTGTATATAAAAAGATATTTGTTATTGCTAAACAAGGCAACCACTCCAACCATATCAATACCACCATGGCTACACTCTAATACACTAGCTCAACTTTTTTTCTTACTATTACACAGACATTGTCCTTACAATTTTTACATGTAACGTTACACTGTTCTCCTCTAAAGTGATTCTTTATATGTTGACATGAGTATAATAGCCTAACATTCAGAGCTGCTGATAATCTGCTCCCAAATTTAGAAATACAAGGAGCCAAAAATCTCAGTGCCTCAAATCTCCAAAATGACACATGTTTCAAACTTGCCGATCCACAGACAAGAAGATGCTATGGACACTTTTGTCTGATTGCTGATAAAGCACTGTGGCTTTGAAGTGCTGACTGATGCCAGGCTCCAGGATAAAGCAAAGGGGAGGAGGCAGAAGACACAAAGCTGTCTGATATTGTAATGTTTGTTTTATTTTTTTATTTCAGTTGGGATATACAGTTGGATGGGTGCAGGGAAGAAGGATGCATAATTTATTTACATCAGTGCAGAATATTTTAGCTAATTCACAGCACTGGTAATCAGGGTTGGATTCTACTCTAGCACTTCAACAGACTTCCTGTATCACCTTGGACAAATCATTTAGGTCAAACTTTTCAAAAGTGGTCACTAGTTTTGGTTGCTTCAGTAACCGAGATCTTCAACTGGTGGTGCTGGCATGAGGCATTTCTGAAAATCGTGCCTTTATTATCTCATGTAAGACACTGAAAAATTCATAAACCACAATTAGTGGATTTGGAAAGTTTGAGACACAGGGCAGTGAAAGACCAGTTTCCAATTTGTAAAAGGAGGATAATACTTCTCTTTCAAGAGGAGTGTCATAAGACTAAATTAGTTTTCTGTTTCAGTCTTAATACAGGGTTCACTAGTAACACCAAGTCAAGAAGTGCTGTACAAGCCCCTACACAGAGAAGTGGCAGATTTCAGTTAGCTTTGCACTAATAAAAATGTTGGATCTGATTCTCTTATTTACACTGGTGTAAAACGGAAGCTCAAGTCAGTAGGCTTACATTGATGTACAACTGAGGAGAACTGAGCTTATGTAGGTTTCAAAGTAGCAACCGTGTTCATCTGTATTTGCAAAAAGAAGAGGAGTACTTGCGGTACCTTAGAGACTAACCAATTTATTTGAGCATAAGCTTTCGTGAGCTACAGCTCACTTCATCCAAATGCATCCGATGAAGTGGGCTGTAGCTCACGAAAACTTATGCTCAAATAAATTTGTTAGTCTCTAAGGTACCACAAGTACTCCTCTTCTTTCTTTGAGCTTATATAGGCATTGGTGCAAAACAATCTCACTCAAAGGGAGAATAAGATTTAAAGGATGAAAAATTGGGGGGGGGGGGGGGGGGTTCAGAATATCTGCTAGTACATTACAGGATATACATTGGAAATGGTACAAATCTGTACCAATGCATAATTTTTGCGCGCACACCAATTTTCCTGAGTTAGTCACACATTTGGCATATGAGTGCTTATATGATCAGGGATCTTTCTCCTCTTCAAGAGTTACTTTTTGTTTCTCATTTGAGTTTTTTCTCAGATATGTCAGTTGCTCACTTACAGCTGAGCAATCAGCTAGAAATTTTCTCAGTAACAGAGACTGTGTTGTGATGGTACCAAACCTGCTGTCCCAGTGTTATAAATAGATTCCTGCATGGGTCTGGGAGGGGCACATAGACATTCAAGAATACAGATGCTCCCTGAATTTTATGCAATACCCGATCTATGCAAATCCACACTTACAGAAAAAGTTCCGTAAGCTAGAAATAAGTGTGGGTTTTGCGTATCTGTTAGATATACATTTCCGACTTACACAAAATTTGAGTTATGCAAGATGTTCCAGACCATAATATAATTAAATTTAACATCTTAGTGGAGTGGAAAATACCATAGTGGCCCAACACTGTAGCATTAATTTCAGAAAGGGGAACTACACAATGAGGAGGTTAGTTAAACAGAAAATAAAATCCCTGCAAGCTGCATGGAAACTTTTTAAAGACACCATAATAAAGCTCAACTTAAATGTATACCCCAAATTAAAAAACATAGTAAGAGAACCAAAAAACCACCCTGGCTAAACAAAGTAAAAGAAGCAGTGAGAGTCAAAAAGGCATCGTTTGAAAAGTAGAAGTTAAATCCTAGTGAGGAAAATAGAAAGGAGCATAAACTCTGGCAAATGAAGTGTAAAAATATAATTAGGAAGGCCAAAAATGAATTTAAAGAACAGCTAGCCAAAGATTCAAAGTAATACCAAAATTTTGTTTAAGTACATCAGAAGCAGGAAGCCTGCTAAACAACCGGTGTGGCCACTGGATGATCACGATGCTAAAGGAGCACTCAAGGATGATAAGGCCATTGCGGAGAAACTAAATGAATTCTTTACATCAGTCTTCATGGTTGAGGATGTGAGAGAGATTCCCGAACCTGAGCCATTCTTTTTAGGTGATAAATCTGAGGAACTGTCCCAGATTGAGGCATCATTAGAGGAGGTTTTTGGAACAAATGTATAAACTAAACAATAATAAGTCTCCAGGACCTCATGGTATTCACCCAAAAGTTCTGAAGGAACTCAAATGTGAAATTTCAGGACTACTGTCATCTGTAACCTGTCATTTAAATCAGCTTCTGTACCGAATGACTAGAGGATAGCCACTGTGATGCCAATTTTTAAAAAGGGCTCCACAGGTGACCTGGCAACTACAGGCAGGTAAGCCTGACTTCAGTACCAGGCAAACTGGTTGAAACTAGTAAAGAACAAAATTGTCAGACACATGAACATAATTTGTTTGGGAACAGTCAACATGGTTTTTGTAAAGGGAAATCATGCCTCACCAATCTACTAGAATTCTTTGAGGGGGTCGACAAGGGGGATATAGTGGATATAGTATACTTAGATTTTTAGAAAGCCTTTGACAAGGTCCCTCAGCAGAGGCTCTTAAGCAAAGTAAGCAGTCCTAGGATAAGAGGGAAGGTTCTCTCATGGGTTGGTAACTGGTTAAAAGATAAGAAACAAAGGGTAGGAATAAATGGTCAGTTCTCAGAATGGAGAGAGGTAAATAGTAGTGTCCCCTAGGATGTGCAGGAATGGTGTCTCTAGTCTCTGTTTGCCAGAAGCTGGGAATGGGTGACGGGTTGGATTGCTTGATGATTACATGTTCTCTTCATTCCCTCTGGGGTACCTGCCATTGGCCACTGTCAGAAGACAGGATGCTGGGCTAGATGGACCTTTGGTCTGACCCAGTATGGCTATGTTCTTAGTATAGATATACTCTAAGATGTGCCTTTGCAAAGTCAAGCACTCCAAAGGAAATACAGAATAAAGGCTTCCTGTACAACCTCACTTTGGTTCCCTTGCTTTGATAGTCTTTAATAGCATGATGACATTTTTTCCCCCTCAGATCCCTGCCTCATTCAGTAAACAGAATGGACAACAATCACTTAATGTGTAGTTATTTGATACTACTTTTTATCCTCATTGTTTGATGTGTTGCCTCATGCCTTATTTACTGATTCTTCTCCCAGGGAATAGTAGGAATCCAGGGAAACATGATTTGTGCTGGGGCACAAAGCAAAGGAGACGTGGTGTTTGTTTTTTTCCTCAGGGACAAATTTCTGTACTATCTAACATTGTCAGGGGTTTCAGTGAGTAAGGTCTACAGCTGGACAGTTTACAATAACTACTAGGAGTTTTACTTGAGTAAGGAGTGCATGATTTTACCCCACTTCAGAAACCAAAAAAGCTAGAGTTTTGTTTGGTTTTTGTGTGTTCTACGTATTTGTACTTTCTCACACTTGCGTACTCATGCATCTGACAGACATTTTCCTCAAGTCTTGCTAATAATTTGGTTTGCTCTGTTTTTGTTGTAATGAAAATTCTAGATCCTTGAAGTTAAAAAGCCCCTGAAGACTATACAGAGAAACATACAAATGGCAAAGTTGACGGAGCAATCACTCATCAAAGTCCAGATTCCTCAAAATATTAATGACAACTATTAGAAAAATCACTGTCACTTTATTCTGTAAAGTAAACACTATATACACTAAAAGAAAAGGAGTACTTGTGGCACCTTAGAGACTAACCAATTTATTTGAGCATAAGCTTTCGTGAGCTACAGCTCACTTCATCGGATGCATACTGTGGAAAGTGTAGAAGATCTTTTTATATACACACAAAGCATGAAAAAATACCTCCTCCCACCCCACTCTCCTGCTGCTAATAGCTTATCTGAAGTGATCACTCTCCTTACAATGTGTATGATAATCAAGTTGGGCCATTTCCAGCACAAATCCAGGTTCTCGCCTCCCCGCCCCCTCCCCCCCACACAAACCCACTCTCCTGCTGGTAATAGCTTATACACTTTAGATAAGCTATTACCAGCAGGAGAGTGGGTTTGTGTGGGGGGGAGGGGGCGGGGAGGCGAGAACCTGGATTTGTGCTGGAAATGGCCCAACTTGATTATCATACACATTGTAAGGAGAGTGATCACTTTAGATAAGCTATTAGCAGCAGGAGAGTGGGGTGGGAGGAGGTATTTTTTCATGCTTTGTGTGTATATAAAGTTCTACACTTCCCACAGTATGCATCCAATGAAGTGAGCTGTAGCTCACAAAAGCTTATGCTCAAATAAATTGGTTAGTCTCTAAGGTGCCACAAGTACTCCTTTTTCTTTTTGCGAATAGAGACTAACACGGCTGTTACTCTGAAAACTGTATACACTCATTTGTATATTCTTGCCAATGTGTAAGTATGCTTATATGCCCACTAGATGTCATTGTTGTTCTTTGCCACATTTCCTTAAAGTTTTATATGCAAATGGTGTATAAAGAGAATTCAGATTATTCTTGTTTTTCTTACTATTTAATACTAAGAGGCACTGTTTGACTAAAAGTATTTCCATGAAATCATGTTTACAGGAAATTACATATCAAATTGAGAATTAATATCTGATTGAGACAGTCATTACAATACACAGTATCCACGTATATGACAATTACTCACATATGCTTGTGCATTATTAGCGAGGTGGTAATAAGATTCCCAGAAGTGCTACTTTCAACTGGTGTCTTCTGGGAATTATAATTCAAACAAGCATTTCTAAAACCATAACATTCCTGCAAATACTTCCATACTCAAGATGGAACCATGGTAAATCATGGAATTACTTGCTCCTGGCCATAGGTAAGAATGACAATCCCTGTCCTACATTGGATTCAGCAGGTGTTACCATGATTGCAGATTTTAAATTGTCTATACAATGAACCATAATAGTTCTGATCTGGTTTCCATTTAAGTTAAGCATGAGTTCAAAGGCATCATTAAACATTAAATCAGTTGCAACAGTTATATTAACGCTTTATTTCTACGTTATTAGTACAACTCATAGAAACCTCTGACAGACACTCTACACTAACATATAGGTCAGTAATGTTTCCACAAACAAATAACCTTCTCTCCCCTTTTTTTAATTAGAAGGGAGTATTCTTTTTTGTATTCAGTGAACTATATTTTAACTAGAAAAGTGTGCAAGAGTATTACGATAATTAAATGGGGGTGTTAAAGCTAAATATGAAATAAGTTATTGCTCCTGAAATCTGTGGCTAGAAAGAAGTGCTTCTACTTAACTTTTGTTCATTATTGTCCATTACTACTTTGATATAGTATCAATTCATGCAATATATCTATTAACAAAACCAAAACAAAAACCCTATGTTAGAGGGACATTAAGGTTGCAGAGTCAAGCATTCCAAAGTTAGGAATTGCCAAAAGTAACCTTGATTCAGTCCCCTTTTGCATATGCATTGTTACTGTCTTTAATTACTGCACTTTTTTTTCTTATGGGGCCCCTGCCTCATCCAGTACACAGAATGAATGGTACTTTAATTAATGAGCAGCTATTCAATATTTAGTTTTATCCTCATTGTTCAATATGTGGTCATAGGCTTTATTTACTGCATGCATTTCAAACCCTGCTATGAAGACAGAATTATTAATTTCTTCATGGGCATTTCTATGGTGCTCTCACATAGTGTCAGAGTGCTTCATAAACACTGTGGATTTATCTTTGCAACACCTCTTGTCAGATTAGGTGTGGTTATTCCCATTTTACAAATGGGGGCGGGGGGGGGAGGGAAGGAGGTAGAGAGAGATTAAGGCCAAAATTGTCATCTGTCCATTAATTTTGGGTGCCCAGATTGAGACACCTAAAACTTGATTTTTCACAGTAGTTACCATTTTTGTTACATTCAAAGCAGAGGTTTTCAGTTGCAGCTAGGAGTGATCAGCACTTCTGTAAATCAGATCTTAGGTGTCTCACATTGGAAATCCAGAAAATGAGGAGCATACCAGTAGTGGCCATCTGTGAAAAGGTTGGTTTAAGTGACTTCTCTAGCATCACACAGGAACTCTGTGGCAGAGGCAGAGAGAATCCAATTATCCAGGGCACTATTCAGTTCTCTTAAACATGAGACCCTCTCTTGCTGCAGTCTCCTGCCTCATTCACTATGCACACCTTCCAACTTCTGCAACAGATAAAGGAGAGGTCTGACTGACCACAGTAGTCTTCATCATTACACAACCTTGATTTATCCCCATGTATCCTGTGTAGTGAATGAGGCAGGGGCCATATGGGAAAAAGATATTATGTGATCATGTAATGAAACACTATACTATCATCAATATGTGGAAGAGTGTCAAAATAAGGTTGTACAGGCAACCTTAATTCTGGCACTTCCTAGCTTCTGAGAGCCTGACCTGGTGAACCTAGTAATAGTGAAATATTGGGCAAACTTAAGTATAGGTGCATGGGCAGCAGGTGACCTGGCTGTTGGGGGAGGCTAACCCCTGCCCCCTCCACTTGTGCCCAAGGCCCTGCCCCTCCCTCTCCCTATCTGCCCTCCCTCCCCTGCAGAAGCCCAGAGCACCCCCATCACAGGCCCAGGCCCAGTGCAGCCCCAGCACCAGCTGCCCTGACTCCCTGCAGGAGGCAGGCCTGCCAGCCAAGGCAGAGTACTGGGAACCACAGGAGGGGGCCTGACCTGGGGGTGGAGCATGGGTGGAGCCATGTGAGGCTGTTTGGGAGGGCACAGCCTACCCTTGCCTGCAATACCCACCACCCATTTATAAGTGGTACTACTAGCTCAACATTATAATGTTCTTCTAACAGCATTGTGTGTGCGTGTAATTTCCTCATATAACGGTGTGGGTTATATGACCAGTGTGGTGCTACAAGTGTGCCCCAACTATAATTGCCCCAAACAGAACAGCAATCAATTCTGGTTTAACTGCCCAGGGCAAGAAGAAGCCAGTATACATTAATTAAATGTCATGTCCCTTAAATAAACTTCAGCTCAGTAGGCATTGCCACTAACCGTTCCTCAGTCCAGGAATCATTACAATGGTTTCATTTGGCCCAAGGTTCAGGGCTCCAAAACTTATACTTTGAATTAGGCTTATCTCCAGATACCTCAGGGAGCAACTGCCATTCACTACAGCCTGCCTGACTTCTACTTTCCCTTCATTCTGCACTTGGCTCCTAGGGTGTGACAGGGCCTTGGTGGTTATCCCCAGGTTACAGGCTCCAGCCTGTCCCTGAAATGCATAGTACCCTTTTCTCATGCACTCTTTCATAACCTAGGTTTTTAAAAAAGCAAACTGAGAACTGAAATTCCATCATGTGGCATCATATTGACACCCCCATGGGTCATCAGCAGGCTTACAATTGTTAGATCCATCAGAGTTCTGCCACTTAAGCAAACTGAGCTGTAACTGATAGCAATAACAGGTTGTCATCCTCTGTGTGAACCAGCATTAGAGGAGGATGGGACACTTTGCTAGTGAGTTTCATGGATATTTGACAGCAGAGGAATGGTGAGACTCCATTCTAGGCTCTGGAGGGGAGTGTGCTCCAGTGGGCACAGATACTACTGTCCAGGCCCCCCTAACTTGACAACTTCTGCCCCATCCCCTCCAACCTGCCCCCCTCACTCCTAGTCCTAGGCTTCCTCTCCTCCATTTGCAGCCACAGTATCCTTGCCCAACTACTCCCCGTTTCCCCATTCCTGGCTCCTTGTCAAATCTGTCTCATATTTTTTTCCACCTATGTTTCCCATCCCACGGCCTTCCAGTCCACTTTCCTTCCCTGCACTCCTTCTCCAATCTCTTTTTTTTCTCCTCCCCACCCCCCAGCTCTTTGTCTCATTCCCTTCACCCAGCCTGTCTCAGTTCTCCCCCAGCATCCTTAGTCTACCTCAGATTTGCTTTACCTCTTTCACTTTCTTTTCCCCTTGCTGCACTGGTTCTCAGGCCCAGTCTCTTTACCCAACCAGTCCCAGTTTCCCCCATTGGCTACTGGTC
Organism: Eretmochelys imbricata; assembly: GCF_965152235.1. NCBI lineage: Eukaryota > Metazoa > Chordata > Testudines > Cheloniidae > Eretmochelys > Eretmochelys imbricata. The sequence continues at coordinate 58,826,342 of NC_135575.1, read as the reverse complement.
TGATTTCCTCTCCTTCCTTTCCTCCTCTCTCTCCTCTCCTCCCCTCCCCCCACCCCAACTCCCATTTTCCTCACAGTATCCTTGCCAAACCAGTTTTGGCTAAGGTTAGGTGAGATGATCTAATGGCCACTTCTGACCTTAAAATCTATTAATTTTATAAGCCTTGCCCTCTCTGGCTCCCAGTCTTCCCCAAACCAATTTCCAAACCCAGTCTCTGCCCTCCAACTGCCAGCCCCAGTTTCCCCTCAGGCTCTTTGTCTAGTTTTCTCCCCCTGCCCTCCAATATCCATGACAGGTCCAGGTCTTGTCCCCTGTGCATTCAAATCAAGGAGCAGAATCCTCCATGTGGCCCAGGCCCAGCTGGAGGTCAGCACAGCCTGATGTAGTCCAGAGCTGCAAATGCAGTGAAAGTCCTACTCAACCCTGCACTGGAACATGTTCAGGGTGGATGGGATTTGAGAAATTCAGTAGTTAAAAATCTAAGACGTCTATTAGGCATGTGTGAAGTGTGATTTTTCTCCCCCCCCCCCCCCCCTGAAATTGGCTTATAACTTGGCCACATTTGGGTGGATTTTCACAGAAACGGCAACATTCTTGACACAAAGGCCATCCCTTGCTAAATTTCAGCGCTCTGGCCCAAAGCTTAGGATTACTAGAGCTTTTCAAATAAAAGGTTACCAGAAGTTAGCATGTCCAGTCTCTGTACGGGGGTGTAAAAAATGGGGGGAAGTTTCTTTGCAACCTCTCTCCCCTTGCGCACTCATTCAGAACTGTGAACAATCTTTAACTAATTTCCTATGTATAATCTAATTTTATTTTTTAGAAATCCAATCTTTATGGTCTGAGTTAACTCTAAGTAGAACCCTTTTGGTTCCCATTATCCCATTAAACAGACTTTGGATTGCTTAACCAGGAAAGGAATCAAGTCTTTAACAAAATCTTTTTTGGTTTCTCTTTGTAAAATGATGGCTAAGACTACTGGCTTCATTTTTGCTGATTATACTGAGGGCTCTTTCTGGGGCAGAGACATGAGTCTTAATCTGAGTAGACTCTATATCCACTCTACAAGTTGCTTGAAGGGCAGACTGCTGTAACTCCTGCTCATGCTTTTGAATGTAATATTGTAAGGAAAGTGATGCTCTCTGGTCTTGATACCTTGGATTAAGCCCTTACAAAAGACCCTGTAAGAGTCACTGAATTCATTCTTAAACTTTATGGCCTGATGATATGATTGTGGGAAAAGATGACAACCACAACAGTCATGGCAGTTATGCAGTCTAACCACAATGAGCCTAGTGATTCCCTAAGAGTTTTTCCATATCATGGAGCACTTCTTCAGGCGGAGACCCTTTCCACAAATACTACTTCTCCCACTTCCAAACCCTAATCCTACCCTTCTCATGCTGCAACTATAGTACTTCTCTCTCTCTATGCAGTAGTAATTAGACAAAATTTGAAATGAACTTGCTTTAAGGTGATCTGGCTAGCTGTTTGCTATCTGCCCCTTTCCCTTCACTTTCTCTCTCTGGGTGAATGACTTGAGATTTATTATTGCCAAGTTTCCCTTTATTTTGGGCCTGAGGGCAATCTCTCCAGGTTTGGCACTCTCCTCCTGTGTTTGCAAAACCTGAAGTGGTCACAGAGGACAGAGGTACTCAAGATTTATTTAGTTTAGTTGGCCGTAAAAGCCTCTGGAAACCCTAAAATGGTCCAGGACTGGCTAAAATTTAGCAAGACGTGTCACTTCTTGAAGACTGACAGGGCTCCATGGACTACATGTCAAGGACCATTGAACTAACCAATTGGTTATCTTTCACAATGCCCATTAAAATATACATGATAAAAACAAAAACAAACCCCCTACATTGAAAGAACAGTAAGAATGCACAGTCAACCACTTAAGAAATGCCAGATTTAAGGGTTAGCAGTGCCTGTCATTAAGAGTACAACAATCTGTAACTGCACAAGGCTATTTTTTGCTCACTTTTCTGAGGCTAATCTTACTGTAAGGTTGCATTCAGCATTCTATTAGAACTTTCAAATTTTCTCAACTTTGTGGAAGATGTCTTCAGAAATTTTCATTGCTTGAACCCTGCCCAAGTGGTGGATTTCTTTGGAAAGTCTTAACAAAATCTGTTGACCCACTTTTGAGTTATGTGAGAAATAAAAATTAACTTTTTTACTTTAAAAAGATATGAAGACTGGTTTTACATGCACAAAAATGAACATACTTTCTAAGCTGAAATCTTTCCAGGTGTTGGTCTTAATGGAGAATAAGTATACAGGCATACATGTAAAACATTAAAAAACCCAAAGTTATTAAAATTTAAAAATCAATTTTCCACATACAAATTTCCACTGAGTTTACATTTATGGTACTAATGCGAATATGAAATAATAGCTATTGGACTCCACTGAGTTGCCATTTCAATCAAAGGGAGTTTTGTCTTTGGATTGGACATTTTATCAATGCTATATCCATAAAACTTGGTATGTGCTATTTCAATGTAGAGATTGATTTATTTAAATTGATAAAATGCACTACCCAAGGATATATGCACAGACAAGTCAATTTAAAATACATACAAAGATATAGATATTATAGCTATAGATTTATATAACTATATACAGATACATACACTTCCATATAAGACACCAGTGAATTTACTACAGAACTGGCAACCATTTGCAGTAGTGATTTAAGGTTCACACAATTTTTCCTCACTTCTGCAGAAAGATTTTGGGGAAACTACTGTCCATAATTCAGCTGATACTGTGTATTAATCTACAGTTATAGCAGGTTAGTCTGTGTCATTGGTACACATGGTTGGGTGTTAGAGATGAGTGGTCAATTAGTATTCAAGTAACCCAAACACTTTGTAAAAAGGGGTTCTTGAACTGAGTCAGATTAACTGGCTCTGACTACATATTTCAGCTTTCTGAAAATTGGGACCCCATTCAGCATATGAAAATTTGATGGGTCTTAATAGGGGTATTCAAGATAGTTTAAGAACAGCAAGACAATTGAAAAAAGAACACAGAGCTGAGTGCAAAATTCATTTCCAGGGGTGAAGGGAGAGCAGAATACTATTTAAGAAAGAAATGCAGCTGATGTGATAGTGCCTTCCCATGTCTTCTGGCTAGGTGCTATGTGCACATAAATGTTTCACCTTAAGCTTTAAGATCAAGGGAAAGTCTGTGGGGAACCTTATTTCCTGGAGATATGCTTGCTAGAGCAGTTCCCAAGTACTGACTAGGATACATCATTTCCTGGAACACCAGTTCTTTGCTTGCCCCAACTGTGTCCACAGTTATGAAGCATGCATTGCCAGAAGCCGGTTTGAATAGATGTTTGGTAATAAACCAGCCTCACTACTATCCTCTCTATTTTGGGCATGTTTTACCATTCTTCCACATGATAAAGTGAACAAAAGACATAGTTGCATTAGCTGAGAATGTCTGCTTTTTAGAACCCATTGCACTTACTGGGTCTCTGCCCTGTATTCCTCAAAGTGTCCTCATCTCCCATTGAGCTTAAGGACAGTTGAAGGGACATTCCTTCCACAAAAATACATGCTATTTTTCAAAATTTGGCATAATTAACACAAATGTTTTCAACATTCCCTATGGAAAGCCTATCAGAGGGATTCTTATAATTGAAATATAACTGGTTATTTTAACTACTGTCCTTTGTTTAGTTAAGTTTTTTTTTATTTTTATAGTAAAACATCACCAATATGAAATTTTATTTTTCTCAGATAGCAGATGGCTCTTTGAACCACTGCAGTAACGAATTCTTAAAAGAACTATTTTCTACCTTATGTTAAAATATATAAATAAATCTGTCTAATTTTTGCTGGTGGAAATTGGCTCTTGTTCTCTTCTTAAAATCAAATATCTATTAGATAATTTAAGAGGATAAGTTCTTATAATAAACATATAAAATGATTACGAATACATTGCTTCAGGGTACAGATTTGTTACTCATATATGAACTGTAACACATCCATATAAGATAGTAAACATGTGTATATACTACCAGTATTTACATAGTGACATAATGTACAACAAAATGGATGAAATCATTTAGAATAAGAACAAATTAATACAAAGACTGAGTATAAACAAAACCCAGTAACTTAGTAGGGAGAAAAGTGGACATTCCTTCCCCAAGAAGAGTCTGAAGTCCTAGGCATAGACCTGTCACTTCCTTTTGCCTGCTTGCTTCCGTGTCTCATTGGATAGCAATGAAATACTGGAACTATTCACTGCAACAGTGGTGGCAGCTACTGATTCATCATCATGCCTGGAAGGAGATGCCATCGAGCTATTTAGGGAAAGAGTTGACGGCATTCTTATCATCTGGAGAGTTTATGCTCCTGCATTTTTTTCAACATGGCACTCATGTCAAATGCAAAGTTAACAAGGTCTGATCCATATTCTATATTCTACGGGTGTCACTGCTGAATTTAGTTCCTGCTCACTCTGGAGAAGAGCAATTACAATGATGCTTGATTCCAGACACACACTTGATATCTTCAAGTAACAGGTATGGACAGAGAGAATCTTTATCCCCTCTAATTCTGTACTAGGCTTATGTGCAGTATCTTGCCTTTTCTACCCTCATAAACATTTCAATTGATTTCCACCCAGTGATCCTTCATTAATGTTTGGATTTTAAAAAATGGAAAAAAAGACATTAAATTGCAAGTAAAAGTAAATACAACTACCAGAGCTGAATGACTATTTCAAAATATCTTTAATTTCCGTTCAAATTTTTACATGAATTTGCTTGAGCCTTGTTTCCTTCTGTTGTGAAGCAAAACGTACTTATTGTGGAAAGCCAAGTTTCCAGCAGTGGAAGGTTATTTCAGTAATCCACTTTACCATGTAAATCCAATAGTAGGAGATTTCCATTCTCAAACATTAAGAGAGCAGTGGGGATGAGCCATTAAACATAGCAGTTTATAGTCATGACAATATAATTGGACTAAACTAAGGTGTTTCAATAGTTTATCATCTGGCACTGTTGTATAGCATGTGGAACTGTTTCCAAGACTCTAGAAACTTGTTTATGGCAGAATCGTGTGTCTGTTTAGACTTGCTCTGATGATTGATCTAATTTTCTTGCATTGCCTTTAATAGTGTACAGTTCAAGTAAACAAAAATCTTTACCAGTAATTTTTTAAAGCAAACTAAAAAAAGGTTTGTTTAAAATAAATATGTAAAAGATCCATTTTGATTCCTAACTTCTCATGCTGGGAAATCTAAGCCCTTCTCATCTATAGTGTTCTAGCCATAACATGCTTTACTAGAAGTGTTCCATTTTCCCATCTACTTTTATTTATGACACACTCATTGAAAAGAAAATGGGCTCCACGAGGAAGTCATATAGGATGGAAACAGAATTAAGGAACTCTAAGTAGGAAAAGAGAACAACATAATTTAAATTCATTTAGCTTAAAAGACAAACAGACAAAAGCACAATAAACAGGAGACTAATATCACTGGCACAGGAAGGAGTCAGACAAGATACTTGGCCGATTGCCCTAGCAGCTATTAACTTCAGCTCAGCAGTTTTGTGCAATTGTGAATATGTACAGAAGTCTGAGTCCAAGTCCTAAAAAAGACAGTACAATTAAAAAGAGCCACTGAAAACAGTCTAGGACTGAATCTTAAGAGCTTCAAAATCTCAATCCTTCTGCTTGGAGTTTTCAGTCTTTTAAATAAATGTAGCCCACACAACTCTTTAAAAAATTGAATATTGTTACTCTTTTATGGCCCTGATTCAGCAAAGCATGTAAACATATACTTAAACCTAAGTGTGTATATATATAAGTATTTTAAGTACTTTGCCGAATTGGGAGCTATATTAGAAATTTATTTTAATCTTGAAAATACACTGCACCATATTCTTCCAAAAGAAGGTAAGTGTTGTATTACCAGAATAGTTTTAATTATTAAGCCCCATTGCCCTAAACTACTTCCTTAAGGTCTTGTGAGAATCACATAGAGATCACCAGTGTCAGAGCAGGCAGTAATAAGCGTGTTTAAGACAACGGAGGCTACAACCAAAATATGACACTCCATACAGAAGTCCTAAATGCACACTTTAAGGCCCATCTACATTACTAAATTCACTGCTTGCCCAAATGGATATTAAAACATGCTTATTTAACACCGCAGGGAAGCATACTGACAATGTACAATATAAAGGAAGTTTCCTGAGCAATAAGCTAGTGCCACACCATGAAAAAAGGGGTGTGTTTTTCACAACACCAGAATCAAGACACATGATTAAGCAAAACCCTCAAATACACAAAGAAGAAAGGAAAAAGTAAGAGTGTCTTTTGCAAAGAATTCTCCCCCACCAAGTAACTATCATTCAGGCAATGTTGACTCAGGAGATATCCCAACATTTCTCGGAGGAAGAAAAAGCTAGGATTAATAATAATCCAAATACTTGGATTTATACAGACATTATTCCTTTTCACACCAGTTTAGAAATATTAACTTATTAGTCTTTACAACACACCTGAGGTAGATGAATACTAGTAGGTGTTAATATCTCCATTTTGTGATTGGGAAGCTAAGGCAGAGAAGCCCCACAGAGTCAGTGACAGGGAGACAATTGGCTTCCAGTCCTTCAATCAATATGCAAGACAGGGCTAGATCTTCAGATGATGATCTCTGTAGTTGCCATGATTTCACTGTAACTGTGAAGATTTATACTACCTCTCTTGCCATGAAGGCCAAGACCATAACAGGGTTTAAAAAAAGAACTAGATTCATGGAGGATAGGTCCATTAATGCGTATTAGCTAGGATGGGCAGGAATGGTGTCCCAAACCTCTGTTTGCCAGAAGCTGGGAATGAGTGACAGGGGATGGATCACTTGATGGTTACCTGTTCTCTTCATTCCCTCTAGGGTACCTGGCACTGGCCACTGTTGGAAGACAGGATACTTGTCTAGATGGACCTTTGGTCTGACCCAGTAAGGCCGTTCTTATGTTACCTGATGATCTGACTCCAGACTTTTGTGTCACAAAAGTAGTTGTGGGGGCGGGGACTTTAAACTGGTCTGAGATGCTCCTCAGCATACCCCCCTGTGCAGCTGCCAGGTCTTCCATGGGATGCCAACGCCAAAAGATTCATGAAGCATCTGGAATAGGAAGGATTGGTAATTACCCACCAAAGTATCATATTTGGAACGTGAGTTTCTCAGGGATGATGGGGTTCCCCTCTCTGATTGGGAAGTGGACATTTCTGCAGATTTTAGGAAGGGAATTAACTATCTGGGACCCTGACTCAGGTTAGAGGGGAGGCAGTCAAGCTAATTGCTGACCCCTTTCTGTAGCAGAAGTCCAGTGCATGTATTCTTTCATAGAGGGTCCAGTTCCCTGATAAACTGAAATCTCCCAACAAAGCTGGGAAATGGGGCTGGGACTCCTAATGTCTGCCACTTTTCTTCATAAATAAATTTCTCCAGCAGGAACTGGTAAATGTTCTACTGCAGGAAAGCTGCCTTCTTTCAAAATTAAAAACACAAGGTGGATGAGGTTATATTTCTTACTGGACCAACTTCTGTTTAGAGACAAGCTTTTGAACTTACACAGACTTCTTCAGAAGTTGGTGCAATGAAAGCTATTACCTCATCCACCTTGTCTCTCTACTATCCTGGGACCAACATGTCTACAACACTGAAATATTTCAAAATGACTGCCATCTCCTAGTCTCAAGGGGACTGAAGCCACAACCCCTTTGAGCAGAGATGCCTTCTCAAAATGTCTACCACCTCATACTGGTCCTAGTAGGACTGCTATTACAGTACCCTCAGCTAAAATGGTGGCCCCTGACTGGATAGGGAGTCATATAATTAGGGCCTATTGAAAACGTGTCAACTGTTTTTGAACAGAATATTGGGTTTCAGTTAAACAAAATTTTCTGCAAAAAAAGTCTATTCTGCAGAATATTTTGAATTTTCTATAAAAACACTTTGGCTAAAAAACAATTTTCTTCGTCTTCAATGAAAAGTCAAAATTTTCTGGTGAAAATTTCAACAATAAATTTTTTTGAATTTTCTGTGGTGCGGGGGAATCCTATTTTCAACTAGCTGTATAAATCTTGTTTGGGGGATAATTACATCATCCTTGTAACCTTTTTATACTTAAATTATTCATATATATTCTTAGCCTTAACTCCAATTTAACATAATTTGTATCTTGAAATAGATACAGTAAATTGTTTCTGAAAATGTCAACAAGTAAACCAGGAGAAACACTAAATATCTTAAATGCACATGAATGGTAGAAGAGGACTGTGTAGTTCCCTTTTCAGGTCCATTGAAACCTGAAGTGGAGGAGCCATTTCCCTTTGTAAGGTCCACAGTGGTCCTTACAGGAGCCACTCTTCCCACTGCCAGGGCCTCAGAGGCATGAGGATTAATTCCATGGTTTCCAAGACAAAAGGCTCAAAGAGGAGGGGATGTTTGTGGTGACACAAAGTAATTACAAGCTTCTGCCTGCAGGGGGAAGATGAAGTGGGTAAACACCACCCAAAAAGTGCAAGCTGAAAAATACCCTATAGAACCCCCAGTGCAGTTTAAAGCCACCCTGGCTTGGTGCAAAGAATGGTAATTTACACTAACATGTTTTAAATGTATGAGGGTCAGCCTCATTTGTTAATTAAATGAATGGCTTGATAAATATTTAAATAGGAATTTTAGATGCAAATTCTAATAATTCCTTGAAAGGTACCAAAAGAAAAAACTGTTTTTTTAAAATAAAACATGCTATGCACTCTCGGAAGATAGTGTGAGATTCATGGAGCTTGTGTTTAGCCTGATACACTTCCTTTTTTTATTGTTCCTCTCCTCTCTTAAATCGGAGGCTTTGATCATTAACACTACAAGTCACAGTAACATGTTATGATCTGAGCTGGCATTTATAACAAAATACAGCTTCTAGCTTTGGATGCCTCTCCTACAGGTCACTTGTCCTAGTGATGGAGAGAGTGGTTGCTCCCAAGAGAAAGGAAAGATGCCCATTAAGTCAGCTCACACCCTGGGAAAGGCTACCAATTTCTGAGTTTCTGTTCATACAACATCTTCAGTTCTGCCCTCTAAGCGGGGTCAATGTTATAACAACCGAGAGAGAGAGGCTTTGGCAGTGAGTGAGTGCCTGGAGAAACAGTGCAACTTACTCTGTCAAAGATGAATGTAACTTGTAGACTGGCTGGCTCATTTTGGTGCTCATTTTTGGAAATACCTATATGATTTGTTTTGTGGATTATTGATTTAGGTGTCAGGCAGATAAAAAGCATCATTTCTATAATACCTTTATCATCACTCTGACAAGGATTGCTTTCAAGTTAAAGACCGATAAAAATACCAACTTTTGTCATTCCCAGAACAGCCATGTCACTTTTTTCTTTTGTTTCCTTGTCAGTGAAAGGACAGTATAGATAAATAATGGTGTCAAGCATGTTAATAGAGTGACAGATGTCTAATACTTTCCACTTCTATAGCACCTTGTAACTGAGGAGTTCAAAGCACTTAACAAATATTAATTGAATTAATCAGCACCCAAGGAGGTCAATATTATTAATCTCTTTTTACAAGTGGGTAAACGGAGGAACAGGGTGACACTGGATGCCTGTATCAGGACCAGGCACAGAACTTGCATTTCTTAACTGCCATTCCTATGCTTTAACCGCTAGACCATTCTTTTCCCCCAATAAATACATAGTTATTACTGTGATTAAAGGATGCATTTTAACATTCTTAATCTATTGGAGACTATGTTAATGACTTGCCAATTTCTTATCTTAAAAGAATTCCAATTTGCTATATCTTCCTCACTGGGGTATATTAGGACTAAGGCAGATAGAAAATATGTTGATGGTGATCACATGCTGCAAAATCCCCAGGATAGATCAGCTGTACTTGTAAGCCAACTATGCAGGTTAATGCGTAGTAAGTGAATTGAAGGAAAGAGACAAAGGATTAGAGATGAAGAGGAAAAAAAGACTGATAAGATAAGTAAGAAAGATAAAGGAGGTTACAAAAGGGAGGATGAGGTTTTTTTATGAAGTTGGAAATATACAAGCCCAGGACTGAATTGTGCAGTGTAACTCCAATTCATGACTAACAATTGAACATAGTTTGGTACATTGCATACCAAGTCCTCCTCTAAATCATTATAGTGGTTCCCGCAAGTTTGGAATATAGGCAAGACATTTATTTACTGTCTGGATATATCCAGATACTGTTGTCATACCATGTATTTACAACATACAATGATGAAAGAATAAACATTTTCCTTAGATTTCAGTGCCATGACATTCTATAAAGTATAGATAAAATACTTAGTGTTGACAGTACATAGCAGCTTTTATTAAAGGATCTTAAAACCCTTTACAAATGTTAATTAGTTAGGACCAATAATACCCCTCCAAGATACAAATGCATGTTAAAGCTGAATGAACTATTATAATAATCTAATGTGACCTCCTGTATAACACAGATCATAGTTTCACCCAGGGATTTCTGCGTATGGCCCAACAACTTGTGTTTGAACTACAGCACATCTTTTAGAAAGAAATATACTCATGTACAGTAAGTCAATGAAAGAGCCAGGTATCTTAGGATTTGTGAATCCCAGCCCTTGCTATATACACATCCTTAGATTCCAAAATCCATATCTTTAGTCGTTTTACAATTTGGATCAGATTTATTTATGACCATGTGACCCATTTGTTTCTGAATGTGAATTGTCCCAAAATTTGTAGAAATAATGAGAATATTTAAGGAGCCACAGCCATTTGGCTTTTCATAATACCAAAAGGAAAATTCTTTCTTTGGATAAAGACAGCCAGGGAAGAATAAACTGAGGGAAAAGAGCCAGTGCCAAGATATATCACACTGATGATTTCTCATGTTCTGTTTATACACAGTGGCCTAGAATCACAGCATCATCAAAGTGAACATTATTTTGCTAGTTATGTTTGTCTTATTTGTAAATTGAAGGACATACTTCTCTGACTGTTATGTTGGTTTGCCTTAATAATTTAAGGAGTCTTTTTTTATTGATCCTACTATTGTAGAGGTTGAAGGAGCCTGTGTATAGTGCTCCAGAAGTTGAATAAATAAAATTATTATTACTGAATAAGTATAATGGAAAATCGCAATAGGTCATATAATCAAGGCAAGATAGGACTCTGAGATGTCACATAAGGGCCTAATACTGTAGTTCTAACTTAGGTAAAGCTCTCATAAACATCAATGGGATTTTTGCATAGGTGCTACAGGATTAGGTCCCAAGTTGTACACATCTGTGGTAATATATAAAATGTATATATGTTTATGTATTCATAATTACATATAGCAAACATTTCAAATTTCAGTAAGCCTATGAAACCTATAATTTAAATTCTTTTCTTTTGCTGAATACAAATATGTAGAGGCATAAAAATTAGCACAAAGTCAAGACAGAGAAATAATGGGCTAGACAAAGTACAAATTAACAGTGTTATATGCATATTAACCAATGAAAGTTTGGAGGGAAACTCTTAATTTGCCAATGAAGAATAATCATTATATACAGGAGGGCACAGAGCTCCAGAGCAGTGACACTGTGCAGTGTTATTCCAAAGTAAGCCCATTTGTTTCTTTGTGTAGAATCCTCTTTCAAGACTTTGCTGCCATAGAACAACTGTTAGTGTTTAGTCACCTTCTGCACTAATGATTCTGTCTTCTGGGGATTAAATTGATTTTTCACGTTTCAGCATCTGAAGGCCCAGAGTATGCCCTATTGCCTTAGAGTGTGTGGTGGCACCAGCAGGAGGGGATGTCAAGGCGAACGCTTTTAGGACAGCAGTAGCAGTGACAGACATACCACAAAGAGATGTAAGGTTCTATGAAACTGCAAAAGTTCTGATTCTTATTTTAACAGTTTAAGAGCAGTTTGATGTAGATTTAATGAATTGATAAAGACACATCCCCCATGATTACCTAAAATCCTGCTCTCATTAAAATAGTACATCTAATGTTCTTTAAGGAAAAGGTATTGACTTGTTACTGCTCCAAGCAAGGTTTTCTTTTACCCTTGGGTTTGTTGCTCAACTCTCCCACTGCTGAACTAATTCATAAGTTCCCTGGATCATATTTAAAAGAAAAGGACACTGGGGAAGAGCTGAAGGTAAGGGGCTTGGGCATAGAGTGGGAATGGGGGTTTGTGTTGTGCTTACTGGATGGGATGTGAACTTTTCTTTTTGTATTGTGCTGCTGAGTGATATTTTTATTGACTGCAGCTTTAACTGCTCTCAGGTTGCCTAATGCTTCTGCCTAGGTGTTAAAAAAAAATGATAGATTAACAATAAGGAAAAAAAATAGAAATCTCCCTGATCTGCCTGACTCTCTCCGTTCCACCTCTCTGAATTCAGGGTTTCCTAATGCCAAACAGAAGTGTCTCAAGATTTCCGATTTGTCCCATTCATTCAGCATGACCTTGCCTTTGTCCCCAGTCAGAAGAGCTTCATGTCTAAAGTCTATCACTTGTGAAAGACATTGTAAAGAGGTTTCAGTGTAGCAGCCGTGTTAGTCTGTATCCGCAAAAAGAAAAAGAGTACTGGTGGCACCTTAGACTAAGAAATGTATTTGAGCATAAGCTTTCGTGAGCTACAGCTCACGTGATCAGATGCATGCAGTGGAAAATACAGTGGGGAGATTTATATACACAGAGAACATGAAATAATGGGTGTTACCATACACACTGTAACAAGAGTGATCAGGTAAGGTGAGCTCTTACCAGCAGGAGAGCGGGGGGGGGAGGAGGAGGAAGGGGAACCTTTTGTAGTGATCAATGTTTCCTCAGCTCTTGTCCCCTAATGCCCCTACTCAACTTGCGCTACACTGACATATTCATCATCTGGACCCCTGGAAAAGAAGCCCTTGAGGAATTCCACTATGATTTCAACAATTTCCATCCCACCATCAACCTCAGCCTGGACCAGTCCACAGAAGAGATCCACTTTCTGGACACTACGGTGCTAAGCGATGGTCACATAAACACCACCCTGTACTGGAAATCTACTGACTGCTATGCCTACCTACATTCCTCCAGCTTCCATCCAGACCACACCACACGATCCATTGTCTACAGCCAAGCTCTGATACAACCGCATTTGTTCCAACCCCTCAGACAGAGACAAATACCGACAAGATGTCTATCAAGAATTCTTACAACTACAATACCCACCTGCTGAAGTGAAAAAAACAGATGAGTACCCAGAAGTCACCTACTACAGGACAGGCCCAACAAAGAAAATAACAGAACGCCACTAGCCATCACCTTCAGCCCCCAACTAAAACCTCTTCAACGCATCAAGGATCTACAACCTATCCTGAAGGACGATCCATCACACTCTCAGATCTTGGGAGACAGGCCAGTCCTTGCTTACAGACAGCCCCCCAACCTGAAGCAAATGCTCACCAGCAACCACACAACAACCACTAACCCAGGAACCTATCCTTGCAACAAAGCCTGTTGCCAACTGTGCCCACATATCTATTCAGGGGACACCATCATGGGGCCTAATCACATCAGCCACACTATCAGAGGCTCGTTCACCTGCACATCTACCAATGTGATATATGCCATCGTGTGCCAACAATGCCCCTCTGCCATGTACATTGACCAAACTGGGCAGTCTCTACATAAAAGAATAAATGGACACAAATCAGACATCAAGAATTATAACATTCAAAAACCAGTTGGAGAACACTTCAATCTCTCTGGTCACTCAATTAGAGACCTAAAAGTGGCAATTTTTCAACAAAAAACTTCAAAAACAGACTCAGACTGCTGAATTGGAATTAATTTGCAAATTAATTTAGGCTTGAATAAAGACTGGGAGTGGACAAAGTGAAACTATATTTCCCCATGTTTATTTCTCCCCCGCTACTGTTTCTCACAAGTTCTTGTTAACTGCAGGAAATGGCCTACCTTGATTATCACTACAAAAGGTTTCCCACCCCCCATGCTCTCCTGCTGGTAATAGCTCACCTCAAGTGATCACTCTGATTACAGTGTGTATGGTAACACCCATTGTTTCATGTTCTCCATGTACATAAATCTCCTCGCTGTATTTTCCACTGCATGCATCCGATGAAGTGAGCTGTAGCTCACAAAAGCTTATGCTCAAATAAATTGGTTAGTCTCTAAGGTGCCACAAGTACTCCTTTTCTTATTGTAAAGAGGATACACTTACATTAGTTGAACTGAATGGTGTGCAAGCCATGACTTCTGGGATACACAATCATTCAAGAATAAAAAAATAAAACTCCAAAACCAGTTCTTGCTTAAGAGGCAAGAATTGCTAGCTTTCTGACTACAGGTTGCCCTTTTATTCTGATTGGGAGTCAGGAGATCCCTGTTAAGAGTTGTCCTCTTTGACCAGTGCCCAAACCACAGCCTGCCAAGGGCTTGGTCAGAAGGCTTAGTAGAGAACTCTAGAGTGGGCCCCAGGGCAACCCCTGGCAGTCTGAATGGATAGATTTCATATTCCTGTCATAGAATATCAGGGTTGGAAGAGAGATCATAAAGTCCAACCCTCTGCTCAAAGCAGGACCAATCCCCAGTTTTTGCCCCAGATCCCTAAACGGCCCCCTCAAGGATTGAACTCGCAACCCTGGGTTTAGCAGTCCAATGCTCAAACCACTGAGCTATCCCTCCTCATCACCAAATTACTAAATTTGGAGACAATACTGCCTACTCATAATTTAAAGCCATTTAGCTTGAGAATTTCCTGTACAAGAAATAAATGCCATTAGCGACTGATTAGTGGCATCAGAGCCAAGCTATTCATTGCCAATGCCAGCATGCACTAAGATCTCCCCACCAAATTACTGGGACAACTTCCTGGCTTAAGGGTTTACTTTTGGGGGTGGGTAGATGGAGAGATCTTAATCAGCTTGTGGAGAGTTGTCTGTCTTCTATATGTGCTGTAGTAAGATATCAAATTATACCAGTGTGATCAGAGGGAAATGACCTAGTCAGAACAACTGTAAATCTGTCCGCTCTTTTAACATCTCCTAGCAAGCCTTGCCCCAATGCTCTGAGGGGGTGATGAAGTGATACTCTCCCTTCAGCAGTGGGATGCCTGGTGCCAGTCCCCACCTTCCAATCCTCCTAGGCCCCCTTACATGTGGAGTGGACTGCTAACCAGATGGCCCAACATGAAATCAGGGCATGATCAACTGGTAGGAGAATGAGCCCCTTCTGTCCTCTTCATGCAGTCCTAGAAGAGCACTCTAGCTCTCTTCCCCCACCCTTTGAATTCAGAGTGGTACAGGCCAGGGATGATTCCTTCTTTCTGGTACAAAAATTGCTAAACTACCAGTTTAAAAAAATCTAAATGACAATTATTTGTAATTCATTATAAATTATGATTGACAAAACGTCTATCACAAAAAACATTTAACAAGTTATTAATAAACATTTTCAGAGCTTACTTATAGTGAGGTAGAAATGTACATGTAATTCCATCTGAAAAATATGGGAGCACCTCACAAGGCAGACCTCAAATGCTAGGATTGTAGTAGTGACAAACTGGGCTGCTGCGATTGTGGACTTTAGTGTAGAGTACCTGGACCTTTTCCCCCTAATCTTATATCCTTTCCCTTGCAAGTGTGGTGATGACATTCTTAGTACCTACTGAACTGTTTGTAGATACTATTGCATTCATATGTCATTGACATAAATTCTGCCATTAGTTCTATCTGTGCATTTACATCCTGGTGCTGCATAACAAGTCAGTTGGAGTGTTGCCATTTATTTAAATGGGAACAGGAGTAAGTCAGTTAAGAATGTGGACATTTTATTTTATTTTCAGGATCTTTTTAGTTCATCTTTAAAACACAACTGCTGCTTATTGAGCACCACTCCTGGCCCAGGGGGTCTCTGCAGACCCTCCCTCCTCAAACTTCTGCTTTTCTTTTCTTCAGGAGCCTTTAAGAACTCACAAAGGCTTTCTCTGCTTAACAGTACCCCATCCAGGAGTAGTTTAATACCAGAATCAGTTTACAATAACTTACAGATCCAAATGATACTCCATACTTAGCTCTGATATTTTCTTTTACCCTCCAGGGCTCTTCTTCCATCACAGTCTGATCTCCCAACTCTCCCTCACTAGGGCTCTGCCATTCAGTCACAAACAGTCAGGGTCCTTCCACTGCTATCACTCAGGAGCCTCCTGCTCAGTGGGCTTTAGCATCCAAGTTGCATTATGTGTTGCCTAATCCCCGCCCACCCCAATTCAGTAATAGGGGTTGGCTTAGGCCCAGACTCTCAAGCCCACAAGCTACCCTGTTACAACCTGTAAATATCAAAAACAATTATTTTGCAATGTGGATTAAGCACCTGGGGGAAAAAATCAAACTTTTTTTAGCTAAAGGATTGCAAGAGCCATTGAAACCTACCCCAGGATACCATTCTTTATTCTTGCCTCTCTTAATTGAAAAGACATAGGCTGCACCAATTTAAATGAACTCCATTACTGATCAAAATTTACATTATACAATGAACCAAGTTTCAGATCAGTTAACACATGTGGATTTGCACGATGACCTCCTGAGAAAAATTAGGTTTTTTAGAAACACTAACACTTATAGTTACAGCAGTGCAAAGGGTTCTGCTTTTGTAATACACCTGATTTCAAAGGTAACTCTGAGAAATATTAAAATACTAATTCACGTTCACTATCAAATTAGTTTCTGTAGTTTTAGAGAACTGTCTCCATTATTGCTTTTTAACAGGGAATTGATGTATTTTTAAAGAAACATATGGTAAGCGCTGTTCCTATAATAGTTTAGACACAAGACCGTATATAAATATATAATCTGGCAGCTCATGTTCATTGATACCTAAATTGTGATTCACCAGGTGTATCTTTCTTCCATCCTGGGGCTCTCAAAAGACATTCAGTTTCATTGTATGATGCTGTGATTTAAATCAATTTACTTTTGAGGTTTTTAATGTTTTACCAGGATAAATTTCCTCTGTCCACCGTGGCCTATATAACGAAGAGTGATGCTAGGATGTCACGTTGCCAACAGGTTTATATCCTGCTGCCTTACATATTTTCTGCTGAGGAATCCATTTAGGGCCCTGTGGATTCTGGCCTCTGAGTATGATCAGTGGGGGGGAAAAAAGGTCCAGCTAGAAAAGTGAAAGGAATATGTTGCAGCATGTCACAGTAACAGAAGGAAGGGAAGGAAGAAGAACATAGTCAGGTTGCAGGTTTATTTTAAACTTATCCTGATTAGTCAGGGAAGCCTGTTCAATACATGATTCAGAACAAAATACAGTTTTGCTTCATGTGTTTTGGCTTCTGGGCAAAAAGGATCCATCACAATCCTCTCTAGATCTGATGTGATATGTAAACGAGGCATGAGTTGTAGATACCCATTCCTTAACCAAACTGGATACTAACATATAACGTCAGCCACATTCCATGTACAAGTTTTCAAATATATTGTAATAGTCTCGGCCAACGAATATGAAACAAGTTCCTTCTGAAATAATTAAAGGGATAATCAACTGCAAGTGAACTTTATATAGATGAACACACACTTTATAAAACTAGAGATATGACTGAGATGTAATACTGAGATCCAGGTCCAAAATTTCAGTCGTGTTGGGATCTGGGGACTTTGTGAAAGGCCCACCACTAAAACAGTGTGACAAAGTTCCTGCTCTACCTTGGTGGGTCTTGCGCTTATTGGCATATTTGCTTGCCTTGGAGCTTCACGGCAGCCCTCAGCTTGGCCGTTTTTCTGAACCCACAGTCCAAGTCAACTCCTCCTGTGTCTGACCAGGAGTTGGGAGGTTTGGGGAGAACCCGGGCCCACCTTCTACGCTGGGTTCCAGCCCAGGGCCCTGTGGAATGCAGCTGTCTAGAGTGCCTCCTGGAACAGCTGTGCGACAGCTACAACTCCCTGGGCTACTTCCCCATGGCCTCCTCCCAACACCTTCCTTATCCTCACCACAGGACCTTCCTCCTAGTGTCTGATAATGCTTGTACACCTCAGTCCTCCAACAGTCCGCATTCTCACTTTCAGCTCCTAGTGCCTCTTGCTCCCAACTCCTCACACGCGCACCACAAACTGAAGGGAGCTCCTTTTTAAACCCAAGTGCCCTTATTAGCCTGCCTTAATTGATTCTAGCAGCTTCTTGATTGGCTGCAGGTGTTCTAATCAGTCTGTCTGTCTTAATTGTCTCCAGAAGGTTCCTGATTGTTCTGGTACCTTCCCTGTCACCTTACCCAGGGAAAAGGGACCTACTTAGCCTGGGGCTAATATATCTGCCTTCTATTTCTTTTCTCTAGCCATCTGGCCCGACCCTGTCACAATAGATACAATTCTAACTATACTTCTATGGCTTTCCAAAATAGTTCTCTTTTAAACTTGCTTTTGAAAAACAAACAATAGTAGAGTTTGAGTACTGGATGCTAAATTCTCCATATAGTATCTTATTCCCTGTTTGCTGAGCCCAAAGTGGAAATGACTCAGCAAAAATAATAAAAAGATTAAGAGATTTTTCCTGACTCACATCTAAAATGCTCATCCTAAATATGCCATTTATTTTCAGATCCCTGGATCTTTATCTCCCTCCTCTTTCTTCATCCTTCATTTGAAAATTTACATTCAAGAAATATTTCCCTGCATTTAGATTGCTCCAAATAGAATGTACATACACTACAGATATATTACAAACTTACCCCTTTCAGGGGTTTGGCTTTGAGTAACTGGCATAATCATAATAATAAAACAAGCTTCAGCATTAGCTTAACCATTCATAGGTTTTTCTGTAGAATGCCCTGTATACCTCCTCATACCCTAAAGGTGGTAGAATTGTCCAGGTGGTGGTCGTTCCAGCTATCCACAAGGGAATGGTGGCCAATGATCTCTCTGAGGACATCTGTAATGGCCTGGCACTTCTCTCTCCTGATGTGGTCCTACTCATCCAGGGTAGTGTTAAAATTCCTGCCCAGGACCAAGCACTTGTGAGGATCCAAGGTGCTAAAGAAGGCAGATGCCAGCCGGTAGAGCTGTACATGTTTCAGGCCTGGTATTGAGCAGAGATGTTAACAAGAGTGAGAATCAGCCCCCTTGGCACAGACCTGGAAGTGCAGTATGTGAACAGGCACAACCTCAGCAATCCACAGCACCTTTGTCCATAGGTCCTGGAGAGCAGGGTGGCCACCCTGCCTGTGAACTTGCTGAGGTAGCTGAAGTACACTCTGTCCCCACACTGGATCAGTGTGAGTCTCATGCAGAAAGATCAGAGTTCTCTCCCTCCCCTACCAAAGGAAGGAGAGTGCCTGGCACCTGCAGAGAGGCTCCCTACAACCCCTGATGTTCAGAGATGTGATAGTGATAGCACTTTCAGAGATGTGATAGCAACAGGGGTGCTGAGGAGTCTTGTGGCCACTGGTGACACTGCCCACCCCTTTGGAACCAAACAGCAACCAGTGGTCAATCCCATAGGTGACAAGGGAATTGTTGAAGTTGCAGATCTATTGCTAGGCAGAGGAACATTGTCCCTTGGTCCTTTTCCACTCCACCAACAAGGTCCTAGATTCAAATTCCCCAGCTCCTGGAGAGTGAGCTACATCTTCCTTTTGGAGCCTTGCGAGTCCTCCAGGAACTGGCACAGCTCATCCCAAGGCACAGCAGGGCCTGAGAGGTCCACAGACTCAACTGTAATGGCAGGGCCCATGCCCACCTCAGTCTTGGGGGCACCCTTCCTTGCCAGGGCAAGGGACAGTCCCTTTGGACATGCCTTGAAGTTCCTTAGAGGAAGCACCAAGCCCCTCCTGATGAGTAGTGGATCCAGTAAAGGGAGCTTTGATAAGGCACTATGAAGGATCCTTCCAAGCTCCTCTTCATTCACTGCTGCTGGCAGCTGAGGGGTGACTTGCTGGCAGAAGGGAAGTATTTGATGGACGGTGAGGTCCTTTCAGCCCAGCAGGAGAGGGTGGGTCAGAGAGACCAATTTCCGCAAGGTGGACTGGGGGAGCAGAAGGGCAGTGTGGGGGAGGAAGGGTGGGATGGAGGTCAGTACCACCCTTGCATCCAGATCCCCCAAAGGATTGAGGGGGACAAAATAGTCCCCACCGAGATGCCCTTTCCACCACCTCCTGGGTGGTGGCCTCCAGTGGCAGGAAGAAGACAACCTTGGAGGCTGCCACAATGGCAGAAGGCCCCACCACCCATGCCAATGGACACGATGCCGCCTGGTCAGGGTGGGGAAAAGGCCCAGCAGCAGCAGTAGATGGAAGACGAGGAGGAGGCGGCAGTGGTGGATGGAGGCACCGCAGCAGATGGTGGGACAGCCTGAGCCCTGCCCACTGGCTGTCCCATCTGTGAGTACATCCTGGGTGATAAAGGATGGGCACCCCCAGAGCTGGTGGAAGGAATGCAGGGTGAGGGGGAGCCTCAGCCAATGGCAGGGTCATGGCAGTAGCAACCACTGCTATGGAAGTAGCCTTCCTGGTGTGGTTTTTGCCCTTTTCCCTATCTTGACCCTTTTTGGTGACTGAGGTGGCTCCCTTGGTGGTGGTAGAAGACTTGGCAGTGGAGTCCCTGTCTGTGCAACTGCCCCAGTGAGGGTGCAGATGGTGCTGGCAGAGGTGGATGGGGGAGAAATCTGAGATGGGGCTACGATGGTGGCTTGGAATCTCCCTTCCTCATTCCCCTTCCCCTCAGAAACAAAGCCACCAGGGCAGAAGCGTCTCCTGTGGCTAAAGTGTGGACCGCCATTGAGGTCAGTTGATGGGAACAACTGCCAGAGGCAGAGGGTGTAGATAATAAAGGGGGTTGGGGATGGAAAAATAAGCTAACGAATCCTCCACACTAGATTGTGCCCTCCCCTCCAACAGAAAATGTAGGGATGGGAAAAATGGGGGTGAAAGGTAAGTGGTGTTTAGAGATCAGCTCCTCCATTTACACTGGGAATTAGGGACATATAGGAGTGGTGGGTGGTACAGTGAATGCGGGGGAAAAACACAAACACAGGGAGTGTGCAGGTGCATGGGGAAAGGGGCACCAGGCAGGGCAGAGGAAGCAGGAAACAAACAACAAGGCGGTCCTGGTTGGGGCAGGGGAATCGGGGAACAAATAAAGGTGGGGGGGAAGCCTGGGAGGGGCAGGGAAAGCAGGTGACAAAATATAGGAAAGAGCTGGACAGGAGGGATGGCAGGCTAGATGGAGGTGTGTGGGGGGGAAGGCAGCAACCTGCAAGGGAGAGAGGGAACCATCTGAGACTGGTGGGGGGCAGTAAATTGCATGGGTGAAGGAGACCATGCAAGACAGGGGGGCAGCAAACCATGAGGGGTAGCAGTGAACGTCAAGAGGAGAATGACCTGAGCTGGGGGGGAGTGAACAGTAAGGGGGAGGGGGAACCATCTGAGATGGGGGGGGGCAAACTGTGTGAGGAGATCCTTACAAGATGGTAGGAGCTGTGAACTGTCAGGGTGGGAATCCACACTAGATGGGTTGGGGAGCAGCAAACTGAGATGGGGACTGCAAACCTGAGGAGGAGTGGGCAGGTGAGGGGGTGGAGGAGGAAATATATTTAAGAAAGGAAAAAAGAGAGAGTGATCTGGGAAACTACAAGCCTGTTCGTTTGACCTCAATTGTATGTGAGATTTTAAAACAAATTTGAAAGAGTAATTAAAGATATAGAGGTAAATGGTAATTGGGATAAAATACAACATGGTTTTACAAATGGTAGATCATGCCAGAGCAGTCTCATCTCCTTCTTTGAGAGGATAACCAATTTTCTAGACGAAGGAAATGCAGATCTAATTTACCTAGATTTCAATAAAGCATTTGATACAGTTCCACATGGAAAATTATTGGTTAAATAGGAGACAATGGAGATTAATAAGAGAATCAAAAGATGAGTAAGGAACTGGTTAAAGGGAATTCCTTCAGGATCAGTCTTGGGACCAATCTTATTTAATGTTTTCATTAATGACCTTAGCATAAAAAGCCATAAAATTTGCTGATGACACAAAGTTGATAGATGTTGGCAACAACATGGAGGAGGAACAGAATATCATCCAAGGTGATTTGGATTTGAATGACCTTGAAAACTGGAGTAATGAAAATGGGATGAAATGTAATAGTTCAAAGTGTAAGGTCATGCACTTAGGGACTAACCGCAAGAATTTTTCTATAAGCTGGAGATTAATCAGTTGGAAATGACGGAGTAGAAAGGCCAGGATGTATTGGTTGATTACATGTGATGCAGCCATGAAAAAGACTAGGAAGCATCAGGTGAGGTATTTCCAGTAGAGTTAGGGAAGTGTTATCACCATTGTACAAGGCACTGGTGAGACCTCATCTGCAATTATGGGGTCCCATGTTTAAAAAAGATAAATTCAAAATGGACCAAGTACAGAGAAGGACTATGAGGATTATCAGAGGAATGGAGCCAACTGTCTTTTGAGAGGAGACTTAAGGAGCTTGGCTTGTTTAGCCTGACAAATCAAAGGCTGAAGGGAGAGATGATTGCTCTCTGTGAATTAAAGGGACAAACACAAGGGAGGGAGAAAAATTATTTAAGTTAAGGGCCAATGCTGGCACAAGAACAAATGGATACAAACTGGCCATCAATAAGTTTAGATTTGAAATTAGATGAAGGTTTCTCACCATCAGAAGACTGAGGTTCTGGAATCTTCTTCCAAGAGGAGCAGTGGGGGCAAAAAACCTAACTTGATTCAAGACTGAGCTTGATAAATTTTTTGAGGGGATGGTATGATGAAATTGCCAACAGTGTCATGTGGCCCATCCATGACTGCTGTTAGCAAATATCTCCAATGGCTGGAGACAGGACATTAGATGGGGAAGACTGAGTTACTACAGAGAATTATTTCCCATGTGTGTGGCTGGTGGGTGTCGCTTACATGCTCAGGATCTAACTGATCACCATATTTGGGATTGGGAAGGAATTTTCCAGCAGGTCAGATTGGCAGAGACCCTGGGGAGCTTTCACCTTCCTCTACAGAGTGGGGGACAGGTCACTTACTGATTTGAACTACTAGAGGAAATGGTGGATTCTTTGTAACTTGAAGTATTCAAATCAAGATTTGAGGACTTCAGTAACTCAGTCAGAGGTTATGGGATATTATAGAAGTGGGTGGGTGAGGTTCTGTAGCCTGTGATGTGCAGAAGGTCAGACTAAATGATCATGATGGTCCCTTCTGGCCTTACATTCTATGAAGCAAGAAATTGCAGGTAGTGAAAGGATGGTCACATGGTTCAGGAAGTTGAATGCCACCTACCTATCCCTGCTTTTACCACAGATTTCCTGTTTTTTGCTGAGTAAGTTACTTAAACCAAACTTTCACATGGTGGCCCACTAACTGTGTTCTCCTAATTTTCTGGGTGCCCAGCACCTGGGACCTGATTTTCAGAAGTGCTGAGTACCCGTAATTGCAACTGATGTCGATTGGAGCTCTGCTTTTGAATATATAAAATGCTATAAAAATGCTAAGTATTGTGAAAAATCAGACCCTGGGTGTCTCAAGTTGGCAACCAAAATTAGTGGAGACACAACAATTTTGACCTTAATTTCTCTATTCCTCATTTTCCCATCTAACATGGGGAGAATCAGAACCAATAGTCTGACAGTGGTATTCTGAAGATAAATTCATTAATGTTTGTGAAACAATCAGATACTGTGATGAGAGCACCACAGAAGTTGTTAATTCTGTATTCAGAGCAGGGCTTGCATGATGTTTGGTAAATAAGGTCTGGGGACACACATGGAATCTTTGTCTTCTTCTAGCCTTAATCCCATCTATACTGGGTTAGCTCTTTGTGTCCATATTCTCCATTCCAGTCTGTCTTGCAGTAGTTCCTCAAACTTCACAGCTAATAATTTTGTACAACATCCATCCATCTTGTTTTGTGTCTTCCAACCCTTCTCTTACCCTCCACTTCTGAGTTTAAGACCCTGTTTCCAATATAGTCTTTTGATTTTCTTTTCAAATTCCCAAACCATGTAAGCCTGGATTCCCTCAGCTTTTTTATAATTTGTACCACTTTCACACATCCCCTAATTTGTTCATTCCAAACATGGTCCAGCCTTGTAACTCCAAGCATCCATCTTAACATTTTCATTCCCACTGTATTCAAGTTCTGCTCCTGTTTCTTTCTCAGTGCCCAGCATCTGGAGCCAAACAAAAATTTCTGTCTTGTCAATTATTTTTCAATATGATAGGCATTCTGCTATTGCAGATCGCTCCACTCACTTCTCTCCATTTAGTCCATGCCTGTCCTGTTCTGTTCATAAATTCATTGGTGAGTTCATCATTCTCCTATGCACTCAAACATGGGACTTCAATTTCTATATTTTTGGTAGTGACTGGACCTCCAGACTTAGTCTTGTCTTCCTGTCAGATATAATCAAATCTAGAGAGATACTCTGTTTTTTCTGCTGATTTTCATGCCACTTCTTTCAAGTACGTCCGTCCATCTCTCTAGATCATCTACTTCCTCTTTGCTCTTCTCTGAGCACTCCATCTGCAAAAAGCATACACAAGGGTGCCAGTCTCTGAATATTTTCTGTAAGTGCAGCAAGCCACACAATGAATGAGGAGGATAAAAAGAAATATTGAACCATTACCCATTTACTGTACATTGAATGATGCAGGGGTCCTGTGGAAAAATAAATTGTGATTTATGTAATTAAAGACTCTGATTAATGCATACATGCAAGGAAGCTGAATTAAGATTGCATGGTCACCCTTAACCCTTATTTCCCAACTTCTGAGTGTTTGTCTTTGCAACCTTAGTAGTCTTTTAAGGTAGTATTTTATGTAATATAGTTAAAGCTACAATATTTTTATTTTAGGTTTGAATTATTATTGCTTATTATTATAGTCCATTCCACTAATTGTAAAAATCCCATCTCACAGGGGTGTGTCTGAGGACTATTAAAAACTGATTTCCCTTCATGCATGGTAATTTATGGAAACACTTTAGCTAAATAGCTGTGTTCTGATCCACACTGAAAACTCGGTGTTCAATAGCTTTCAGCATCTCCCATGGTTTCCCTGTCATGAGGTGGTCTGTTGATTATGTGGGCTACAGCATTAAACACCTGTGAACACTGGTTCAAGATCTTCTTAAGGATTGTGCCTTGGAGGTAGATTGAAACAAAATCTGTGATCCTTTATCTTGAAACATTTCCCTGTTTCAACATGTATGTCAGCAGAGGTGCTCTTTACTAATGAAATAACCACACTATGTCCTAACAGAAACCATACAAAAACTGAGATATGCATCTTAGCCTGAGGGAAGGAAAATATACACAAAAAGTGAAGGTGGTGAGCATTATAGGAACTGTACAGACTGTCAGATCTTTAAAAATATAGAATCTCTGGCCTTCATCCTGCAATGAGATGCATTCAAGCAGAACCTGAACCACTGCAGATCTGCACTAACATCAGTACACTTCCACATGAAGGCAAGGATGTATCTCATTGCAGAATCAGGATCTTGGTCTGCTTAATATGCACATACATAGTCTGCTTTCAGATTTTGGGAGTATTAGATTCAGACAACATTCTGAATGTGGGGGTGGGATTAACATATTATATTGGGGGGGGGGAAATCCCTTTTACAGCTGACCTCTTGACTCTCAGAAAAATGTTATAGACCATTAATAATGTTTCACATCTAAAACTCCCAGCTGCCATTTCAAAGGAGCTAAAGGAAAAGGAAAACAGATCTTTTCCAAATGCTGCTTGGTTTATAAGCACCCAAGAGATCATTATCAGCTCCTAGTAGAATCTATCACTTCTGAAATTCACACTGCTCTGCATTTATTAGATTTTAATAAAGCATATTATTTACTGTACATAACATTTGTGAAATTAGCAATAAAGAGCTCAGTCCCACTACTATGACAGCCAATCACAAAATTCCTATTGCCATGGCCGGGAGCAGGAGCAGGCTCCAATAATGACCTTGATACTCAATTGTCTTTGCTGGTAGCAAATGTTGTACCAGAAGGTATGATACAGCTATACATGCTAAAAGAGGGGGAAATCTCTGTGAGGGTCTCCTCATGGAGATTTATTGCCAGTCATTCCATTGAAAAGAGGAGGGAAGGGGAAAAGTGTGGTTGAATTTTTCCCTGCAACCCCTGAGAAACAGGTTGCCAGACCAGCTCCTCAGATATGCAGATCACTTATAGATCTTGGGGGATTCACCTTTAATGTGCCCCTGCCAGACACTTGCTCCCTGGAAGTGTGACTTCAAGGAGTTGCACTGCCAGGGGTTCTGAAGCTGATGATAATCTCAGGAACGCCATGACCTGGGGCTGTGTTATCTTCCCACCCTGATCTCTGCATCGGAGGAGGAGGAGGATGATGTACATTCCCCCTCAACCCTGATCTGGCAATACCTATTCCTTCCAGCCACCCACTACTTGTCCTCCCAATGTTTGGATCCCCAGACCTGCAGAATGCCATCTGCTGGGATGAGGGAGAGAGGATAGGTTGCTGTGGATGCATGTGGACCCCCCCCCCCCCCCCCGCAAACCAAGCAACAGAGATGCACATCCCCTCTGAATGTGTCTCCCCTGGACACAATTGTACCCACAGTCACTCTCAGACATTACTTAGGCAAATTCCCACTGACTTTGGTGAAAGTTTACTCGAGTAAGGACTGAGTAAAACTTGAGTAAGGAATGAGGATTTGGCCCTTGATAATTATTTATTATTGTAATTACACAAAGAAAACTAATAAAATTCTATGACAATAAAAATAAAATAATTAATTTAAAAACTTTAATCTTTATTTTATACTACAATATTCAAATCAGCTAATTGAAATTCTAGTGCTAGGAAAAACCATTAAAGTTAATAGGCTACAGGATGTGATAAACAAAGGTTTCCTGCGATTCATATAAAACATTATTTCTGTAATTTTCTGCAGTGCTATCACAGCTTCAGCTTTCTTTATATGTACACACTATTGGGTCTATAATCTTCAGCATGATCGTAAATTCTTTTTTAGAAGATGAAGTCCTCTAACAGCTTTGTAGCTTGTTTTATTTTGGGGGGGGGGTGATATGAGAGAGCTTCTTTTGAATCCGTTCTTTTTGTCTTCAATGTAGCTTGTGCAGTAGACTGCACATCTGACACAGAGAATGGTGAACTTAAACAGTAAAGCATGCACAGTAAATGATATTATTTCAAGATATTGCCCAATATAAAGGCAGAATTTGTTACCCAAATGATGCACTGATGAATGTTCATGAATATGTCATATTTCTTTTAGGTACCATGCCCACAGTCCAGGACCCCTTTTGTGAAATTTTTTTTTATTTTTCTGTATTTTCTCTTTTTAAATATAGTAGATCAAATAATCAACATATCCAAACATCTGTCAGTTCTTTGAATTCTTCTGGAAGACTCCCTGCTGTGCCCTCTGAATTTTTAAACTTTTCAGCGTCTCATGTGACAGCAATTTTTTTTCTATTGGACATACGATGTATACAAAACTATCAGTGTTGTACAATCCTGTCACTCAGAAGGCACTTGAAAGTTCCTATTTTAACTTATTTTTTATAGTATTAACTGCTCAGGTACAAAATCAACAAATCCTATGAACCCTGCCTCTTGTACTATCCCAGCAGTTAGTCTTAATGTATTTGTTCTGAGCTGTGTTTTCACGTATAGTCTTGGTGATTTTAAGTCTAGATGTTTTCTTTTCCAGTGTTGCTCTATGCACTCCCTCTAGTGATACTACCCTGTATAAACATTGTTTCTTGGTGGGGGAGAAATGGAATTTCCCAGATGGCTCACAAACCATTTAATGAAACGTGTAGTGCAAACATTTCATTACAACATATTGTGTACTTTTACCTTTAATAACTACATTCCTCATCCAAGAAGTCTCCATAGCTTTCAGAAATGAATTATACAAGTATTATTTCTCTCAGAATACATTTTTTTCCATGACAAGAATAGTATTTTTCTCAACTATTGTATTTATTAGCAACCTGTTGCCCTCTGACACTGGTGTCATCTTCATCGACCTTGATAAAGTGTGTGTCATTTAAAACCTCTTTAAAAATTATTAAAATAGTTTTATTTTATTGGATTCTTTTTTCTTAACTGCGCATGAAACAAGAGAGCAAGAGATATTGTAAAACGTTAGGATGTTATCCGTATTTGAGGGAAAGCAGAAAAAGCAGAACTGCCTCAGGGTGAAATCACTTCACCCAGAGCAAAAGTGTAATTGGGCTATATACCAGAGAGGTGGGGATGGGCTGGGGAGGAGAAATTTCCCTAACCCAGAGCCACGGCATGGAGCTATAGCACTGCCCCATGGCCACTGCTCCTGCACTTCTATTCTATATAGGTTCTTATACTGTATTTAACATCACTGTAGTATGTGAACACCTTTCAGTAGTTCATTAAGTAATGTGACTAAGCATCTGTCACATGTTGGTTGTTCTCTATTCCTCTCGCCAAGGGAAGAAGTGTGTATAGTGGAATGTCTTGTTTTGATAGGTTTTTTTGTCTGTTTGTTTTAAAAACTACCTACCTACCTACCTATTTAAAAACTGATATAACATTTCCATATATAGATTTGTTGGTCTCAGTTTATGTTGAGAAAACAATGTCAAAGAAATGTGCCTTGTGCTTGGTGTGGAAAGTTGTGATGGTTCTTAGCTTCTGGATGAATACCACAGTCTCAGATCGCCCCTAGAAAAAGTTCTGTCTCCTGCACAAACAAAGTTAACTTTTATTGTTGAGA